>NC_142759.1:15719648-16394648 GCF_054948205.1 Urtica dioica subsp. dioica
CGGCTTTTCGGAATTTAAACTTATTCAAGACTCGTGCGAGTTCGTACCAGAGAACGAGTACAAAATAAAATCCAAATAATTATTTAACGAGTCTTAAATAAATTAAATGAATAATCCGAAAAATCATACAAATCGAGAATTCTGAATTAATTAACCAGAATTTAAATTCTCGAACATTCTTAAATAAATAATTAATAATCCCTGAATACAATCTCAAATCCAAAATTAAAACTCGAGTCTAACGCTAGAGAGCGATAAACGACTCACGAGTGAGATCGAGCTTTAAAATCTTTTTCTGAATTCACTACTCTTCGGCTTCGACGCGCTCAGTTTCCGCCGATTCTCGCTCGCTTTGACTTGATCTGTGACTGAGCTGTGAAATTCAGAAATGAACATCGAGTCAATTCCTAAAGTCCAACTCCCGACTCAAACCTAGAATCCGAAAACGAACAACTAGCACGAATCTCAATTTGTCACAAATTATTCCCGACTCATCAACAAATACACAACAAGCTCAATGTAAATCATTCCTGAGGCTTAGAGTTTAGCAACATAACTAGTGAACCAAAACACATAACCGAGACCAAACTCACGGCCACAAACAGCCCTCGGCCAAGACAACACTCGGCCACGATAACAACCAAATCTCAAGTATCCAAAATTCACAAACAACTCATCACGGCCTCAAAACAATTTCAAATAACCATAAATCCGAGCATAAATCAATCCAAGAACATTCAAATCCGTCCAGAATAAAAACCCCCAAATCTCATGAACACATAAACCTAATTCATCATTTTCGTCCAAAAATTCATGAGAAATTCAAACAATTGCTCTCAATTTAACAATTCCGAGCACAAATCCATACTATTCGGTTACTAATCCATATCAAACTCACTTCAATTTCACAAATCCATCACAAACCAAAAACTCCCAAATCTGAAATCATAAACCCTAGGTTTCAGATTTCAAAACCAAGTGAGAAATCTCACCTTGTTTCGTTGTTCCCGGAGCTCACACACTCCTTCTCCGGCGATTTCCTCTCAGCCGGCGTCACGGCGAGCTCGCGGCAGTGGTGGCTCGTCTCGGTCGGAGCACGCGTCCACCGCTGGAGCTTGGTGATCACGCGAGGACGAGGCTCGTCCAAATAGCGAGATTCACAGCTTTCCCTTCCCCGACGTTGGTCCTCCTCGGCGACGACGTTCTCGGCGAGCTCGCGGCAACGGTGTTTTCTTCACTCGGTCGGCGCACGCAGAAGGGTTCTTGATAGAAGACGCGCAAGGAAGAGCAAGAAGGTTGAAGAAGACGATGGAGATTAGTGATAAGGATCGACGATGTGATCGTTCATCTGGGTTTGTTTTTTGTTTTTTGTTTTTTTTTTTTCCGTTTGTTCGTGTTTTCTTTGCAGGTCGCGATGGAGATGAAGGAAGCATGAGATGGACATGATAAGAAGAAGAAGAGAGAGGAAGCTACGTGGAATAATACTCGGGTCCCACGTGTGGACATGTGGCATGACCAGATTAATTGCCAAACCCTCCATTTTTCCAACTTTCTTTAACATTTCGTCCTTCATTTGTTGCACATAAGTCCTTTTAAATAAAATCTCACAATCCTGTCCTTAATTAATTAAAAATAATCTTGAAAAATAACCGAGAAAATTATTATTATTTCCCGTGATCCTGAATATATTTAAGGGATCTCGGAATTTATTTTTACTCTCGAGATTTTTAAATCTCCGAGTCTATTCCGAATAGTTTTATTCGGAAATAATATCGAGTTCACTTGAATATTCTCATTCCAAAATTTCATCGACCTTAAATATTATCATTTTCCAAGATGTTTAAAATTTAAGGACGTCTCATATGCAACAAGAATTTGAATTAAAACTTGTCCATTTTATTCAAATTCACAAGTCGAGCGTTTACAAAAGTTTATACATTACAATCCCTACCCCCTTAGAAGAGTTTCGTCTTCGAAACTTAGAACAAGGCAGGATATTTCTTTTGCATTTCGCTCTCGAGCTCCCAAGTAGCCTCTTCTGTGGAGTGTTTTTTTCCACAGTACTTTGACCAGAGGAATTGTCTTATTCCTTAAGACTTTCTCCTTGTGATCTAGGATTGCAACGGTTGGTTCTTCATATCTGATGTCAGGAGAAATCTCAACCTCTTGATCTTGTAGTACATGTGAAGGATCATATATGTATTTCCGTAACATAGATACATGGAACGCATCATGGAGATTGGACATAGATGGCGATAGCGCTAGGCGATATGCTGCCTTGCCTACTCGTTCTAGAATCTCATAAGATCTAACATATCTTGGGCTGAGGTTCCCTTTCTTTCCGAAACCTCATCACTCCTCGCATGGTGAGATTTTCAGAAAAACTTTCCCTCCTGCTTCGAACTCTAGAGGCCTCCTACGCCTGTCAGCGTAGTTTTTCTGACGACTCTAGGAGGTTTTCATTCGAGCTTGGATCTTCTTAAACGCTTCTTTGGTTTGTTCAAGCATATCAGATCCAATAAACTTGCTCTCACCAGCTTCATCCCAGTGATTTGGAAGGTGACACTTCCGTCCATATAAGGCTTCATATGGTACCATGCCAATTGTCGCTTGATAGCTGTTGTTGTATGAGAACTCAACTAGCGAAAGATAACGACTCCACGAGCCCTGGAAGTCTAAAACACAAGCTCAGAGCATGTCTTCCAACACTTGGATTGTTCGTTCGCTTTGACCATCGGTATACGGTTGAAAAGCAGTACTAAACTTCAGGCGAGTTTCCAGGTTCTCTTGTAATCTCTTCCAGAACCTGGATGTGAAGTGAGCATTACGGTCAGAAACAATCGAGCTAGGAACCCCATGAAGACGTACAATCTCTTCTATGTAGAGTTCAGCGAGCTTATCCACGGTGTGGGTGGTTTTGATGGGCAGGAAGTTAGCTGATTTTGTCAATCTGTCGATAATGACCCAGACTGAGTCGTGTCTAGCTGTGGTTTTTGGCAAACCTGACACGAAATCCATCGTTATCTGCTCCAACTTCCACTGTGGAATCTCAAGTGGTTGCAGCATTCCAGCTGGCTTCTGGTGCTCTGCCTTAACTTGTTGACAAGTTAGGCACTTTTGGACGAACTCAGCTACGTCTTTCTCCATTCCTGGCCACCAATACACCTTTCTCAAGTCTTGATATATCTTTGTCACACCTGGATGTACCGAATTTGGTGTCCCGTGAGCTTATTTCATCCATTGCTTCCTGACTTCCTCGTTGGACGGCACACAAACTCTTCCATTGCACCTTAGAACCTCGTTCTCATCCAACTCGAAGTCACCCTCTTTACCGTTTTGTGGTCTGTATAGATGTCTCAATGGACCCCGTACAGGTAGTGTCGCCATACCTTGAGCAAACACTACTGCAGCAAGCTCTAGATCATATGTAGGATACTTGGTTTCATAATCCTTCTACAAACTTCCTATAGTAGCCAGCAAGACCCAAGAAACTCCTTATTTCAGTGACCATCTTTGGCTGACTCCACTGTCTCACGGCTTCCACTTTAGCATGATCTACCATGATACCAGCGTTACTGACAACATGACCAATGAATACTACACGCTCCAGCCAAAATTCGCACTTTGAGAACTTGGCGTATAGTTGCTTTTCCCTTAGCCTTCTTAGCGCTAGCTTCAGATGCTGCTCATGTTCTTCATTAGTCTTCGAGTAGATTAGAATGTCGTCGATGAACACGATCACGAACTTATCCAGAAAGTCCTCGAAAACTCGGTTCATCAGGTTCATAAACGCTGATGGCGCGTTAGTTAAACCGAACGACATTACTAAGAACTCGTAATGACCATATCGAGTTCGAAAAGCAGTTTTCTGGATGTCTTCATCTCGAACCATCAGTTGATGGTACTCAGAATGCAAGTCGACCTTAGAGAACACTGTCGCTCCTGACAGTTGATCAAAAACGTTGTCGATCCGTGGCAACGGGTACTTGTTCTTGATAGTTACTTGGTTCGACCCACGGTAGTCAATACAGAGCCGTAAGGAACTATCTGCCTTCTTGACAAACAAGACAGGCGCTCCCCAAGATGAATGGCTCGGTCGTATGAACCCTTTGTCAAGCAACTCTTATAGATGCGTCTTGAGTTCTTTCAATTCCGCTGGAGCCATTCGATATGGAGGTTTCGATATCGGAGCTGTGCCTGGAATGAGCTCTATATTGAACTCAACTTCTCGATCAGGAGGTAGGCCTGGAAGATCTTCTGGGAAAAATATCAAGGAAATCTCTAGCAACTTGAATCTCCTGTGGCTGCGGCTTGACCGTCTTCGTGACGTCTACCACGCTTGCAAGGTAACCAGCGCATCCCTGATGCATCATCTTCTCGGCCTTCAACACCGATATGATCGGAAATCTCGACTTCCGAGAGGAACCTTGGAACTGCAGTGGTCCAAGTCCTGGGTTCTGGAACAGAACTGACTTCTTTCGGCAGTCTATGATTGTATGGTGCGTACTTAACCATCTCTACTCCATTAAGTCTGCTTTCAGTATCCGATCATGAACTCGGATGTGCACATCTCTATACCAGTACAACGACTGGTACTTTTCTCCAGTGGGCGAGCCTGTGTACGAGAGATTTTGTAAGCAAAACCTCTGACGTTTGGAGGCAGTGTTGATCCAGCTTCAGTTGAGAATTGGATCAAGAAGATGCAGCAAATCCTCAACTTTATGCAGTTATCTGATACAGAGAGAGTGGCTTGTGCCGTAATCAGCTAGAAGATGAGGCTAGGGGCAGTTGAGAGGTGATGGCGTCGTCTGAGGATGTCCACATGATGACGTGGATCCATGGGAAGTACCCGAGTGAAGCTAACTTGTCGGACAAGGTACGTGAGCTTGTGAGCCTATGACAAGGTTCAATGTCATTATCAGAATATACGACAAAGTTCGACACGTTAGCGAGGTTCGCTTCTTCCCTAGTCCCTACTGATCAGGCTAGGAAGATGAAGTACATGCATTGGCTCAACGTGGATATCGTGAGCCAAGTAGATAGCGGCGATGATGGACCTCGCTCATACGCCAACGCCGTACAAAGAGCTTTACGGATTGCTGGTTAGCGTGAGGGTGATCGAACTCATGCACCGAAACTAATTGCTGCAACACCTTCTGAAGCTGCTGGCCCAAAACAGAGTGAATCAAGGAAACGATTCGAATCCCAATCAAGATGGGAGAGTCGGCCACAACGAGGAGACAACATGAGGTCCCAACAAGGCTTGAGTTATCGACCTCAGGGAAGTTCTGGAAACCGATCACAGTCACTGAACCAGAACAGAGGACGTGAAGATAGCAGATAGAGATACCACAAAATCTGTCACGACCCGCGAGCGACAGCTCGCCCACTGGAGGGACGACGTCAAGAATCAGAAAGTTGAGCTCCTCAGGAGGATCCACATGCACTGGTTGAGGATTCTCACGTCGTTCTCCTGGAATTGGAGGCGTTGGGTGCTGTTGAGACGGCGCGTTCAACCTTGTCGAGTTCCGCGATCGTGCGGTTCTGCTCCTCTAGCTGCTGCGCGAACCTCCGATTCATCTCATCTCTCTGGGTCGCGTCGGCAGCTTGTCTCTCCAGTGCGCGTCTGATCTCCGTGAGATCCGCCGCTATAACAATCTCGGCATTAGACGGGTTTTGTCTAGGCCCCATGCCTGCTCAATTCTACACATGGAAGAGGGCATGGTTAAAATCCAAGTCACAACCTCGAGAATGCATAACCAACATGGACTAGACTCTCAAGGCCTAGTCAAACGAGATTTAAACACAAAATACTAGTTCTCTTATTACACACACAAAGCAACCACTCTTGTGGTTGACAAGCAAACGTCTACGCAGCTGGGTCGTCCGAAGGTTCAACGGGATCCTCCTTGGAATATCCCTCGTCATAGTCAACCTTCTCGTCATCATGCGGAACAACCACCAGGAAAGAAATCATCGGGGGTAAGGTATTCATATACCACTTCGCGTCACGACGAGGAACTCAGTCTGCATTCGCAAGACAGTAAACGAGGGACAATCAGATTCCAGCGCCAGATATTGGAGCTCTACACACAACTCCCAATACTCGATACCTCGTTGGAGTCTATCCTCGAGCACATCGGACACCGGTCCACAATCTCCTGGACAATCGATTTACATATCGGATAACCGATTCCATCCCGAGCTGGTAGAATCTGTAACCATTTACATGCCAAGATCAAGTGAGGGTTGGCAATGGTAATCACTTACCTATCAAAACTATAGGTAATAACATTGTATTAAAGAGCAATTGAAGAAATATACTTAGAAAAGGTACTGTTAGTTCCAGAATTATCTCACAACCTAATAAGTGTTCAAAGGTTTTGTGGTGATAACAATGTACTGGTTGAATTTCATGACTAGTAGTGAAGGATAAGGTTACGAGACAGATTCTTCTTCAAAGAACAACCAATAATGGACTTTACAAGTTCCCTGCATCACAATCAAGTTCAAGTTTACATTTGTTAAAATTAACGTGCTTTGCTACAAGTACACAAGGAGAATATACAGCTTATGACATTCAAGATTATGTTATCCTAGCTCTCTCATATTCAATAAGGTGTTACATGATTTCAAAATCAAGACCCTATATGATTCTAATTTTTGTAACTCTTGTAAACTCTCTCATAGTTATAGATTGCCATTTATTAATCTAATACTAATGCTGAGAAACTGTTTGATCTCATATATTCTGACATTTGGGGCACTTGCCCTGTGAACACTAAAAATGGCTTGAGATACTTCTTATTGTTCATTGTTGATCATTCTCGCTTCACTTGGTTGTATGTGTCGAAAACAAAAGATGAATGCCTTAACTACTTTTTAAAATTCAAACATCTAGGTACAACTCAGTTTAGTGCATATATCAAAGCCTTTTAGACAGATTGGAGTGGTGAGTATATAATGCGCTCACCTTAGTCTTTCACATGGAATTGTACATCAAGTCTCTTGCCTTATAACAAAATTGTCGAGTTTATATGTTTCAGCATAACTTAATGCCGATCATACACACATATGTATTGTCAAATTTACAACCACAAGGAAGAAAGAAAAAAGGTAATACGATCTTTAGCAAAAAAATAAACTTACGATCAGATAGAAGACTCGTCAGAGCTTCAACAGATAACGAATATAGAACGTAAATTGTACTCAAAACCATTTAATTCCAGGGCCACGTGAATCAAAAACCCCAAAACTGTTATGTAGCTTACATATCTTGGAAGCCGTTAATGGTAAATATTATAGATAAAATACTTGAAACGCTTATGACAAAGGCACACGCAATAGACTATAAAAGTGAGACTGCAAATGAGAAGCCATAATACTGAGGCTTATAGAAACTTCTGCAATCTTACCATCCACCACAAGGTCAAAAATTGATAAATAAAAAAACAGAAGTGATAATTCAAAAGGGATGCAGACATCACGACAATTGTGGATTTAGTATAAACTTCAAAGAAGACTTGTAGAAAAATATAACACGAAAAACAATAAATACCTTGTGTCCCATAATCCTCAGCCAACTTGCTGACCATAGAGGATTTTCCACCCCATTAGGACCATATAAAAGCATTGGCCACATTTGATTCATTTTTTTTTTCAAAATCAGCAATGAAAAAAGAAAAACCTTCGCCATAAGAGATTCTCACCAAGTCTAAAGTGAAACCGACTAAACTCATTAAAAAACAAAAATTTGAAACTAGGTCGTTGGCGAGTCTAGGTCGCTGAGGGAGTCGGGCTCGAATCGGCGTAGCTTGGCAAGAGCTATGGCGGAGAATGCAACGCATGCCAGGTTATCGTGCAGTCGGAAGAGGAGAATCTGTGTTGAGCACTACCTACCTCGTCGAAAATGGGGCGTTCTGAGCCGCAGGCAGCGAGACGAGCTCGGTTGGTATGGCGGTCGGGTCCTAGGGTTGATGGTCAAAGAAAGGTGATATAACAAATCATTATAAGGGCATAAAAATTGAAAAACACTCTTTTTGTAATGCTTTAAGAGTGCAACGAATTTTGATAAGAGGCACGCGTTTTTGGCGAGTTATGTAATTCTCCCTATTCTAAACTCTTTAGCATTGTTATATATAGATCAAGTCCAAACATATACTTCTTACAAAACCATATATTTATACTACTTTGAAACAGATATTATTTCATTTCATGACGATGTGGGACTTTAGAAAAAGACTTTTTAATATTATTGCATCAAATCTTTTGTCCAATACAATTTTTTATATCGATAACATGTTAAAAAATATTATCCAGAACATAACATATTGTCCAAACATTCTTATGTGGCTGAAGTATATTAAAGATATATATATATATATATATATATATATATATATATTACTATATACATATATACATGGCCGAAGCTATATATATAATATCTTAATAAATGTATATTTTAAATATATATATATATATATGTATATATAAATATATATGTTTATTTGGCAAGTTTCTCTTTCTACATTGTGATATATATATATATATATATATATATATATATATTTAATTCTTGAGAAAATAAAAGTAAATGTAGATTTATGTTATTAATTTTATTTTGAATTTTTATTATGAAATATATATTGGAAATAGATTTTGTCAATACATCGGAATACCTGGCACGGGACGGGACACCTTCAAAATCAGAAGTGTGGAGCGGTTGCGATATATAGGACTTCAATACTTTGTTAAGATATTTTATTTATATAGTACTTTAAGACATAAGCTCTATGAATTGGTGATCAGATAAGGCCTTGTTTATGTCATCTCTTGTTGGAGTTAAACCCTCATTTTTACATATAAGATATATCGAGGAGGCAAAATAGAATACGAGAATGAATAAATTGTGAAAAACTGTTTCAATTATGCTCAATTATTAACTGGTACACATTAACTTAATAGCATTATGTAGATATTTGAGCTAACTTAATAGCATCACCCAATTATTAACCAACATCTACTAATATGAAATTTTCATGTTTCATTAGGGCTACTTAATTACAGTACAATAAAACAAAATCTAAGAAATAACATAATTTGAAGCAAAAGTAAGAAAACATAAGAAAGTCAACATGGGGAATAACAACTAATCATACCTAATTAAGTATGCATCACGAGAGAGTCTAAGAGGTGTACAAAACCGAACATCTGTGCCGTGTCTACAGTTGGACTCCTTGTTAACTCACTATAGCTCAAAACACATGAATGTAAGGCTATAAGTTTTTGCAAGATTCATATAATCTCGTGGGAGTTGATCTTGAAGATTACTCCTAGTCATGACTAATCATAATAAGATACAACTGACCAACGCTTTTACCCGAGTCACCTACTTACTAAAGATGTGGTCGCGAGTGGATGCGATTGCTTGCTAATATGAGCCATACATGTAATGACACCTGAATCTAACTGTGCTGCGATGGTGGAGGAATTGGCTCTGAAAAATATGGATTATAGCTTTAAGATATTTAATGAAACCGTCACTAGAATTTAGATCTCATTCAAAGAGATAGATATCGAATATCTGGAGTTTATTTTTGTATATTATATATGGATGATCCGATCTGCAAGGACCATGATTGGGAATTGTCTAATCATCTTTCTACGAGGAAGAGGAAAAACATAAGCAACTTGAATTCATGACTGCTGTTGTCGCACGAAAATGAACAACGATTGTATACCTCGGGCGGTTCGATCCAAGGCCAGACGAAGTGATCGCACCCGGGCCAAAAGTGTGAACTCGAAAGTCTCGAGCTAGGTTCTCTCCAATCAACCCACCTCTCGGAACTCGAAAGTCTCGAGCTAGGTTCTCTCCAATCAACCCACCTCTCGGAAGAGGGAAGGGGTGAGGAGGAGGAGTGACCGTGCCTTTGTGGTGTAGGCTGCCTACGTACCCGTGCGTGGGGATCAGGACAGAACGTAGTTCAGGGCGTATGTTACGCAGTGTGAGGCGCAGAGCCATGGTGGAGAAGCGTACTCGACGAAGGAGACGGGGCGCGGAGGAGTCCTCGGCGGCGTCTCAGAACTTTGGAGATCGCGTGCGCGTCTAGCGTGTTAGACGCGTAGGGGACTATAGTCGAGAACCCTAGGAGCGTGCCTGAGCACCGGAGGGCATTCGATCAGACGGAGCGACGTCCGGGAAGTCCCCGAGAGTGCTTCAGAACCTCTGAGAACGAGAGAGACTTATGGGACTGCTTCAGGCTAAAGTTGGCATCAAAAGAAGCAGATGAGAGCGAGAATTCGAGCGTATCGATAGGAGAAGATGGGATGGCTTCCCCCTCAGTGATATGGGGTTTATATAGGTGTTTGAGGGCCTTAAGAAGGTCCTTCGGCGTCCATGTGGGACTAGAGGCGCGTACCTCATCAAGTGGAGGCGCAAAAGGGGCAGCGGCGCGACCCTGCCTGGGCGCGGCGCGCGCTGAGCTGCGCCTTCGTGGGTTTTTCGCGACCGTCGTTCTACCGGGCCCGTAAAGCCATATTGGGCTTTGCATCCCGGGTTTGTGACATGAATGTACCTATTCGACGGATAGAATCCGAGTCGAGGCTCGTCTCGAGGGGACCGACTCCGGCCCCGACTCAGAGAGACGAGGCTCGATTCGGGGAGACCGACTCAAGGCTCGACTCGAGGAGCGAGGCTCAACTCAAGGAGCTGATTCAAGCCTCGACTCAATGAGCTAGGAGTTTGGGCGAGGGCTTGACGGTCGTCTTGTGATGGGAAGCTCGTCGCTCTTCAGGACCTCCGGCCTAACCATCGGCCCTTTGAACGACGTGTTTTCCCGGCGTCTCGGGTTTTCCGAAAACGACCGACAACAACAGCTATTCGAAATCTTAGTGACAACCTGAATTTGTTATCTCGTGTTTGCTTTTTGTGAAAACAAAAAGCAATTGAAGCAAAGGGTTTCTTCAAACAACTAGGAGTTGGGTCAACTATTCAATAAAATGATATAGAGCATGTTTCCCACCTCTTCTCGAGAAACAAGTGGTCTACCTCTTTGCAAAATTGTGCTCAATTTCATATGTGGAAATTACACGAAGATCTCTTCTTTAGTTAGGAGAAGAATCCGCAAGAATCGGATTTTTTGAGGAACATATCAAGTGATAATTGGGTTTGGTTAGACAATATGTGGTTGGAAACAAGGATCAGTTATTTTAGCAAGGTACGAAATGTATCGTCAAATATTCAATATGATTCCATAAGATCTAGTTTCGTTCAAGTAATGAATTATAACCAATTGAAAGGATCTTCTGACCGACCCGGAGATCATTTTGATTCCATTAGTAATGATGATTTAGAATATAACAGATTGATCAATCAAACAAAGATTCAACAGCTAAAAAAGGATCGATTCTTTGGGATCCTTCCTTTCTTCAATTAAAACGAACATAGATAGAATCATACCGATTCCCTAAATGCCTTTTTGGATATTCCCCATTGTCTCGACTATTTCACGGAACGTGAGAAGCAGATGAATAATCATTTGCTTCTGGAAGAAATCGAAGAATTTATTGAGAATCCTACAAGATCCATTTGTTCGTTTTTCTCTAACAGATGGTCAGAGCTTCATCTGGGTATGAATCCTACTGAGAGGTCCACTAGTTGGCCACAACATATGAATAGCATGAGATCACAATGTAGAGCCATAAAAATCAAGGATAGTATGATAATAGGGCTCGTAGAGGTGCCATGAGTCATCTCCAAGTGAAGTGGGATATGCTTCGACGAAAAGAGTTCACACCATGAAAGGAAAATACATGCAAGCACCATGAGTTCTCAAACTAGAGACATTTGAAAAATATTAGAATATATGTAAATAAGGGTATTCAACTCTTAGTCTTATATTTTTGTGTCTTTGACTATTTGTTGTGTATGTTATATTATCTCATTAACGTTTTGCATTATAAATCCTACCCTTTTTGCGTTAGTTCTTACTCTGAAACTGGTTCGGTTCGGTTTGATTTTGGCCCGTTTTACGAATCATGACCGAATTTTCGATTTTCAAAATTTTGGACCAATAGCTGGACCGAATTGGTGTAAATTTCCTACAATTTTGCACCAATTTAAAAAATTTGGTTAATAAGTTTCAATAGTTATCCGATTTAATTCATAACTGGTTATCTGGTTCAAATTGCTTATCCGATTTTAAAACTGGTTATCCGTTTTATAAAAAAAAATCGGTTAAATAACTGATAATCGAATTCCGGATATTCAAAATCGATAACTAACAGTTTCATAAATCGGATCGGTTAACCAGACCGAATTTTCGGTTTGATGATGTGACACCAAATTTTGATTCCAGATCGGTTCGATTTAATCGATTTTCGGTTTGATGACGTGACACCAAATTTTGATTCCAGATCGGTTCGATTTAATCGATTTTTGGTTAATTTTCAAATCCCTCATTCAATTTCATCAATATATATATATATATATATATATATATATATATATATATATATATGTATATATATGACCATAAGAAAAACTCAAGGCCAATAAGTAACGGCATGAGTCATGTCCGAAATGGAACAAAAGTAAATACTATTCTTAAACTAAAGAAAATATCCTTGATTTTGTTTATACAAATGTGTATTACAAATAATGATTTATGTTACCACCCATTGACTAATGATGTTTCAACTTTCAATAGGGACACGGAGTTGGATTGTCACGCTATGGATAGAGCCCACATGTTTATTTTTTAATATAAATAATTTGAAGTGCACATAATAATTATTAAATCATGTTATTCATTAGTAGTTGGTAATATTGTTGCTATTATGAATGGAGGGTATTATCAAGTGGCAAGGCAACATTCCTTTTCCCATCACCATCATCTTCCCCCACACATGAACCATACTGAATTGGCTCCACAAAACCATCCAAAAAATAAAAAAACCCAAAGCAATCTCAACACAACATAAAATTCAATTTTCAATTCACCGATGTCATTCATAAACTCAAATGAAACAGGTAACACAATCAACTATGGTAAATAGTCTTCAAACAAAATGGAGTTTTGACACGTAAATAAGTAGATTATTTCACATATTTACACTCCTAATACCCCTAATTGTGGATAATTCTCAACAAACATTGAGGCTCAAATTTTTTTTAATGGGCCTTGGGTCGCTCAACTAAATCCAAACAGGCATGTGGGATTGTGGTCCAATGAGCCAACCCCGTCCAGTTCTTCTGTTTACGTTCATCTTCCAACTTCAACCAACAAATAAGGGTATAATCGTACATTCATATAGCCCTATAATTTTGTACTACGTGGGATCCTCTTGATTTGGACGTGGCATGATGTGACTGGAAAACTAGACGACAAATTGATTGTAAATAATCCTCGTAATGTTTAAATAATGGTATTATTCTCTACTTTCCCAGGGGCAAAAGAATAGAACATCTAGGATTGCGCTCTATTTTTAGCTAAATTGCGCTAAAAAGTATTCAAAGTTAAGAGAAACATCACTTCAGATATTTGCACTTTTAAAATTTTGAATTATGCAGAGGAAATAATAAGAGATAGAAAGATAACTAAATATATCTTTGTGCCCAAAATGATTAAATATAAACTAATTAAATCTATGATTACTTAATTAATGAAATTGAAATATTGATTATTTGACTAGTAAGATAATTTCTAAGTTATATGCATAATTCCCCGTTCATACTTATATTTCACCTAAATTTCTATTTAACTCTTTATTTAAAAAATCTATTAAAGTTTTATTAAATTGTAGAAAAGTTAGGCCTCGACGTCTTTATATCACGAGAAAAAGTTCACATCTTATATTTCCAACTAAAGAAACGACGTAGTTCCTAGTCTTTAAGACTGAAACGTGACTCCGTTCATAAAATAAAAATAAAAAATAAAAAGACTGAAACGTGTCTCGTAATTTTTTTTTTTTTTTAAATCTAATATTGAAGATTTGAAGTTACAAATTTCTAACAAATCTTTTTCCAGATTACAGAAGCACAGGCATATATTAATAAAAAATAAAAAAAATAAAAAACCTGATTAGTCAAGGGGTCAACGCTCTCTTCACCCACCGTAATTTCCAAAAATACCCCTCGCAGTTCCGTCTTTATTTCTCACGTTGCCACGCAAAATGCTTCCGCGAAAAAGCTAACCTCTTGTCTTCCTCTCTCTATCTGCGTGGCTTTAGGTTCTCTCTCAGCTCTGTCACAAACAAGGATCGGATATTCTCAGTGTCCGATTCCGGCCAGAATTCCGATGATATCTGGCTGAATCGATCTCGAGGATGGACCGAATCGTCGGAGGCAAGTACAAACTCGGTCGCAAGATCGGAAGTGGCTCGTTCGGCGAGATATTTCTCGGTCAGTTATTCTGTTCCTTCATCGAATTATAAGTATTTTAAATTTTGAGTGATTTTTCCTTTCTTCTCTACTGGTTATTCTGTTTGTGTGATCGTTTTGATTTTTCTTAATCTCATTTCTTTTGTTTGCAGCCACGCATATCGATTCTTTTGAGATCGTCGCCGTTAAGATTGTGAGTTTTTTTTTTTTTTTTTTTTCGATTTCAGGTTCAAAAATGTTTTTTTTTTTCATACGGTGGTTGTTTATCACTGTACATTACTGTTCATGTATCGGTAATTCAAAGATTGATTCTTAATGTAACTTTGATTTTTATACGGCGTTTGGAATATGGCTAATGTTGTTAGTGAATACTGAATAGTTTAACTAAACTTGATTACTCAAATCGTGGTTACAGGAGAACAGCAAAACTAAACACCCTCAACTACTATATGAGGCCAAGTTATACCACATCCTTCAAGGAGGAAGTACGTATTTATTTTTATCTGGGCTTATAGTATTGGAATTTGATTGATTTTTTTATTTTATTTTATTTTATCAAACTCAGGTGGAATTCCAGGCATAAAGTGGTCGGGGGTCGATGGGGAAGAAAATGTGCTTGTGCTCGACTTGCTGGGACCGAGTTTGGAGGATTTGTTTGTGTATTGTGGAAGGAAGTTTTCTCTTAAGACAGTCTTAATGCTGGCTGATCAAATGGTAAGAAATTTATCTTTTTATTTGCTCTGGAAATTAATATCATTAGAAACTAGAAGCATGGCATATCGGATTAGTGATTTCAGTTGGGTCATAGACCTTTTCTCTTGGCCAGTCTCAACTGTTCGGCTTCATAGGCATTGTTTTTGGGCTTATTTATTTTTATTTATATATATATATATTTTATATTTTTCTTATTGTTGAATTTTACTCTAGCTTACAAGAATAGAGTATGCACATTCAAAAGGATTCCTGCACAGAGACATAAAACCAGATAACTTCCTCATGGGTCTTGGTCGAAAGGCAAATCAGGTGATAGTTTACTTCTGTCCATTTTTCTTTGATGGTCCTTTTTAATGGAGTTTCCGTGTCTTGTCATTTGTGAGTCATTTTTTATTTATTATTTATAATCGAAGCTCATGACATGCTTTATTCCCTAGGTCTACATAATTGATTTTGGGCTTGCAAAAAGATATCGGGACTCAACTACCAATCGCCATATTCCTTACAGGTATGTTTGGTATTTTCAGTACTTTTCAATATTTTTTTTTCCACCGATGGTCAATTGTATAATTCAAATGCTACTCTCTTCCCAGATACCTAACTCGTTTTATTTTATTTTATTTAATTTATTATTTATTTATAAACAAGATAGTTTTTACACATCGTGTATGGGACTTGTAGGGAGAACAAGAATTTGACAGGAACTGCGCGATATGCAAGCTGCAACACTCATCTTGGAATTGGTAAGTAAAATGATCTTTGTCTAGACTTTTTAAAAAAGAAAAAAACTGGAAATGACACTAGAGAACTTTATGTAGAGCAAAGTCGAAGGGATGATTTGGAGTCACTTGGATATGTGCTTCTGTATTTCTTAAGAGGAAGGTAAATCAATTCGTTTCACCATTTTTTCTTTGTCAACAAACATCACTTATAATTTATAACTGTTTTCTGACTAACTAGGGCTGGGACGGCTTTGCTAATATTCACAACTAAACACATTTTACTTCATTTAAATTCTGACTATTGTGAACCGTCAATGCTCATGGTATGAATAGTTGTTTCCGCTTCCAGTCTTCCATGGCAGGGTTTAAAAGCTGGTACAAAGAAGCAAAAGTATGACAAGATTTGTGAGAAGAAGTTATCAACTCCGATAGAGGTGTGTATCAACCGTGGATGTGTTTAAAAAAAAAAAAAAGTAATGTTTAAAAACAAAAGTAATATGTGTAGCATATTTAATAACATACAGTTCCTTTTTCTCTGAAGGTTCTATGCAAATCCCACCCTGTGGAGTTCGCGTCGTACTTCCATTATTGCCACTCATTAACATTTGACCAAAGACCTGACTATGGGTTCTTAAAACGACTTTTCCGAGATTTGTTTGCTCGTGAAGGTAGATATGCCAAGTGCTTCTGTTTTCTTCAAATCGTTTAACTCCTTGATTAACGATATTGGATGATTGCAGGATATGAATTGGATTACATATTTGATTGGACCATTATAAAGTATCAGCAGGCACAAAAGAATAAAGCACAAGCTCGAGCCTCTGTAAGTATGTTTTGCCACCTGTGAAGTAAATATTTGGTTTTATTATTATTTGCACTTTAATCATGATTCTTAGTCTAACAAAGTTGAGTGTGAACTTTGCAGCCAGCTCCCGGTGAGAGCAACAGTCATGCTATGCAGATGGCTATGTGTAGTCATCAAGGTTAAATCTCAACTTTCTCTTTCGACGAGGTTTATTGAAAGTGAAATAGTTATATCTATTGGCTAGGAGTCTTAAATATTTAATTTTTTTTCCTAGCAATAGGAGGTGCAAATGCTTCTTACCCAGCTGAAGTCACGGATCGCATGAGGTCAAGCAACCAAACCGGCGCTGGGGTTCGCATGCAATTCAAGCAACCAGTAACTCGGAACTTCCATTTTGACAATCCTCTTGAAAATAATGTAAGCAATTTCACTATTTTGAATGAGACTATGCTTGGTTTTTCTGCATGTTATGAATCGATCTTAACCAGATTTTTGTAGCTTGCGAATGAGTCATTCATGGCGTCCTCTTCTCATATGCTTGCCGGGCCATCAAGAAGAAATCCACATAAATCTGCTTTACCCGCTGAAGCAGCAAATGTTAATCAAGGAAATGGACACAAAGTGGGTCCTTCGAGTAGTTGGATTACATCTCTGCAACGCATCTCTTCGGGCAAGTGAACTTAATGAGGTATATTTACTACAAGGTCGAAACAAGAATCAATCTTTTTTGTACGTGTCTTTTTTACTATATATTTTGGAATTTTGTATATAAGCAGAGCTATGATTAGGGAAAATTTGCACAAAATTACATCGATGAAGCTGCGGATATGAGTTGATTTGACAGTTGTTGCCGTGGCTGGTGCACCATTGTTGACTTCAAATTTCTCTAGTCATTTGATGAATCACATTTGTTCTTTGGTTAGATCCGGCTTGTGTTATTTTATTTTCCTTCCCTTATTCCCCATAATGTGGTTATTGATGCATAAACGGTGCTATGAAAACAGAAACCAAAAGCTTGGTTCCTGTGCTGTACATAGGATGTTATAAGATAAGACAACACACAGCAATCTTGTATTCATATTTCTTTTTGTGTAATGTGAATGACATGTGAAGCTATTTCTTTATTTTTTATTTATTCACAGCTAGCAGTCCTCTCTGTCTCTGTTATATAAGTCTTGTTTGTGGCATTATATACCTATAAACTCTATGTCTTTCAGACTGTGTTTACTACTTTATTTGTTGATATAATTTTATTTTCAATGAATAAAATGACGAGTAACTCGATCAGGTTCAGGACTTTGACATTTTAGATACATTGAGGTCACGTCAGTTCAACAGCTTTCAACATCTACTTGCCTTCTGATATTACAATGTAAGTAAGCTTATTTGTCTATTTAGCTGAATTGGTTACAACTTGGTTGGTATATTTATAATCAATGCTTCCATAAAAAAACCATTTTGCCTATTTTCAAGTACTCTAGTTCTGGAATAACATCTTGCTTCTATAGCGGATAGAGTTGTTCTAACTTGTGCCTGGTTTTGTTTTCCATGTATAAGCATTATTTTTCATGGAAGTTCGGTTTTGTTTGTATTTATTTATTTATCTAGATACAGTATTTTCTTATACTAAAGGATGCAAGAATCTGGAAAAAGTTCATACATAATCTCATTACAGAGATTTTGTTTGTCTTGACTCTTCAGTATTGAATCACGCATGGAACAATTTTATTATCGTATTATAAACTCATACCTCATGGCATGGAAAGCCTCTGTTTCGGACTACAAAACGACTAGTGAAATCCGAACGACTATAGACAAGAACAATATTTCTAGAAGAACGTGTGTTTTGTCGCAGGGATGGGGTACGGAATGAAGGGACATTATTCTAACTGAATATGATTAGATAGATCATCTCCTGCTCGGCTCATATAGAAACAAATTACCCTTCTCATAGATAAGCGATCGAGTGTCGCTAAAACGACAGTAATAATTATGTTAGTGATGTGATCTTTGGGCAAATGCCAAAATTGTTGGAAAAATAACACGCCTCGACAAAATGATGAGATTAGATAATAATTGTTGTTTTGAAATGATAATTTGATTACATTGATATCACCCAATGACCCTACGTCACTTGTCGCCCGATTTCATGTGTGAACCGATTAAATTGCCCACCTTTATTCTACGCTCTTGTCAGCGAGTGCCAAGTGACACTATTTTAGCTACACATGCTTCGTCTTATTTTAGGAAACATCACTCGTAAAGAGTTCATACATCATTTGTTTGTCTTATACACGACTCTTTTCTCGGACACTCAAAATATACATCACAACTTTTCTTCTTATTTGGACAAAATTCCTAACTGAAAAAGTGCATTCACTGTTTATTTGATGTCGCTTAGTGATGTTAAACCAAATTATGTAACATTAGATAATTTACCAAATTAATATGACAATAAAAATTGTAAATCAAGAGACAAGTAATTGGTAACTCAGTTCGGACAAGCGTGCATACTTTTGGAGGGATGATACTCCAGTGAAAAGAGAATTTCACTAACTGGTAGGATAAATACAATGGCGGACAATTATGAAGGATCACCTTTCAGATTTCATATACTTCAAAACTAAACATGTGAGGTCTAACTCAGGCTCCCCTCACTTTCCACTCAACTCATTCATCAATAGATTGATCAACGCTTATTCCAGTGAATGATTTACAACATCACAAATACAAAAACCAGCTGAGTCTATTGCACAAACAACGTCAATCTATAATAAAGAACAGAGTAACATCACACAAAAGACAAGGTGTGTTTGGCTCGGCAACTCTCACAAAAACCCTAAGTGTGTAACCCTCCTAAGAGAAAAAACATGCCTTTTTATATGAAACGGTACCCAGCGAGAATGTATTGCCATGGTCTTCCTATGCAATCGCTGAACTATCATTGGACAATCAAAAAAGTAGAAGCAGGTAAGACAAAAAGAACTTTGCAGACAATCCACGTCACTGATCCAAACGCAAAACTTTGCCAATACATGTCACACAGAATAAGCACCAAGAAGAGCAATTTCAGAACATAATCAAATTTAGATAAGCTTAGGCAATGTTGTAGAGGGCTAAAGTATAACAGACTTAAAAAAATAGGTATTCATGTAGTGTAAAAGAAGGCGGGAAGGAAAATAAATCTTCAACCTGATCAGGCATAGTAGTGGGAGCTTGATCATCAACAGTTGGTACAACAAAGGATGATGAAGTGGAGGACTTCTCAGCATATTCATCAGCTTCAGAACTTCTTCGATCTCCTTTTTTCTGTCCATGGAATTCTTGATAACTTCTTCTAGGTGCTTGATCTCCCCAAGCAAAGTATAGGCAGTGAAAGCACGCAATTCAACAGACAAGGGATGCACAACTGGAGCATCAATAGTCATGCTGGGGAAGTTGAAGCTCTTGGGCACTCGAATGCAAGTGTGCATGTTGATGTCAGCAGCATGGTGGGTCCGAAACAACTTGTGATTGAATGAGATTTCCCGAGAGGGACTTGAGAGGACTTTGATTCCTTATTCTTCAGAATATCAGAATGTTGTTTGATAAGAATTCCATGTAGCAAGGATGGATAAGATATGGGAAGCTTGATGGCCTCAGAACCAGCATGTCGAATGACTTGATCAACCACGAATTTCCCAAAATCCACTGCAGAACTAGTACCTACTTGATGAATAAATTGAGCAAGACTCAGAGAGATACCAGTAAAGTGAGATGAGTTCTTCACACCAATGTTGTGAAGAATGGAGTATTTGGTGCTCAGCTTGGATGCTAGGTAAAGACCCTTATCAGACCATCCGTCTAACTTTCCACCAGTGATTTCTTTTACCAGAACAAACTTAGATGGGAGAGGATCAACAGAAGTAGGAAATGTACTCCCCAGAAACTCATTGATAGCTCGAGGAAAGAACTCAAAGCACTATCCGCGAACATACACCCGTGATCTTCTCAGACAAGTTGACAATGAACTCTCTGACTAGTTTCACATTATAGGGACCTATGTTAGTCACAGTCATCATCATGTATGCATCCTTAATGTATTGTATAATCTTAGTGCACTGCATGGCCTCTTCAGACATCTCACACTCTGGAGCTATGCTTCTCTTGACCACATACTTCCATCTTCTTTTGTCTTGAAAAATGTAGAATGAGATTTTATCCAAAGGAACATCAAGAACAACATTTTTGGATTTCTTTTGCTTCTTTTGAGGTTTTATTTCAATTTCTTCTTCTTCTTCTTCTAGGATGTTAGCAATGTAGTCAGAAACATCATCTGGAACATCTTGTTACTCATCTCTATCTTCAACAAATTTTTTTTTCTTAATATTTTCAACCTCATTTTCTTCCTTTTTCTTCTGAACATGCTTCTTTCTCACATGAACCTTCTTCTTTCCTGACTTATTCTTCTTTTACTCTTTAGTGGGATCATGACCTTTGACAAGACTTTAGGTGTATCCCCAGTCATAACTCTCATGAACTCTTCCTCTGAGATAGTATGCACAATCATAGGACTAGTAACTTTATCTTGCTTAGTCCCATTAACAATATCAGCAGAATCATAGCCAACATCTCTCATATTAGCAACCATCTGAGCAAAGGTCTGGTTGTCATCAGCAACCTCTTAGAGATGTCGTTGCGCCAGGAGCAAGGACATCTTGTTTAGGGTTCTCATTTCTAACAGCATCAACTTCTTCAACAACATTTGAGGGACTGGTGTTCTTAGACTTGTTAGGACCAACACCCAGATTCCGATGACCTCTTGCTCCGGGATCTCGCCGAGGAAGATGCATGCAAATTGGATTCTGAAGAGGAGGTGTCAAGAGACATTTCTAACCAAATCAGTCATTCCGATAGGCTTCTTGATGATGAGAAAAGGCAAATCACTTTTCTTCACGACAATTCCATGCATGACCGGATGAAGAGGAAGATCAGCCCTCAAATCACTGGGTACGTCTTTTGAAGAGGAATCTCCGGCCTTACCATTGATTCCATTCAAGGACTTTCCCTGAAAGATCTTTACACCATGTTTAGTGGTGATAAATTTCTCAGACCCATCTCCGATAACAACTTCCTTCTTTCTGTCTTTCTTCTGAGCACATGAAGTGGAAGTTCCTCGTCTAGTAGACACCATTTTCACGAACAAGAAATTTATGTAGAAGTTTTGTGGAATTTTGAGAAACCAGGAGAGAGACAAATGAAGACTATTGAAATTTGAAATTAGCATGAAAATAGTTTGAGCAAGATAGGCGGTTTTAATCAAATAGCTTCCTCTAGAGAAATAAACCGTCACCTAAGTGGACGTGTCAGAACATGTGTACGAACATAAGGACTTAACAGAAGACCATTTTCAAACACAGTGGGCCAGAGATGAAGAACAATTTGGCTCACACAATCTTTGACCCAATAATTAATTGCTATAAGTCAGATAAACACACACCCAAAGTTGCTCTCAATTTCTCAAACTGACTTGCATCAAGAGCTTTGGTGAAAATATATGCCAATTGATTTTCAGTGCTAACATGCTTAAGAGAGACAATCTTGCACTTAACAAGATCTCTGATAAAGTGATGACAAATGTCAATGTGTTTGGTCATGTTGTCTTGTATAAAATTACTGGATATGCTGATCGCGCTCATGTTGTCACAATACAGTGTCATGTGATTCCGTTGGACATCATTCCTTCAGCATATGCTTCATCAAAACGAGTTGAGTATAGCTACTTCCTGCTGCTATGTATTCAGCTTTAGCAGTTAAAGAGATACACAATTATGTTTCTTGCTAAACCAAGAGATGAGGTTGTTTTTTAGGAAAAAAAACCCCAAAGTACTTTTCTGATCATCAACATTACCAGCCCAATCCACGTCACAATACCCGATCAAGGATGAGTTGGTGTCATGGAAATACATAATCCCATAACCAGAAGAGTCACTGATATGCCTGATGATTCTTTTCACAAAACTCAAGAGACTAGCATTAGGACTGGCTTGGAACCCATCACACACACCAACAGAAAAAGAAATATCAGGTTTGCTACCAGTGAGATAAAGAAGACTACCTATCATGCTCATGTACAGACTATGATCAACAACTTCTCCATTCTCATGCTTAGTAAGTTTGACATGAGTAGCAGCATGAGTTCTCCTATCTTTCCCATTATCCAGCCCAAACTTCTTTACGATGTTACATATTTTTTTCTTCCATTTGTTTAATTTGAAACCCGAAAAAGTAAGTGAGCTCACCAACAGAAGACCATGGTGCGAAAGCGAGCGGAGTATAACTTAAATGCACAAGATACGACCCCTGAAGCTGAATTCAAAGCCGGAGAAAAGTCCACAGAAGACCTGCGCGTTGCGCATGACAATACGCGCGACGCACCCAACAGAAGTACATGGACACGACGCGTGAGACTCATCTTCCCCACTACCAGAGTCAGTCTCTTCGTCACTGAAAGTGATATTGTAGTTCTTCTGTTGCTTCTTCAAATAATTAGGACACTCAACATGTATATGATCAATGCCTTTACACTCCCGGTACTGAATCACTTTGCCCTTATTCTCTTGACCATGGCCATGATCATCCATTCCTTTCCTGAAATTATTCCTAGTTTTATAACCCTGAGAAGGTTTATCTCTGCTGAAAGGAGCACCAAGTTGTCCATTGTTGTTGATAGGACGTTTCTCTAACTATCTCATGAACCCGCCAAATTCTTAGCAAGCATTGCTAAGGAGTCATCATAAGAATCGTTAGCAACATCAACATGCTGAGAAGTAGAATCAGAGTTTGTTGCTTTGAAGGGAACTCCCTTGCTTTTGCACTCATACACGTGTTGATCAGCCTGAAGACATTCTTGTCCACTCCATTGTAAATAGCATTCAGCGCTTTGGAGTTTGCAAGAACAAATTGGTCTTCAGTAGGAACCCAATCCTTTTCAATCTATGTGACAGAGGTGACTACATCCTTGAGAAGCTTCACGAGAGTAGGAGGGCTCCAGCTATTAACAACAACTTTTCAAGTCTTATGGTCAGTAAATTTTATGAAAGCACTCATTCTGGCTTTCCAATAGGCGTAGTTAGAGCCATCAAGCAGAGGAGCATGACTCATAGAACCACTTTCCCTGTCAATCTCAACGAACAACAGTCAAATACCAAAGAACACACCCAAGATAATGTGCAGGGTGTCTGCTCTATTACCGGTTGAAAAAGTGTATTCACTGTTTTCTTGATGTCTCTTAGTGATTTTAAACCAAGTTATGCAAAACTAGACAATTTACCATATTAATATGACAATAAAAGCTGTAAATCAAGAGACAATGAATTGGTAACTCAGTACGGCCAATCTTGCTTACTTGTGGAGAGATGATACTCTCAGTGGAAGAAGACAACTTCACTAACTGGTAGAATAAGTACAATGGCGGACAACTCTGAATGATCACCTTTCAAGTTTCCTACTTTTCAAAATTATCCATGTGAATTCTAACTCAGGCTCCTCTATGTTTGAGTTCTCCTCATTTTCCACTCAACTCACTCACCAATTGATTGATCAATGCTTATAATAGTGCATGATTTACAACATTACAAATATAAAAACCTAACTCCGTCTATTGAACGAACACCATCAATCTATAATAAAGAATAGAGTAACATCACACAAAGGACAATGTGTTTTTGGCTCAACGACTCTCACTAAAACCTTAAGTGTGTAACCCTACCCAAGAGGGAAAACATTCTTTTTATATGAGACATTACCCAGCGAGAATGTCTTGCTAGGATTTCTCAATGCAATCACTGAACTCTCATTGCACGATTAGAAAAGTAGAAGCATGTCATACAAAAGAACTTTGTAGACAATCCACATCACTGATCTTTACGCGAAACTTTGCCAACACATGTCATCGCACAGATGTTCTAACAACGTAGAGAATATTTGTTTTGCTAAATAACAAAAACAGCCAACTCATAGTAACAACGCTAACAATTTGAAGTCAAATCAAGAGCCAAAATATAGATAAAGCCTAAGATGTGTACCCGGATTAATGAGGAAAATAAGAATATCAGCAGAGATAGTTGTTTCCTTGAAGAATGTATGTAATATTAAAAACAAACGAATGATGAATATAATATCTGATAGAAAGGATGTGCTCTCTAGCTCCAATAGAATGGTGAATTTTAGTTCGTAAAAGGGTTACAAACGAAAAGATTTGTTTGATCATTGCTGTAATTCTTCAATGCACATTTTCTCTGTATTTCGATTGTCATTGATTGTGTGATTCAACTTAAGTTCTCGTAGGGTAAAAGTGTGGATTCTTTTGTTTTTTGTGTCTGAGTTTTTACTTGACACCCTTTGAAATGGTGGTGAATGAGGCGCTATGTAACAGCTCACAATTTGTGAACGATTTTCTTCATCATATATAAATGGGTAATTAAGCTAAGTAGCCTCCTGAAAATAGCCAATTTATTTTTAGCCAACGTTCTGTAAATAAGCTGTAAATAGCCAGTGTCATTTATTAACAGTCAAATTTGGACGGGATTGCCCTTTCTTATTCTCGCCCATTATTTTCAGCGAAATAATTAAAATGGAAAGAAAAAATTCGACCATAACTACCTTGCAAAAATCAAGGGAGCATTTAAAACTCCATAAATGCATTAACAAACGAATTTAAACATCCAAACCACATATTTGGACGTTATTTTTACTGCTCTTCAGAAAAAAAAAAAAAAAGAGAGATTTGTTGCAGCGATTTCTGCAGACCTCGAAGACGAGTCCATCGTAGATGGAGGCTGGTGCTCGAGTCGCGCCTGAGAAGGAGATCTTCAACCGGGTCAAGATGCAGTGGCTGGCGACGCACGCGAGGGAAGCCGCGACCGACGACGGCGGAGATCGAGTCGCGTCGGACCGTCGGAGAGCGCGCGCGAAGGAGATCGCGACCGGCGATGGCTGGGGATCGCAGATCCGAGCGTCCAGGAGCGTTGTTGAGCAACCACGAGCCGATCCAAGATCCAAGCCGCGAGCGACGCGCGAAGGAGATCGCGACCGGCGACGGCTGTGAAGCGCATATCCGAGCGTCCACGAGCGTTGTTGAGCGACCACGAGCCGATCCAAGATCCAAGCCGCGAACGAGTCACCATCGCCGGTCCATTTTGATGGCGGTCACGTCACCATCACTGCCGGTGACCTCCGAGGTCTGCGTAGGAAGAGACAGACATGATTAAATAAGAAGAACAGTTTTTTTTTTTTTTTGGTTGCTGTTCATAGAAAACATATTTACAGTATATTCGTGTAAATAAGAAACATATTTACAGTATATTCATTGTAAAAACAAAGCATATTTACAGTATATTCATTGTAAATAAGAAGCTTATTTACAGTATATTTGATCTGAAATAAAAATTCTGGAAATATTTTGAGCACGAAAATTCTGGAAAATATGAATATTGAACTGCATCCACTTCTTCAATAATTTCGCCATTTTTGAATATTGAATAATTAAAACTTGTCGAAATTTTTTTCAAAATTCAAACAAAAAAACTTCCTAAAAACTTGCCGAAATTTTGAAATATTGAATAATTAAACCTTGCTGAAATTAAAACTTGCCATTTTGAATATTGAATAATTAAAACTTGCCAAATTATTTTCAAAATTCAAACAAAAAAACTGCCTACAAAAAAAACTTCCAAAATCGGTCAAACAAGGGCAAATAAGTAAAAAAAACCTTATTAAATGAGCTGCCACGTCATCATCTAGGCTATTTACGGATTATTAACAAAACGTTGGCCAATTTTAAATTGCTAGACATTGAGTGGCTTACGCAGCCAATTATTTGTATATAAATTGTGGTATTGATATGTTTGAGTTATTAATAATAATAGTAATACTACGAGTTCTCTGACGTGGCCGTGTTTAGACTTTAGACAGCTCACGATATCTTCTAATATTCAACGTTGGTCCTCTCATATAGAAATGGGTATAATAACCCGAGGCTTGATAACCATCAAACGAGATTGGCTTAGCTTGTCAGATAGCCATGTACAATGTATCGAAGATATAATAGTTTTAAAACTAGATCCTATAAATCGTTTTTCTGAATAACTACTAGAAAATATTCTTTGCGACTAACGCGATTTCTGTCGCTACTTAATTCATAATTTTAAAACAGCCACGCCACCCTAGAAAGCAAACAATATCATAATATCTAAGAAGTCACCGTAGTAAAACAAAATTACATTAATAATTTAGAGGGAAAATTGCACCATATATATTCTTAGGTTTTGAAGTAATATTACAACCTTCTGGCATCTTTTATTACACGTTACAAATAATCCTTCAGCCATCAATTTACAATTATAAAAAGTTGTTATTCACAATTTTCAAATAATCTAACCCTTACTCAATTTCATTTTATTTGCAAATGTGAATTTACTATATTGTTATATCTCATATACTAGTTTATGTGACTTATTACAAAGGAAGATTGATTTATCCTATTGATCTACCTTTTTCCTGAAAAAATATATATGATAAACATTATAGAAAATAGGTTTTATATGACATCTCATGATGATTTTTTAATGTAATGTTTTGCATGTAACTTTTAAACAGTTATTTTTTTTTATTAATCATCATATAATTGAAATTTCGTTTTTATTTATTTCAATTTTAGGAATAATCCATAGCATGATATAGATATATATATATATATATATATATATATATATATATATATATATATATTCTAGACAAGCCACATAAGCCAGATATTAGACGTGTATAAATAAAAGAATTTTAAACAAATATTAAAATATAGTAATTTCGAATTCAATATGTGGGAGCTCGTTTGTGACATATTGTTAAGTAGATGAGAGGTTTGTGACAATAATATAAATCTAATCGCATTACATATGCCATTTTCTCAAAATAAAAACATGACTCCAGCTCTAAACGTCATGCATTTGCATACCATCTGAATTAGTGATTTATATAATTACTTCTGATGTCACTATAAAATCATTTGAGAATATAGTAGATACTTTAGATCTTATCACCTGTCGCCTTTCTTACACTTAAAATAAATAAATAAACCTGTTTACAGTCTTACAAAGCATAGCCAAATGCAATGCTCTAATGCCATATTCTAAACTAATCAATGTGGAACTGACCAATATGACGTTAAAAGTAATTAGTTGTTGACTGATGGTTGTTAATTAGTGCTATTTTTATTCTATTAAAAGAAAATGTAAGTGGCTTTCGTAGAGACACGTATCATTTTGAATAAATTAATAGTTCAGTAAGGTAAGGTTGATATGATCGTGACCTAGCAACTACGACAATTTAATTTTTTAATACGTTTGATTTTATGTCTCTCCAATACCATATATCTTTGAGATGAATTAATATTTTAATATTTGATCAGAGTGTCCTAATAAAATATTATTGTGAATTTGTGACAGGACTGCTAGTCTTGCGTGCATTCTTGCTAGACCAAATGATTAAGAACCATAATTCCGTTACTTTTGCGCTAATCCTATTATATTGTTATAAGTCATAAGTTTAAACTATTATTACAGCTAATCCTATTATTTTGTGATAATTCCGTTACTTTAAACTATTATTATCACTTTATGACGTTATTATTCTTAATCTAATTTATTTATTTTTACTATGAAGTATGAACCATTAAACTGAGATGAGAGAGAATTCTCACAGATTTGAACCTTTCTTTCATTAAGTTGTTATTTATTACAAGAGAAATTAGTTAGTTTAACTGCTAATCTGCACCCAATTGTTGAATGATAAATAATCATTGCACTAACTGCTTCTAAGTTCTAACGGCGTTAGTCACAAGTTACTTACCAATAGACTTCTACGTGCTGGGGCAAAGCTGACGTGGAGTTCGTAACCATAGATCTTATACAAATGAGTTGAGTTTCCACAATACTAGTGATTTCTGAAAAATGCAAAAAAACGGATCATTCCTGTATTACATAGCAACTTTGTTATGGTATGTTGTTACGTTTTGTAATAACTTTTGCTGTTCTAACACACTTAACTTGCAAACCACGGAAACGATTTCCAACCAATATGATCAAGAAAAAGCAAGTGAACACGAGACACACAGTTTTTACCCTGGTTCGATCATAAAGATCTACATCCAGCACTTCTGAGCTCTTATATTGATTCAAGATACAATGATGAACAAGTCTATCTCAGACCTTTTCACAAACACCTCACAAACACTCACCAAGAATAATTTCCCTTACAAGTATTCTCTCTCAAGTGTTTCCCAGTTTGTTCTAATTTGATTACTCCTTTTGTTTGACACTCTCTAACGCCTTTTTATAACAGGCTTACACACAAGGCTCTACTAGCCGTTACAAGCAACTAACAACCATAACTAACTCCTTATAACAAGATGACTTGCGCAGGAAGTTATCTCTGTGTTGTGCAAAAACTAACACCTTGTACTGATATTAGGTCACATGTCAACAAATCTCCTCCTTGAGCTCATATCAGTATCTTCTCATCTTCAAAAAAAAAAAAACTCAGAAGTTTTCAGCTCCGAAGAGCTTCAGATTGTTCTTCCAATCTTCACCTGCTCCAAGCAATGTGAGAACTTACTGCTTGGAACTGTCTTCGTCAACATATCTGCATGATTTTCTTCAGTGGAAATCTTATGAATCTTCACTCCTCCCTGACTTACAACATCTCTGACAAAATGTAACTTCACGTCTATGTGCTTGGACTTCTCATGAAACACTTGGTGCTTTGACAAATGGATTGCACTTTGACTGTCACAATGCACTACCACTTGTTGCTGCTCAAAACCAAGCTCATTTACAAATCCTTTTAGCCATATTGCTTCCTTTACTGCCTCAGTAATAGCCATGTACTCTGCCTTTGCTGTAGATAAAGCCACCACTGTTTGAAGGGATTTGCTTTCCAACTGACTGTTCCTTGACACACTGTGAAAAGATACCCTGACAAGCTTTTCCTTGTGTCTATGCTACCAGCATAGTCAGAGTCCACATATCCCTCAGCTTTGACTTGGCCTTCAGTATATTCTCCAAACTTCAAACCAGTGTCTAAAGTCCCCTTAAGATACCTGAGTATCCATTTCACTGCAGACCAGTGATCCTTGCCTGGATTTGCCATGAATCTGCCTACTACATTGACAGCATGAGCTAAGTCAGGTCTTGAACATATCATAGCATACATTAAGCTTCCAACTGCGTTAGAATAAGGCACTCTATCCATGTATGCTTGATCTTCTTCAGTGACAGGACTTTGACTTGCAGTAAGCTTATGATTATTGGCCAGGGGTGTTGATACATGCTTTGCTTCCTTCATCTCGAATTTGTCAAGAATTTTCTTCAAGTAATGACTTTGATGTAGACACAGGAGCCTTCTCTTTCTGTCTCTTACAATCTCCATTCCCAGAATTCTCTTAGCTGGACCCAAATCCTTCATCTGAAACCTGTTCTTCAATTGATCCTTCAAAACAGCAATCATGTTCTTGTTTTGACACACTATTAGCATATCATCAACATATAAGAGTAAATAAATCATAATGCCATGACTCAAACATTTGCTGTAAACACACCAATCATAGTCACTCCTCTTGAAATCTTGACTCATCATAAACTGATCAAATTCAAATACCACTGCCTAGGAGACCGTTTCAAGCCATACAGTGACTTGTGCAGTAAGCAAACTTTTGCTTTCTTATCTCCTACTTCAAAACCCTCAGGTTGACTCATGTAAATCTGCTCATCTAATTCACCATATTAAAAAGCAGTTTTAACATCTAACTGTTCTAACTCCCAATCAAAATAGGCTACAAGAGACAAAATGACTCTAATAGATCTATGTTTAACAACAGGGGAGTATATCTCATTATAATCAATTCCCTCAGTCTGAGAAAAACCTTTAGCTACAAGTCTAGCCTTGTATCTAGGTTTTTCAACACCTGGAATACCTTCTTTTAATTTAAAAATCCATTTGCACCCAACAATTTTCTTGTTAGGTGGTTTGTCAACAAGTTTCCAGGTATTGTTCTCATCTAGGGATTTGATTTCATCTTTCATGGCTTCAATCCACTTATCACTATTAACACTGTTAATTGCATGATAGTAAGATTTAGGTTCTTCTTCTAGCAGCTCAGAACCCACCATGAAAGCATAAGCAATGATGTTAGATTCAGCAAACCTGATAGGAGGCTTAGTGACTCTCCTTTTTCTATCCCTGGTTAGTTGATAACCATGTTAACTCCCTTGAGCAGTGTCATCTACTTGCTGTAACCCCTGCTCTTGTCCATGTCCTTGTGGCTGCTGTGGTTCATCTTCAGGTAGATTATCAAGTTGGGGAGGGACTTGGTTGACATTGTCAGTCTCAGTGTTGAATTCAAACTCAACACTTTGTTGATTTTGAGTGCTTTGTCCCTCATCAAGATCATAGTCTTTCTCAGCATTTCTTCCTTGATAGTCTTCCTCATTGAACACCACATCCCTACTTATGAAACACCTTTTATGTCCAGTTTCTAAACCCCATAGCTTGTAACCTTTTACACCTTCTGGGTATCCAACAAAAATGCATTTCAAAGCTCTTGCATCCAGTTTTCCCTGTTTGATATGTGCATATGCTGTACAACCAAAAACTTTCAACCAGTTATAATTCACAGGATGAGATGTCCATAACTGCATAGGGGTTTTGAGCTCTATTGCAGTTGAAGGACATCTGTTAATCAAATAGCATGTTGTCATAACAGCCTCAGCCCATAAAGCCTTAGGTAACCTTGCATGAATTAACATGCATCTTACTCTCTCAAGAATGGTTCTGTTGAACCTTTCTGCTAATCCATTCTGCTGTGGTGTTCCTGCAACTGTTAGATGTCTCATAATACCACAGGATTTGCAAAACAATTTGAACTCATCAGACAGGAATTCTAAACCATTATCAGTTCTAAGTTTTTTAATCTTTTTCCCTGTCTGATTTTCAATCATTGTTTTCCAATCCTTGAATGATGTAAAAGCATCATTCTTGTTCTTGATTATCATAACCCAAACCCTTCTCGAGTAGTCATCGACAATAGACATAAAATATCTACTGCCTCCATGAGATGAGACTCTAGATGGTCCCCACAGGTCTGAGTGTATATAATCAAGGATTCCATAGGTGTTGTGAACAGCCTTTGAAAATTTCACTCGGCAAGACTTCCCATAAACACAATTTTCACAAAAATCAAGTTTGCCGAGTTGATTCTTTCCAAAGTGTCCTTGGTTGTTCAAAACACTCATGCCTCTTTCACTAACATGACCTAATCTGAGATGCCAGAGTTTAGCCATGTTATTTCCAAGACTTTGAGCTACAGAGACAGAGCCTACAATGGTTGTACCAAGGAGATAATACAAACCATTTCTCCTAATACCTCTTAAAACAATCATTGATCCCCTGGTTACTTTCAGATTTCCATTTTCAGACCTCCAAGCATATCCCAGTTGATCAAGGACCCCTAGAGATATTAGGTTTCTCTTTAGCTCAAGGACATACCTGACTTCTTGAAGCAATCTTTCTGATCCGTCATGAGTCTTGAGTCTGATTGTCCCAACCCCAAGCACTTTGCAGGTTTTGTTGTTGCCCATCATCACCAAACCATCGTTTGTCTCTGTGAGCTCTTCAAACCAGGCTTTGTTGGGCATCATGTGGAAAGTACAGCCGCTGTCGAGTACCCATTCCTTCATGGATTGGTCAGTTGACACCATTAGAGCCTCTGCGCTTTCATATCCTTCTTCAACGATCGCTGCATCACCTGAGTTTTTCGATTGATCCTTTTTCTTGTTTCTATCTGGACAGTTTTGCCTCATGTGTCCCTCTTTGTGACAGTGATAACATTTATACGCAAAAGGCTTGTCCTCAGATTCCGAACCCCCTTTGTCTCCTTGGGATTTCGATCTTGATCGATCCTTCTTCGACGATTTTGAATTTCGCTTATCTGATCTTCCTCGAGTGTAGAGAGCATGTGATGATGTTGATCGCTTTTCTTGTTTGATCTCAATTTCCTTGGATTTGAGCGCAGATTGAACTTCCTCAAGCGTGAGAGCTTCTCGTCCGTACTTCATCGTGTTGACGAAATTTGAGAACGATTTGGGTAGAGCGTTCAAGATTAGCACTGCTTGGTCTTCGTCATCAACCTTGACATCTATATTTGCAAGATCGATGATGATCTTGTTGAATTCGTTGAGGTTTTCAGAGATCGCCTTTTCTTCATGCATACGAAACCCAAACAGTTTTCCTTTTAGGTAGATGCGATTTGTGAGTGATTTGGTCATGTAGAGAGATTCTAACTTTGACCAAATCGCAGCCGCTATGGTTTCTTTTGCAACTCTCGCATTACCTTGTCTCCCAAGTAGAGAATGAGAGTGCTATAGGCAAGTTCCATTACATCGGATTTTTCCTCGGCAGTCATTGTCACCGGAAGACCTTTCTCTCCCTGTAGAGCCTTCGCTACCTTCATCTGTACGAGGATAGCTCTCATTCTCTGACGCCCCAAGCCGAAATCTCCTTTGCCGTCGAACCTCTCTATTTCCACTCTTGGATTTCCCATCTCGGTTCTTTCTTGATCAAGAAAGCTCTGATACCAATTGTAATAACTTTTGCTGTTCTAACACACTTAACTTGCAAACCACGGAAACGATTTCCAACCAATATGATCAAGAAAGAGCAAGTGAACACGAGACACACAGTTTTTACCCTGGTTCGATCATAAAGATCTACATCCAGCACTTTTGAGCTTTTATATTGATTCAAGATACAATGATGAACAAGTCTATCTCAGACCTTTTCACAAACACCTCACAAACACTCACCAAGAATAATTTCCCTTACAAGTATTCTCTCTCAAGTGTTTCCCAGTTTGTTCTAATCTGATTACTACTTTTGTTTGACACTCTCTAACGCCTTTTTATAATAGGCTTACACACAAGGCTCTACTAGCCGTTACAAGCAACTAACAACCATAACTAACTCCTTATAACAAGATGACTTGCGCATGAAGTTATCTCTGTGGTGTGCAAAAACTAACACCTTGTACTGATATTAGATCACATGTCAACACGTTTGAATTCCGTTTTATTTTGCACTTGAGTGAGATATATATTTTCTCATAAACCCTAGTGTAGTCTTCCACTTCACCAACCTATTTAAAACTCAGTTTTCCTCTAGAAGTATTTCTACGAATTGTGAGATTTTCGTGTTTGAATGCTAAGTGGTGAGAAACAAAAATTGGTTTTATTTTATTTTTTTGAGTAAATCTCTATTCAGTGCATTTCACTTACTTGTCGATGATAGAAATTGAGTTTTGTAATCGCTAATATAGCTGTTCATGAGCTACTCTATCTGTGTTAGTTCACTACTACAAAATTGATTTTCTGATGCGCAAGACTATCAGATCTAGTCGCATCTAAAAGTCGCATGTAAATAACTTTTAGATGCGACTAGTCGCATCGGATAGTCAATCAGAAGCCGAAAAAATTCGCTCAAATTGTCTTTTGATTTTGACAATCCGATGCGACTAGTCGCACCTGAAAATATGTTGAAACTTTCAGGTGCGACCGTGTCGCATCAGATAGTTTTAAAATTTTAGGCAGGCCTCATCTCCCACTCTTTTATTTCATTAATCTGACGTGGCGAATGAAATTTTTATTTTTTTAATTATAATCTGGTGCGACTAGTCGCACCTGAAGAGTTATCAGGTGCGATAATGTCGCACCTGATTATTAGGGTTTTGTTTAAAAACCCAGGTCGACTCTTCTTCTCAGTAGCCGCTGAAACAAAGTTTTAAACTCGTTATTCTCTCCCTCTCTCTGCTAATTTCTCTTCTCCGGTTGTAAACTCAGTAGCCGACTCCACATCCATCTCCTCCGTCCCTCTCTTCTCCGACTCTTCCTTTGGCTGAGAACACTTCGCCGACCACCACAAGCGCCCGTCTCAGGTTGCTCTGCCTCAGCCGGCCACCGGACCACCACAAGCTACCGCTCCGACATCCTCAGTCACCGGGCCACCAGGTTATCTCTCTCTCTCTCTCTCTCTCTCACTCTATCTCTGGCTCTCTCTTTCTCTCACTAATTTTCTATGTTTCATCAGCCGGAGCTCCGCCACCGTCTCCGCCGTCGCTGCTCCATCTCCGACAACGCCTCAACCACTGGACCTCACTGTCTCCGCCGTCCCCTGCTCAATCTCCGACGCGCGGCGCAAGGTTAGTCTGATTTTTTTTCCTGTTTCATAAGTATTGTATATATATATATATATATATATATATATATATATATATATATGTTTTGTATTAATATGGTATATTTGTGTAATAATATATGTATATATGTGTATGTTTAGTTTAGATATATTTGTGTTTAGTTTAGATATATATGTGTATGTTTAGTTTAGATAAGTTTATATCTAAATTATATGTGTATGTTTAGTTTAGATATATTTGTGTTTAGTTTACATATATTTGTGTAATAATATATGTATAAATAATTTATATATTGTGTTAAGTAGTTTTAATTAGATTAGATAAGTTTTAATGTGTAACTTAATTAGTATTAATTTGATAATTTTACATGTTTAGTGATTTGGTTAAGTTTAATAATTCTATTACTTTAAGTTAAAAGTTTAAATTGATTGTAAATTAATTAGGTTAAAATTAAGTTTTAATTATTTTTTGACATGTTTTGATATATAGTTTGTGACATTTTTAAATTTTTTGCTTTTAATTAATTTAGATTAATTGTAAGTAAATTATTACCTAGAAATTGTAATTAGTTTAATAATTACATTTATGTTGCTTAGTTTATAATTAGTTAATTAATTTGTGATAAGTTTGTGTAGTTGATTTAACATGTAATGAAATTGTAGTTTAAATAAGAAAAATAGTTTTGTGACATGCTTTGATAGTTTGTGACATGTTTTGATAGTTTGTGATATTTTGTTTATTTTCGATTTTTCATTTATAAATGTTGTGATCGAACCACGGAGGTTCGGTTTAGGGCTGAGCTAATTTATAGGATACTTCTGGATGGTTTGTGTATGTTTTTAAATAATTTTGCAGGTTTTTGGTTTGTTAGTATAATAGGGGAAACTCTGCCGAAATTTCGGTAGAATTTCGAATTAATTAGTTTAAAAACTCCCAACTTATTCAATCCGAGCTCAAAATAACATAGAATTCATAATCTCTCTTTCATTTTGTTCTCCGTCGTCCCTTATCAATAACTCTTCCAAACTTTCATTTCTCGCTCTCATTCAGCGAAATGTCCAATCCAAGTAGAGATTGGATCACGGAGAATAATCGGGTGACATTGCAGTACAAAACCGGTGTTAACGAGTTTATTCGCGCTGCAAGAAGATTCCCAAACGAAAAAGCCAAATATCGGTGTCCTTGCAAACATTGCAACAACGTGAGATGGCACGACATCGGGGTTGTTAGGAATCATTTGCTGAACAAGGGGTTTACCCCAGGCTACACAAAATGGTATCATCACGGCGAGCTTGAGCGTGTCGTCCTTCCTCATGAAGAAGATTCCATCGGAGGAACAGATCAGAGAGGAATAGGAGGATTGCACGGTGCTGTGGAGGATATCAGGGATCACGAGGATTTCGACGATGCTACGGAGCCGACCCAGAGCGAGGTGCGTGCAGAGGAGCAAGTGGAAGACCTCTTCGCCGAGTTGGAAGCAGAATTGCACCCTGGATGCAAAGAGTTTTCTTCTTTGTCCTTCTTGGTTTCGTTGATGCACCTCAAAGTCACGAACCATTGGACGAACAAGTCGTTCACAGAACTCTTGCAACTCTTGAAGAAGTCTCATCCAGCTGGTAATCGAATTCCGGAGAAGCAATACGAGGCAAAGGCGAAGCTGAAGCGTTTTGGCATGGGATACGAGATGATCGATGCGTGTATTAACGACCGTGTCCTATTTCGAAAAGATCTCGCGGAAGTCGACGTGTGCCCAGTATGCAACGAGAGCAGATGGAAGCCAACTGGGACAATGATACCGCAAAAGATTTTGCGATATTTTCCCCTGAAAGATCGATTGAAGCGATTGTACGCGTCTCGACACACGTCGCTTCTGATGCAGTGGCACGAAAGAGATCGCGTCAGGGAAGTTGGTGTTCTACGACATCCTGCGGATGGTACGACGTGGAAAAACCTGGACGAGAGATACCCAGGCTTTGCTGCAGAGCCTCGAAACGTGCGGCTTGGACTAGCTGCGGATGGATTCAATCCGTTCGGAGAAATGAGTTTATCGTACAGCATGTGGCCTGTGGTACTAACTGCGTACAACTTGCCGCCTTGGTTGTGCATGAAGAAAGAGTACTTGATGCTGACGCTTTTGATCCCGGGGCCTCACTCACCAGGAAAGGACATGGACGTGTTCTTACAGCCAATTGTCGAAGAGCTGAAAGAACTGTGGGAGACCGGATTCCGCGTTCGAGATGACGCTAACGATGAAGTGTTTCGATTGCGTACCGCGCTACTCTGGAGAATTAACGATTTTCCAGCTCGATCCTATTTATCGGGATGGAGTGGCCAAGGGTATCTCGCTTGCCCGACGTGCAACCTTGACACGCCGTCTTTGAAAGTCAGAAACAGGATCGTCTACTACGACCATCGTCGATTCTTGCGTACGCGTCACCGATTGAGAAAAAGCACCGATCACTACAAGGATCGCCACGAGAAATGCAGTAAACCCGAGAAGTTGACTCCGCAAGACATACTCGCTCAGTTGGCTAGTGTGTTATGCACGACAACTGGCAAACATGCTGGCTCCGTGGGCAGAAAACGAAAGCGAACCGAGTGCGAACTAAATTGAGCCATGAAAAGCATCTTTTACGAGTTGTCGTACTGGTCAGATTTGGAGTTGAAGCATAACATGGACTTCATGCACATAGAGAAGAACGTGTGCGAGAGTCTTCTCGGAACCTTGCTCAGCTTAGAAAAGAAGAACTACGACATAGATAAGGCGAGGTTTGATTTGATGGACTTGGGCATCAAGACCGCTCTCCACTTGAAAAACCAAGGGGATTCGTGGTACAAACCGCGAGCATCGTACACCTTAACCCTTGATCAGAGGCAGCGATTTACCGAGTTCCTCCAATCTGTCAAATTCCCAGATGGGGTCGCTGGGAATTTGAAGAAAAATGTGACTGCTGATGGAAAGCTCACAGGTTTGAAGTCGCACGATTGCCACGTGATCTTGCAGAGGTTGTTGGCTGTTGGTATTCGTCCTTTTGTGCCAAAAGAAATACATCAGACGATCTCCGAGCTTTGCAACTTTTTCAAGCTGATAAGTTCGAGAACCTTGAGAGTAGAAGATCTTGAAAATGCGCAAGAGTCTATCATCGAGATCTTGTGTAAGCTTGAGATGATGTTTCCACCAGCTTTTTTCACGATCATGATTCACGTGGCGATTCATCTACCAGAGGAAGCGTTGTATGGCGGCCCGGTGCATATGCGGTGGATGCACCCATTTGAGAGATACTTTGGGACGTTAAAACATTTTGTCAAAAATAGAGCTAGACCAGAAGGCTCTATTGCGGAAGCTTATGTTGTAGAAGAAGCTCTGACATTCGTTGCAAGGTATCTTGAAGATAAAAAAAAGTGTAGATGAAGTTCAAGTGCAAGAGGTCTCTGTTTTTCGATCCGAGATGTGTGTGCCTTATGGGATGATGAAACCGATAGTATTAGACGATGAACAGAAAGAGAACGCGGAGTGGTACATCCATACCAACTATCCTGAAGTGGATCCATATTTAACGTAAGTTATCGTTGGGAATGTGTTTCAATTCGTTCTTTTTATATATTGCTATTGAAGTAATGTTTTTAATAACAGCGAGCATTTGGATCTCTTGAGCGAATCTGGAGTTCGCGATATTGTAGCGGAGCATAGAAAGAGGTTCAAAATTTGGTTTGAGAAGAATGTAATAACACAATATCAATGCAATTTTTTGATAAACGCACAAGTGCTAATCAATGCTTTCTTTCGTAATCAGATTTTTTATATGAAAGCTAGTGGTTCTGACGAGCTCTATTCGCTTTCTATCGGTTCCCTTCAAGTCGCCTATCAATATCCGAGCTGCTTTGTAAATGGTGTGAAGTTCATCACTCGTCGTCGCGATAATCAACGAGTCACTCAAAATAGCGGTGTATGTGTACTTGTGGATGATTTCACTTACTATGGTCGAATGGAAGACGTCATCGTCGTAAACTATAGGAATAACTGTAGTGTTGTATTGTTCAAATGCATTTGGTACGGTGACAAGTATCATGCAAACCGACTAGTGCACACCGATAAGACTACTGGAGAAACGAGTGCTTATACTGCGAAACAGTGGTTTAAAGAGGAGCCGTACGTACTCACGACTCAAGTCAAACAAGTTTTTTACATCGACGATCTTGTTAAAGGCGGCGACTGGGAAATCGTCCAGGAATGCAATCATCGAGGGATTTGGGACATTCCTGAAGTTGACCCCTCCAACTCAGCCTCGATCTCATTGACTATAGAGTTATCAAACATCGAGCGTTTGAATCATCGACACGAAACCGATGAAGCTGAGTTAGTGACTGTCGTTGACGATGATGAAGAAGACGATGATGAAAATGAGAGACGGGTCGTTTTTGAGGGAGAAGATGTTGATGTCGATATAGAAGATGATATTAACATTATAGGCATAGATGACGATGAATGAGTAATATCTTTTTTGTATGTTTATTTACTATATAATGTAACCACGGTTTTCCTCCGCCATATGTGAGGTTTGTTAATAATAAAATCCGTGGTGCCGTCCACGTTTTTTTTAAACAGAAAACTAATATTTATTTACTAATATTGTTCACATCTTACAAGATGTCAGATGCATGTGGAGATGAGTCTCCGCTACACCGTTCAGGAGCAGGTGGAGATGAGTCTCCGCTAGAGACACCGGGTTCCCAAGGTCCTAAGAAAACAAGGGGACCAATAACCGGCTCTACTTCGGAAAAAGCAGCGCTTGGGGTACCCGATGCGAAAGTTGTTAGGTATGACCCAATCAACCAAACCTTCTACCAGGACGTAAGGAAAACAATAAAAAAGGTATGAGTATTCAACAACCGCGTCGGCGCTTTGGTGAAAGTCCATATCCCGGTCACACTTCGTGATTGGAACGAAGTGACGCCCCAGATGTTGGGCAACGTCGAGATTGGTATGTCGGGATAGGTCCCTCGATCCCGAGATCCTCGTATCTCTTAGCTCAGGCTCAGGACGACAACTCGTCCTCAGGTTCTTCATCGAAGCGCGTTTCAGATCCAGTGGTTAGCGAGCTACAAGCAGCGTTGGCCGCACAACAGGCTGCAATGGAAGAGATGAGGCGTGAACAACGAGCTCAGATGGAGGCGTTTCAGCGACAGTTCTTTGCCTACACACAGCAGCGTCCGTCTCCCATGCAGACATCCCCCGCGATGCTGCACCCTGGGACGACGCCGCCATCAGCTTCAATGCCGAATGTTCAGACGCCGCCATCCGCTTCAATGCCAAATGTTCAGACGCCGCCATCCGCTTCAATGCCAAATGCTGATCAGACGCAAGGTTCGGTAGAATTTCAGCGACATCGTTCGAGCGGCAGCGCACCAGGCCGCCAAGGCGCACGAGGAAGATCTGGCGGAAGAGGAGGCCGTGCATTCCAGAATTGGCAGACTTCGAGTGAAAAAGGGAAACAAAAAGAATAGATTGTAATTTTTTTAATTTATTGAACGTAAATTATCAAATTTTATGAATTTAATATTAGAATTTCTATTAAATTATTTATATAATTATTCTAATTAATATTATTCAAATTATTTATTTAATTTAACAAAAAAATTATTTAATTAATTTTTAAATAATTTTTTGAATTATAATTTTTAAATAATTAATAGGCTGATTCTATTAGAATCAGAATTTGAAAAAAAAAACTACAGACAATCAGATGCGACTAGTCGCATCTGATACCTTCGTGGGAAAAGTATCAGATGCGACTAGTCGCATCTGATTGTACTGTAACCCGCCAAAATATTAGGCGGAGAATTGCTATCAGATGCGACTAGTCGCATCTGATACTTTTCCCGCGAAGGTATCAGATGCGACTAGTCGCATCTGATACTATAATTCCCGCTTTAATATCTTATTTTGGAGGATATTTAGGTGCGACGTTTGGTGCGACTAGTCGCACCTAAAATGTCGCACCTGATAGTAATGACTTTCAGGTGCGACAAGTCGCATCTGATATCATCAGGTGCGGACTTTCAGATGCGACTTTGTCGCATCTAAAGTCGCACCTGATGATACTTTCAGGTGCGACTGTGGTGCTTTCAGGTGCGACTTTTGTCGCACCTGATGCTATCAATTGTACTAGTGGTTGAAATTCACGGATAATTATACATAAAAAGCTTTGAAAGGTGATTCTTTCGGATAAGAGTGGTATTATATTTTCTATTATTAATTAGCGAATTTTCTTTCCACCAGACCATAAATTGCTATGTACTAACATCGAGCTAATAATTCTCTTTGTGTTATTTATTTATACAGTTTTAATTGTTCATTTCATTTTATTTTATAGCAAATTGGATATTCTGTCTGACAATTTTGATCAGATTATACAATTTAGGATGCAGAAATTGCAGTGGTTTGGATTAAATTCTAGGGGTTTGTTATAATTGTTTTTCTTCTTCTAAATATTATAGCTAGTTTTATTGTTTAGTTCGTAAGTTCTAAGACACGTTCATATCAAATGTATTAGTAGACAAAATAAAATAGAAACCACTACAAAAATTAAACATTTTTTTTGGAAAATTCTTCGGATAATATCATGTTTTTTTTTATGAGAACCTGAAAATTCGACGTATCAACAAATAAACAGTATGTTGAACACCTTTCAGGAAAAAAAAAACAATAATAATAAAATAAAAGAAATAAACCGCACGATTACACCGAGTTGCTCATGAACTTTGCCAATGGATCACAAGAATGGATTTTTGTACTTTATGGGAAGCTGAGCCCCCTTGTGCGAAGCGCTTTTGAGGCAAATTCCGTCATTTCAATCGAAACTCGTTTTTCTCTTCCCCTTACCGCTCTTTCCGCTCGGAAATGACAGAGAGGTTTGGAAGAGACTATTAGAAATATTACAACAAATAATATTTATAATATGGGAAATAAAGAAAGTTTGCATGGGAAAAATAAATAAAAATTGAAACCGATTATTATTTTATTTCATAACTAGATAAAGAAAATAAACCTTAAACCAGAAAAGAAGGAAATGAAAAACGGAGGAGGCTGAGGACCGTTTGACGGTTTTCTTAAAACTTATATCGCTCTCCCACAGGTGTTGGAGATGATGAACAATAAGTCTCGCAGGATACAAAAACGTTGAAAAAAACTTTACACCAATGGTAAATTTCCGGCGAACAAAATCTGTAACAGAATCAACCACCAACTACAAAAGAAAACAAAATAATTTCGGGAGGATAAGAAAGTAGAGAGAATTCGATTTGAGGTGTGTCCTGAATGAGAGCTAGAGGTCTCTATTTATAGTGCAAGGTCTCAGAAAGATTACAAACTTTAGCCACAAAAAAAGTCCAACCATTATGACCTTTTAAACACATTAAAGCACACTAATAACAAACGTTTTTATCCTCAAGATGCTCAGCTTCCGTTTGAAATCTTTCAGATATCAAAACCGTCCAGCCATTAAGACATTAATCCACAGTTACAATGTCATTTGATTTAATTCTCATAGTAATGAAAATGTTGTTTATGAAATTAAAATTTTACAAAGGTGAAATTTGCAACAAAAAGATAAGGATTTCCACAAGCGAACCCGAGCCCGAGCCCGAGCCCGGCTCGGTACAGCACGACACGACCAGATGGACGGCGACGGCGCACGTTTGTGGTGGACTTGGGCTTCTCTACATCATTGCCCCTCTATAAAACTGAGTCACCTTTGGGAACCCAAATCTTTTGGTACATATTGCATATATAAGCGTAATCATTTGTCCACAATCCATGTGAGACTCTTACATTTCACTTCATACAAACAACTAGCGTGTTAATACAATTAATGTGTTTCTTTAAGCACACTTTGAGCATCAATTTCTCATTCATTATAGCTCCGATTTTGGCAAACTTATAACTGATATTATACTCATTTTCCGCAAGAAACAATAATACGCTAGAATTACCCAATTCCGTTAAGTGGACCCAACTTAAGTCTTTGCCAAAAATCACCAACCCACAAGATAATAAATACTTTTTATTATCAAAATTCTCCACACTATTCCAACAGATACTCTATTTAATTTAAAAAAAAAAAAAAAAAAAAAAAAAAACCAGGGCTCTAAAAAACTGAAATTGTATTCCATGATTAATTAGTACCAACATGATGTGACACCTATGGATATCTATACATCATGCACTATATTTTCATTTTTTTTGTTTGTTAGCCTAATCAATGAATATAAGAATGTTGGCCCCAGAGTTACAAGTTAATGACATTGGTATTGGTATTACGGTTCATGATATATATAGTTCGAAGAATATTCATCCCCTTTTATCCTCCATATTGAGACAAAACATATCAAACCAAAGACTGCAATTATAAATAAAACGAAATTCCTTGGACACAGCAACACTCATGATATATATGAAGACCTTCATGGAAAATACTCTAATTAATTCCTAAAAATAAAACCTAAAGGGAAAATCGTAAAATGAACCGGAAACATTCAATCATGAAAAAAGAAAAAGAAAAAAAGATTACACCAATCAAATTGACGATGATGATAAGACAATTATATCAAACAAACAAGAGGAAGGGGTAGTTGATGATGAGATCAAAGCATTCAGTTTGGTCACTTGATCCTGATCCAAGCGCCCTCGCTGGGGACCCCACGGTGGACGACGAACAGCAGATAATAGCCCTGTGGAGCGACGGCCCCGGAGGAAGGCGCGGAGACGGTGACCCGGTGGGTCCCTTTGGAGACCCTGACAATGCTTCTTTGGTCCCTGAAAAGCACAAGAAGCCTCTGGTTCATGGAATAGCCGTGCGTGGTGAACGGCGGCGCGTACATGGTCACCTTCACGGCTTCCTCCATGAGCCTGGGCCCCTTGGCCCGGAACGCCACCACGAAGTCCTTCCCGTACCCGATCTCCCCCGGCGAGCTCAGGATCGCCGGCCTCCTCCGCGCCAGGGCCGGGTCCAGGTATGGCGGCGAGAACGTCTCCACCCTAAGCTCCGTGGGGTACTTCGCGGTGTAGTTGTACCCGGGGTTGGTGTTGCTCCCGGCGGTCAGCACCTTCCCGTCGGGGAGGAGCGCGGCGGAGGAGTGGTACATCCGCGGGACCCCCGCGTCCGCGAGCTCCACGAACCTGGCCTCGATCGCGGCCTCGGGGCGGTACAAGACCGGGGTGAGGTTCGGGTCCTCGGCCAGGAACCAGGCCGAGGTCCCCGCGCGGGCCCCGTTGAGGAGGAGGAGGTCCCCGGTGGGGAGGATGAGCATGTCGCCCATGACTCGGCGCGAGGGCATCGTCTCGCGGGCCCACGAGGGGTTTCGGTCCGCGGGGGAGATCCGGTTGCAGTCGTCGAGGGCCGGGCGGAAGATCCCTTTCCCGGCCAGGGCGTAGGCGTCGTGGCGGGCCCCGCCGCACACGATGATTTCGGCGGCGGGTGGGGAGGTTTTGGCGAGCTTCAAGGGGAGGAGCGCTGACATGGCGGAGGCGGGGTAGTTTCTGGCGCCGCCGTCGAGAGGGGGGAGCTCGCGGAGGAGGGTGTTGGAGGCGGGGGAGAGGATGACGGAGCGGTTGTTGGCGAAGACGAAGACGGTGGAGTCGGGGAGGAGGTGGACGAAAGGGTAGAGATTGTTCTCGTCCATGTCCGTGGTCGCGTCGAGTAAGGGGAGCATGTGCTTCTTATCCTTGTTGTTTAGGCTTCCGGGAGGGGGCACGTACTCGTACGAGAACGCCCGCCGCCCTCCCACCACCATCATCCGCCCGTCCCCTAGTGTTATCTGCGTCGAGTACCTGCCACCGCCCATCCATCCGTTATCATTCGCTATAAATAGTCGAGATTTGTGTCAAATTAGTTAAATTGTGCAACAATCATATTTCAATTCAGTGAAAAATAATTACGCGTAAAAGTAACTTTGGTTATTTTGCTGAAAATTTCGTCGATTTTTTTTTTTTTTTTAATTATCCATTCATTAATTGAACATGGAGGGTCGAAGACTACTCTACTCGTATCTACCTACCTGTATTGTTTTCTATTAAATATTGGATTAAGATTACACTTTTTGAAATTGTGATTTCTACCCTAAAAATTTTAGCATTTTTTATATTTTTTGCACAAATTTATGAGTTTTTCAAATTTGTCTCCCTCAATATTTTCTTTTCAAATTTACCCCCTACTCGAGTTTCTAGCTCCGCCACTGCTAATACTGACCATATATTAATATTAAAATAATCAGAAATAAATAAAAACAAAGAAAAGAATATGTAGTGTGTATATATATATATATATTCATACCATCGTGGGTCAGCCAAAGCTGTTTGGTATTCCATAAAGTCACAACCGTCGCAGGGCTTCAAATATCTAACAGTCTTAACGCCACCGTCCCATCCACCCGTCCCCACCAACGCACCGTCCACCGTTAGCCCTCCCGATGAGCACCACGGGTCATTCTCAACCTATACATATACATAGTCGTCGTATTCAGACCCGGTCTAACACATTTTGTGGCCTATAGCAAAATTTTAATATAGGACTATTTAAAAAAAAAATAGGATTTGAGTTATTTTAAAATGTAATGAGTTACATACATTTGGTCATCATCAACGTCGGTTTTTTTTTTTTTTTTTTTTTGTATCATATAAATTTATATATAATCATTGGGTTCTAATTAGTTTAATATTCACATAATAATACGTAACTTAATACGTACATGCATCCATGCATGCACGGAGGTACGTACCTTGAGTGGCCTAATATTGGCAGTGTTGATATCAAACTCGACGCCGTGAGCCCAGCAGTCACGAAGCTGCTTGTTGGTCCTCCGATCCACGAACGGCACGCAGATCCCACCGGGGAGCTTGATGTCGGAGATGTGGAAAACCGTGGCGTCGTACATTATGAGCTTGTTGTTGGGCATCAGAATCACGTGCATCGCCGAAACCCCCGAGTTTTTCGACACCAACCTCCACGACCCCTTGAAGTTCGTCGGGTAATCCGTCTTTTCCTCCGGGTCGGGCTTCGTGTTTTGGGCCGGCGTCGCAGGCACTGCCGCGGGCCCGCCTTGGTTATTCTCGTCATTGTTGTTGTTGTTGTTGTCATCGCCGCCGGTTTGGCCGCCGATGAAGGGTAAAAAGGGAAATTTGGCGAAGAAGCCACTCCGGTGGTTGTTGTTGTTGTAATCTTGGCCGGTGTTGAGGAACCCTTCGCCGGAGAATTGGCCGGACGAGAAGGGATTTTGGAAGAGGCCTTGAGACTCGCCGTGGACGAGCAAGAAAGGAAGGAGGAGGATTGCCTTGGGAAACACGGCACGGATTGCCATTGAAGAATTTCGCTTATTCTTCAACGGCCAAAACATTATAATATTGTTCAAGCCTTGGTTAAATAATTAATTCAAGTTTTTTTGTTTTTTTGTGTTTCTTTTTTTTTTTGTTTTTTAGTTGAGAAAGGAAATAATTAGGCCTCCTCTACCTAGTATGTTTGGTTTGCTTGTTACGTTCTTACTCGTTTTCGTTTTCTTTTTTCTTTTTTTCTTTCTGGTTCGTTTTCTTTGGAATCCTTGATTTTCTCTCCATCTCTATTGGATTCAAAGGTCGCAGTGAGTCTGTTAAGAAGGTACGTTCGTGTCCAAAATAGCATGTTTTGTCTTTAGCTTGGCCCTAACTTAATTATATACTGTTTTGTTTTTTACACTTATAAACTGTTCTTTAAATACCCTATATTTAGAAAGAGAACGCATAATTCAAATATTAAATTAAGTTGGAAACTGATAAATAGAACTTGGGATAATAAGTATTAGCAAACTATTAATTTCTATAATATGTATCAATAGTTAATAATGACTAGGTTTTTTACAACAAATAAATTGAAAAGTCACTAAAAAAGGGGCTGGTTTCAAAATATTATAGGTGTGGTGACGAAGAACAATTAGGATTCAAAGAACAAAAGTCAAATCTACAAAAAAACGAGAGAGAGAGAGAGAGAGAGAGAGAGAGAGAGAGAGAGAGAGAAATACGATATCAATTGTTAATAAACAAAATAATTACTCCATCCTATATATTAAAAAGAAAACAAATCTGATATTAATAGTTATGAACATGAAAGTAGTATAAGATTTTAAAGTTAAAATACAGAAAAGTTAAAATAAAGTATGAATATATTATAATGGCCAATCAAGATTTGTTAATGCTGGAAATGATCCCCACCAGCGCCGTGGCTAATTTATTTTAAAAATCTCTAACGTTGACCAATATGAAATTCTAAAGTTTATATCGCTTAGTTACTTATAAAATTCTAATTTAAAAAAAACTAAATATAATTCTATTAATACACACAAATATAATATTCGTATTTTAATGTGACATTATTACTTGTTTTTGTGAACTTTTCAGTAAGGCTGAAGTTAGATCGGTTCGGTTCGATTTTTGATATTTTTATATTTGAATTCGAATTTTCGATTTTTAAAAATTTGGTCCAATATCGGTCCAGTCTAGTCTAAAACGAAATTCGATTATCCGAATATTCGATTATCCGGTTTCTTAAATCTGATATCCGATCCAAAATGCGATTTTTAAAATTCGGTTATCCAGTTTCTTAAATCCAATATTCGGTCCAATATCTAATTTTTAAAATTCGGTTATTCAGTTCTTTAAATTTCTGATCCAGTTTTATATCCACTTTAAAGAAATCGGTTATCCAGTTTTTAAAATCCATATCCAGTTCTAAAACTATTACAATGATCAAAATACGAGTACAAACGAGTCATATAAAGCTCCAAAATAATAGTGCACACACTAGGACAAAAAACGTTATCCGGTGCGACGAATGTCGCACCGAATACTTCAAATATCGCACCTAAAAGTTTATTAGGTGCGACATTAGGTGCGACGGCGTCGCACCGGATAACCCGTAGCAAAAGGCATTAGGTGCGACATGTCGCACCTAATAGTCATACCTCTAGGTGCGACATATCAGGTGCGACAATGTCGCACCTAATATGTTTTTTAAATTAAAAAATCAGAAATAGAGGGGGGGGGGGATGCTGACCGATCCAGGCGGCGGGGCGGGGGCTGGTCCAGGCGGCGGTGGGGCGGGCGGGAAGGGGGCTGGTCCAGGCGGCGGCGGGGCAGGCTGGCAGAGAGAGACATAGTGAGAGATGGCCGGTGAGACAGAGAGAGAGAGAGAGAGAGAGAGAGAGAGAGAGAGAGAGAAATAGAGGGGGACGTACCAGGGAGGGCCGGCAGCGGTGGAGCGGAGAGGGACGGCGCCGGCGGGGACTGGTTGAGAGAGAGAGACAGAGTGAGACGGTGAGAGACGGCCGGTGAGATATAGAGAGAGAGATGGAGACGTACCAGGATGGGCCGGCAGCGGCGGAGCGGGGAAGGACGGCGGCGGGGGCTGGCGGAGAGAGAGAGACCTTGTGAGACGGTGAGAGAGAGAAAGTGAGTGAATGTGTGAAAAAATGAGAAAAGTCGGGTTTAAAACCCTAATAATCATATTGGGTGCGACAATGTCGCACCCAATATGAAATCCCAGATCCAAAAAAAAATTCGGCGGGATTCGCTGACAAATTTAATTTTAAAACTCATTGGGTGCGACATTTGTCGCACCTAAAGGTATTAGGTGCGACAATTTCATAATAGGTGCGACATTGTCGCACCGAATAACACTAAACATTAGCGAAATTTTTAGTCATCTGGACGAGTATCCGGTGCGACATGTCGCACCTAATATGGGCTTAGGTGCGACTATTAGGTGCGACATGTCGCACCTAATACCCTTCCGCACCTAATATGTTAATTTGTAGTAGTGACAGTCTAAAACTGAGTAAAAAGTAAAATTCAAAAAGGCACCCATCTTCACAAATCCATATGTTCTCGTCTCCAAATAAACATGCAATCATAAGATAAAATTATAAATTACAACATGATCATAATAAAGCAAACAAACAATTGAAACTGTACTAACAACATTACCTTGAGAGATCACATAATTAAAGTTGTTGTAGTAAGAGTATGAGTTGATATATGAGAAGTCTCTTCTTCTAAGACAACTTGACTATCATCTATTTATTATGACATAAAGTTAAAATAAATTAGTTTTTAATAAATAAATAGCAAATAAACTTGTCAAATACAATATCAAATTAAAAACCTTGAGGTCTGAATAAAATTAAAGACCCAATTTTTTTTTTATAATTTAATTTTTTTAAATAATAATAAATTTGGTTATATAACCGATATCCGAATTTGTCTAAAATCAAAATCGATATCCAGTCCATTTTTTGAAATCAGATCGGTTGTCCGAATCTGATTTCGGTTATTTGACGCGACTCCATATTTTGTTTTCGAATCGGTTTGGATATCGGTTTTATCCGATTTTTGGCTCGATTTTGTACCGCCTTAACTTTTAGTATTACTATAATTTTAGTTTTGTACTAATTATTTTTTAGAAAAATGGATGCACGTACTCTTAATTCTCAAGCAAAAATAGTAAGATAAGTCAAATAACGGTATCTTAATTAATTAGGACAAATGAAAAAGTACTGATTTCTATTTAATGTACATGTTGCGCAAAGGAAAAAAAAATTCAATTAACCTATTAATATTTGAAAATGTAGAATTATAGATATCTTAATATGTAAGTATTTTCCGAATGATTTATTTGTTGAAGTGTGCGTTGATTGACCAGATCGGATCTCTTGGCCTTTGATGTAAAGATTTGTTTACAGGCTGCCCAAAGAAAAGGGTAGGAGAAAAAGGAAAGGTTTAAAACTATTTATATTCTCATAATGGTTAAGAATCTTATTTCTTCTTGTGTTGTCGAGTAACAATAACTTTTAGACGCCTATCTAGTCAGGCAAAAAAACAAAAAATAACACTAATAAAGTGACATGTCTATTTGTACGGAATTAACTTTCATAGCACATGCATAATCTAATCAACCTAAAAAAAGGATAACATGTTTTTAACACGTAATACATTCTACGTATCATATCCATGACACGACTTTTAAGCTTAACAGCTCAATCTTGGTGTCATACTAAAAAAAAAATATACTACACAAAATGTTAACTTACTTGAATAATGAAATGGTATTTCAACTAACACATAACCCATCAACAAAAATGACAAAAATAAAATATTCTTTTATCCTGAGGATGCTTTGTACAGTAAATAAATCGTCCTTAACTTTACCCGAAAATAAATATATGCTTCTTACGTCTAAGCCTCTGATTAATTGGATAGGACTCTGTTAATAGATTCCATTCTATGTGTAAAACTTTTATTTATTACAGTAATCTTTTGCTGATACTATTGGAATAACTTGATCAAAGTAATAAAAACGCTCCTTAAACCAATAAATCGTATATTAATAGTATGTTCAAGGGAACATGATAATTACTTATGATTAGATTCTTTCTGCTAAATTCACAGCGCTTCAACTTGCAAAACACGAGACTTTGATTTTGATCATGCAGTTAAACCACAAAAAAATGATCAAAACCAAATAATATTGCACAATGTCAATCTCTACTTTTCATTACACTATTAATCGAAATAAAACTCTAAGAAACCTGGATTTTTCTTCCAGGGCATCACATATCAACTACCACTATATGCTCCATATTTTTTTTTTATGTTGTAATTCCAAATTATCACAAGTAAACAGAATGCGTAATGACATTGTGAATCGATACATGTGCAATTAGGCAACGCCAAGAGTTATATATTTATACTACTAAGATAAAATTTAAAGAGACAATCTCAGCTCCAAATCTAGCTCTTGTGTGTCGCTTGATTCCGAATTTTGACTGCTCGAACCCCGCGAATTAGTACTTCTTTGTTTCCCCGATGTGCGCTGAGATTCCTGAAACACCATGTCGAAGAAATGTAATTTTTACAACTTTTGAGTTTAATTTTTAATCAATGAATAAACACATTATATACCATGTCTCTACAGCAAGCATGATTTTTAGGGTCGGAAAGTTATAGGCGCGAAAATCTTTTATATTTATATTTTTAGGCGGGGCTTTTATATTTATAGGCACAAAATAAGTCGCGATATAAAAGCCGTCATGTTGTTGTAGAACGGTAATAATCTACGAGACTTTGTATAAAATGCAAAGCAAATTGCAAACCTCTATAAGGAGGTGTCTAGTCATGTTTGGTTGCGTAATATATTGAGCCTCGAAGATGCCATTGTTTGGGTCCCATCTGGTTTCAAGAATAGAAAGAGAGACAAAATATTAGTAGTTGAAACTTCAAAGATTGCACAAAAGATTTCATAGTTAATTAATGTGTATTCCGTATATATACATGTATATTCTACGTGCCAGTTATATATACCTTGTAGTAGGTTGAGAATCGCCATATCTTATGTTTGATCTTTCGTAGTCGTTGAGTCCCATCTGTAGAAGAAGCATAGAATATTTGGGATTTCATTAGAATTAAACCCAAAAATGATTGCGAAAGAAAGAGAAAAACATTGTGAAGCACATTGCTATAAATAGCATTGATATATTAAAACGGAGACCCCTAAACTTACTTATAATTTTTTGGATGTATTACAAATTTACAATGACACTAGATTTATTACCAAAAAGTCTATGATATACAAATAAATCTCTAGATTTTTTTTTTAGAAGTAAAACTATTGATCAAGATTACATGATATATATACAGTCCAAGTGCAAATGACACTATTGGCCAAAATTACATGATTTAATATAAGGACATTAAGCTGAAAGATGATAAATTCTACACCGATAAAGAGACATATTTTTGCAATCTGGGGGGTTCGAACTCAGAACCTATCAATCTGTGTGATTACCACTAGACCAAATTAACTACCACAAATCTCATATATATTGATGAACGAGATTCTGATTTTTTTAATTATTTTTCTTTCTCCCTAAGCAAGCATATGTGGTTGATATATCAATCAATAGTGAACAAAAATAAAGAAAATAATTCAAAATGGAAATTTGAGAGCCCATTAATATGGTTAATATCTAAAGAATATCATGAAAAACTGTGTGTGTGAATATATGAATAGATATCTAGGTGAACCAATCTATAGTTAGTGCTTCAAACAAAATATTGGAAATATGTAGCCTAGAGTAAGAAGTAAATGGGCATATTTGAATTTCATCGAAGATTGCCCTATATTATTCACCACTTCTTTTGGTTTTGTTCCGACAGAGACAACGTTCCATGAATGAGCATATATGCAATAACTAACCAACAGAGATTTGCATATACGCTCACACGAACTCATCAAAGTAAAAAATAAAATTAGAAATTCAGAACTAATATATAAAAAATAAAATAACAAATAAAAAAGTTGAATATAATCACGTACCATCATAGTTGCGTTGAATCCATAAGAGGGCGATGAAGAAGGTGAAGAAGATGAATAAGAGAAAGAAGATGATGGTATTGCCGAGTAAGTTGTTTGCACTACTCTCATGTCATCCTATAATTAGTACCACCATTTAAAAACCAAAACTCATGAGAATTTTAGGTCTAGAGATATATATACAAGCCCAGGCACAGATATAGTACTAATTATAGAAGAAAGAGGGTATATATATTAAAGTAATTACATTATTGAAATTAGAAGGGTAATTAGGATTATGAAGAGGAGGAGGGAGAGGATATTGGCCGTGTAATCTGATCTTCTCCAACTGAGCTACTCCGAGCCCTCTCTGTGGCTGTCTCGGCTTCTCCGAGCTCGATTTCTTTCCTTTTCTCGAAGACGACGACGACGAAGATCCACTTCCTAGGTTTGGCTCTCCAAAATAACCACTTCCCATGATTGATTGATTATTCTTATGATGATGATTCTCTCTCTCTCTCTCTCTCTCTCTCTCTCTCTCTCTGTGTGAAGACTTTTTCAGTTCTACGCTGAGAGATCAGAGATCTTGGAGACCCTTTTTAAGTTGGCTTTGCTAGCCAGTAATTGTCGCATCGCTGGATCGGATTGTGTGTAGATTCTAGTGTTTTTTTTTTTTTTTTTCCTTCGTCGTCGTCTTTTTAATACACCTAGATTTTATGCTCTTTTTTCTCTCTTTCCCTTCTTATTTGCCTGGCTTACTTTGAGAACTTCCATATTCTATATTATTGATAATATCAACAATTATTATCTTTTATTTATTTAATTAGTTTTCTTTCCTTTAGTTATGGACTTTGGAGACCGCCACTTGAAAGTGATTGTTTATGATTTTTTATTTTTAAAAAATTGAATATATATTGCCTATCCCCACGCGCTTTGGGTACAAATCATATATTATTCATTATTGTGAGTATATTATTATCCAAGTTTTGATTTTATTGTTGATGTATAAATGTAAATTATTAATGCAACATTGAATATCATTTCAAAGCTTTTGCGTATTTTTGTTTTTTTTTATCATACAATATGAGTATATATAAGTCATCATCATCTGAATATAATAAAGATATAGCTGGCATTTGAGATTTTTTTATTTCTACCAATACTAGCTTTTAGCCTCTATGTATCAGGATATATCAAATTTATAGTGTACGTAATAAAATTTGATATCTCTAATTAATTGCCCCTTGATCACAGATTCACGGTGCCGTAAGAGATCCAGCTGTTAATTATGTTACTAAACTTAATTCGGAATATTATTTTCTTGTACGAATTAGTAATCAATTTTTGGACCGAACCAGATTTGAAATGAATTTTGGATCCCATGATATCTTGTTAAATTATACACATGTTGATTTTTGATTGCCTGGTGCTGTTAAAGTCTTGTACTATCAAACAATATATACAACATACAAGCATTATAAATTATCTTTTCAACTTTTGTATGGAATAGTGTAACGTAACAATCATTTCAGTGAAATCGGCCAAGGTCGAACTAGGGTAAAGGGTAAATATATATATGGGTGTGGGAGTATTAATAAAGATTTCCGTTAGAAGAAAAATTGTATATATTAATAAGAGATAATTTGTTGGTTGATTAATGGCTATGGATTCCAAATCTAATTGAGCTGTTCCACGCATGATTTGTGGGTCACATTTTATGAGTTGTTTTTGTGTTGTGGAAAAGTGTGAATGCTCTAAATTCTTAAAGTAATGAACAAACATGTGAACTCAACATTGCAATTACCAAAACAGCCTAGTTTATTCCATCTAAGTACGTCAATTGTTGCTGATGAGATTAAGAAGGAAGTGAATATAATAATTTTTTTACCACATTTATTAGACCCAAAAAGTCAACCTTCAACGAGTCATATATTACATTTTAATTGTATTCTGTATTAAATAAACAACAAATAGAAAAATTAAATATCGGCATCGTTTTTATATGGAATACTTTTTAGACAATTATTTGTATATTTGGTGGGCCCATATCAATGCTTTAAAACCACATCGGCTCGGGACCGTATAAAAGTTATAAATTATTGATTTCCATCTAACGGAATTAAAAACTCAATGTCGTGAATCAGATGATTCAAAGAAAATTGTGTGACAAATTGGACATGTTATATTTGTTTCCTTTTTTTTTTTCTTGCTTCAAAGTTATATTTATTTCCTTATTTTATCATTAGACTGGCGAAAGTTGTTGATCGGCGAATCATACTGCACCATGTGTCTCTTGACATATGATATTCTCACTTCGCGATAATGTTAAAAAGAATATTAAAAAAAATTAATGAATCGATTAAGGTAGCAGTGCCTTTTGATTACAAGTTTTTCGATATATGAATTGATTAATTTAACTTGACAAGCAATTATTCAAAATTTAGGTTTCCATCACAATAAGTAAACGGCTGTCAGTTGCTAAGACATATTTAAGTTGAGCTACAACCTTTTTTTTAGTGAGTCCCGTAATATATTCTAAACATCAATAAGGCTGTTTCTAATAATTTATTTGGATAAAATATACAATTTGTCAAGTATTATATATATATATATATATATATATATATAGTCTTCTCCACAATTCGAAGCCTTGGCATGAAAATACTTCGTATTGGCGTTGTCTTCCCGAAGCCAATCGACCCGAGCGCGATGTTTCCAATAATACTCTTCAATGAGAAGCAGTCTTGAAAGAGATTATTCCGCATCCCGGATTCTTGCCACATTCTTCACCGAATAGTCCAAGATTTAAGAGCCGAGCCGCAACACCTAAGCTTCAACATGAGGTCTGTTGTTGAGGAGGATGGATGGGATGAGCCCTAATGCTCCTAAATGATCTGAAAGCACTAGTCTTTTTTTCATCCACCACGGCTCTAGTCGGAACCAGCAGGGTCTCTGATAGGAAGTTGTCGAACTCGATTCAAGAACGAGTTGTATCACGCGATGATCAGAGCCCCAAATCCTGGTGGCGAACCTCAAAATATGGGAAGAGATCCACCCAAGAGAAATCTGCCACAACTTTGTCAATGCGTTCTCTGATGTTTCCGAGTGAACCCTGCCCATTATTCCACGTAAATTTGTCCCCCACAAAAGGGAGATCTCTCAACTCACAACCATATAAACATTCCCGAAAGTCGACCATAGTCTGACGGTGTCGCTCCGAACCACCCACCTTATCTCCATATGAAATGATTTCATTGAAATTCCACATACAACACCACAGAATGCTTGACAGGTCTTTAAGGCACTTCATTAGATCACAGCTATGCTTGCACTGATCCATACACGAGTGGCCATAAAAACCCGTAAAGCGTCAACATCTACCCCTTGGATCTGTCACCACCGCGTCTACATGCCCTTGTGAGAAACTATGAACATCCACAAGCCAAGCTAATTTTCCACAAGAGCATTAAGTCACCACTCCTATCATGACAGTCCACCACCAAAGAGTTAGGAAATGATACTCGTTAACCAAGGTAACGAGCCACACTACCACGTAACTGGGTCTCACAAAGGAAGATAAGACACGAGAAGGATTTACGAAGAAGCATGCGAAGCATCAGGAACTCGTCGGGATTCCTCATTCTCTACGCGTTCCAACTAAGGCAATTCATTGGCTCCGACGGGGCTGCTCCGCAACCGCTGCCGATCAGGGGTTGGAGATGATAGCATCATCCACAATATGCCGTACCTTGTCTCCATTAATCTTACAGGATGGGTCATTGCTCTTACGCTTGCTTGTCGATGGGGAATGGGCGAGTATGGATCTTCTTGTTGGTTTACCTTTGTTTCTAGCCAACGTTTTCCAGGGATCCTCTTGTCGAAGGAAGAAGAATCAAGTCAAAGGCATCGATGATGAACTTGGTCGTTGGTATACGTCCAAGGCAGATATTGCGGGGGTGATTGAGCGGTATTTCACAAATATTTTCATCTCTTCTCAACCTTCAGAGGCTGACTTTGCTCTTTTTGTGGAAGCTGTTTATTCTGCGCGCCTCTTGAGCAATCAAAGGTGTGCCGCTGAACTTTCCTTCAAGGCCGAGGAGGTCAAACAAAATGTTTTCGATATGGGGTCGGATAAGTCTCCGGGGCCGGATGACTTCCACTGCGCTTCTTACTAGCAAGCGTGGGGTTCGGTGGGAGGCCATATGGCGGCTGCTTGTCTCACGGTTCTTAACGATAGTGCTCTGGTGGAAGCTTTCAATGAGACAATTGTGGGGTCGCATTGTGGTAGAAAAAGGTTGCCAATGGAAGATTGGTGATGGCCATTCAATCAAAGTATTTGATGATAATTGGATCCCGTCCCACCACTCTCTCAAATCGATCACGAGAACGATTGAGGGACATCATCATGCGAGAGTGGCAGATATGTATTTAAGCAATTCACGATGCTGGGATATCCATATAATTGAAGAGCTATGCTAGACAATAGATGAGAAGGAGATTGCGTGCATCCCACTTAGTTTTGTGGAAGAACGGGACGAGCTGATCAAGCACTTTGACAAAAACGGATGGTATACGGTTAAGTCGGGCTGCATCATGGTAGTGGGATCTAGGGGTGGTAGTCACTCAGCCTCATGGGAGGATGGTTTCTGGTGGACGATGTGGAGTCTAAAAGTGGCGCCGAAGTCTGGATGTTTATGTGGCAGCTCGCAAGCAATTGTCTTCCCATATATGGTACATTTCATGATCGTGGCATCAAGTGCCAAACCCACTGTCCCATATGTGGGATGTAAGAATCGGTGGGCCACGTTTTCCTTGGTTGTGCCCGGACCAAAAAACTTTGGAAAACTACAACATTTTGGCCCGCTATCTAGCGATTGCAGGACCCTTCATCGAAGGGTTTTGTGTGAGAATTATGGCCAAAGCTGTCAAAAGAAGATCGCGATTTGTTCAGCTATTGTTACTGGTTCTTATGGCAGGGGCGTAATGGAGTTGTTCACAACTATTCTCATGTCACGCAAGCAGAGATCCCGGAGAAAGCTACCAGATTACTCCACGAGTTCCAATCGGCGAGGCGTAGATGAGAAGACTATACGACTCTAAAGCTGAGGATCACCAAAGAAGGCTGAAAATCACCGAAACTTGGGCATCTCAAATTGAATGTTGACACAACAGTCACGATGAGCATAATGGGACTCAGTGGAGTGATTTAGAACTCGGATGGGGTAGTCTTGGGTGCGTTTAGTATGGTGGAGGAGATTGTATACAATCCGTTGGTGGCGGAATGCTTGGCGCTCCGTGAAGGCCTCAACTTTGCTCGGACTCACAACCTCGGGCTCTATGAGGTCGAGTCAGATTGTCAAGTGGTGGTGAAGGTTGTGCGCAATCCCATTCTGCCAACTATAATCGCTCTAATTGTGCGGGACATCCATCAGATCCTTGGTAGCGAGATAGGGTGCAATTTTGCTCGAAGATATCCAAACTCTATAGCCCACTCTCTCGTTGTCCATGCTTGGAACTCCACTTCCAATTCAGTTTGGCTTTCAGTATGCCCTCCTTGTATTCAGACTTTTGTTTCACCTGTTTTGGCTGGTCTTCAGTAATGGAAAGGCTTCTGTTTTCAGGGCAAAAAAAATTTCTCCACGATTTTCATTTTACCTATGGTATATTTTTTCTAGTATTGAATTTTGAAAGATAATAAGATATATCTCAAAATTAAGAGATAGTAATATATGTTTTCAAAGATCTTTAACATCCACGTTTAAGGTTTTTGGCTTAACAATAATGACATTGTTTGGTATGCTTATTAAGCCTATTTTTAGAGTTTTCTAAAAGCTAAGCTGTATTTAAGTTTAAAAGTTGAAAATGATTTTCAATGTTGTAACTAAAAATCTAAAAGCTATATTTTGAAGCTTTTTGTACGTAGCTTTTACTTTTAGCTTAATAATTCATTTACTTATTTAACTTTTATTCATTTACTTATTTAACTTTTAATTCTATTCATCTTCATATTCTTTTATCAAATATTTTTTTATGTCACCAAAATTTATAATTTATTTTTTACAATTTATAGACACCCGCTTTAATATATTTTTGGTATACCTAAAAATATATTATTATTAATTAATTATATTTATGTAAATAATTATTAATCACAAATATTAATACATATTTTACCAAACACAAAATTTGCTTTTGCTAACAACTACACCTATCCGCTTTTGAAAACATTATTTTTTCTTATAGCAAAATCTGAAAACACTTTTTTTAAATGCACAGAATCGCCAAACGGAGCCAATATCACCTAAGAATTGATTGGTATATTCGGTTGGGTGAGGACTTATGAGAAAATTTAAAATGGTGTAAGTAATACTTTTTTTTACCATATATAGTGTTATATATAAAGAAGCAAGTACCGGGCCTTGGCCCCACTTATTATTATCATTATTTTTTTTTCTTTCCAACCCTTTTTTTAAAATTTATTTGCATGAAAATTTGATAATCATCCTTCATATTTTATTTAGAGGAAATGGCGGCGAAAATACTTAATATTTTCGTTTTGATACACTTAAACACCTAATCTTTTTTTTACGGCGAAAATACCTCATGTTAACAAACGTTTGCACTGTGGGTACTTGGGACGTTAAGTCAGGAATGGACGGTTGGGATTAAATGGACTTATAAATAAATTTATAAATCAATTTGAATTGTTTTAAAATTGAATATTAATTATTTATTAATGTTTTATTATCAGAATAGGCTTATCAGAATATTCAAATAAACCTAAAACCCGCTTCATTGAAGAAAATCCCACAAGCATTCGTCGAAAATGGAAGAAGGTCAACAAGGTGATGATGATCACTGTCGTTTTAAAGAGGAAGAGTACCAGGAGGATGGGAGAGACGAAGAAGATGTTCAGAAGACGAGCGATGAGAACTGGCGGTCTGTGGTGACTGAAGCGTTTAACAACGACGAAGCTCTTGAAGATGAATAAGATGGAGTTAGGGAGGATAGCGACCTGGATAGTCTCTATACTGACGATGAGGACCAGTCGATAAAGAAGACTAGGCGAGAGTACAATCCACGCTCGAATTCAGACAATTTCATATTCAAATTAGGTATGGAATTTCCCACGATGGGGCATTTGAGGAATGCGTTGATTGAAGAATTTATAAAACAAGACAGAGAGTTCAAGTATGTTGCGAATGACCAAATCAGAGTTAGAGCTAAATGTGAAGGAAAAGGATGCAGTTGGATGTTGTACGCGAAAGTTCAGAAATCGAACAATAAAACTGTGCGAGTGAATACATTGGTCGACAAGCACAATTGTGGGATTGTGTTTAATAATAGGCTTGGCTAGCTAACCACTTCATAGAGAATTTCAGACTTAATCCTAACATGGATTATCAAAGTTTCAGAGACATGACAGCGAGTGCTAAGTTTAGCGATATTTCAACGACAAAATTCTACAGGGCTAAGAAACTTGCGCGAGAGATGCTAGAGGGCTCAGTCAGGGATCAATACGCCATCCTTGATGACTATTGTAGACAATTGAATTCGACAAATCCAGGTACAATATTTACATTGCTACATGTATATATTGCTATATGTATAAACTGTTGTATTGAAAGTGTTTTAATCTATATCTAGGTACGACTGCTTTGCTCAAAACATCTCTTGTTAATGGAAAGAGAATGTTTGAGAGAGTGTACATTTGTTTAAGAGCTTGTAAAGAAGGGTTTAACAAAGGATGTCGGCCGTTATTGGGATTCGATGGATGCTTTTTGAAAGGCTATTGCAAGGGAATGTTGCTGGCTACAATTGGTATCGACGCCAACAACTCACAGTTTCCAGTTGCATGGGCTGTGGTTGAGAAGGAAAACACATCAAGTTGGACATGGTTTCTACAACTCCTTCGTGAAGATTTAGACATCCAGAATCCGAGCAGATTCACCATGATTAGTGACAGGCAGAATAGACTTGAGAATGCTTTAGGAGAGACATATCCAGGTGCTGAGATCAGATTTTGTGTACGCCATCTTCATGCCAATTTCAAGAAAGATCATGATGGGATACTGATGAAGCAAATTTTGTGGGATTGTGCACGAGCAACAACAGTGCCGGAGTTCAAGAAAAGAATGCAACTGTTGAAGGCAGAGAATGTCAACGCCCACGACTGGCTGATGAAGAAAGATCCAAAAGAGTGGAGTAAGTCTCATTTCAGGGTCTATGTGAAGTGTGACATGCTAATTAATAACCTGTGTGAGAGCTTTATTCCATTCTTCCAGCAAGAGATAAGGCTATTGTAACTCTACTCGAGAAGGTTAGATTCTGGATTATGTGCAGGTTTGTCAGGAAAAGAATTGAGGTTGAAAAATGGAAATTCCCAGTCGGACATAGAATATTGGAGCTGATTGAGAAACACAAGAATATTGCCAGGTATTTTCAGAGTACATTAGCAGGTAATGGTAAGTTTCAAGTCACTTTTCTTGGAGCTGAGCAATTTCTTGTAGACCTGAGGGCTAAGGTTTGTACTTGTAGAGCTTTTGAATTAACTGGAATACCTTGTGGCCATGCATTATCTTGTATTTGGATATCGGGTCTAGAAGTCATGGACTTTGTTGATGATTGGTATAAAAAAGAGGCACATATAGCTGCCTATACTGGGATAGTTGAGCCTATGACAACTCCAGACAAGTGGCCAAAAGCTGGTCAAAATCCAATTATGCCACCAGCTGAGCAAACACTTCCTGGAAGGCCAAAGAAGAAGCGGAACAAGAGCAATGATGATCCAGCACCGGGTTTTGGTCCATATCCAGATCATGGGACAAAGCTTTCTAGACGAGGACAAGTCAATCATTGCAGCAAGTATAAGCAAACAGGCCACTCTAGATTGACATGTCTGAATCCAGCCGTTGAACAGGTATGCATATTTATCATAGTGTTTGTAATTAATGTTCTCAGTTTCTAATATTACACTATTACCAGGATAAACCACAAAAGAAAAGAGGAAGACCAGCTAAGACTACTCCCAATCCTAAGACAATTAAAAGAAAGGAAAGGAGGCAGAAGCAATTACACAAGGCGGGTTCTGCAAGTCATGCAACTGGAAGTGAAAGTCAAGCATCATGATAGTTAGGGGTTTAGTTTAGATGTTGTTATTTTTGGATGAGCAAAACAATTCTCGCTCTTATTTTGGCAAGTGAATGCTGTTATTTGTTGTCAATGGTGCCCACAAGAAGAGTTGTAATCTTTATATTCTACATTTGATGTAATAAAGTCTCATGAAGACTCTTGCTTGTAATTGCTTATTCATTAATAAAAAGTTGAAACGTTCATTCAATCTTCCTTGTTTGAAGCTTTATGATAAAACCTTAGTCTTTAGTCCATAAACAAACTAAACAACTTACGAAGAGACAAATGTAGATTTGCATGAACAAACTCTTCGTAGTTTGCTTAAAACAATATATTCGCAATCTAAGGGTCAAAGGACTATTGACCTCAGTATGATTGTTAGAAGAATCTATGATGTCTGGTTATGAGGCATTGAGAGTTGGAGACTCTATAGTTCTTCTAGGTATCTTCCGAAGGTACTGAATTGACCAGTGCACTTCTAGAGACAAGATAAGAACAAACCATGTAACCTCTTATGTCTCGAAGTCACTACGTATGAATTGCATCATGCTTACCTTAATCCTGAAATGAGACATGTCAATTCACACCTTAGTATTCTCATTTGAGAAAGGCAGAGTTCGGACTCACTATGTGATTCCGAACAAGGCCTATTGGTGAAGTACTAAGTTGTGAGAATGTCATGAGTAACTTTGTGAAGTTCTCATAGATATGGAATTCATGTACAAGATTGCTGAAATGCAATGTATATCACATCATGCTTTGTTCTTTGGAGTGTGAATAAATGAACTGGCCAGTGTCCAAATTGAGTCTTGACTCTTTTGGATGAAACAATGTGACTTGTTAGCTCCTCGTCAATACATTGTTTCTAACTTATTCACAAGCGACAAAGGAGTTGAGGAAATAACAGCTAGAAGGGTAAAATGGTAATTTTGTAAATCCCGACTAGCTGATGATATTCATGAAGGGTAAACACTGATAATATTCTGTGGATCCACTCATTACAATTAGGTTGAATTCTTGAGTAGAAAATAAATTCATTTGAACCGAGAGATTTTCAGTGTCAACTCTTTAGTGGAGTCAGTTGACATTAAGCTAGACTTGGAAAAGGTTTGTGAACTTTTGAGTCCAAGTATTTTAGCTCAAGCTTTGTTCATTTGGATCCATGAGGTCACTGTCACGAATCACATCGAGTAGGAATAGTTAAACTGGAAGCTAAGTCAAAACAAGAACGAAAATTGTCAAAATGGTATTTTTGTCTTTTGAGACATAGGATGAAATGAATGTCAATAAATTTTTTGACAAGTTCATTTGATGACTTAATGTCACTCGGCCAAGATAGTATAATTGGGCCTTGTGAATTAATTTCATTTCATAAGAATTTTATTGAAAATTCTTAATGGGCCTTTTTCATGTTGTCATGAACAAGTGGAAAAGCTTCTAGAAGGCCTTTCTTGAATGAGATAGGCACCCAACATACCCAAGAGATAGAGAGAATATTTTGTGCATAAATGTATGAAGATACTTGCCAAAAGAAAAAGAGGAAACAAATTTCCTCTTAGGGAAATGAGGTAGGCGCCCAAGTTGAGAAAGAAGCAAGGCAAGGAACAAAAAAGGAAACAAATCCAAGGCTTAATGAAGCCTACCTTGGCCGAGTATGTCATAGAGGAAAAGAGGAAATTGGCTCATGAATATGTGATATTCTATAGAAGAGGAAACTACCTTATTGAAGGTAAGACCTCTCCTATAAATAGGAGCCTCATTCTTCTCATTTTTCTCATTCCACATAAGTTAGAGATTGAGAGCCTCTCTCTCTAGAACTTGTGGTTGCCGCCCCTTCCTCTCTCTCTCTAGTTTATTTTCGATTTTTTGTTTTGGCACCTAGGTCCTCATTTGACCTAGTGTTTAGCTCTGCGACTTCAAGACTCGTTCTTAAGTCGTAGTGTTTAAAAGTGCCCACTCACTAATTCCTTTATTTCGAGTGATTTAGTGATAGAAACTTTCGTGGTTGCTCGAGGTGCCGAGGAAAGAAAGAGAGACGTGCTGCGAGGAGACGAGCGTTGCAACTTTCCAAAAGCTTCTCAAAGTTCAAGCTTCAAGAAAGGTTAGTAAACTTCTTAGCTCATAATAGTTTTTATTTATATGTACTTGCTCTTTGTCTAGGTTAGTAAAAAATTGTTTTTACTTGAAAAGAAATTTTTTAAAATTCCGCCGCTTTGCGAAGCGTTAAACTTTTTCTTAAACCCTAGATCAATTCCAACATTATTTTGGCAAGTGAATGTTGTTATTTTGGGGTGACCATTTCAGTTTCATTTCACTACATAAAAAGAGCATTTCATTTCATAATCAGGCTCTTATTCCTGCTCTTATTTTCATTTCATTGCATTACCAAATAAAAGAGCATTTCATTTCATAATCATACCATTTTAGTTTCATTTCATTTCAGTACCACATAAAAGAGCAAACCATTAAACCATAACCAGACCATTTAACCATACCAGACCATTTCATTTCAAACCATTTAACCATAACTATACCATTTCATTTCAGTACCAAATAAATAGACCATTTCATTTCATTTCAGTACACCAAACGAGATCAGACCATTTAAGTACACCAAACCAGACCACACCATTTAGTTCCATTTCAGTACACAACAGACTAGACCATTTCATTTCAGTCTCACAATTACCAACTATTATACATACATCAGAATCACAATTACAACAATGAACATAGTAACAATTCCAAGTATGAAAGGACCCACAACTGATGTACATTTGAAACTTGTTTCTCTGACTTTCCTCTTCTCGAATTTCACTTCGGCATCATCAAGTCTGAGTTTATTTATCTCCAATTCCAATATGTTGATTCTCCTTAGAAGACCTGGAATTACTTGTTTTGACCTCTCGCAAATCTCTGGATCAATCCAACGAAATAAATTGCACCCACCCTCCGACTGAGGAAAACATCGCAAACTGGTTGGAATCCCAAGGAATATAATCTAGCAAACTGGATAATATAACTTACCTCTTTAATATAGCAATATATGAACCTCCTCCCGGGATTTAAATCAGTCCACGCTGTTCTCTCCACGACTGGTACGCCGCACTTACAAATCCCAGTCGCCCAAGAATTTCTGTTTGCCGTCGCTGAATTGGAACCAGCATTCATGCGCGAAGACGACGACGACGAACGTTGTGATGCCATTTCGTGATTCACGTTGAGGACGAACCAGATGTCGACGGAGAAGAAGACATCAATTTAGGGATTTAATTTTTTGGGGATTTCTTATTAAAAACAATTGTATTACATTCTCTTTATTTATTTTTTTGCTCTGAGTATTAAAATCAATTTCTTATTACAATCAATTGGTTTTTAAAATGTCTTTCGCATCTCCTCCTTCCACGTGTCTTTCCGTTTCAACTTAACGTCCCGAGTACCCACAGTGCAAACGTTTGTTAACATGAGGTATTTTCGCCGTAAAAAAAAAAATTAGGTATTTAAGTGTATCAAAACGAAAACATTAAGTATTTTCGCCGCCATTTCCTCTTTTATTTATAATCTAATAAATTTAGAAATTGATCCCTCCATATACCTTAATAATTAATAACAATACTAGAATTTTTATATAACCATACTACACTATTTATATAAAACTTATTTTTTAGTCATTTTAAGTTTTTTTTTTTTTTAGTTTTATATTTGATATTTATATCTTAAAATCTTTTTTTTTTTACCCTCAGTGCCTGTGTGTGTGTGTGTGTGTGTGTGTGTGTGTGTGTGTGTGTGTGTGTGTGTGTGTGTAATTTTGCATGTCATGTTAACCCCATGAAATAAAGGATATATATAAAATAATATAGAGACTACATGCATACTTATGATCAGGGACAAAGTTACAGTAAAAATTTTGCTCATTTTTACTCATTTTGTACCTTTTGCTCATTTTTAAAAAAACTTGCATTGTTTTACTTTTAAATTTTATAATTAATTAGCTCTTCTTAAAACTTTAAAAAAAAAAATTAGTCCTATTTGATGAGATTATGTGGCTCCGTTCCTGCTTATGATAAACTTATAATGAGTGATATGTATGTATGAATCATAGAATAATACCACAGCTGGAAAGAAATTGTGGATTAAGTTTTGATTTGATGAATGATGGAGTTAGTAGCAAAAGCACATATAATAATATGGGGAAAAAACAAAGACAGAGAACAGTGGAAAGAGATATGCAAAGAATATATGATATCTACTGTAGATTTGTTGGCACATGCCAAAAATACTTATAAAGAGAGTAGTGCATTACTTCACACGATTTGCAAATAGATAAAATTAATACTTATGCCTTGGAAAACGCTGGTGCTGTTTGTTATGTGTGTGAGTGTTAGTTTAATTCATATATTATGAATAAACTAAAAAAAAAAAAAAAAAAAAAAACCTTTACCTTTTTCCCACCACCACTTGACAAAATCCATCAATATCAGCTTCAATCTCACATTATAATTTAATTATTTTTTGAATCAAATCTCATATTATATTAGATTCTCAAACATTAATTATTCTTATACAGCGCACGGGGACTTGCACCAAACCTCCGTGGTTAAGGTAAATTAGAGGATTAGAGTGATCGTGTCTTCTTCTTCTTCGGGTAGATATCAATCTTCCCTCACGTAAATAAAAGTCTTCTAAATTACTGATAAAGTATAGAATTAATGACATTTTTTGTCCCTCGTCTTTGATCACTTTAACATGTTGAAACTTCGTTAAAAAAACTGTCATTTTGATCCTTTATGATAATCAAATTTTCAATTATAATCATTCTGTTACTTTTAATGTCAAAATAGACAGAAAATGCTTACGTGTCGAATAAAAAGAGTAAAGTTATTAAAATGCTCTTCTCATCTATACAATTTATTTGTTTTTAATTTTAAGTTTTGTTAAATAAAAAAAAATGAAGAGTTCAGTATTTGCCGCACACATACACATACACATTTACATATATACACAAACAAACATACAGACACATACAGATCGAATCCCCTCAGCCGATACAACAACCCAAACAAAAACCCTAGCGATGCCGGTCATGGATTCTAGTCGATCTCCGTGGAGGCTCTGAAGCCGAGCGCGACACGTTTCCGCGGCGGCACAATCCGGCGTCGGTGGAGGAGCAGGAAAGGGAAGGGTTGCCGCTGAGTCCCATCTCCCGGAGCAAATGGCAGCGGCGCTCCGAGACGGAGGAGGGCTGGGAGATCCGGACGTCGTACTAGGAGACTCGCATTGGAAACTTTGGGATCGGGAAGTGGTTCCTCTCGGCATAATTCGGTGAATCCGAGGCCAAACGAGAAGAATTAGATTCTCCTTCTTCTTCTTCTATTTCCTGTTCGTCGGAGGATGGGGATGTGGAACAAGAGCAAGAAGACGAGGCAATGCGATCGAGGGATTCGTAGAAGCACTCGTCTTCGTCGTCCTCGTCCCCTCCAGTCTCGCTCATCTCATCGAAATCAGCGACGGCGAAGGCACCACCGCTGTCCCCATCCCATCCGAGTCACAATGCTCGATCGCTACAGCTTGTTTCCATGGCCGCTCGATCAGAGGAGTTTTTGCTTTTTTTTTGGGGGGGGGGGGGGGCTCGCGATCTGTCAATGGTGGTTTGGTCTGTTTCGATTGTTTCGATATGGATCGGAGTACAATGAAAGTACTGAGAAAGAGAGTCGTTCGAGTCTCTCTCTCTGTGTGTGGGTTTTGGTGAAATCAGATCCTAGAGAGAGAGAGAGAGGAACGAAGCCCTATGCTGTGTTGCGTTTGTTTGCTGGTTTTGTGAAAGGTCTTTTTTGGGTTGGGGTTTGAGTGATTCTTGGGACTAATCTGCAAGTTGAGTGTTTTTGGGTTCCAGATTTGTTTGCTGGTTTTGCATTTTGTGGATTTTAGATATACCTTATTATTTTGTGATACAAAAGGGATGGGATATTTGCAAGTGAAGTCAGGGAGGATAAAGATTAGATTCAAGAGAACAATATGTATCGTAAGAAAATGAAAAAAGAAGAAGAGAGAGAGAGAGAGAGAGAGAGAGAGAGAGAGAGAGAGAGAGAGAGAGAGAGAGAGAGAGAGAGAGAGGGCTTTAGTTTTTTTTTAATATAATGCTAATTTACTGTAATACCCTTCTTTAAATTAACACGTGACAGACACATGATCATTTTCCGCTTATTTTGACATCAAAAATAACAGAAGGGTTGTAAATGAAAATTTAACTATCATAAAGGACCAAAACGGCAGATTTTTTTAATGAGGTTTCAACTTGTTAAAGTGGTCAAAGATGAGGGGCCAAAAATATAATTTATCCTAAAGTATATTATTTTTAAACGGCACAAATAACTTCAACTAAAAAATTGGTAAAAATTAAAAGGAAAAATGACTCATATATACCATGTGTTTTAGTGAAATGTCGAATTTAACTTTTGATTATCAAAAATATTGAGTTCATACAACCTGTTTAACTAAAATGACGTTTACTATAATATTTGTATGTAAACACCAATTATCTTTATTCATTCGCGCTATTTATGTAATCTATTTAAAAACGAAAAAAAATAAAGAACAGTCTTTGAATCATGGAGAACACAATAAGAGGCAAGGGGTAAAAATCGACAGTTGATAGTCATCAAAATTACATATTCGAAAAGAGAATCCAAGATTCAGAGTTGCAATTCGAACACACAATGAAGTCATCTCTTGGGAGATATGAGCTTTATTATTTAATTTCGATTTAAGGCTATTTAATTTAAAATTAGGAATTTAAAAGTTAAGGTACTGATTTGGATTTAATTCGGTTTTTCTTCTATAAGAGTTAACATCAATGAAATGAAGATTTGTAACACTATTATCCATTTCAGGGTATAAATTTCGTCATTTTAGTTCAACATATAGTATGAACTCGACATTTTTGAAAATCAAAGGTTAAACTCGACATTTCACTAAAACAAAGGGCATATATGTGTTATTTTCTTAAGGAAAAATGATATTTTTGGCTCATCAACTTTGTCACCAGTAACAAATTAATCCCCGAACAAAAAAATCTGCAGTTTTACCCCTTCGTCATTGTAATTGTATCATATTTGGTCCTTATGATACTTATATCGTCAAAATAAACAAAATTCGATCGTGTGTCTATCATGTGTTGAAAAAAATAAAAATAAAAAGTCTATTGGTAATGACGTGAATTCGCAACATTCCAATCCATTCGGCAGTGTTTTTCAGGCGGTTTGGCTTTCATGAAACCGTTGTCGCCACCATCGGTAAGTAATTAATCTCTCTTGAAATGAGTCTCTCTCGAATTAATCTCTCCTGTTATAACCAATATAGTATTGTTTTTCAACACATGATAAACACACGATCAAATCTCGTTTACTTTGGCGATATAAGTAACATATGGACCAATTATAATACAATTACAATGACGAAGGGATAAAATGTAGATTTTTTTGTTTAAGGACTAACTTGTTACTGATGACAAAATTGAAAGGCCAAATATATCATTTTTCATTTTCTTAAATTGAAATTAAATATTATGAACGATGAACAAGTATCATATAATGTCATTTTTATCACTAAGATCGAATAAAAATTAAATATATGCTAGCTTCCGTAGACGAAAAAATAACGATTCACATGAGTTCTGAGCATATGGCGTGCGACTCTTTAAAGGAGAAATATATCCCACAGAGATTATAAAAGAATATTTTGGTTTATTTTATATTATTATATGAAATTTGTAATTTACTTGTCCATACCAAACATCACATTTGGAATATAGCCAACGTTTGAAAACTTATTAAAAATAGTCAAACAGATGAGGTGACACTTGTATAAGCCATTTGAATTTTCTATTTTGTTCTTTGTTTAAAAAACAAAGCCATATTTTTTTTTTCAAAAATTCGTTACTCTTTCTCTCTAATACAGTTTTTTTTTCTCACCAAAACTTTAAAAATTCATATCTTCCTCATATGAACTCGAAATTGAGTGATTCTAAATCCTACGTATTCGTGGCGAAGAGAGCTTCAAAAATAGATTATTGTGTTGGATGAAAAGTCATATCTTCTAATGTAGAATTTCACCGGAGTTCAACATTAGTACATTAATTGTCATTGTCTTTTTTTAATTATTTACATTTTTTTTTGTTAATTATAACATGTTTAATACGAGGATTATTAAGTCAAATATAATTAGGGATGGAAATTTGACCCGTTATCTGCGTTCCGGCCCGTTACCCGATTTATTCGGGTCGGGTAATACCCGTTCTTTTTTAGTAAACGGTTAATACCCGTTAAGGTTTTAACGGGTCTGGGTACGGGTAACGGAATAGTCATCCCGTACCCGGTTACCCGGGTCCCGTCCCGTTAACTTTTAAATATTTAAAAAGATAATAAATTTTTATATGTTACAATGAAGATGATAGCGTTGCAATGAATATGACCAAATTTACAATGAAGATGATCAATTTGCAATGAAGACTTCTTTTATATTTTTTATTTATTTATTTTGAATTTTAATGTTCTTTATATTGTAATAGCACTTTGATATTTTTCACCTAAATTTTATTATCTTTAAATTTTATATTGTTGATGGATTTTTATTTTATAAACGGGTAAGCGGGTCTACCCGACCCGCTACCCTTTTTTTAAACCGGGTAAACGGGTCCAATATTTTTAACCCACTTACCCGGCGGGTATCCCCGTTACCGGCCCGTCTCAAAATCCGGGTAAACGGTCCAGGTAACGGGTAAAAAATTATAGCGGGTACGGATAACGGAATAGGTGTACCCGGCTTTACCCGTACCCGTTGCCATCCCTAAATATAATTGTTATTGACTATTTTCCTAAAAGTTTGCAAACGTTGGTTATATACCAATTTTATAGTTTAGTTTTGGCTACAAATCTACAACGTCCTTATTATATTTAACAATATTAAATAAAATATGATACTATAAATTATACATGTCATCTAGTTTGGGTAGCACCTGCCTCTGAGGTCTCCTCATGCGTGATTATATGAGTTCAATCGCATGAGATAGTTGTCGCAATGATATAATCTTTACATGATTTCTTTATATAATCTCAGTTTAAATATTCCATATATATATATATATATATATATATATATATATATATATATATATGAATTGAATGAATGAAAAAAATGTAATTAAAATAATAATAATAATAATAAATCTAACAATATTAAAGTCGTGTAAACTAAAATTGAAACACTAGAATATATGTTATGTTTATAATACATGCTATGAATTGAGGAGCGTCAACGTTATAAATAAAAAAAAATGTTCCTAATCTTGTTCTATCACTGCTCTTCTTAATTACCTCTTCCACCCCCTAATATAAGTAATATTAGTTAACTTAAAAGGCGTGGCTGACACAAGAACAACACATCAAACCTAAATCTAATAACTTCAACTTTTCGTAGCCCTCGTGAGACCTTTTTTTTAACTCAAATTCTCTAGATCCATCTGACTCTGAGAATGATATTTGCGCGAACCTCTTGTTGTTGTTCATACACCAAAGAGCCTTCGAAATCATCTTCGTGCTAATGAAATCTTCAAACATGTCAAAGATGTAGTAAACATGAGTTGAAAATATCGACCACGTTGATGACTTCAAAAATAATATAAAACAAAACTATATATATATATATATATATATATATATATATATATATATATATATATATGGAATATAATGGAGTGAACGAGTAATGTTAGACCCCTTAGTTCTATTTATTGTACAAATCTAATATTCTGTTAGCAATATTATAGTGATATTGACGTAAATAGAAGACAAATTGCATGCATGGAAAAATACACGTAAAATAAATTACAAACAACCCGGTTACACCTTTGTACTAAGAAACGGGAAAACAAAAACAGGTCGGAAAAGTCGAGGCCCGTTGGACGGTTTCCTTGAAGCTTTTTATCGCTCTCCCACAGGTGCTGGAAATCGTGAGCGAAAGCCTCCCAGGATACAACGACGTCAGAGGCAAGGTGAGCACCAACCACTTGACTCTCTCGGCGAACTAGAACCTGCGAGAATACTATCACCAAGACAAAGAAAATTTTCTGGGAAAGAGGGAGAGAAACGGGAACAAGTGGGGAATGTATGGATTTCGTAGTACTTCTGAATGAGAGAGACCTCAGCCTTTTATAGGCGCAAGGGCACACTCAGCAACAGCTCTCAACGGAAGCAATAAAGCTCCATAATGCCCAATAATTCGGCATAAAGGAGAGGTTACACCGTCCTTAATGCACGGTTAACGCTCAAATTCTAATCGGCCTTAATGCACTGTAACTGTGCATCAATGTTCCAGCCTTTATGGCTACGAGTAACTCCTCGAGAGTAAATGTTTAATTTCCAAAGCAACAAAAAGTTATTTATGGAATTAAACTTTGCAATAAAAAGAAAGCCCGAGACCGAGACAATTCCCGAAACCCGAGCCCGAGCCCGGCCCGGCGGCGGCGCGCGCGAGGGGTTAAGAGATAACCCACCCACACTCTCCTCTCTTGCACTTGTTTGACCACTAAAGAGAGAGGATAGTATATAAACACTACCACAACACACATCTCCAACCAATGTGGGACTCTTGGTTTTCACTTCCACAACACAACAACAACACAACAACAATTGTGTTTCTTTAGCCTACTTTGAGCATCAATTTCTCATTCATCTTAGGTCCGATTTTGGCAAATAAATATTCGATTTTATAGCCCTCGTTACGAGGAATCCGTATCATTTGGAATTATTCAATTCCGATGAGTGGAACCCACTCAACTTGTTGCCACAAATCAGCCATTCCCATGATAATAAATAAAATTTATTATCCACATTCCAACATATTCAACCTAACAAAAGATCATTAAATATTTTATGAGAATCTTGGTGCGGTCGTTTATCTTTTATATAGAAAAATGCTCGATTGTGCGAGCAAGCTACTGAAAAATCTCTTTATATGAACAAAGAGACCACTTGAAAAAAAACCTTTCGTTTTGGTCAGCGGGTTTATCAAATAATATCTCAATATAATTTCTAAATTAAATAAATTATAGATCACGTAGCTTAAAACTGATTACAAATATTGTAATTTTTAGGAAAGACTAAATAAAATGGTCAAGTGGCTACCATCCATAAAATTACAGTCAAACCGTTATTTAAATTAGTATGGTGCAAACGTTTTATCTTAGTTTGTGCTATTTAACATGAAAGGTCTAAATAGGCTATTCCCCTTATTTTTTTTTTAAATGAATATATGAATTATAAATAAATCATACTAAATAAAATATGTTTTATGAAATATAAGAATTAAAAAAAAACTAAATTTCATATATGGGTTACTTTAAATCAAATATTAACTAATGGTCAAATTCATATCTGCTATATGCACTTTTATCTTTTACTTTTTTCAGCAGGTAATTAAATACTTTTTCATGTGTCATGAGTTAGTTAGTGGTTTCATGATTTCTTAATCCACAGTCAATTTTTCCTAAAAAGAATTGTTAGAAATAAAGTTTTCACCACATGTGAATTTATATAGTATTATAATCAGGGTAATTTAGCAAAATAGCCAACTTAAACGTTGAGAATTGCTAAATAGCCAAGGTTTGGTAAATATTAGGTAAATAGCCATTTTTATATATTTACAAACGTAAATATCAAGTAAATAGCCACTGTCATATTAAGTCACGTCATCATTTATGGCTATTTACCTAATATTTACCAAACATTGGTTATTTAGCAATATCAAACGTTTAAGTTGACTATTTTTCTAATTTTTTGTTATAATTATAGTCCATTAGGAAAATAGCCAATTTAAATGTTTGATATTATTAAATAGTCAACGTTTGGTAAATCTTAGATAAATAGTCATTTTCATGTATTTACAGACGTAAATCTTAGATAAATAGTCACCTCTACGTATTAGGCCACGTCATTATTTACGGCTATTTACTTAAGATTTATCAAACGTTTACTATTTAGCAATATCAAACATTTAAGTTGACTATTTTCCTAATTTCTGTATAATTATTTGCACATATATATATATATATATAGTTAAATGATTGAATTAGAAAGAAATGAAGACGCAAAGAAATAGAGACACGTATTCAAAAGTTTCTGTGACTATGTGGCTAAGAAAAAGGAAAAGATTACCAAAGCAACTAAAAGAAAGATCAAACTACAGAAACAAAACAGGAGATTATGCGAATAATAAGTTTGTGCGTCAATCCAGAAAAAGAAGCAAAATTTCTCGCAATGCATGCTTTGAATGAAAGCCGAAGATATAATGCATATATATATATATATATATATATGTATATATGTATATATATATATATGTATATGTATTTTATACGTATGGACCAGTGTGAATACAGCTCAAGATTTGGTGGCTTACGTGGATGTGCATTGAAAGGTTTGAGGTGGCCATGACTGTTTATTAATACCCACTTCTAATAAACAAAGATCAGTCTTGCATGATTGAACTTTTGATATCAAGATTAAACCTTTGTAGATTCCTATATATATACATATATATATAAATACGAGGCTGAAATCCTGCAAATTGTTGGTCATGACAAATGATATTAAATCATGCCCATGAATCATTGTTAAGCTAACAGGTGGGAGATTTTCTAATATGCAGCATGATCTTCTATATTTAATTTATTATTTCAAAGTACAAAAAGGCACTTAATTATTAAACGAGAAGTAGTACAACACAATGTGCCAAAGATTATTCTACAAAACGTTGGCACAACTGGAATGGTTCATTGGGAACTGCAAAAGACTAGCTATAAAGGCTCTCTCGAGTCTTGATTATATAATATGTACATATATATCCTGACCCACATGTGCGAACAAGTATTTTCAAAAACTTCTTTTAGATATGATAGCCCTAATTAATAGGAAATTCCCCACTAATATGATTTGGAAATTGGTGGGACTATTTATGCCATATGGTCCTTCATGTTCCCTAGTTTTATCTTTGAGAAGAAAAAAATAAATAAAAATACACCCACACACTCACAAAACCAACATCCCCAGTGCTCTTATGATCTATCTTGGATATCATTTCTGATTCTCTACGTATATATAATTATATTGTTGATCACAAACATATACTGTTTACATTATTCAGTTTTATCTTCCACTTGCTTGTCGGGAGGGAGAGAGAAGAGAAGCCTCTGTGTTAATAATTTTTATTTATTTATTATTATATTGGGATATGTATATCTCATCAATATTGATGTTTGGTAGCTTCCTTGATCTTTCTAGTTGATTATTAACATCTCCAATCAACTTTGAGATTCTAAACCTATTATAATATATTTTGAATTGAGTTTGAATCTAGGGATATCATTAAGACACTAATATTATATCATGAAACTAAAAGAAATATGATGGTCAGTTACTAACTCTTTAATCTTTATACTCTTTTTCTATCCCTCTTTAAAATTTTATGGTATAGGTTTGTTTCCTCCTTATTTGAGGTCCAAAAGTTCGATTCCTCTTATTATTATTCTATATTCTTTTCACGTTGACATTAGTAATTTTTTTTTTTTTTTTGGCTGAAAAAATATTTATAATCCGTCATGATAGTTAATCTTTCTATAGATCGTTCAACAATAGCTAATTAACTTGAATTGGAATCTAGTGTTCTAAGGAAAATAAAAAAATATATATTGCAAGTTTGATCGCATAGCTTTGATAAAACCATTTAATCTAAAACATAAATATAAGAGAATTTGCACAATCTAAGCCACTAGAAAGTATGGCAATTAAGAAATAGTCATAGTTTACTTAATTAATTTTAAATAACTAGCCAAATTGAATAAGTACTTAGGCAATTGTTTAAAAAATGAATTAGTTTTTTGTCCCTCTTCTTTTTTACTTTTTTATTTTGATTTTTGTATGAAAAAATAGTTGACTTTCTGTTTTTAAAAATAATGAATACTCTTGCCCAATTTATTGAATATACGTTGCTGAAAAGATTAGCTACGAATTGTGGTTTTAAAATCAATTATAAGTTATAAAAATGGAAAAAACGTATGGAATAAAAGAGCATTCAATTAGGTGGCAGACTTTCCTAGTACATATTGTGCAGATTTTAAAAATACAAGTATGGTTACTCATTAAAATCGGCAATCAGGTTTAATATGATTTTTTTTCTTGTTTCAAAGTTAATTAGAGCTAATTTTTTTTTTATATTCCGATTTAATGTGTGCTATTTTTTTTAAATAACACAATTAACAATTATATCTGTGTAACGATTTGTTTTCCTTTTTACAGACTAAAAACACACATTTGTTTATTTTTAATTTTTTTATAAATAAACATACGTGTAATTGTTTAATGGTTTGTTTATTTACAATTGACCATCTTTTATACAATTGTTGTTTTTTAACCTTTTTGTATAAATAATTATTTTTGTTTTAAAAAATGAAAATCAGTGAAGTGAAGTTAATTATTCATTTTTTTACAAATGGAAGTTTTTGTTTAAAAATAAATAAGCTGAATTATTTTATACTTTAGCAGACATATACAATGTTAATACACAAATAAAACATACATTTGAATATGATCCAATAAAAAAAAACATTTAGTTTTTTGATGAACAAACGTAGGAAAAAAAAACCAAAACGATTTAAAGAAAAAGCAAATTCTCTATTTGTAAACAAACAAACGAACAAGAATTAATTTTTTTTTTTTTGACAAACAAGAATTAATAAAGAAATAGTTTTGTTATTTTTTTTTTATTCGGGTAAGTAGTGCGAAAAAAAAAAACAGAAGGATTAATTGAGTCAACTTAAAGTTTGAATTTATCGTGTTTCTCTTTGTTACCATTATTGTTAATATATCTATTTAATTGGTCGACCTAAAGAAACGCCTAGTTTTCTCTCTGGACTTGTCTTGACTTTCTCTTGCTCTGCCTCGTTGACCCATCACCTTTGTCGCTCTCCGGGTGAGAGTACTGGTGGTGTGCGTGACGTGTTTGCCGGTAGTTGGGGAAATCTAGACTGTGTCCTTCCCCTGTTTATCAGGGCTGTTATGGAAGAAGTTTGCGAAAAGTGGTCGGGTTTGGATCTCACTGAAGAGGATGAGGATGTCCTGGTGATTACGGACGATGTGGTGGAGAGTAGCATTACATCGGGAGACAACATACTCCTGGGGAAACTCCTGGGTAGTAAAAAGTATAACAAAAAGGTTTTCAAAGCAGTGATGGGAGGTGTGTGGAACACCATAGGTAACGTCAAAATTGAAGATCTTGAAGATAATGTGATGTGTTTCCGCTTTGACAAACCTGAGGATAAGCGGAAAATCTGGGAGGCGGGGCCTTGGTTATTCGATAGAGCTATGCTAATACTCTATGACCCGAAAGGCAAAGAAGGAGAGCAGCCTTCCTTCTCGCAGGTGGAGCTCTGGGTCCAGCTGCACGGACTCCCGCTGCTTGCCCGGACGGCCAAGATAGGTGAAATAGTCGGGAAGCAAATTGGCTCTGTGGTGAAAGTGGATACAGACAGAGGGGGCCGCTGTCGTGACACCTTCATTCGCCTAAGATTGAGGCTGGATATCTCCAAGCCACTCCGTCGTGGCCTACAGATTGCTCTTGGCTCTAACGCCAGCAAAACCTGGATCGACGTCAAATATGAAAAACTGGCAGACTTTTGCTTTGACTGTGGGAGGTTGGGGCATAGCTGGCGTCAGTGTCCGGAGAGCTTATCTTCTTCGGAGTCGTCGGGCAAGGACCGGGGATCGGCTAAGAAAGAAGAGGGCCACAAATTTGGACCGTGGCTGCGTGCTGAAGCTCCAAATCGTTACGTCTCCAATTCTTTCAATATCAAAGGGTCCCAGGCTAAACAGGAAGAGGAGGAGCGGTCTCGGAGAAGGTCGGTCTTCTCCCAGACCCCGACGCCGGGCCGGTCTGTCAAGAATAGAGCGGAGGAACGAGACAGCGACACTAGCCGTCTCCGGTCGGGCCGCCAAGGGGAAGTGGTGAGTCTGGATACCCAGCGACAGGGGGATGCGGCGCGTGTAGGGAAGCCCTCCTCGGTACTGCTGAAAAACCCGAACCAAAAAGATTTAATTGGCGGCGCGGGTACTTTTAATTCCCAAGACACGCATAAAACGTCTGACCCACGCGAATCCATTCAGTGGAAGCCGAAATCCTCTGTTAAGCTTCCCAAGAAAAACGATTTTAATGATAAGGGGGCTAGGTTTTATGAGGATTTTGGGAATATCAGCCGCAGTAAAGACGAGGAGAGGGAGAGGAAAGAGATTACGGCTGATTCCCTTTTGAAGAATAAGGGGGACACGTGGAGTTTGGGCAGCCCGAGTACCCAAGGCCCAAAATTAAGCCTTAGTGAGACTGGGTTTGCGTTGGGCCCAAATGAAAGTTGCTTCTCTCTGGGCTGTAGCGATAACTCTGGGCCGGGAGGTCTGTTTGCGACTGAAACCCAAGGTGTGACCCTCTCACCTGAGCCTGGGGTTCCTGGTTCGGCTGATTCTCTGCCCTCTACCAACCACTCGCATCGGGGCGTTCTGGCGGAGTCATCTCCGGCGGTGAATCACAAAAATGCTAGCCGCGAGGTTGCTGGGAATCCAGGGGAGGGAGGTTTGGCGCAACAAGAGACTCTTAAGACGAAGGAACTCCCGAACCCTTTTTCGGCGCTCCGGGTTCGGGGGGACGGGACAAAATGGAAGAAGCTAGCTCGAGAGGATGCCAGTCTTGGAGGAGGGGTGTTTTCCTCGTCCCAAAAGGGGAGTCGGCTAGCTTTGGACTCGGCAGAGGCTGGAGGAAGAGCTGGTACGGGCCAGGCCCTGGTGTTCTCGACGAAGGATAAATTGGAAGGGTCTGGAAAAAAGAAGAAAGGGGGTAAAGGCCCTAAGAAATCCAAGGACCTTCCCTCCTCGACTGTTGTGGAAGCTAAATACCACCCGGGTTCAAAGAGAAAGGCTCCGGGTTATCGGGATATCGAGTCGTTGGCCAAAGCGGCCCGCTGCGATGCCTCTGAAACTACGGCCGAAGCCGGTCTGCCTCCTGTGGACGTGAAGCCCCCACAGGAGTCTCCAACCTTTGCTTCGAGCCCCTCATTGTCTCCGTCAGTTTCCTTGGTTTTGGATTCGATCGGAAACCCCTCGTCTGTTGAAGCGGCGCCCCTCAGCGTGGAGGGCCGCCGAACGCAATGATTGGCGTTTTCTGGAACGTCCAAGGGCTGGGCAGCCCCCGGACGAGGCGGGCACTCCGTTCTCATGCGGCCTCTTACCAACCTGATTTCATGTTTCTCTCCGAGACGAGAATGAGGAATGTGGCGGCTGAGAGGACTAGAGTGTTTTTGGGTTTCGATAACTGTTTTACGGTGGAGTGTGTGGGACGTAGCGGTGGTCTCATGTTTCTTTGGAGGAATTCCATTGGCTTCTCGGTTCGGTCTTTTTCGAGATTCCATGTGGAAGGTTTGGTTACGGATGAGGATGGGCATTTTTGGCATTTCTTGGGCCTCTACGGGGATCCTATCGCGAGCCATAGGAAGTTCTCTTGGGAGCTTGTCCGAAGGCTGAAACCGTGGACTGATGCGCCGTGGCTTGTGGGGGGAGACTTAAATGAGGTGGCTGCGAATTCTGAACTCAGTGGGGATCGTACAAGGAGTCCGGGTCTGCTTGAGGACTTTAGGAGGATGATGGAGGACTGCGACCTTCGAGACCTGGGCTTTGTGGGAGAGCTGTTCACGTGGAGACGTAATGAAGCTCCGGGGTGCAGCGCAGGGAGACTGGATAGGTGTCTCGGGAACCAGGGGTGGCTGTCCCTTTATCCCGAGGCCTCCGTCCGCCACCTCGATTTTTGGGGGTCGGATCACAGACCTTTTCTCCTGAATACGACTGGTCGTGTGAGGAATGGTAAGGGTAGGGGAACTCGCCGCTTTTTCTTCGAGGAAGCTTGGTGCCTTGAGGATGGGTGCGACGACGTGATTCGCTCGGCAATAGAAGCTACGAGTGGCGGAGATGCTAGGGACCGGCTCGCGCGCTTTCTCAGAAGATGTCAGGATGATCTTCAAACCTGGGGAAAAGCGAACTGGAGGACCCTGCGGGATCGGATTGAAAGACAAAAGGAGGTCTTTCGTACGGTCAGTGACAAAGATGATGGCAACAATGTTGAGGAGATCCGGAGTGAAGAACGCCAGCTCGATGCTCTGTTGGAGAAAGAAGAAGTGTTCTGGCGCCAGAGAAGTCGGTCCACGTGGATGAAGTGCGGTGATAAGAACTCCAAGTTCTTTCACCGTAAGGCCTCTGCAAGGAGGAAGAGGAATTCGATTCTGGGGCTTTACGATGAAGAGGGAAAGTGGGTGAAAGGTATGCGCAATATCGAAAATATTATTACTTCTTACTTTTCGTCTATTTTTACTTCTATGCAGCCCTCGGACGAGGCTTTGGAGCTGGTTGGCGAGGTAGTGCGCCCCACTATTACCCCCGAGATGAACGAGGTGCTTCTTCTCCCGTTCTCCTCCGACGAGGTGAAGAGGGCGGTGTTTGATATGGATGCGATCAAAGACCCTGGAGCGGATGGCTTCCCGGCCCTTTTCTTTCAGAAATACTGGAGCATGGTGGGCGACTTAGTGGTGGAATTTTGTCTGGGGGTGTTGAACGAAGGAAAATCTGTGAGGGATATCAACAACACGATCATCACGCTTATTCCGAAAGTTGATAAGCCGGTTAAGGTTCGTGATTTCAGACCTATTAGTCTTTGCAATGTGTTATACAAGGTTATATCTAAATGTTTGGTGGACCGCCTCAGAGGCACGATGGCTATCTCTATTTCTGAGAACCAAAGTGCCTTCGTGGGGGGCCGTCAGATCTTTGATAATATTATGGTTTGCTATGAGGCTATTCATACTATGAATCGAGGGAGATTCGGTAATGGGTCATGTGCAGCTCTTAAGATTGATATGGCTAAGGCCTATGACAGAGTGTAATTGTCCTTTTTGGATTTTATTATGTCTAAGCTTGGTTTTGATAAGCGATGGATCGAGAAGGTGATGAGCTGCGTATCCTCGGTGAGCTTCTCCTTCAACATTAACGGGGAGGTCCGAGCTCGGGTAGTGCCGGAGAGAGGACTACGACAAGGAGACCCTCTCTCTCCTTTTTTGTTCCTCTTCTGCTCAGAGGGGCTATCGTGTCTGTTCCGGAATCGGGAGGCACGTCAGCTTATCAGTGGAGTCCGGTTTGGCAGGAGTGACCTCTCTGTCTCTCACCTCTTCTTTGCAGATGACAACATCGTGTTCTTCAAGGCTAATAAGGAAGAGAGCGAGGAAGTGGCGCGTTGTCTCACACACTACTCGGCTGCCTCAGGTCAGTTAATTAATTATAATAAATCTGACATTTGCTTTGGTTCGAGTGTGGATGAAGGGGTAGGTGCAGAGCTTGCTGAGCGGTTACAGGTGGCGGTCACCTCTTGTCACCATCGGTATCTGGGTCTTCCCACGACGGTGGGTAGGAAGAAAGCCGACGTCTTTGCTTTCGTCCGTGAGAGAGTGTGGGAGAAGCTCAGCTCTTGGCGTGGGCTTTCCTTCTCGTATGCAGGTAAAGAAATCCTTATCAAGACGGTTCTCCAGGCGATCCCGAGCTATGTTGCAAGCTGCTTCCGGCTTCCTCAGGGCTTGGTTGACGGAATTCATAAAGCTATCGCTAGCTTTTGGTGGGGAGACACGGGGCAGGGTAAGAAAATACACTGGTGCAAATGGTCCGAGCTCACGAGACATAAATCCGATGGTGGCCTCGGGTTTCGAGATATCGGTATCTTCAATCAAGCCTTACTTGCCAAGAGTGTGTGGAGCCTAATCAGACGACCAGACAGCCTCGTCGGAAGGGTGTTTAAACAAAGCTACTATCCGGGGGGAGACTTGCTTAACGCTACCTGCGGGTCAACGGGATCGTACATCTGGAGGAGCCTCTGCTGGGGTAAGGAACTTATTGTTGGAGGCTCGAGATGGAGAATTGGGGACGGGGAAGCCACGTCTGTTTCCAGTGACCGGTGGATCCCCCGCCCCCCATCTTTCATGATCCAGGACGCTTCCCTTATCCCGGCAGAGATGCGGGTCTCTGAGCTCAGAGATGTCAGGGGATCTTGGAACATTCCACTCATTACTGCGATGTTCTCCCCCGAAGATGTTGATGCTATCCTTAGCATTCCGGAAAGCCGAGGTGGTGGACCGGATATGCTTAGATGGCACTTCACTAAGGATGGGGAATACTCGGTGAAAAGTGGGTATAGAGCGGCTTGTAATCTGACAATCACGGTGGGACCTTCTTCTCCGTCCGGGAATAGGAAGTGGTGGGACAAGCTTTGGGGTCTTAGGATCCCACCTAAAGTGAAGGACTTCGTCTGGCGGGTTTGCCGGGAGTGGATCCCAGTCCGAGCTACGCTCCGGCATCGACATATTATAGCCGATCCCTTCTGCCCGGTTTGCGAGAAAGAGGAAGAGACTATTTTCCATGCGTTTTGGGGCTGCACTTGGGCTAAAAGGGTTTGGAAACTTGGAGGGTTCAAGGATCTCACGCGGAAGTTCCGGGCCGGGGACATCATTGGCTGCCTCCTTCATGCCGCGAAGGTGCTTAAGGTACGCGATTTTGAGTTCTTTATTATTGTTTTGTGGGAGCTTTGGAATCACAGGAATACTGCTTGTACGGGAAGAAAGGTGTGGAATCCTGGGGCACTTCTTGAGTGGTCCGGAACCTTCATCGAGGATTACCGCAAAGCATGCTATGGGACGAAGGGAGAGACTAGCCGGCCCAAGCCCAAAGTTTGGGAACCTCCTCCGACCGATGCGGTGGTTATATCGGTGGATGCGACCATGCATCATGAAGAAAGACGGATCGGCATCGGCATTGTGGCTCGGAATGACAAGGGGGAGATCCTAGGCTCGGAAACTAAAATTATTCATCTCGGTCTCTCTACTCAAATTTTGGTGGCCTCGGCGATTCTTCAAGGTATGCTTTATGCTTTGGATGTGGGATGGACTTGTATTGTGATCCAATCGGATTGTTTTGAAGTTGTCTCGGCTATTCGGAGTCGCGCGACAACCACTACGGAATTAGGTACAGTTATTGGCGATATCCACTTGCTCTCGCATAGGTTTGATAATTTGGTTTTTGTGTCTCATCCTCGTGGTTGTAATAAGGTAGCTCATGTTTTAGCTAATTATGCGCTTAATTGTATGTCGGGCGCCCGTTGGTTGGGATCGGCCCCTCCTTGTGTTATTCAAGAGGCCGAGAACGACCTTCGTGGTATTAGCTCCGTTGTGTAACCACGGTATTCCTTCGTCAGTTAAGTGAGGGTTTTAATATATTCTTTCCCGTGGTGCTGCCCACGGTTCTTCAAAAAAAAAAAAAAATTGGTCGACCAACTATTCATATTTAATACCACAGATCTCTCATTTAAGATGTAATAAAAAAATGGTAAACTAGCAACGTAGCCATTTTGAAACATGGTTTTTGGAATCTAGCCAACGTTTGGTAAATTTTGCAATCTAGCCATTTACTGAAATTTACGGATATAAAATAACTAATTTACCATTTTTCTTATACTTACTTGATCAAAACACTAGCCCACGTTTGACCGGTTTGAATTGTATACAGCCAATTAATTTCATATTTTTTCGCAATTTAATTGGATATTTAGCTAATTTAATAGGAGATTCGGTGATATAATTAAAAAATAAAATTTAATGCAATAAATGCACAAAAAATTTACCATAATTAACATAAATTAACAAATCAACGGAGATTAACAAAAATTACAAATATTTACACTGTATTTACTTACAAGGCTATAATTTCAGCAATTTTATTTCAGTTTTTTGAATTCATAATATGATATTCGGTGATGTAATTAAAAGGGAAATGAAATATTTATTTGATTGAATAAGTCAAACAAGATAATGAATACGCGTAATGATGATAAAATCTCGTTCAAAATTAGAAAATAAATTTGGAAAACAAAAATACCGTATTAAATGCGTATTAAAGGAAAGGAAAGAAATCGGCTCTACCTGCACATATGTAAATTTACCATAATTAACAGAAATTAACAAAACAACGGAGATTAACAAAAATTTACGAACATTTACACTGTATTTGCTTACACGGCTATAATGTTCATTAAAGAAAAAAAAACGCTCAATAACCAACTTTGCCAAGTATAGAATTTTTTTTAAAATTCGAAATATAAACCGAATATAACAAATTCAGCTACAAAACCAAGTTTCAAAACGTGGGCTAGTATTTTTGAAACCAAACCAAGGCTAATATAGTAAATATCATCTTACATAAATATGACACGTCATCAAATTTGGCTAGATTCGAAAATTAAACGAAACGTTGGCTGGATTACAATTGCAACGTTTGATGTGGCTTAGATCAACTAATTTTTCATAAAAAAAAATTTGTATTACTGATTGTGTACGTTTTCAAATAACTCATCTGAATGTATATTATTATTATTATTATTATTATTATTATTATTATTATAGAATTTAAGAAGGGTATATTAGTCATTTTATCCACACTTGATGAGGTAAGTGACTATTCACTTAAAACTAATAAAACTATGGCTATTTAGCAATACACCAAACTTAAGAAGGCTAATATATATATATCCTTCAATGCCCTAAATTTAATCAAAAATTAAGTATTTTAAACTGGTTCGCCATTAGTGGATCTATGTTCGGCGATTCGAGTTTATTTAAGGGCTCGGATCCAACCCAGACTCTATTATCCCCAAACAGGCTCGAACATTTTCTAAAATAGGCCGGATCGGCCCAAATGGTTGCACCGGATCGCCCCGCGGGGCCTTGTCCTTTTTTGCATCTTTCACATTATTGCTTTACACACACGCACTCTCTAAGAGAATATTTGCTTTACCCTCTAGTTAATTAAATAGTTCTCCTTTAGCATTTCATTATTTGAGAGAATTTATAAACGTTGCCCTTTATAACTTTATATTCTTTCCGAACACAATCCAAAGCTATAGTGATGACGCCATGTTCTTTCATGCATAGTGAATATATATATATATATATATATATATATATATATATATATATTATAGTTGCAACATCATGCTTTAGTTTAGTTCATATAATCTACCATGATTTTATCATCAATGGAATTTGCTTTCCCACCAAACTAGCTAAAGCCTATATATATGCTTATGAGCCACACATAAATAATTGATTAACTTTAAAAGAAGGTCTCTTTTGATCGCAATGGTCTTCTTATTGAAATTTTATAAAGCTTAATCTTTTGTACTTTACATTGATATGAATAATATAAAACTCTGTATATTTGGTAGTAGGTAATTAGTGTATTGAAACCAACGGGATCATCATGGTGATTATGCTTCATAAATCCCTTAAAACGTCAGACGTGACATCTCATGACGTTTCTATATTAGTAAGAAGAGCATTTTATTATTGGTCATTTTTTGTTCCTTTCATTCTCATCACTCTACTTGCTTTTGTCATTGTCACTTATATTCATATTGGTTATAATACTCTATATGAATCTAGTTAGTGTAATTTGGCTATAGCTCCAACAAGCGTACATTTGAAGGGAATTGGCTAACCAACACCGCGAGTTAAAATGATTTTAATAATAACTTGCATGCATGTGGTCACTTAATGGGAACTTAATTTTTTTTTTATTTTCATGAAAGTCGTCTAATTAGAAAGAAATAAATAAAATAAAACAACTAATATTTTATATATTATACTACGTCTGGGACATATAATAGAGACCGGCGTTAGGTTAGATGGCCCTACAGGTTTGTTTTTCTGATAACAGGGTTGATACAAAGGTCATGAATATTCGTTTAGCAATTAGTATATAGTATATACATAATATGTATCACGTGTATTTTGATGTGCTATAGCATAATTGTGCAATAAGATCATGAAACTAATATATATATATATATATATATATATATATATATATATATATATATATATATATTTGTTATGTTTAGGAATCTTATGATGCTCTAAATTAGTTTATCGTATTGCTAGTTTTTTTTTGTATTTTTTTTTTTGGAAAATACTTTATAATTTGTCATGAAACACGTATGTAATGCCTTTAAAATTTATACCGCTTGGGATTCCAGATTTAAGTTTCCGGAAATAAAAACTGGGTTCAGTGTTCACAATACGTCAATATAATATATAAGTAACACTACTTTTAGAAAGTATATTTCAATAGGGATTGTAAAATATTTAAAACAATAAAAAATTAATGACATTTTTTACCTATAAGCTTTGACCACTTTAACAAAACGAAAAAAAATTACATTCTCAATCTTTTTTATAGTCAAATTTTCAGTTTTAAGTCTTTCGGTTACTTTCACCGTCAAAATGGGCGAAAAATGATCATCTGCATATCACATATTAGACAAAAAAAAAAGATATACTGATAATCTTGATTTTAAAATATAAAATAAAAACAAAAATAAAAAAGCTCTCTCTCTCTCTCTCTCTCTCTCTCTCTCTCTCTCTCTCTCTCTCTCTCTCTCTTCTTGTGGAAATAAAACAACTTAAGAGCAAAGAAAAAAAAAGTATATGCGATTCGATAACTCAAGTACATCAGCTCTCTTCTTGATTACATAATTTCATCTTCCAAATCTAGATCCAAATGGGTATTGTTGCAGCAAAAAAGTTATTTATTTCTTCTCTCTCTCCGCAATTGCAGAGCTGAAGTATCAGAGAACCGAGACCTAACTCGAATAGAGCGCAACAGAGCCTACTCCCACATCCGCGTCCTCGGTCTCACCAATGTTGGACCCATTGTTTCTGAAGCCCACAACGTGGGTTTGTATGTGTGAAACAATAATGGCCCAAGTGTATTAATACTCATTAGTTAAAGTGGTATTTGCATCTTATGTCACAAATTGGCAATCCAATTGCAAATAAGTCACACGCAAAAATTTTAAAAAGTTTTAGAAGGAGATGAAGTGATTTTTAATGAGGTATTGTTAAATTTCAGAAGACATGGAGTAACTAATAAAAAGATTAAATGATGAGAGAGAGTAATTTGAAATTTGCACATGTGACACGAATGTAAATACGTGACACAAATGCAATTTTGACAACTTTGTGACACAAATGCAAAAAACCGACGAATTTGTGACATTGACGCAAATTTCCCTTAAGTTTAATAATAAATACAAAAAATTGGCTACGTAAGCCACCTAAACTATAAGAATTGTAAATTAGCCAAACTTTGGTAAATACTTTGTAAATAGCCAACTTGCATACGTGACAACCTATTAACTACTTTTTTTTTTTACATGTTTGGCTGGATTAAATAAGTCTTTTATTAATATGTTAATAAGTTAACTTAGTTATTTACAAGAAATTAACGAAAGGTGGGTTATATCTCAATTCACTATAACCGTGTGGCTATATAACTTAATAACCCTAATAAATAAGATAAATTCTATTGATTAATAAATAAAAGGTAACTTCCCTTTATACTCTGATGGTGGATCTATATAAAGCTAACCCTATTGATTGGTCCTCTCTCAACCCAATGCGCAATTTTTCTGAACCATCACAAGAAAACTATCAAGACTAAAGGGGTCAAGAGGGAGAAACCAACTCCGATGATTCCGTCACCGTCGTCGCTCTCGTCATGGATCGAGGTAGGTTTTCCTCAATCTTTTTAATGATCTGTGAAAATCATCTATTTCTAAGATCTTGGCTAAGTAGGATCGTTAAAATTTATGCTTACATGTGGTATCAGAGTGTGAACATTTTTATTTTCCATAATCGTTTATATCTGAGATCGATCATCATGCTGTATCGGATTTTTATTTTTATATATAATTTTATTTACGATCTGATTATAATCGAAGTCTCAGTTTGTTTTACGTTTGCGACTATGGTTTCTGTAGAAACACATATGCGATACCTATTTATCATTAAAAATATTGTTCTGGTTTTGACGTTTGAATTTTGATTGTTGTGATTGGAGTTTCAATATTAACCTTCATGGATGGTATTCGTAAGTTCGTATGATGTGTAGTTCAGGTTTTACAAATTATTCTTTATATGAAATTTTTTTTTTTACCACCGATTACTTTTTTTTTTATTTTCTAATACTCACATTGATGGGTTTCTTCTGAGTTTTCATATCCGAGGAAATCAATTGGTGTGTATTAAATGGGTAAAGTCATTATGACGTTTATGTGGCAAGTTTATGGGATTGATTACTATTATGCATTAATTATTAGTATTTTGTTGATCTGATTCTTGAAGTCTTTCACCGATTATTGTTATTCGGCCACTATTGTGGTCATCGAAATTCAATTACCTTTATTGGAAAGATCTATAATCGCATATGTGTAGGCTTAGAAATTCATTATTATGTTAGTTTTCAATTGTCACACTTTAATTGAAACGGACCATATGCATATATAAAGTCCTTTTCGTTATGTCATGCATATATAATGTGTTCTTTACCTCACGATATTTATATGCATATTACATCATTTTTTTTTATGACTTGACAAATTAAAGGCCGTTTTCGTTGCCGTTTCGAGCCTCCTGATTTACGGAAAATCGTCATGTCGATAGAAAATCAAACGGAAAAAATGTGGAAAATGACAAATGAAATGCCGTTTTCGACGGAAAACCAACGAGCCGACGGAAAACCGAACGGAAATAATGTGGCGAAACAAACGAATACATATATATATATATATATATATATATATATATATATATAAATTAGTGCAACTAATATATAAATAATGTAAATTTAAAATTATAATTTTCTTATATATATGGAGGCATGTATATAAACGATATAAGATAATAGATCAGTTATATATATATATATATATATATATATATTTAAAATAATTATATATATAAAAAGAAGTTTAGAAAAACGATATATATATATATATATATATATATATCAGACCCGGCCTTTACTATAGGCAAAGTAAGTCATTGCTTAAGGCCTCAATATATTGAGATAAAAAATGGCTTTGTGATAAGGCCTAATATTTTCTTTAAGGCCCATTATTGTAAGAGCTATTTGCCTATTAACAAAACCAACATACTATTTAATATAGTAAATAATGGAATTTTAGTATGTTGTAAATAAGCCCATTTACAAGGAAGCTACTATAATTATAAAAGTCAGACGCAATTATGGTTTGAACGTGTCAACGGAGGTTTTGAAAGAGCAACGACTTTGGGGGAAAAAACAAGGAGAACGACACATTCCTTTGAAAGTCTTCAAGCAATTTTTTGTTAAAATTATCAGGTTATTATCTTTCTAAATGTATTAGACTTCTTATTTGCTTCGTTAAGGTATTTTATTTTGTTCAGAATAATAATTATTAGATTGTTATTTAGTATTTTTGTTCGTTTTTCTTCTTTATTTAAAAAAAAGCATAAGAGTCAAAAATTTATTTCGGATTATGAAAAAAGGAAAAAACACATGAATATGACGATGATGATGACGAAGTAGAAATAGAAGGAGAAGCTAACGATAATATGAACGAATGATTCGGGACGATTGAATAAAATTTGTATAAGTTTTTATATATAACTATATCTTTGTTTAGGCCTAATTGTTAATTCTCGCTTAAGGCCTCGGATTTTGTTGGACCGGCCCTGATATATATACAGGGGAAGATGTTAGATATCACAATTAGATTTTCAATGAACACAATTCACAGATGGGAGTTCACAGATTATATGAAAATCTGACAACGTATTAGTGCTAATTTTTTAAGACCGAAATTATCCGCTCATTTTAAGAAAAAACGGCATGTCGCATCGTCGATATTCGAACGACAACTTACACCGAAACGACAAATAACACTCTCGCCGGCCGTCTGGGTGACGAAAACGACGCCGTCGCCGATATATAATCGGAGAATTTCGCTGTGACGACCCGACTTTTCGGACCGTCTTACTTATCTTACTTTTTAAACTTTAGAAAATTCCTTAGAAAATTTGGAGGAATTTTTTTTTAAAAAAACACATCGAATAAAGGCGAACCAAAATTTTAAAGATCTTGAAAAGAAACAAAAGCATTTAAGAAAAATATTAAGATTGCATATTGAACACTTCACGAGAAGTACTTAACCAAAATTGAAAATACGAATTTAAAACCAAACATAGCAGCAAAAATACTAAAACATAATCCATAATCTAAATCTCAACCAAAATATAAAACGCTTTGAAACTTCGACGTAAACGAAAATAAAAACTTTTAAAAATTATTTCTTAAAACTCGTAGCGGAAGACTTATTTCTTAATAACGAAAACAAAACTTTAAACTTTATTTCTTAATAACTCGTAGCGGAAGACTTAATTCGTGAATGGAATCCATGACCCAACCCTCTCGCTATCGATGCCGCTAGTCCACCCTGCTCAGTTCCTTGCAAGTTGTTTACCTACAACACAGACGTATATTTTTTCGAAGAGATGAGCTTACGCTCAGCGAGAATAATATAAAGCTCACAAAAAAAAGAGTAATGCAATGCATGAACCGGTTATTAGTATAAAACATAATTTGGATCACTTTTTGTAAATGCATCACGGCAAAAATATTTTTTTAACTATTTATTAAAAATAAAAGAAGTGCTAAAATCTAACTTTAAAATTTTTGTCAAAAACTGTCTGCGCACCTTTTTGAAAATAATCAGAAAATATTATGTATTTTATTAAAATATTTTTCAATTAAAGGTTTAGATATAAGACATTTAAACCTAACTTTTCCAAAAAGAATCAACGCAAAACCAAATTTGTTGAGTCCGCAGTAAGCGTTTAAAGAATGAAAATCGGAAATAGGTCTCAGGTCTGTGCACTGATTTGAAAATAATCAGAAAATATTCTGTATTTGATAAAAAATATTTTTCGATTAAAGATTTAGATAGAAGAAACATAAACCTAACTTTTTCAAAAAGAATCAACGCAAAACCATTTTTTTTAAACCAGGGCAAACGTTTAAAAAAAACGTTTTCTAGAAATCCGAACCAGATAGAAAAGAAAGCATACCTAATTAGAGCTACGAATTTTCAAACCAACAGAGTGATGGGGGAGGGAGAGCAGAGAATAAGCGTTAAAAGAAAAGGATGGGATGCTTAAATATGACTTAATTAAACCCTAAAACCCCAAACTCTAAAAGCCCAAACCCTAATCCTACTTATATTCTTAATATATTAATAATAATTATTATTAGGATAAATTACAAGAATACCCCCGAATTCAAGGGTCGGTAACGAACTGCCCCCTAAACTCGAAAAAGTCACAAAAAATCACCTAAACTCTCGTTCTGTTAAAGTATTGCTCATTCTGTCAATAATATTCCGTTAAAATTTATATTTTGAGCACACGACTCTCACGTGATTATTATTTGAAGGGAAAATTAATAATATTGCTTAAATAATTAAATAAACCATTTATTTATAAAAATAAATACCCTTTTTTAATAACTCTCACTCTTACTCAGCTTGAGAACATCAACAATGGCAGACAAAGAGGAACCAGACTACCAGAGCAAGACGGCGGCGGCGACGACTTCAAGAAGCTCCTGCACTCCTATGTCGGCTTGAGCTTCGGCGTTTTCCTCGCCGTGGTCCGACTTCAAGAAGCTCCTGCAAAATCCAGAAGTGGTTTTTGAGGTTATCCATGCCTTATTGTTCGATTGGCGGAACATGGTCTCATTCACTGTGATTTTAACGAATTCAATCTTTTGGTATGTCTGTAGCTTGTCAAGTTTGTATCTTTATGATTTCATTATCTTATAACTTCTTTACATATTGGCTTGTGATTTTTATTTTTTAATCTTGTTTTCTTTTACGATAGAGATCCAAACTTTAATATGTTGATACTGTTTCGATCATTTGTTAGGCTTCTTGGTAAACTTGAGACTATTTTTGGGTATTTTTTGTAGATTGACGATGAAGAAAAGATCACAGTGATAGATTTTCCCCAAATGGTTTCTGTGACAACCCGACTTTTCGGACCGTCTTACTTATCTTGCTTTTTAAACTTTAGAAAATTCTTTAGAAATCTTGGAGGAATATTTTTTTTTTAAAACACGTCGAATCAAGGAGAACTAAAATTTTAAAGATCTTAAAAAGAAACAAAAGCATTTAAGAAAAATATGAAGATTGCATATCGAACATTTCATGAGAAGTACTTAACCAAAATTGAAAATACGAATTTAAAACCAAACATAGCAGCAAAAATACTAAAACAAAATCGATAGTCTAAATCTCAACCAAAATATAAAACTCTTTGAAACTTCTATGTAAATGAAAATAAAAACCTTTAAAAATTATTTCTTAAAAACTCGTAGCGGAAGACTTATTTCTTAATAACGAAAACAAAACTTTAAACTTTATTTCTTAATAACTCGTAGCGGAAGACTTAATTCGTGAATGGAATCCATGACCCAACCTTCTCGCTATCGACGCCGCTAGTCCGCCCTGCTCAGTTCTTTGCGAGAAGTTTACCTACAACACAGACGTATATTTTTTTCGAAGAGATGAGCTTACGCTCAGCGAGAATAATATAAAGCTCACAAAAAAAAAGTAATGCAATGCATGAACCGGTTATTAGTATTTTAAACTAATTGATGACTTGATCTTTCTTTTATTGCTTCTATCAACTTTTAGTTCGGGGTGCCCCTAGGGTAGTCATACCTATTTCAGTGATCACTTTAGAGACGAAGATATGGGGTTGCAAAGCCCACACTTCGCTCAATCTAGCTAATAAACTTATTAGGGCCTCGGCCCGAGAAATTTCCCCCATTTGAGCCTCGGCCCGAGAAATTCTCCATAATACCTCCGTAGCTCGAGGCGGTATGACTCCCTTGCTTAACTTTATCTTTTCACTTTGAATCTTACGTTACATACTGATATGACATGAGCATAAAAACTTTTATATATATATTCTCATACCAAAAACATGACTAGAATAAAACATATATCTCCAATATACTTTAACGTAACATCACATGGCATACAACACATAAATCACAAACTACTTCAACTAGTCACGCAATCAAATAACAAATCGCATACTCAAACATATAAATCTGTAAACAAGTCATATCATGAATAAACACTCATCAAATTTATTTTGAACTAATCTGTGTTGCAGTGAGATTATTCTCACCTGAATATCGGGAGTTACGATCGTGGATCGTCGAAGGAATTGTACGCTCTAAGAGAATTGGAACCTAATCGGAAAAAGACTATTGGGATCAGCTGAGAAAAATATTCAAGACATACTGTAGGTTCTGGAAATTTTCAGAAACGACTTTCAAAGTGAAATTACCAAAATACCCTTGGCTATTAGGGTTTCGGTGGAAAATTAAAACTCTGAGAAAACTTCTGTAAAAAATCCAGTAAGTATAAAACATAATTTGGATCACTTTTTGTAAAGGAACCACGGCCAAAATAACCTTTTAACTATTTATTAAAAATAAAAGAAGTGCTAGAATCTAACTTTAAAATTTTTGTCAAAAACTGTCTTCGTACCGTTTTGAAAATAATCAGAAAATATTCTGTATTTGATAAAAATATTTTTCGATTAAAGGTTTAGATAGAAGACATTTAAACCTAACTTTTCCAAAAAGAATCAACGCAAAACCAAATTTGTTGAATCAACGGTAAGCGTTTAAAGTCTGAAAATCGGGAATAGGTCTCAGGTCTGAGCGCTGATTTGAAAATAATCGGAAAATATTTTGTATTTCATAAAAATATTTTTCGATTGCAGATTTAGATAGAAGACACTTAAAACTAACGTTTCCAAAAAGAATCAACGCAAAAACAATTTTTTTGAAACCAGCACAAGCGTTTTGAGAAATCGTTTTCAAGGAATCCGAACCAGGGAGAAAAGAAAGCATATCTAATTGGAGCTACGAATTTTTCAAACCAAGAGAGGGATGGAGGAGAGAGAGCAGAGAAGAAGCGTTCAAAAAAAGAGGATGGGATGTTTAAATATGGCTTAAATAAACCCTAAAAGCCCAAACCCTAATCCTACTTATTTTCTTAAAAAAATAATAATAATTATTATTATATATAAGTATATACGTATATGTATATCCTAATCCACGCTGACTATTATTATAACTTTTATATTATATTATATTATATAATATTACATAATCATATATATATATATAATCATATATATATATATACTATATATGATAATTATATACATACATATACGTACAAAAAAAATAATTAAAATATATAATCATATACTATATATATAATATATATATACATAACTTAGTTATAATATATAATTTATATACAATATATATATATATATATCCATAATTTGTATTTTAAAGAGTATAATAAAATTCAAAAACACACCAAAACACATATAAAAACTAAAACATCAAAACTACCACATAACTAAAATCATTCACTACTACTTTATAAGAAAAAAAAACAATATATATATATATATATATATATATATATATATATATATATATATATACTAGCGTCACTCGAACACCAAAATTTTAGCTTTTTAATAAAGCTTAAAATTTGGGATTTCACAGTTTCTGTATCACATCGAAATGCGCAAATGTAAGGATTTTTACTTGAATATGTCTGTATTAATCAGATTAAGTTTTTTTTCCCCTCTTTTCATGCGTTTGGAATACAATTATCATACTATGTAGCCGATTTCACATATCAGTTGCTCAATCATTTGTTTTATGCAATCCATATTCAGGTACTTTGACCGTGATGTTGAATGCGTGTTCAAGTTTTTTAAGAAAAGGTCAGTGAATATTTTTAATTTTTCTCAGCTGAAATTGTCAAATGCTGAAACAGGGTTAAGGCTTTCTAGACAAAGAACTTCCTGCCAGTGGGTTTACATGTTTGTGCTCATACACAAAGTGGTTTATTTAATTATTTAAGCAATATTATTAATTTTCCCTTCAAATAATAATCACGTGAGAGTCATGTGCTCAAAATACAAATTTTAACGGAATATTTTTGACAGAAGAGACAATACTTTAACAGAACGAGAGTTCAGGTGATTTTTTGTGACTTTTTCGAGTTTAGGGGGCAGTTCGTTACCGACCCCTGAATTCAGGAGGTATTCTTGTAATTTATCCTTATTATTATTACTTTTATTATATATATATATATATATATATATATATATATATATAAACGTGTAAAACCTACGTGACTAGTGTCTATTGTATAAAGTTATCATATATATTATATAATATACTATATTACCTAATCATATATACATAATCATATATATATATATATATATATATATACACGGACAAATAAATTAATTATATATATATATATGATCATATAATATATATATACATAACTTAATTATAATATATAATTTGTATACAATATATATATATATATATATAATTTGTATTTTAAAGAATATATTAAAATTCAAAAACACACCAAAACACACGTAAAAATTAAAACTTCATAAACTACCACATAATTAAAAATCATTCACTACTATTTTACTAAAAAAAATACTTACGTCACCCGAACAAAAAAAAATTTAGATTTTTAATTAAGCTTAAAATTTGGGATTTCACAATCTCCCCTACTTATTAGAATTTTTGTCCCGAAAATTAACTAGAAAGTCAAGAAGAAACGTAAAAACTCTTACTTGGACATAGCAAAACTATCTAAAAAGAGCTCGGGATATTGAGTTCTCTTGTCTTATTCTTATTCTCAAGATAACATCGAAAAATTTCATCTATAAGACGATGAAATCGATCCTTAGTTTCTGACCACTAATTATTATCGGTACTTTTTTAAGAAGTATTATGATAATGATAAAACGTCACCGAACGGTAATGCCACGTCCTTAAAACTTGTCTAGTTTTCTCTACACTATTGCCTAACATCGTAACTTTTCCACACAAAAAATGTGTGTTGCTCCAGAGTTAACCAATACAAAGGCATCATAACGGACTAAGTAATCTGACCCGCTACTACATTCGAGGTGCTGACTAGGGCATCGACATTAGTGTAGGCGTAGATGCAACCTTGAGGCGGCGACGATGTCTGAGTTGCTGGTAGTGTCTGAAAAATTTGTGGCCCTTCAATTTCAGCTTGAATGAAGTTAAGTCGCCCATTCTGATTGTTCTGCTCAAAATTATGCTTCGGACAATCTTTAAGGAAGTGTCCTGGCTGATCGCACTTGTAACACAGTATACTGCCCATCTTACATTCTCCTGGGTGTATCCTCCCACATGTGTTGCACTTCGGAAATGACCTATTTTCCATCTTGACTTTGTAATTTGCATTACCATTATTTTCAGGATGGTTCATCTTCTTCCCGTTTTCATTCTCGAGATATTGTGCCTTGTCGACTTGGTTGTTGAAGAGACGCTCGTCAAACTTCTTATTGTTGCATATTCCCCTACTTTGAGTCTTCTCTTCCTTCCGTGCCTTGATGTATCGGTCTCGCTCCTCATTCACTTGAACCAAATGGTATTAAGCACGCATTGCACGTTCAAGACAGTCTGCAACAGTGGATGGTGGATGACTTCCACTATCAATGGCTAGAGCCAGTTCCGGTCGGAACATTCTCATCATTCTTCGAACTCTTTCTGACTCGCTCAGAACCAAGTGAGGGCATAGTCTTGCCAGCTGGTTGAACTTTCTCACAGCTTCAGTCACAGTCATCGTGCCTTGCTTTAACTCTGTAAACTCATTTTGTTGAGTGTTCATTGCGCGCATGTTGAAATACTTACTGTTGAACTCCTCGATGAAGTCGTCCCAAGACATAGCGCGTGTGTCTCTTCTAGCTGCTATTGTCTCCCACGAGTACCGTGCATCCTTCTTCAGAACAAAAGACGCGCATATGACCTTCTCAATTTCCGAGATATTCATGAAGTTGAAGATCTTCTTCATCTCTGACATCCACTCATCAGCCACTAAAGGATCAGTCGATCCTTCAAAATCTGGAGCTCTCATCCTCCTGAACCTTTCGAAAAGATCATCAGCCACAACAACTTGGCTCATCTGAGGTACGCCTTGAGGAGGTTCTAGTGGTGCTTGTTGATCCTCTCCCACATTTACATTCACTTGGGGGAGGTGGTTCCTCAACTCTTGTATCTCCGCTTCTTGAGCTTCGATATGTTGCAGCAATGCAGTAATATGCACCGCAAGGTCTGGTTGGGCCGCTGGCTGAGGTCCGGGGGCTGGACCGTTGGGATTCTCTGCTGGTCCATGTTGTGCAGGAAACGGAGCGGCATGATGAGCATCTTGCACTAGGACATCAGCGACAACTCTGCCTCTTCCTCTACCTCGGCCTCGTGACCTACCTCTACATTGTCAATGAGCAGCTTGAACATTTTCCATCTAAAAAAAAATACGACTAAGATACAAACAAAACAAAGTACTAACTTACTTGAGTAGGGGGAAGCCGTGCGATCGAATAGCGAAGTTGGTCGTAGGTTCGTTGCTCTGATACCAACTGTGACGACCCGACTTTTCGGACCGTCTTACTTATCTTACTTTTTAAACTTTAGAAAATTCTTTAGAAAACTTGGAGGAATTTATTTTTTTAAAAAAACACATCGAATAAAAGCGAACCAAAATTTTAAAGATCTTGAAAAGAAACAAAAGCATTTAAGAAAAATATTAAGATTGCATATTGAACACTTCACGAGAAGTACTTAACCAAAATTGAAAATACGAATTTAAAACCAAACATAGCAGCAAAAATACTAAAACATAATCCATAATCTGAATCTCAACCAAAATATAAAACGCTTTGAAACTTCGACGTAAACGAAAATAAAAACCTTTAAAAATTATTTCTTAAAACTTGTAGCGGAAGACTTATTTCTTAAGAACGAAAACAAAACTTTAAACTTTATTTCTTAATAACTCGTAGCGGAAGACTTAATTCGTGAATGGAATCCATGACCCAACCCTCTCGCTATCGATGCCGCTAGTCCACCCTGCTCAGTTCCTTGCAAGTTGTTTACCTACAACACAGACGTATATATTTTTCGAAGAGATGAGCTTACGCTCAGCGAGAATAATATAAAGCTCACAAAAAAAAGAGTAATGCAATGCATGAACTGGTTATTAGTATTTTAAAACTAAACGGTGACTTGATCTTTCTTTTCTTGATTCTATCAACTTTTAGTTCGGGGTGCCCCTAGGGTAGTCGTATCAATTTCAGTGTACACTTTAGATACGAAGTGATGGGGGTTATAAAGTCCCACACTTCGCTCTATCTTTTAAACTTATTAGGGCTTCGGCCCGAGAAATTTCCCCATTAGAGCCTCGGCCCGGGAAACTTCTCCTTAATACCTCTCGAGGCGATACGACTCACTTGCTTATCTCTATCTTTCCACTTTTAAGAAAACATTACATACTGATATGACATGTACATAAAAAATTTCAAACATATGCTCATACAGTACATGACTAAAAAAAAATATTAACCACGTACCTTCTCAAAAATCTACTTTAATTTAACGCTTCATAGTTGACCAAACATAAATCCAACTACTACAATAAATCACACAATCAAATAAAGAAAAACGTACTCCAACATATAAAGCTTTAAACAAACCATAACATGAATCACAAAATATCACATTTAATTTTGAACTAATCTATGTTGTAGTGAGATTATTCTCACCTGGATATCGAAGGTTACGATCGTAGATCGCCGAAGGAAAATGACGCTCAAAACGACTCGGAACCTAATTGGGATAAAAAGCTACCGGAGATCAGCTAAAGAAAGGATTCAAGACATACTATAGGTTCTGGAAATTTTCTGAAACGACATTCAACGTGAAATTACCAAAATACCCTTGGCTATTAGGGTTTCGGTGAAAAATTAAAACTCTGAGAAAACTTTTGTAAAAAATTCCAGTACATATAAAACATAATTTGGATCACTTTTTGTAAAGGCATTACAGAAAAAATAATTTTTTTAACTATTTATTAAAAATTAAAGAAGTGCTAAAATCTAACTTTAAAATTTTTGTCAAAAACTGTCTGCGCACCTTTTTTAAAATAATCAGAAAATATTCTGTATTTGATGAAAATATTTTTCGATTAAAGGTTTAGATAGAAGACATTTAAACCTAACTTTTCCAAAAAGAATCAACGCAAAACCAAATATGTTGAGTCCACAGTAAGCGTTTAAAGGATGAAAATCGGAAATAGGTCTCAGGTCCGTGCACTGATTTGAAAATAATCAGAAAATATTCTGTATTTGATAAAAATATTTTTCGATTGATTTAGATAGAAGAAACATAAACCTAACTTTTGCAAAAAGAATCAACGCAAAACCATTTCTTTTTAAACCAGGGCAAGCGTTTTAAAAAAAACGTTTTTAAGAAATCCGAACCAGATAGAAAAGAAAGCATACCTAATTAGAGCTACGAATTTTCAAACCAAAAGAGAGATGTGGGAGGGAGAGCAGAGAAGAAGCGTTAAAAGAAAAGGATGGGATACTTAAATATGACTTAATTAAACCCTAAAAGCCCAAACTCTAAAAGCCCAAACCATAATCCTACTTATATTCTTAATATATTAATTATTATTATTATTATTACTTTTATTATATATATATATATATATATATATATATATATATATATATAAACGTGTAAAACCTACGGACTAATGTCTATAGTATAAAGTTATCATATATATTATATAATATACTATATTACCTAATCATATATACATAATCATATATATATATATATATATATATATATATATATATATACGGACAAATAAATTAATTAGGTATATATATAATCATATAATATATATATATATATAACATATATATACATAACTTAATTATAATATATAATTTGTATACAAAATATATATATATATATATATATATATCTATAATTTGTATTTTAAAGAATATATTAAAATTCAAAAATACACCAAAACACACGTAAAAACTAAAACTTCAAAAACTACCACATAATTAAAAATCATTCACTACTATTTTACTAAAAAAAATACTTACGTCACCTGAACAAAAAAATTTTAGATTTTTAATTAAGCTTAAAATTTGGGATTTCACATTCGCCGACATTTAGATCCGTGCTTAAACCTGAACACCAAAGTAATATGGTTTTATAATATCTTGTTTTACCAGATAATAATTATAGAATGATGTTTTATTTATTTAATTATTGATATCTATATTATGTTCAATTTGTTAGTCACCAAAGTGACCGAATTAGAAAAAGTATTAGATATCAAATTAAAATAAATTCAATTGCTCATATTTAGGTGATGCTTACAAATTAAATGACACTATGATATATTGAAGTTCATGATTATAAAATATTTCGGGTCGCCCGAAGGTTGATTATTCGTTTTATAATTCATGGACATTATCGTGGTGAATTGATATATTTGGTTAGGTATGTTTAGTATATCCAAAGATTGCAAATATATTTAATTGAAGTATGTCAATCGTCAATTATGTGAAATTATAATTTTGGCATCAATTATGTTTACCTCATCGTATATATTGTTGATCTGCCCAAAGGTGACTTCAATGTATACCTTATGTTTATTTTACGCTTTCTGAATATGTATTATAGTATTACTCAAAGCATTAATGTGTGAGCATATATATATTCTATTTTTGCAGCCTATTTTCCTGTTTCTCTTCAGTCGCAAGCCACGTCCGTTATTAAGTTCAATGGTCTTAATTTCTCTGAATGGTCTGAACAAGTTCAGTTTCACTTCGGTGTTCTGGATCTTGATTCGGTCCTCTTAAGTGAGGAACCCGCTGCTCTTACTGATGCTAGCAGCGCTAACTAAAGATCTTTCCATAAAGTTTGGAAAAAATCTAACAGACTGAGCCTAATGTTTATGCGAATGATTGTAGAAGACAACATCAAGTCCACATTTAAGAAAACTGAAAATGCTAAGGAATTTATGAAGTTTGTGGGAGAAAGCTCTCAGTCCGACTCGGCTGATAAGTCACGGGCTAGGGCACTAATGGGTAAGTTAACCACCATGAAGTTTGATGGTTCTTGTACCATGCATGAGCATGTTGTCGAAATGAAGAACATTGCAGCATGACTAAACACCATGGGAGTGGAAGTGAATGAAAATTTCCTCGTAACATTCATCTTCAATTCCTTACCTCCTGAGTATGGCACATTTCACGTGCATTACAATACTCTGAAGGATAAATGGAATGTGCATGAATTACAAAGTATGCTCATTCAAGAGGAAGCGAGGCTTAAGACACCGGAAAATCAGCCAATCTCGTTGGTCATAAAGGAGCTAGAAAGAAACCATGGAAGACTGGAAAGGGCAAGCAAAGACTATCAAAGCTTAATGAGTCATCTGCCTAAATCCACAAGAAGGAACAAAGCAATGATGTGTGTCATTTCTGTAAAAAGACTGGACACTGGCAGAAAGATTGCCTGAAACGTAAGGCATGGTTCGAAAGAAAGGGTAAGCCTAGTGCTTTTGTATGTTTCGAATCAAATTTTGTTGAAGTTCCTTATATTACTTGGTGGCTTGATTTTGGTTGTGTCACTCATGTTTCAAATACGATGCATGGATTTCTTACAACCCAAATCATAAGCCAAAATGAAAAATTCATCCTCATGGGAAATAGAGTTAAAGTCCAAGTTGAAGCCATTGGAACCTATCGTTTAGTCCTAGACACTGGGCATCATTTAGACCATTTTCAAACTTTTATGTTCCTTCTGTTTCTTGCAATTTGGTTTCCATATCTAAACTCGATAAAGCGGGGTACTCTTTTAATTTTGGGAATGGATGTTTCAGTTTATTCAAACAAAATATTTTCTTGGGTTCTGGTATTCTTTGTGATGGTTTGTACAAACTAAAGCTTAATACCCTTTTTGTTTAAACTCTTTTAACCGTGCATCATAATGTTGGTACTAAACGTGGTTTATCTAATGAAAGATCTGCTTACTTGTGGCATAAAAGTTTGGGTCATATATCCAAAGAAAGAATCGAAAGGTTGGTGAAGAATTATATCCTACCTGATTTGGTTTTTACCGATCTTGGAATTTGAGTAGAGTTCATTAAGGGAAAGCACACAAAATACACACCTAAGAAAGCAGCCACAAGAAGCTCACAGCTCCTTGAAATTATACATACCGATATTTGTGGGCCGTTTGATGTTCCATCATTTGGTGGAGAAAGGTATTTCATCACTTTTATCGATGACTTTTCACGTTATGGATCTATCTATTTGCTGCATGAAAAATCTCAATCGGTAGATACCCTAGAGGTGTTTGTCAATGAAGTTGAAAGACAATTAGATAGAAATGTGAAAATTGTCAGGTCTAACAGAGATGGTTGATAGGTGTGTTAATCACGCGTAAAACTCATATTTCCCGAACCAAAAACCGACGAGTTCTCAAGTATTTTAATGGTTTCTAGTAGGTTTTTGAGTAATTTCAGGTTCAGAGGAACATTAGAGCGTCTACAAGCAATTTTCGTGGAAAGATGATGGGATTCGGAGTCAAAATGGTCAAAATAGAGTAAAAAATGAGATGGGCAAGACACTTGGCGAATACGCGCGCCGCGCGCCTTCCACCGCGCGCCGCGGGAAGACAGAATCCGAGACCGCGCGCCGCGTGCCTCTAGTCGCGCGCCGCGCATACGGGGACACAAACCACGAAATCACACAGAGTCTTATGCGCGGAGCGCGCATAACCTGAAGCTGAGTCCGCGCGCCGCGCATTGACTACCGCGCGCCGCGCGACTTCGGATTACTGGAGTAGGAAATTAGCGATTTCTGAAGATTTTTGACCCTTGGATCGAATTGGAAGGCTCAGATCACTCCGAAAAACACACAATCAGGGCTAAAAACACCTCTTGTAACGTAATTAACTCATTCTGGTTTTGTTTTAGTTTTTTTCTACTTTTGGCTGCACTTTTCTTTTGAGAGCTTTTGTTTGGGAGCGAAGTTGAGTCGACGAACCGACGAACAAGCAACCGTGAACTCCCGTTTTTAATAGTTTTTCTTTCTTTCCCTTACTTTCCATTACTTTTATTTCTCAATTAATTGATAGTTTCATTCTTCCCGCCATGAATCTCATAGTGTTTTTCTTATTTATGATTATGTTGATTATTGTTTTGATCATTATGTTGTTAACTATGGATTCCGTTAGAGGCTAGATTTTTAGCGGGGTTGCGATGTAGCCGGATTAAATTGGGTTAGGGGGTTTCGTTAGGGTGAAATTATGCTTTGATTTACTTAATTATTCATGCTTGTGTGGACGTGTTATTAATGCGTTCTTTAGATTGGCCATCTATAGGATTGTTTTTAGGAGTTTTATGTCACTCGAGAGAGGGCGAAAACTCATGCTCATAATCCATGCTTCGTTTTGTTCTTAGGTTGCTAGACGGCTTAAGCTTAATGTAATCGTTTGAATTCTCGTGTTTATTGCTCGTGATTGTTTTAATAGGATTAGAGGCCGATAGGATGTATAATCCGTCAATTGCGTAGGTTGCTAGATCACTCGAGAGAGGCTAGTAATATCATAGGGAGAATGAGATTAGCATGAGTAGAGTAGGTCAAGTTGTATGAACCCGAAACCCCCGAGTCTTAATTTTCCGGTGAAGTCGTGACCCCCACTTTCTCTTATTCAAAGTTTCGTGTTAAATTTCCTTTGTTGTTTTGTTCTTTTTATTGTAGTTAATTATTGCACCTCCCACCTTAATACAGTGAAATCAATTTGCTATAGGATGTTTAACGTCGCTATAGTAACTAGTCTCTGTGGGATCGATATCCGTTACTTACGTAACACTATTACTTGTTCGATACGTCCGTTTGCGTGCTAGTTATAAAAATATCGCAACAAGTTTTTGGCGCCGTTGCCGAGGATGAAGGAGGTTGTCAGGAAAGAGATCCTGAAATGGCTCGATGTCGGGGTCATTTACCCGATCTCCGACAGCGCATGGGTAAGCCCGGTGCAATGCGTTCCAAAGAAAGGCGGAATGACGGTGGTGAGAAACGACAACAATGAGCTCATTTCCACTCAGACGGTGACCGGGTACAGAATCTGCATGGACTACCGCAAGCTCAACAACGCCACGCGCAAAGACCACTTTCCACTCTCCTTCATCGATCAGATGCTCGACCGTCTCACAGGGCACAGGTATTATTGTTTTCTTGATGGTTATTCAGGTTATAACTAGATCACGATCGCACCAGAGGATCAGGAGAAGACCACCTTTACATGCCCTTATGGCACTTTCGCCTTCAAGCGAATGCCGTTTGGGCTATGTAACGCACCAGCCACGTTCCAAAGATGTATGATGGCTATTTTCTCCGACATGGTGGAGAAAACAATTGAGGTTTTTATGGACGATTTTTCTGTATTTGGCCCTACATTTGATCAATGTTTGAAGAATTTGTCTCAGGTGCTTAACAGGTGTGAAGAAACTAACCTCGTGCTTAACTGGGAGAAGTTCCATTTCATGGTACAGGAGGGCATCGTGCTAGGCCACAGAGTCTCGAAGGACGGGTTAGAGGTGGACCGGGCGAAAATTTCCACAATTGAGAAGCTACCACCGCCAACTTCGGTCAAGGGAGTGAGAAGTTTCCTGGGGCATGCCGGCTTCTATAGGCGCTTCATCAAAGACTTCTCCAAAATAACGAAGCCATTATGCGGACTACTCGAGAAAGACACCAAGTTCTCCTTCTCCACCGAGTGTTTAGAGGCCTTCAACGCCCTCAAGCAAAGACTCAGCACCGCCCCGATCATCACCGCCCCAGACTGGAGTCTCCCGTTCGAGATCATGAGCGACGCTAGCGACCATGCGGTGGGTGCAGTCCTTGGGCAGCGTAAAGACAAGGCTTTCCACGCGATTTACTATGCGAGCCGTACTCTTAACGAAGCCCAAGTGAACTACACGACGACGGAGAAGGAGCTTCTGGCAGTGGTGTTCGCATTCGACAAGTTCAGACCCTACATCATCGGCAACAAGGTGATTGTCTACACCGACCACGCGGCCATTAGATACCTCATGGAGAAGAAGGACGCCAAACCCCGCCTAATCCGTTGGGTCCTTCTCCTCCAAGAGTTCGACATCGAGGTCAAAGACAAGAAGGGCACAGAGAACCTCGTAGCTGATCACCTATCGAGACTGGAGACGCTCGAGCACGCTCCAGACAAGACAGCATTCATCAATGATGACTTCCCCGACGAAAAGCTTTTGGCCGTCCATCAAGCCATCCTCCCATGGTATGCAGACATCGTGAATTACCTCGTAGGCAAGGTGGTGCCGACCGACCTCAAGACGTATCAGAAGCGGAAATTTCTTTCGGAGGTCCGGAGGTATTACTGGGAGGAGCCGATTCTCTATCGGCAGTGCGCAGACCTGATAGTCAGGAGATGTGTTCCCGAGGACGAGATGGAGTCAGTTCTGTGACATTGCCATGGTCTCGAATGCGGAGGTCACTTCGGTCCGAACCGCACGGCAGCGAAAGTCCTTCAAAGCGGCTTCTATTGGCCAACGCTCTTCAAAGATAGCCGAGACTTCATTATTGCATGTACATTTTGGAAATATAACCGTTCGATGTCTGGGGAATAGATTTCATGGGCCCATTTCCGTCTTCGTACGGAAACGAGTACATTCTCCTGGCGGTGGATTACATATCCAAATGGGTCGAGGCCAGAGCTACTCCGACAAGCGACGGGAAGGTGGTCTTGAAGTTCTTAAAGACCATCTTCACCCGATTCGGCACACCACGAGCCATCATCAGCGACGGGGGAGCACATTTTTGTAACCGGAAGTTCGATGCACTCCTCGCCAAATACAGCGTCACACACCGGAAAACATTGGCGTACCACCCTCAAGCCAACGGACAAGCGGAGGTCTTTAACCGGGAAATTAAGCAAATCCTAGAAAAGACGGTGGGAAGTTCTCTGAAAGACTGGGCCGCCAAGCTCGACGACGCACTGTGGGCCTACCGCACAGCCTACAAGACGTCAATTGGTATGTCCCCGTACCACCTCATTTACGGAAAAGCATGCCATTTGCCAGTCGAGCTAGAGCACAGGGCACTTTGGGCGATGAAGAAGCTAAATTTCGACTACAAAGCTTCGGGCCAACAGAGACTCCTTCAGCTGAACGCCCTCGATGAACTCCGACGAGAAGCATACGAGAATGCCAGAATCTATAAGGAGAAGACCAAGGCGTGGCATGATAAGCACATCGTCAGGAAGGACCTCAAGTCGGGCCAAAAGGTACTCCTCTATAATTCCAGGTTGAAACTGTTCCCTGGAAAGTTGAAGTCGCGATGGTCGGGCCCGTTCGACGTCGTGAATGTGTATCCACACGGATGGGTGGAACTGGCAAACAAGCAAGGAGAACGCTTCAAAGTCACCGGTCAAAGGGTGAAACCATACTTTGGGGGGGTGTTCGAAAGTGAGAAAGAGGTGACCTTCGTCACCACCATTTCGTGAATCAAAGACGTATCCCGTCAAGCTATTGACGTTAACTAAAGCGCTAATCGGGAGGCAACCCGACTTTCTTTCGTTGCATTTTCATATTTGTTTCCCTTTATTAATTTGTATTTCAATTGCTTGTTAGTTTTCCAAAAAAAAAACGAGGAGACGCGCGCCGCGGGACACATACTGCGCGGCGCGCAGACGGAACCTTCGGCTTTTTCCATTCACAGAGTCTTATGCGCGCTCCGCGCGTAAGCCGAAGCTTCATCCGCGCGCCGTGAGGCATCACATGCGCGGCACGACCCCAACACATGCAAGCGCGCGCCGCGGGCTCCAGTACGCGCGGCGCGCGAAAAGAATTTTTTTTCGCACAGTCACATAGTAATATGCGCGCTCCGTGCGGCGCGCGGACCCGCGTAAGTTGTTTTAAATAAGGGGCTTTGGCAGTTTTTTTTTTCAAAAAAATTCAATTCTTCCCCAATTCCTTCGAACCCTAACCCCATTTTCATAAAAATCCGACCCCAATCATCATACAAACACGAAATTCATCCATCACAATTCTTGCATTTTATTCATATACTTCAATTCGTGTGAGTGTATTTCGTTTTTGGGGTGTTGTTCATCTCTTCATCCTCTCAATCCCCTACACTTCAAGGTATGACTCTCTAACTCGAATTTTTGTTGTGATATGGTGATGATTTCGTGTTGTTAGGGAGTAAAATTGAGAATGTGGCTATAAGTATGGTTTAGATATTCTTCATGACTCAAGGGTTCATCAGAAAATTGGCATGCACTCTAGGTGTTCGATGAAATACCCGAACGAACGTACAAATGAAAAAGTGAAAAATTTACGTACGATTACGGGTCCTTGCGTATGGAGTCTAGTTGTGAACATGTTTGGGGGGGGGGGGGGGGGGGGGGTAAAAAGGGGTAATAGGCGTTCATCATAATATCATCGACTCATTTTCTATCGTGTTTTGCAGATGCAACGAGCTTCGACATCGAGAGTCAACCCCAAACGTGTCCGTCGGTCGGGGGCGGCGTTACCTCGACCATCGACATTACTGGAGGGTGCCGACGAGGTTTGGGACGCCATATCAAAGAAGGGACTCATCGTTGAGCGTGTGCTTGCACCCAATCAACTGCGCGGGAATATGCTGGCACAAATCCGGGGATTCCACTGGGAGAAACTGTGCAACATAGAGACGCCGGCATCACCGAAGTTAGTGCGCGAGTTCTACGCCAATCTCTCCGTCACGGAGGGAAACTTTGTCAAAGTGCGTAATGTGGTGGTCAACATCTCCGCACCGGCACTCAACGACTATCTCTGGATCCCAGAACCCGAGAATGACGACTACGCCGACCTGTGCCTGTATCCACAATGAGAGGAGTGGATTCGCCTCCTCGCCCATCCCGGAGCCACCTACAAGACGAAAGTGGTGCATGGCCAGGTAGTCCCGAGCCACCTCCCAATATCGAGCCTGAACCGTTACGCAAAGGCGTGGCAGCACTTCATTTGTGCCACGATCCTTCCTAATCTGCGGGAGCACACAGTGGATCTCCAACGCCTGGCTTTATTGGTGTGCATCGTCACCGGGAGGGGCGTCAACATCGGAAAAATCCTAAAAGAGCGATTCTGTTCTGTGCAAATCGCGACACCGATGTCACATTCGGTAATGGGGGGCTCATCACGCAGCTATACCTCAACGAGGGACTGCGAATCCCGGCCTTCGAGACGCGAGAAAAATTGGGGGACCCAATCGACGACCGGAAGATCATGAGCCTAAAGCAGTGGAAGCACGGGGCCGCACATCCGGACGGGCGCGGGTTCATCGACATTCCCGAGAAGTACCAAGGCATCCCGGGAGCCCCCATCTTGGACGCCCCCGACGACGTTCCACCCCTGGTCGAGACCAACGAAGCACCCACCACCCGTTACAACGAAACATTCGCCACCGGTTACAACGAAGTGTTGGCCATGATGAACCGGTTCGACCACCACTTGGGTCGAATCGACCAGAGCATCGACACACTGGGCCAGCGCTATAACGCCATTGGGAGCTTCCTCACCGACTTTGGCCAACGGCAGCGCGATAGACTCGAGTTCCACCAAAACGTCTACAACACGTGGACGTCGCATCAAAGCTTACCCGTCTCTCATCCCGATGTTCAAGCCGGAACACATCACCGACATATCCTCCGTGGGAGTCAAACCTCTACGCTCCCCGCGATCCCAACGAGGACAATGACCATGGCCGCGACGAGTAGGGGCGCTCGACCACCCCCGCAAAGGTATGTTCCTCCACCCCTGTTTTGCTTTGGGGGGGGGGGGAGGTTTGTCCGTCTTGCGGGGGCTTTTTTCTCTGTATACTAGTAGTTAATTTTTTTTTTTTTTTTTCTGGTTTTTGTGTTTTTTTTAGGATAATTGGTAGAAATTAGTGTTCTGACTGCTTTGATTGACTCGTTAAATGTTTGCCGATGATATGGATAGTCTTGAGCTTTAGGTATTTGAAAAGATCTGTGAATTACCAAGTGAAAAATAATCTGATTGAGTTCTGTGTACGGCCTAAAGCCCGAATAATGTTTGTCTCAATGCTTAGCTGAACTTGAGTAGTCGCCTAACTAGTCCAAAGAAGTGACCACCGAACACACTAAGAACCTTTTCGGACCCCTAGTCGAGGCGAAATTGAGCGCATACTGAGCTGGTGAGAGTGATATAGGCATTAGGAATAACCCTTCAAGCCAAAAAGCCGACCCGGAAATATGTATCAAGTAGAACCCACTCACAAAAAGCCGAACATTTTATCCTCTCTCGATACTTAGTCAGAAAAAGTCGAGCCAATAAAGTTTGAAATCCCACAAAGAACCCACATTAACTTTAGCGACTCCTGAGTGATATCTTTGAGTGAATTTTTTTTACCCTTGTGTGATATATGCTATGACCCCACTCTTTGTGTTTGTTAGGTTGCCTTCTTAGACACCACGCCGGTGATTTATTTGGTTATATTTCGAAAAAAAAAAAAAAAAACAACGTGCCTATTTGAGTTATTTGTAGTTATGGTGTGGTGGTCTATGTTCTTTTGAAGAGTGTGGTCGTGGTTGAGTCAAAGTTTGTGGGGATTTGGGGAAGAAAGGCTAACGAGGTAAGATGTTCTTGATAGGCATTTTCAAAGCCAAGAACATTGAGAAAAATGAGTGAGTGAAGACATAGGGGGATGTTTTGGTGAGGATGGAGTCGCTAAGGTTAATGTTAAAACCACTAAAAAAATCCGTTTTCCCACCTTAACCTAAGCCGGAACATTACAAGCCGCTAAGACCTATTGACAAGCCAGGAATGACGTGTGCGCATTAGTGGAGATCAAGGGGGAAGAGAAGGCGTATGGTGTGTCGAGTCGAAGATTTTGTCAAGACAAATAAAATGATTCCTGTGGTTGCATCTTAGGATTGGGAGGGTCACAAGACTTGGGAAGCAAAAGTCACTTCAGATAAAACAACATTGCAAACGGTGAGGACTAACACGTATTCGTAAGGATTCTTTTAAACTTGGTAGTTGACTTGGAGTTTAAAACCACAGATGTCTATGTCGATGTAAGTCTAGAGGTTAGAAATTGAGGCAAGCATGAGTCGATCAGTGTAGTCAAGGCATTGAAATTTACCAATTTTAGTCGGGATAACTTCTTTTGCGTAATTTTACGTTTCTACGTTTCTTTTGTTACTTGAGGACAAGTAACGGTTTAAGTTTGGAGGGATTTGATAGGTGCGTTAATCACGCGTAAAACTCCTATTTTCCGAACCAAAAACCGACGAGTTCTCAAGTATTTTAATGGTTTCTAGTAGGTTTTTGAGTAATTTCAGGTTCAGAGGAGCATTAGAGCGTCTTCAAGCAATTTCGTGGAAAGATGATGGGATTCGGAGTCAAAATGGTCAAAATAGAGTAAAAAATTAGATGGGCAAGACACTTGGCGAATACGCGCGCCGCGCGCCTTCCACCGCGCGCCGCGGGAAGACAGAATCCGAGACCGCGCGCCGCGTGCCTCTAGTCGCGCGCCGCGCATACGGGGACACAAACCACGAAATCACACAGAGTCTTATGCGCGGAGCGCGCATAACCTGAAGCTGAGTCCGCGCGCCGCGCATTGATTACCGCGCGCCGCGCGCCTTCGGATTACTGGAGTAGGAAATTAGCGATTTCTGAAGATTTTTGACCCTTGGATCGAATTGGAAGGCTCAGATCACTCCGAAAAACACACAATCAGGGCTAAAAACACCTCTTGTAACGTAATTAACTCATTCTGGATTTGTTTTAGTTTTTTTCTACTTTTGGCTGCACTTTTCTTTTGAGAGCTTTCGTTTAGGAGCGAAGTTGAGTCGACGAACCGACGAACAAGCAACCGTGAACTCCAGTTTTTAATAGTTTTTCTTTCTTTCCCTTACTTTCCATTACTTTTATTTCTCAATTAATTGATAGTTTCATTCTTCCCGCCATGAATCTCATAGTGTTTTTCTTATTTATGATTATGTTGATTATTGTTTTGATCATTATGTTGTTAACTATGGATTCCGTTAGAGGCTAGATTTTTAGCGGGGTTGCGATGTAGCCGGATTAAATTGGGTTAGGGGGTTTCGTTAGGGTGAAATTATGCTTTGATTTACTTAATTATTCATGCTTGTGTGGACGTGTTATTAATGCGTTCTTTAGATTGGCCATCTATAGGATTGTTTTTAGGAGTTTTATGTCACTTGAGAGATGGCGAAAACTCATGCTCATAATCCATGCTTCGTTTTGTTCTTAGGTTGCTAGACGGCTTAAGCTTAATGTAATCGTTTGAATTCTCGTGTTTATTGAAAGTGATTGTTTTAATAGGATTAGAGGCCGATAGGATGTATAATCCGTCAATTGCGTAGGTTGCTAGATCACTCGAGAAAGGCTAGTAATATCATAGGGAGAATGAGATTAGCATGAGTAGAGTAGGTCAAGTTGTATGAACCCGAAACCCCCGAGTCTTAATTTTCTGGTGAAGTCGTGACCCCCACTTTCTCTTATTCAAAGTTTCGTGTTAAATTTCCTTTGCTGTTTTGTTCTTTTTATTGTAGTTAATTATTGCACCTCCCACCTTAATACAGTGAAATCAATTTGCTATAGGTTGTTTAACGTCGCTATAGTAACTAGTCTCTGTGGGATCGATATCCGTTACTTACGTAACACTATTACTTGTTCGATACGTCCGCTTGCGTGCTAGTTATAAAAATAACGCAACTATGGTGATGTTGGGGAATCAAGCGCGTATCAGACACAAACAATCGCTCTTATACGACTCGTTGGAGATGATTCTCCCATATAACCATATTCATGCGGAAAAATAATTAATTACGCTGATCATAAGCTAATTAAATTATGGTTATAATTAACAAGATCTAGTTATGTTTAATTAATTTAATTCACGAAAGCATATTTATCAAGCAACCGATATGAAGAAAAACGAATACTTACATTGATTTTCGGTTCAGCTACAGAGCGCTCCTAAACCAATCGCGTACTCCTTGCGTCGTCTTGATGAAGGACTCGAAGATGACACCTTAGTCTTCCGAGACGTAATCTCCGAGACGAATAAGAAAGATGAGTGGGCACAGTCTTTATCTCACTAGATCACGAAACTAGGTGTTTCGAGATCTCGCTCTTATTTTACTAAGAATGGAAACGAATTTCCGAGGGGAGGGAGAGAAAATTTCGCACGGCCAAGAGAGAGCCACGAAATTACTAGGTCAAAATCCTTTTTTTTTTTTTGCTTTCTCATGAACCTCTATTTATAGTAGTAAAATGAGATATTCATGGAATCTTCCAGAATATATTATTTCCTTTTATTGTGTTCACACTAGAGGATTTAATTTAGGCCCTTTGATCTCAACAAGTGAATCCTACTTTTTCTCTCATCCATCAGATCAATATCTATGGGATATTATTCTCTATTTAAATAGAGAATATTTTATTTAGTGAGAGAATAAATGAGAATATATTATTTTCCTTTAAATATATTCTCATATATTCTCCTAAATACTTTCCTTTAAATAAGGAGAAAATATAGGACAATATCTTATATTATTATATCTCCTTTATTTAGGCACACGGCCAAGGGGAATTTGCGCAAACCCTAGTGCCAAAAAAACCTAATTCAATTTTCATATTTTGTGCAAGGCCCAATTGCTTAAAACCCAATTAATCATTTATTTACTTGGTCAAACAATAAACAAATAATTAATAATTGTTTATTTACTTGATCAAACAATAAATAAACAATTCTACCATAAATATTTATTTAATTCTGCGAATACCCGTTTTCCAGAATTAATGTTGTCAATCACAATTACAGCAAGTGAGATTAATAATGATAAACATTATTATACGAAAGTTCTTATCCGCCTTTATCATAGCCGAATCGGGGACTATGGACCTAGTAATAGAAGCTTAACAAATCCGATGAAAAAGACGAAATAGTCCTTTCTCTTTTTCCATCGATTCGTTTAATCTTGGTCAAATACTCCACTTTGTAAGCCAAGACTGAACTCTCCTTTATATTAGAATTATATTTACTCATCGTGACGAGTGTCCACTGATATAGTCAGTTCTGATCAAGATCCTCCAGGTTCAACCCGTATCGAGAGAAGTCAATTTTTCCGTTATACTTTTCTTGATACATATCAGCCCTAAGCATTGTTATTTCCCCATCGAAAGATTCTTTCGAACGTTACTTACTTTGAAAGTGCTAGCAATCTATCGGTTCTGGAATCAACCCTTAGGTGAGTGAACATTAACCTTCTTTCAGGAAGGCTGGATTCCGTATCTGTAAATCACTTCCCACTCGAATCATGCTCTGAGAGACTCCCAAGACATAAGCTGTGATTAGCATGGATAGCCTTTTAGCGAATGAGTCAAAGAGCTCAGTAACATGACCCAGTGTCCATGATCACTTCAGGATTCAGATCAAGTCTCACTGTGACCATCATAGCGGCCTCGGTTAGTGTGTCGCAACGGTCCTTAAACGACACATCTACAACCAAGACCTGTCCAAGTCGTACACTTACCACAAGTGCAGAATGCTCCCACATAGTGATCAGCCTTCACCTATGTGTTCCACATATATGACTTTAGATATAGTTTCCCAGGCGTATATCAGTCATCGACCATGTTTTAGCACACCGCCCGAACTCAGGTGCCCAGCACGTGATTCAGTTAGATACGGAGGCTATGGAAGATAGTTGTTATTGATTCTAATTGTTTAGAACTCAACCCACTAATCATATAATGCTAATAGAGTAATCTTATTATCGAATTTAGTAATCATTTATTCATTATCTTCAAGTGGACAATATTCCCAATAGGTGAATACTATGGAAGATATGATGAAAGTGGACAGTGCCCTGGTCCATTTGCTAAGTTCCTAGAAAGTCGTGGTATTTGTGCTCAATACACTATGCCAGGAACACCACAAAAAAATGGTGTAGCAGAAAGGCGTAATCGTATTTTAATGGATATGGTTAGGAGTATGTTAAGCAATTCTTCTTTACCCAAATCTTTATGGATGCATGCTTTAAAGACCGCTGTATATTTATTGAACAGGGTTCCTAGTAAGGCAGTTCCTAAGACACCTTTGAACTGTGGACGGGAAGAAAACCTAGTTTAAGGCACCTGCATATTTTTGGTTTCCCAGTGGAAGTAAGAATTTATAATCCACATGAAAGGAAACTTGACTCAAGAACAATCAGTGGTTTCTTCATTGGTTATCCAGAAAAATCTAAATGGTATCGATTCTATTGTCCTACCCATAGTACGAGAATTGTTGAAACTTGTAATGCTAGGTTCATCGAAAATGGTGGAGTCAGTGGGAGTTTGAAACCACATAATGTGGAAATCCAAGAAGTTAGAGTACAAGTACCTTTGCCTCTACCTTCTTTTCAAGTTGTTGTTCCTGTTGACCATGATAATGATTTGCAAGAACAACAAATTAACGACCAAGCACCACTGAATGATGTCGTACCAAATGAATCTATCATAGATTAACCACATGAAGTCGCATTAAGAAGATCTATAAGAGAACGGATATCCGTTATTTCTTATGATTATGTGGTTTATCTACAAGAGTCGGAATACGACATAGGAATTGATAATTATCCAGTTTCGTTTTCACAAGCCATAGAAAGTGAGAATTCTATTAAGTGGTTAGACACCATGAAAGAATAGCTAAAATCAATGGATCACAATGAAGTTTGGGACCTTGTTGAATTGCCTGAAGGTTGTAAAAGAGTCAGGTGCAAATGGGTCTTCAAGACCAAACTCGACTCAAATGGCAATATCGAAAGACACAAGGCTCAACTCGTTGCCAAATGTTTTACTAAGAAAGATCGTGTTGATTACAAAGAGACCTTTTCCTCTGTCTCTAAAAAGGACTCTCTGAGGATTGTTATGGCTATGGTAGCTCATTATGATTTAGAGCTCCATCAAATGGATGTGAAAACTGCATTTCTAAATGCGAATTTAGATGAAGAAGTGTTCATGGATCGGTCTGAAGGTTTTGTGGTTGACGGAAAGGAACATATGGTATGTAAATTGAAGAAGTCAATATACGGACTTAAACAAGCTTCCCGAAATAGTATCTCAAGTTCAACGATACTGTCACATCTTTTGGATTTAAAGAAAACATCGTTGACCGATGTATATATCTGAAGATAAGTGGGAGTAAGTTTATAATTCTGGTTTTGTATGTTGACGACATCTTGCTTGCAACTAAGGATCTTGGTTTATTACGTCAAACCAAGGAGTTTCTCTCTAAGAACTTTGAAATGAAATATATGGGTGAGGCATCCTATGTGATCGGAATAGATATATCTCGTGATAGATCATAAGGATGGTTGAGATTGTCTCAGAAAGCATACATTAATAAAGTTCTTGAGAGATTCAAAATGGACAAATGCTCTGCAAGTGTTGTTCCAATTCAGAATGGAGATAAATTTAGTCTCAATCAATGTTCAAAAAATGAATTGGAATGCAAAAAAATGGAACAAATTCTCTATGCGTCTATTGTTGGAAGCTTGATGTACGCACAGACTTGTACTAGGCCAGACATCAATTTTGTTGTCGGAATGCTAGGCAGGTATCAAAGTAATCCAGGAATAGATCATTGGAAAGCTGCAAAGAAAGTACTTAGGTATCTGCAAGGAACAAAAGATCGTATGCTCACTTATAAAAGATCTGATCACCTCGAGGTGATAGGATATTCAGATTCAGGATTATGCCAGATGCGTGGATTCCAGAAAGTCCACTTTTGGCTATATGTTCCTTATAGCCGCCGAATGAGCGATTTCATGGAAGAGTGCGAAGCAGACTGTCATTGTTGCGTCCACTATGGAAGCTGAGTTTGTAGCATGCTTTGAGGCTACGGTTTATGGATTATGGCTCCAGAACTTTATTTCGGGTCTTGGAATTGTCGACACTATCGCTAAGCCGCTGAAAATTTACTGTGATAATTCCGCAGCAGTCTTCTTTTCTAAAAACGACAAGTATTCGAAGGGTGATAAGCATATGGAGATAAAATACTTTGCCGTTAAAGAAGAAGTTCAGAAACAAAGGGTGTCAATCGAGCACATTAGTACAAACTTATGGTAGCAGATTCATTAACGAAAGGATTGTCTTCAAAGGCATTTACTGAACATGTCGAAAGAATTGGGATCCTTTGATGTCAACGTTGATGTTATTTTTATGTTTATGTGATTGACACCCTGAGCTCGTTTATTTTGTTTCTTATATGAAGTGATGAATCTTGTTTTCTTTTATGATTAGTATATACATGAATGCATTATATGATCAAGATTCTGACCATTATGAATACCTTATTATGTGTCATGTTAAGTGTGAAGCTAGTATTGTGGTACATGGAAGGGACTATGTCGACAAATTGACGTACAACCGCTATGATCTTTATTAGTTTTCATACTTAATAGAGACTTTATGATATAATCGATATTATGATGAATTTATCTTGTACTACATGCAGTTATGTTTTATTCTTAAACTGTGGGGTATATAACGACACATGGGCCAAGTGGGAGACTGTTGGACCCATTGTTTCTGAAGCCCACAACGTGGGTTTGTATGTGTGAAACAATTATGGCCCAAGTGTATTAATACTCATTAGTTTAATAATAAATAAGATAAATTCAATTGGTTTATAAATAAAATGTAACTTCCCTTTATACGCTGATGGTGGATCTATATAAAGCTAACCCTAGGGATTAGTCATCTCTCAACCCAGTATGCAGTTTTTCTGAGCCATCACAAGAAAGCTACTTGGGGTCAAGAGGGAGAAACCAACTCCGATGATTCCGTCACCATCGTCGCTCTCGTCATGGATCGAGGTAGGTTTTCCTCAATCTTTTAATGATATGTGAAAAACATCTAGTTCTAAGATCTTGGCTAATTAGGATCGTTTAAATTTATGCTTACAACCAACACCATGGAATTAAATCGCCGTTGTCTTTGCTGCTCGAGAATCGAATGCGTTGTTCTTCTCACCAACACCGATGAAATCGAATCGGAAGGCCTCGCGAATATCGATGTTGCTATCGCCGTCGATTCTTGTCTCCAAATTTTTTATGCTCAGGGGTTACGTCGCCGTCAGAGTCTTGAATTTCTTCATCTTCCTCGGTCGATGACGGAAATAAATTGAATTCACTTAAAGCTGAGATGGATTCATAACTTTTTTATTTGGGTGAATTGTAGATTGGAAATAAGATTAGATTATTAGAGAGATACAAGGAGAGATGTATGTATTAGAATAATATATTTATATTAGGGGTATTTTAGTCTTAGAGTATTATTTATATTTGTCTATTTATTTTCTCTCTTGTATCTTTTCATGATTACTTTTTACATTATGGAACCCTATCCTCTTTTTAGCTCTATTCCTATCTCAAATTCTTATCCTTCTTCTCTTTGCAATTTTCACATGGTATCAAAGCGAAAATCTTGTCACCTTCGAATTGGTTGCGCTAAAATTAGAACTTTTGATGGTCGAGCTCCGATTTTGGGGGGTTTTACATCGTTTTGGGGGATTTTTGCACCGAATTGATCCTCACCGTGGTATGTACTCTGATTTGCTCTCTTTGTCGAATTTGGAATCGTTTATGAATTTGGAGATCTGGTTGTTGGTGTTTGCTTTGATTCTTTGATATCGCTGGTGTTAAAGATTATTTACTTAAGTCTATTACTGTGAAATTGACTGGGCATAATTATTCGTATTGGAGTTATGTCATGCGAAATTTCTTGAAAGGGAAACATATATGGGGCTATGTTTCTAGAACCTCCACAAAGACGACGAATGAGAAGGACGAGGGCTTTGCTGAACAATTGGATATTTGGGATGCTTCTAATTCCAAATTATTACTTGGGTCAACAACTCAGTTCAGCAATCGATCGGTGTTAAATTGGCAAAATACGAGACGAGTAAGGAGGTTTTGGGGCATTTGGAAAGGCTATACAGATAGTTTAAGTTTGCAAAGAAATATCAATTGGAGATCGACATTCGGGCTCTTCAACAAAAGAGAATGAGTGTTCAAGAGTTTTACACTGCTATATCTAACCTTTGAGATAAGCTTGCTTTGACAGAGACGGCAGAATTACATTTCCATCTTACATTGCTCGACATGAGGAGCAACGCCACATTTAATTTATGATGGCTCTTTGAGATGAGTTTGAAGGTTTTCATGGGACAATTCTGCATCGCACTCCTCTTCCCTCAGTTGATTCTGTGGTTAATGAATTGTTGACCGTGGATATGTGCTTGAAGTCTCGTGGTGATAGAGGATAGATCAACAAAGGGATTCTGACTTTTTATGATCCCTTTATTTTTGCACTCCGTCATCGACCCTACAATTAACACAAGACTCAAGTCAATCCTGGCTACAAAGAATGCAACTTTTGCAAGGCTAAAGGCCATTGGAAGGCACAATGTGCCAAGTTGTTGAACAAGACGCAAGCATCTTCACCCTGGAAATCTGACAATCAAGCTCCGAGACCTCCTCATGTTATGTCTCGAACATGGAAATTGTTGTTCCACTTCCAGATTTTGAGAGCTCTCCTGGTACCTTGATTGGTACACTCACAGAGCATTTTCAGAAGTTTATTGTCTCACAGCCACATGCCATGTCAAGCCCCTCCCATATAAGTTTGCCATCTAGTTCCACATCAGGTAATCTTCCTCCATATGGCTACTTGACTCTAGAGCCTCACATCATATGTCACCCGATTCTAAATATTTTTTTGTCAATTAAACCTGCTTCTTCTCTATTTTTCATGACTGCTGATGGCACTCATATGCCATTAGTAGGGATCGGATCTATTTGTAACCCTAAAATTTCATTCTCTGATGTTTATTATATTCCAAATCTTACTTTGAATCTTGCCTCACTTGGTTGATTATGTGATTTTGATTTCTTAGTTTCGTTTTCTCGTCCTGGTTGTTATGTGCATGATCATCATTCCGAGAAGCTGATTGGGACAGGCCATTGGCAAAGGGGACTTTACATCATAGAAGACCTGAGAGTTCGTGATGTTGCAGCTTCTAGTATTGACTTGTCTTCTTTTGTCTAAGTCTTTCATCTTCTAGTTTTTATTTATGGCACTCTCGTCTTGGACATGTTTTTGGTTCTCGTTTAAAGTCCTTAGGATCCACAAGAGCATTAGAAAATTTGCAGACTCGTGATATTTCGGATTGTTGTGGTTGCAAGTTAGCAAAATTTTCAACTTTATCTTCTCCTAAAAGTGTCTCTGTTTCTCAAGTGCCTTTTAACTTAGTACATTCTAATGTTTAGGGACCTTCATCTATTCCTACAAATGGTGGGTCTCGGTACTATGTCTCCTTTATTGATGATTCTACTCGATTTTGTTGGGTTTATCTTATGAAACATCTTTCCGATTTTCTTGGTACTTATCATATGTTTCGTGTTTTTTTAAAACTCAACATAATGATGTCATTAAATGTTTTCGTTGTGACTTGGGTGTTGAATATACATCTAGTCATTTCTCTAATTTGCTTGCTTCCGATGGTACTTTCTATCAAACTTATTGTACCGACACACAACAACAAAATAGTGTCGCTAAGAGAGTGTCCTCGCAGGGCTTGCTGATCTCCTTGAAGACTATAAATAGATATGTTCAACCCAAAAAATTGACTTACCTCATATATACGCATTTACTATTTAATTTGAGCTCACCAATCTTCTTGTCTTTGCTTATTGCTCATGTATTTATGTAATCGTTCATTTAATAATGCATAAAAAGCCCAATGCTATTATTTATAGTTTCCAAATTGTTTATATAGCTTAGTTGTAATATATTGGAGCATATCGCCAGAATTTTGAAGAACAATGTTATAACTAAATTGATCTTTCATCCGTAAGACCGAAATTGTTTAAGGTGAATTCTTACCTCAACCGATACTTATAATCAAATATAGCCAAAAAACACCATATACAAACTTTGGGGATACATATTTTTTTTATTGAGTATAAGGATTTTTAAATGACCAAAGTAAAAAAAAAATGAGAGTCTTTGGTGATAGAGTGTAAGATACATGAGAGTATTTGAACATAAGTGAGAAAGACGTCCGAGTGTCTGCACCGCTAAAATTCCAACTAAGAATTCAACCTCTTAACCCAAAAGAATTCTAAAACTTCTTCGGGACATAAAACCACCATGGCACAGTGGACAATAAATCAAAACCTAAATAACTTAAGTGAATATTTTCCTAAATAACATAAGTCTTGCTCCAATAGTTTCCTTAGAGAAAGAGAAATCGTTTATAAATTAGTGTTTTGATTAAAAAAACAGAAGATTAAATTACTTATTAAGATTAAAGTCTCGAATAAGTTATGTACTTTGTGGGGAGAGAATTTGCCTGTTATATTGAATTAGAAATTAAGTAGTGTTGCTGATGATCGATTGAGATGAATAATCATCTGCTTCCGGAAGAAATCGAAGAATTTATTGGGCTGCCTTGGTCCCAGCTCAAGACTAAAAAAGTTCGAACTAATTGAATACTGGTTCCGGAAATTCTCCAAATTGGTCTTTATGCCTCAACTAGAGATCCTATAATTTATTGACTCTGAAACAATGATGAGAGTGATTAAGAGGTTTTTCTCTATTTCAAGGAATTTATTTTCTTCAAAGAAATTCAGACAATATTAAATTAAGAAACGACAAATATGAAAATACGGGCCTCTGTCCGCAAAATTTGTGAAAAATATCGACTTATTAATAGGCGAGGATGAATTATAGTAATTTGTTCCAACCCCAGACATAAACAAAGACAAGGATAATTTTGAGAAAAAAAGGGGTACTCGATAAATCTAAAGTACCCAACGTTCTTTTTACCACTAAAAAAATAAAGTAATTAAGGATGAGAGGTGTTAAGCATTTTATCATCCTGGCGTCGAGCTATTTTTCCGCAGGACCTCCCCTACAGTATCGTCACCACAGTAGAGTTTAACCACCAAGTTCGGGATGGATTGGTGTAGTTCCTCTACGCCTTCATAAAAGGGGCTTCGTAGAGCCCCCCAATGACCGATCCTCGCATGAATTGCTAAGGATCCTATAAGTCCAACATTGATTCCTTCGGACGTATCAATAGGGCAAATGCGGCCATAGGGCGTGGAAACACATAAGAACTCTATCATGAAAAGAAAAAAAAGAGTTAACGAGTACCGTATTAATATAATACAAGAATAACAAGAAATGACATGAGGCGATAGAACAGGGATCCCAAATGAGGGAACCCTAGGAGAGCCGTCGACTCCAACTACCGTCCATGTACGATCCATACTAGATTTGACCAACTGCCCATCCTACCTCATCTACGTTCTTGACAGCCCATCTTTGTCTCAGTAGAGTTTTTCAGTGACATGCTTCGGTCCTCTTCCCCATTACTTAGAAAAAGTGAGCCACCGGTTCAGGTACAAGATACTATCATTACCGCCTGGACAATTCATAAATATTCTTATAGAATTGAGAATGAAGTTTTCATTCTGTACATGCGAGATCATGAATTAGTAATTGCATCCAATCTCCAAAAAATCCCAATTGTTTCGAACTTTCTCTTTTTGGAATTTTTAAGGAATCCCTATGAATAGGATCCAAACTTATTCCATAAGATTCGTCTTTCGTTTGTTTCGATAAATATATCGATCAATTCCGAAGAAAAAGAAAGACTCGGAATTGACCTTTTCTATTGATTCTTTTCCGATCAAGATGTATGGATCCATGGGTCTATATAAATCCTATAAACGTATAAACTCATTTTATCACTTTCAATTCGGGTATTATCAGTCAATTGAATGTGTTTCCTAAGCTTTTTTTTCCTATCTATAACAATAGCTCCGAACTGCATTACATAAATCAAATCTCAATTTCAAACTCATAACTATAGTGGCATTACTTCAATCGAAACATTTGTATCAAGACTCTGCAACAATACACCGGATATTGTGACAAATCATTTTAAAATATTTTATGAATACTTACTTTTACAGTATTTTACTTGGAAAATTATACAAAATAATCATTTAAAATCAATTAATTAGTAAAATAGGCAAAAATTTCAAATTTTCAACAAAATTGCCAAAGTTACATCGTCCAAAAAAAAATTTGACACCAAAATTAAATATTTTGACGATTACCAAAAACAATTTATTACTTTTAAATAAATTAATCCTCGGGACAAAATTATTTTGAAACCTGATTATTGTACATTGTAATTATATCAGAGGAAATGCCGGCAAAAATACTCAAAATTTGCTCTAACCGATAATTATATACTCATTTTTTTCTTGGACAAAATACCTCATGTTACAAATTTAGTTACGCGTAAATACTTTCGCCGTTAAAATTTCTATTTGAACTTAACAATGAAAGTAATTACGACGTTACTAAATAGTAACATGTGGTATTTTTGCCAAAGAAAAAAAGAATGAGTATTATATAGTGTTTTGTCTAAACATTGAGCATTTTTTTACCGTTATTTCCCCATTATTACACTAATTTTACAAATTGATCAATTTAAAAATGGGCTATTTACTTTGCTGTTTACTACTATTACATTAGGGAAATGGCCGGATCTACTACTCAATTCAATGATTTGGACCAAAATATAGAGTTTCTTGTTTTAGACATTTTTAGTAGTTGCTTAAGTGAGCAAGTACATATTTGCCCTTCTTCTTCATTCTTCACGTTATCTTCTTCTTCTTCTCTCCTCACCCGCGCGACATTGGAGAGCAAACAGAGCAAGGAAAAAAAAAATCCCAGACCACATCATCCAAGCTCTCTTCCCGGCCAGCCACCCAAAATCATCACCGCCACCTTTCCTCGCCTTCCTTCTTCCTTTCCTATTCCCGCGCGCCACCACCGAGTCTCCTCCATCGCGCGACTCATAGCCACCGATCCTCCACCGCGCGCGCGCCGGCCGAGAGAAGGGAGAACGCCGCTGCCGCCGAGGCCCAGCTTGGACGTGCACCTCGACCACTCCGATCATCTTCTCCTTGCTTAGCTCTCTCGCGTGGATCGCTGCCAAGGAACGAGCCCAGGCGCGCGACCACCGAATCTCCTCGAGCGCTCGACCACCGTGAAGTGTGCACCGCCGCGAGCTAGGAGAAACGCCGGGAGGGAGAGAGAGCTTGTGGAGGAGGCCGGATTTCAGGAACATAGAGAGGTGAGGAGATTTCTTCAGATTGGAATCCATGTTGATTAGGGTTAGGTTTTGATTTGGGGATTTTGGATGTGAACGTGTTTTGATGATTTTAGTTGAAGATTTGAATTGCTTTCGGTGATGATTCTTCTGGTTATGGGTTTGTTCTTGGTTTTGGATGAGTGTTGTTTTGGATTGGGTCTTGGCCGTGAGCTTGGTTTGCTTGTGTGTTTTTGGCCGTGAGCTAAGGTTGGCTGTGTGCTTGGTTTGCTTGTTTTTGGCCGTGTTTTACGTTTTGGTCGTGTGGTTCTTTGGGCTGGGAATTCTGAAATGTGTTGTTGTTGTTGTTGTTGTTTAGTGTCTTGTGATAGAAAATCTGAGCCTCAGGAATTCTGAAATTTGAGATTTGATATTTCGTTCGGGCTCGGGTTTCTGTTAGTTAATTCTGAGATTGAAATGTGGTTTCATGACGAGTTAAGTAATTTAGAAATTGACTCGATGTTCATTTCTGAATTTCATAGCTCAGTCGCAGATCAAGTCAAAGCGAGCGAAAATTGGCGGAAACTGAGCGCGTCGAACCCGAAGAGTAGTGAATTCAGAAAAAGATTTTAAAGCTCGATCTCACTCGTGAGTCGTTTATCGCTTTATAGCGTTAGACTCGATTTTTAATTTTTGGATTTGAGATTGTATTCAGGGATTATTAATTATTTATTTAAGAATGTTCGAGAATTTAAATTTTGGTTAATTAATTCAGAATTCTCAGTTTGTATGATTTTTCGGATTATTCTTTGATTTATTTAAGACTCGTTAAATTCTCGAACCCCTGAACCGACTCCCAGAGAATCCCGATAACGAACCTTAAGCTCGTCAGCTTCTCCCGAATCATTGACTATAATTAGTCATTCATCCATTATTGAAATACACTCCAAGTTTCAAAAAGACATATAATTAGTCATTAAACTATAATAACTGAAATTAGTTCCAAAAACACATACAACTATAATAATTCATCCATTCCTCTCGGACAAAGGAACTGGACTGTTGCATGTAGTCCGGTTGTGACCAACTTCTCCACATCGCGAACACTTCCTAAGAATAGGCTCTTCCCCTTGAGAATGTATACGTCTCTTCTTCGGTCTACCGCCGACACGTGATCTGTATGTCGGAGGCTTGTCTCTCATTTATACAACAAATATGTTCACTCTCATACCTGAATAAGAAAATTAAAAAATCAGAATAACTTTAGATTGATATGTATAATTGTAATAAAAACTGTCATAAATTGTAGACTTATAAGTCTACAGTTAACAACAATTGTAGATATCGACGTCTAGAGTTGTAGTAACTGTAGACTTATAATATCTACAATGAGACTATTTGTATATATGTATATCTACAATTACACCAATTGTAGATATACATGTCTACAATTCTTGTAATTGTAGACATATAGGTCTACACCTTCAGCTGTTGTAGACTTATTACAAGAATTGTAATAGGTCTACACCTATATGTCTACAATTACAAGAATTGTAGACATGTATATCTACAATTACAATAACAACGTATGACGGGGACAGTCTACAATTTCAGAGATTGTAGACATGTATATCTACAATTCAAGAACGCGAAAAAAAACTCAAATGTCCAAAAACACGAAGAACAACACACAAATAAACCCATCAACAAACAACACATAGACGGCGGGTAATAGCACCAACAAACCCAGAACAACACATACCTGAACTAGATGATTTAGAGAGCGATAATTTAGGGTTTGCAGTTGAGATGATTTTTTTGCCTCACCACCGGATCGCGGCCATGAACATGTACAGCGTCGTGATTTAGAAACAAAGCCATGTGCTGAATCTCAACAAGGTTCATCCTCATGTGCTCACGCGCTCGAGCTCGTCGGTGGTGAGCGAGGACGACCAACATAAAAAGGTAAGCTTTTTTTGTATGTCAAAATGAACGAGAGAGAAAAACAGAGGAGAGAGAGAGAGAGAGAGCTATGAGAGGTGAGAGCTTTTTTGGCTTTATGAGCAAGTTTTGGATTAAAATGAACAGAATTAAAAATTAAAGGGCAAAGAGGGTAACAAAGATTTATCTCTCCTCATATTGGTAGTATAATTGTCCAAAAACATGGACCACAACATTTTGGTCAAAACTTTCCAAATCACTATTACTTAGGGCCATTTCCCATTACATTATGAGAAGAGAATTGTTTCTATGAAGCGATTTCCAGTGACGCCTTTGGGCCTAATTAAGCCATAACGTTGGGCCCAAATATTTTGGGCGAAAAGGACAACGATGACCACAGACACTAAATTAGGAGTGGCACAAAGATAAGGATAATATATAAAATCCCACCTTTCATTTCCCTCTGCTTTCACTGCGGATGAAATTTCAAGACACTCAAACACTATCGCCACCCAGCTTTCAGTGAACCTCCTCAGCTTTCATTGCACAAGCAAGGTAACACAACATTTCTGCTTTCTTTCCAACTGCTCTGTGTTTTTTTTTTTTTTTTTTTTTGGTATCTCTTCTTTGAAACTATATCATCGATTATGACGTTGATTTTTACGTTGCTCTTCCTGGGAAACATTTGGGCGGCAAAAACTTCTGTCTGTTTAGAGATGATGAAAGATTGATGATTTCTTTTCAAATTGTTCGAACTTGGTTCCTGGTTCGGTCAAAATTCCTTATGCCTTTTTTTTTTTCTATGCAATTTTTTTTATCAGGCATAAAAGCGACTGATGAAGTGGTAGTAGTATTAGTAGTGGCAAAAGCTTTTGGTGTAGTTTTGACTCAACATGACACCCGTGATTCCGTACTCTATCAGCAATGTCTCGCTCATACCCGGGACAGTCTTCACGAGGAAGACTTGTTCCTCTACGCGGTTCAGCTTGTCCAAGAAGATCTCCGTGAACATGCCGTGCATTCTATTGCCTCGCTCCGCTTCTTTCCCGTTGCTTCTACTGCATAGCCGGTCGAGGGTTTGTTCAGCGTCGGCCACAGGGACCGATGTGGCCGTGGAAGAACCCGAAACCCCGGTCGCCGGAGGAGAAGAAGTCTCCGCGGAGCCCGAAACCCCGGCTCCGGCGAAGGTTCAGTCGAAGCGCCCTCGTCCGAAGAAGAGCGAGTTTCCTCCGGTGAAGAACGAGGACCTCGTCGTCGGCGCGTGGTTCGACGGGAAAGTGGTGTCGGTTCAGCCGTTCGGGGCGTTCGTGGACTTCGGGGCGTTCAAGGATGGGCTCGTCCACGTCTCGCAGCTGAGCGAGGGGTTCGTTAAGGAAGTCGGGAGCGTAGTCTCCGTGGGGCAAGAAGTGAAGGTACGGCTGATCGAGCCCGTCGCCGAGAGCGGGAGAATCTCTCTCTCCATGCTCTCCGGCGAGGATTCCGGCAAGGAACAGCAGCCTCGGATGGAGTCTTCGGGCGGCGGCGGGCCCGGGAGGAAGGGCGACTCGAAGCCGAGGAGCGGCGACCCGAGGAAGGTTTCGAAGTTCTCGAAAGGGCAAGACTTGGACGGGACGGTGAAGAACATGATCCGGGCTGGGGCTTTCGTGAGTCTTCCGGAGGGCGAGGAAGGGTTTTTGCCGGTCTCGGAGGAGCTCGACGACGGGTACGGGACGATGATGGGCGAGACCACGCTCGAGGTCGGCCAAGAGGTCAAAGTCCGGGTTTTGAAGATCGCTAAAGGACGATTGACTCTGACGATGAAGAAGGAGGAGGATATTCCGAAGACCAACGTTCAAGTGAGCCAAGGGGTTTTGCACACCGCTACGAATCCCTTTTTGCTCGCCTTCCGTAAGAATAAGGACATCGCGGCCTTTCTCGACCAGAGGGAGAAGAAAGTGGAGACAGAGACCGAGACCGTGGTCCTGAAAGAATCCAATGTTCCCGAGGAGCCTGTTGGCGAAAAAGTTGAAACTGAAGCTAGTTCCGTAGAAGAGGCACCGAAAGAATCCGAGAACGAGGTAGTTAGCGACGCTGTGCCTGACGTTCCCGAGGAGCCCGTTGGCGAAAAAGTCGAAACCGAAGCGAGTTCCCTAGAAGAGGCACCAAAGGAATCCGAGAACGAGGTCGTTAGCGAGGCCGTGCCTGACATTCCCGAGGAGCCCGTTGGCGAAAAAGTTGAAGCTGAAGCTAGCTCTCTAGAAGAGGCGCCGAAGGAATCCGAGAACGAGGTAGTTAGCGAGGCCGTGCCTGACGTTCCCGAGGAGCCCGTTGGCGAAAAAGTTGAAACCGAAGCTAGTTCCCTAGAAGAGGCACCAAAGGAATTCGAGAACGAGGTTGTGAGCGAGGCCGTGCCTGACGTTCCCGAGGAGCCCGTTGGCGAAAAAGTCGAAACCGAAGCTAGTTCCCTAGAAGAGGCACCAAAGGAATCCGAGAATGACGTCGTTAGCAAGGCCGTGCCTGACGTTCCCGAGGAGCCCGTTGGCGAAAAAGTCGAAACCGAAGCTAGCTCTCTAGAAGAGGCGCCGAAGGAATCCGAGAACAACGTCGTTAGCGAGGCCATGCCTGACATTCCCGAGGAGCCCGTTGGCGAAAAAGTCGAAACAGAAGCTAGCTCTCTAGAAGAGGCGCCGAAGGAATCCGAGAGCGAGGTCGTGAGCGAGACCGTTCCCGAGGAGCCCGTCGCCGAAAAAGTTGCTAGTACCCTGGAAGAGGATGTCCCAGAAGCTGAGGCGAGCTCTGAAGCCTCGAGCACCGATGAGGTCACTGTAGAGCAACCCGAAGAAGCAATTGTAAAAGACGAGCCCCTGGTAGAGACCCAAGCCCCATCTTCTGCAACAACGGAAAGCGCCGGCAATCCTCCTTCCCAGCCTGCTAAAGGTGGTAACTGAAAATGGCTTTCATGAACTAGTTCGAATCCGGATCTTTTTTTTGTTTTTGTATTTCCTTCTATGTCCCTCCAATTATATTACGAGGCGTCATCACTTTTTAACTCTTCTGGGGGTAGGAACATGTATTTTTCTTTTTATAGAGGCATAGGAACATGTATTATGTATCAGATCGGCTAACACTCCCAGGTTGATTTAATGTATTCTACCGATTGATTTATTATCATATTTTTCAATTAATAAAAGAGTTAAAAAAGTGACGACGACAAATGAGAGACCCGAAATTCATGCGTTTCTTATATAACAGCGGCGATATCGATATCGGCGGCGCTGGTGAAGCAGCTGCGCGAAGAGAGCGGGGCCGGGATGATGGACTGCAAGAACGCCCTCTTGGAGAGCGGCGGTGACGTGGCGAGAGCGCAGGAGTATCTGAGGAAGAAAGGGCTGGCCGGAGCGGAGAAGAAGGCGAGCCGAGCCACCGCGGAGGGTCGGGTCGGGTCGTACATCCACGACTCTCGCATCGGAGTCCTCGTGGAGGTCAACTGCGAGACCGACTTCGTCTCCCGCGGAGACATCTTCCGGGAGCTCGTCGATGACGTGGCGATGCAGGTGGCGGCGTGCCCTCAGGTCCGGTACCTCTCGGCCGAGGACGTACCGGAGGACACGGTGAGGAAGGAGCGGGAGATCGAGATGCAGAAGGAGGACCTGGCGTCGAAGCCGGAGCAGATGAGGGAGAGGATCGTCGACGGTCGCATCAAGAAGAGGCTCAACGAGCTGGCGCTTCTCGAGCAGCCGTACATCAAGAACGACAAGGTCGTCGTCAACGACTTCGTGAAGCAGACCATCGCCACCGTCGGAGAGAACATCAAGGTCAGGAGGTTCGTCCGCTTCAACCTCGGCGAGGGCTTGGAGAAGAAGACTCAGGATTTCGCCGCCGAAGTCGCCGCTCAAACGGCTGCGAAACCGCCGGTGCCCAAACCACAGGCCGAGCCCAAGGAACCCGTCGAAAAGTAAGGACCTTTTATATATATATATATATATATATATATATATATATATATATATATATATATATATATATTGTGGTTGGGAAAATATCAACTACATACCCGAGTTCTATAGTCAAATAGCGAAATGAAAACCTTAAGCTTGCATAATAGCCAACGTTTGGTCACTCATAGTTACTTAACCACTGATTTTATTAACGACAATTTTGCCCGAATAATTCATGCCCATAAGTAGAGACAATGTTTAATTAACATAAATTAAACAAACCTCGGATTTTCAGGGCTGCGACGGTGGCTGTGTCGGCAGCGCTGGTGAAGCAGCTGAGGGACGAGTCGGGGGCGGGGATGATGGACTGCAAAAAAGCCCTATCGGAGTCGGGCGGAGATGTGGAGAAAGCCCAAGAGTACCTGCGAAAGAAAGGGCTGGCGTCGGCGGACAAGAAGTCGAGCCGGATCGCTGCGGAGGGTCGGATCGGGTCGTACATCCACGACTCGCGCATCGGAGTGCTGATCGAAGTCAACTGCGAGACGGACTTTGTGGGCCGCAGCGAGAGGTTCAAGGAGCTCGTTGACGACCTGGCGATGCAGGTGGCGGCGTGCCCGCAGGTGAGGTTCGTCTCCGTGGAGGAGATCGGGGCTGAGGTGGCGGCGAGGGAGAAGGAGCTGGAGATGCAGAGAGAGGACTTGCAGTCGAAGCCGGAGAGCATAAGGGAGAGGATCGTGGAGGGCCGGGTGGGGAAGAGGCTCGCCGACCTCTCTCTTCTCGACCAGCCCTTCATCAAGGACGACTCTCTCTTGGTCAAGGACCTCGTCAGGCACACCGTCGCCGCTCTCGGCGAGAATATTCGCGTCAGGAGGTTCGTCCGCTTCACTCTCGGGGAGAAACTTGACGACCAAGATACCACCTCATTATGAGACTAAATTATTTTTGTATTGAGAGGAAGAGAGACAAGAAACATGTATACATGTCTACATTTTGTGGGTAGACATTTTGTTGAAACTTGAAAGCGCATCTTTCCATTTATTCTTTTCTTGTATCAAAACATATAAACACATTTCTTTGTGTAGAGGCATTTTTTTTGGTATAATTGTATTTTATGTATCACATGTGCACCTTTATTTCTTGTACTAAAAAGTTCATTTGTCAAGTTTCATGCTATTTTGTTGAATGAGAACGTTGTTGGATGAAAAATACACACGAACTAAATTTCATAATATATTTATATATAGTCTTCGTTTCAGCAAAAATTTCTCTGGAAGCAGATTTTTGCATAAATGTTGATTCTACAACCATATGGGAGTCTTCATGGTCACCCTGACAGCTTCATAATCGAATCGAGTTCAGTGAACTCACTCGCTAACACAAACGGTAGAGCACATAAATTTTTTTTGTACAACGAAACGGTAAAGAGTTCAAGCGAAATCCTTAATCTCAATCTCGTGGCTTGATTAAGCGTTGGGCACAAATCGCCAGAGGTCAACAGCGACGTCCACCGACTTTTTCTTGTGAAATTTATAGAGCTGTGGAACATCGAACCGGAGCTGATAAACAGAAAGAAAAAAAAAACAGACCAACGCATTACTCAACGATCCTCCGAAGAAGAACATGTGATGACGAGGCCAAGAAAGAAAGCTTTTTTTTTTTTTAAGATTACCTCACACAAAACCTCGGCACTGCTAGCATTGAAGTCCCTCACGGCCGCCCTTCTCACATGCTTTACATATTCATAAGAATCTTATCAGATCTTCTCAAAATCTCTTTACACAATAAACCATAACTCAAGCAAATACCACCCAAACACATAGGACTCACATCTCTCGTTGAGGTCTTGTGCAGCGAATAAACAGCTTGAGAAGCAATCTGCAAAAGTCGTACATAATCGAGTAAACAGACATAGATAAATACACGTCATAGACCACCTCCCATATCTACCTTCAAAGCCATGGCAAGGAAATCCATGTCCACGCCCTTTTTCCGAGTCCCAAACGGAGGATTCATTATAACAGTGTCCACAGATTTCTCTACAATATAACATTGCGGTGTTAGTCCTTTGAGCCGTCGAATTTAAGTCTCAAGTAGAGAGAAGGAAATTGATCAATACCTCTCAGTCTCAAGTTCGCGATGTCGCACTGAACATAATCTATTTCCAGCTGTACATTCAAGAAACCAAACTCTCTCATCAAGCAATGCATTATATCAAATAAACAATGAAAAACTCGAGATTTGAATTCACCTCGAGTTCCTCTGCGTTTGCGAACGCGATTTCAAGAGCCTGTGGATCAATATCGATGCCAATGACTTGTCTGCGCAGCCAAACACCGAATCAAGACCAAAAGAAAAACACTTTACATGAACAAATAAATTTATAAATAAATAAATAAATGAAAATTCGATTACTTGACTCACTCTGCGCCCAAAATGGCGGCCGCGGCACCCAGAGTGCCACAACCGCAACCGAAATCGGCGACTACCTTGTCTGCCACGTCACCAAATGAATTCTCTGCCTGTTCAATTTCCAACACAATCATATCACAGTTTATTAGAAAAGAACCAGACTTTATGATTTCAATGAGAAGTGGTATCCAAGTCAATTAGAAGCCACTGAAGAACAATAATAAGCGAAGAGGAGGTACAGTGAATAGCATCCGAGAAGCGATGTGGGGCCCAGTTGGGTACTGTTCCAGCTCAAACTGCAATAACACAACACAAACACACAGAGAGTGAATTAACCAGAATCGTCAATTTTGAGAGAGAGAGAGAGAGAGAGAGAGAGAGAGAGGGAGACTTTGGGATTGGTGAACTGTTGAAGTTCACCAACGAGGCCTTCCAACTGCTTAAGCTTCATTTTATCTTCTATTTTGTTCCGTTAATCGCTAATTGGAATGGAATGAAATCCCAAACGAACAAACACTGATGAGAGTTTGAGACTCAAGGATGTTCATTTGTTTAGAGGAAGAAAAAATAAAACGCCTTGTCGTTTTCTTTTGTTTTTTTAATCAACCCTAATTCACTCATACGACGATAAAATCATTTGTCCAACGAAACTTTTATCATTATTAACTTCTCTTCTTCTTCTTCTTCTTCTTCTTCTTCTTCTTCTTTTTTTTTTTCTTTTTTTTTTTTTGTACGTTAATATTGGGAATGGGTATTTTTTTCTAACAAAGATAATAACCTGTATTATAATTTTATTAAATATAGTTTCTGCCTCTCTCCTAAACTCTATCGACATGTCAATGGGCAATATTTTTCTTCAAAATTGACTTCATGCGAAAGAGAAAATTAACAGTTGGTGGGGCTCTTAGATATCACAAACTAGAAAAGGAAATAAAATTTTCATGAATTAAATATTCGCTAGCTCTCAAATGTCTAACAAATCTATACGATTGATGGACTATTATCATTTTGGCATCTAATTTTATTACAATAATTACACACAAACGAGAATTCAAACAACCACACAATAATATTTAAAACAAACATGTAATTTTCTAATCCTAGTGAAATTTCTAACCATATCGATTTCGGCTACATCGTACCCTACAAAATAAGAAAACAATAATAAAAAACATTAAAATGATAATTGAAAGCAATAATACTACGTATTAAATGAAAATGGTGTTCAATAAAAGTCTAAATTGCAATAAAGTAAATATATAGGAAAAACTAATAAGAACGGTCTAAAACGCTACAAATACGTGAAATATAGAAAATTGTTTCTACGTGGCGCGCATGTTGTTTACTCAGCGCGTTGGTATATGAGTTTGCGGCTCATAGAAAGTCGCATTATCCTTGAAAACTGGACCTAGATTTGTCTTTTTTAATGCTAAAAACTCGTGTTTGACTCATTTCAACTTCCAATAGTTTCAAAATGTTATGAAATACCTCGATTGAAGTCCTGAAACTGATATTTAGACTAAAAATTTGCAAATTACAATGAAAATTCGGAGAAACCATCAAAAACACCTGAGAAAAATCTACAATTCGAGCTCGAAAATAGAAGAAAAGTGTACATAAAATACACTTATCAACGTTTTCTACAACTCGCGCGCCCGCTCTTTACAATTTAAACATTTATAAACCTATTTTTATATGCATGTGCATACATTGAAAATTATATATCGTTTATTTCGTTATGATGTTTATGACAAGTTTTGCTCACACACTTTTCGAAAATTCACATTGTGTGAAAAGACTCATATGAGTAGAATATTTATTTTATAAAGCCAAGTCTTAGGTATGATGTCATTGCTAAGGTTTTGGATTAGATAGCAACTAATTGATCGGTGAAGATAAATATCATGATGCAGATCACTTCAAAATAACACTTGCATAAAATACACTACGAATTAGATATTGTGAGATTTGGCTATCATACAGATCATGTAGTTTTGTAGCCAGATCTCACAATTCGCGGTGATAACCAGTCAAAAGAATGGTAAATATTGTAACAACGTACCACTTGTTGCAATTTATGACACACTTACTACAAGCTTACAATAGATAATTAGGATCAATTATTAAAAAAAAATAATAATAATTCACAGTCAACCGGTTAAACTTTTGACCATTTTTTCGGTTAACCTTTAATTGTCTAAAACGCCTAGACGTTCAACCGATTTAACCGAACCTTTAAACTCAAATCAACCACTCTACACAATGTAAATCTTTCGGCATGGCATGAACCCAAATATGATGAAAAAAAAACACGTTCAAGAAAATTCATTTTCTCTTATCATAACGCCCTCCGAAAGAAAACGTTTACGATAAAGATTTTAGAAACCAGACCTCAAACTGCCCCGAAATCTCCGGTTGCAAAGCGCTGAAGCCCTCTATATAGAATCACGTTACTCTTGCCAACTGAGCAAGAGCTGAAAGCCAAACGCACTAAAGAATTGAGGCCAAATCCTGAAGTAAATGATAAACCAAAAATAAAAAATAAAAAAACAAAAACAAAAAAATATAAGTGTAGTATAATAATGCATTCCACCAAAAAAAGACATGTTGGGCCACATGGTTACATGCATTTGGACGAAATACTTACAAAGCCATCAATCGGCATCAGCTTAGACATGTCTCCTAACACCAACCCAACCCATCTCATATCCAATCTTCTCAACTAGCGAAATTGAAATATGGAAAAGTAGGAAAACACCAAAAACATTTAAATGACAACAATACCCCTCACAATCACAAACCATGTAACTTGTCCATTTCCAGTGCAATGTCCATCCATCCACTCAACATTTATACCCTTATCCTCAAACTTCGACAATACCTCCAAATAATAATAATAAAAACAATATATAACACCGAGTTTCTTTTTTCTTTTTTTTTTTCTTTTTGGGTACAGTTCTGTGAGACCCTGCTATTTGGTAGACACTGTTTGTTTTGATTTGCAATTGATTTCCGAATTGTCAATTTTGTTTTGCTTTAGAAAAGCACTTTTGATTAAAGGCCACCAAACAAGAACTCGCAAACTCTTAAACACGCTCCATTAAGGCAAACAAATCATTTACACATACATATATAGATATAGATATTCATCACGTATGTTTCAAAGCATACAGAAACAATAGTACATAGTACAGAGCAAGAGAGTGATCAAATTCACAACATCTTGGGAAGGAAAGAAAAAGAAAAAGAAAAAAAAAAAACAGTTCAAAGTTACATAACTCGCCTACTAGATTTTTTTTTCTTCTCTTACACATTATATTATAGTATATATCACTAGAACATACACGAATAATGGAAACATGAACGCCTGATTTTGAAGACCCATTTGAAGATTTTTACTTCGTTTCGGTCCATATCACACAGATCATGTAGTTCTCACAAACTAGTTACGGTTTTTGCACTTTTCCATGGCCCTTGGGGCTGTAAGAAAATTAATTAAAAATAACAATTAGAAATTCTTTGTATATAAAGCTTTATTGTTTTATTTATTTATAGCGACAATTTAAAGGAATTACGTACCGAGACCAATAGCGTCTGAACTCTTCATAATCCTCAGCCTCTTGCAAGACTCGGTAAACATCCTTCAGAAAGCAAACAGTAAAAAAAAAGATATGGAACAGTATGGTGTTTCAATTTTTGCTTTTAAAATTACTGTTATAACAGCATTTTCACAGGAGAGGAATATTCACATCAAGTCAATCATGCTACAACAAAATTTATCAAACCGTCATTTCATCTGTCATGAAAAAAAAGAGTAAAATAACTTTTTCACAAAAGTGCTACCGTTATTTATTTTTACACCAAAAAAAAATAATTGATAAAATTTCATAGCATATGTTCCATTTTCCTTTTTTTTTTTTTTTTTTTTTTGTTATGTAGCATACACAAACAAGACCGGTAACACAGCTATAACAGTAGTGAAGATCTTAAGAAAAATTCAGTTGAACCAACAAATAATTTATATTTTTGGGCTCAAAATTGTTTATATTTGGGTCATTCAATTCCATTCATCCTCATCAACTTGCTCATCATAAAGCCTAAAATAATTATAAAAAAAAAAAAAAAAAAAAAAAAACTTACTTCCAAGGAACATCACCAACAAGCATCCAATCACCATCTTTGTCTTCATAGGTGAGCACAAATTCAGAGCCATGAAGCAAGTCCATCAAAGTGCTCTTGCTCAGCCCCGAGACGTTGGACCCGCATTGACCTAATAAAAAAAAAAACCTTTGAATACACAGTCCGTGAAGATCACTGAGACGATGAATCATATTTGATACCGATGGTGAAGCAAGTGAACATCTTTTCAAGGGCCGCGGAGAGGTCGGAGTAGGCTTCGTAGGTGTTGAGGTCGACTTTGCGGAGATACGGAGCTCCGTCCATACTCACCTTCACGTAAACGCACTTTTCCGGCGATGACATCATGTTCTTCCTCGACGCCCTTATCGGCGGCCACCCCACAACTTGTGCCCTGTATACTCATCACCACCTTCTTATAAACGTGCCTAATTATTTGATGCGACGATTCTACTATTTTTGAAAGAAATAAATAAATAAGAGGAGATTACTTTGATGCCGGAGGAGCGGAGGTTTTCTTCCCATGCAGCGCAGGCTTGGGAGACTCTGGTGGGACCGCATCTCTGAGAGCCGTTTGATTGGTGGGGTCGGACTCATCGCCGCCGTTGGATCCGTGGGAGAAAACCCACTTCTCGCTGATGGCGTCGGAGAAGCCTCTCTTGACGGAGAGGCTGGACTTGGCGGCCGCGACTCCACCGTCCCTCTCCGGAGACTCGCACCCAGGCAATCCCAGCCTCAGCTCCGTCGCCTTGAGGTTCAGAGACCCGTTTTTGTTGCTCTCCATGGTCTCTGACAGCCCTATGTAATCATGCTCTAAAATCATGGACATCAAAATGGAGGATATGTGTTATACACACAGAAACAAGATGGTTTGGTTTTGCTCTGGCTTGTGTTGTGTTGTGTTGTGGTGATGGAGAAGAAGAAAGTTGTTTTTGGGTTTTCTTTTTCTTTTCCTTTCCTTTTGCTTTGGTTATTATTATTTTTTTTTCTGGGTTCTTTTTTATTTGTGCTGCTATGCTAATACCCTCTTCACTTTTGATATATGCGTATGAGTGAGTGTGCGTGAAAATGGAGTTAATAGTGTAAATTGGCCCACTATTTTTGCAAATTTTTGTTAATTTTTCAATGGTGATATTGAAGTATTTGTGTATTTTTTTTTTCCTTGAAGTGTCTAAATTTACAAGACCTGTTGTTTAAAACAAAAATTGCAAGATATACAAATAAATATGTATAAAAAAATATAAAGTTGTTTGAGCGAGTAGACTAACTTTCTGCGGAATTTTATAGAGCTAAAAAAAGTTTTATTTTAATATAAAGAGGGAGAATATAATACTGAAAGTTGCTTGTAAAGAGCAAAAATGGAAGTATTTGGAGGTATTTTTCTATCGTATTTTATTGTATACTTGTGCTTCTTTTGAGGATTATGTTTATTATTGTTGCACTTGCTCTTATTTGTTAATCCGCTTTATTCGAATTTATTATTATTTCAGAAACATTTTTCTTTTATTGTTTTTATGTGGGCAACCTCTCCGACAGGTCACGGAAAATACCAGGGAAACTTTCCCATAATGCCCCTTTTTGCCTTTACTATGCTACACAATGAAGTCATTAGGGAAGAAAATATCATAATTGCCTTTACTCTGCTATACAATGAAGTCATTAGGGAAGAAAATATCATAAGATACAATAACTCGTGTTTATATTGAAGCATTATGCATTATTACCATTTTCAATTAAAAAAAAACATTATTACCAGTTCTACTTCTTCTTCTTCTTTAACTATTTAATTTTTTCCTACTCGACGTTGAATAGAGCAAGCATTTGTATATAAATTATATGATCTGATAATATTTCCATTGTATTGGTTGATGATTATTCTTTTTAGGATTGCTTGATTGAGTGTTAATGATTTTAAGTTTATGCGTGACTCATAACTGAGTATAGTTTTAATAATTAGAAATTCACGAGACAATAATTAGAATGAGCTAATCGATTAAGCACCATTTAATTGAGTAATTAGCTAGAGATAGTAATTACGATTAAGCAATATTAACTCTTGAATAGGAAGGTTTGAAGTTTTGAATATGTTAATTGATTTTATATGTTTTCTTTGTTTAAACAATTTTTCTCAAATTATGTGAGATTTTGAAATATTGGAAGTTAATAGGTGGTTTGTTTTGGTCATTTTTTTCTTTTTAATTTTTCATTAGTAGTTGGTATGCCATCATTTTCACAAAGTAAAAACGACATCTCAAGTGCAAAAACGGCATAAAAACATGGCTGAGAAACCTAACAAGACAAAATATAGTCTGAAGCCTAATCGGACCAATCAACTTGCCCGCACCTTGCTCTGCCAGCCCGTGCCACATTTGGCTCGCATGCACCTTGTCGCGCGGCTCACTGCACCCGACCTCCTCGTCAAGCGACTTAACCGGGTGAGCATTACACCTCGCTCATGCCTTACTTAGCACCCAATGCGAGCACCTTCCCTCGCCTAGCTTGCCAAGGCTCGGGCACAAGCTGCCTACCCCGCACGAGCCTCACTTGCCTGCGCCCAGCGCCTGAGCAACCCTTCTCTCCACCATCTTAGCCCAGGGCAAGCCGAACTCCCCGGGAACATGGCCGAAACTAGCTCTCCATCTTGCCCAGCCCTAGCACCTCGTCCAAAAAATCCCAAGTGGTCGTACGAGCAAGTCCAACAACTAACCCTATAAATTCTCCACTCAACCCCACGAGTGGGGTAAGTCATTCTTCACCAAGGAAAATCTCTTCTAAATTTTTCTCTCATTCCTCACTTCCTTTCCTCTACACTCTAAAGAAAAGATGAGAGCCCCACCTCACACATAGCTCCATTGACTAATGTTGAATGTCGCAACGTGCGTCTGGAGAAATCAATTGGCACCCTCTAAACTCATTTTTGCTTGTCTCACATTGGTGATGGAGACCAAAAACCAACCTCTTGGCAAAGAGATCAAGTTGACTTCCACCACCTCGATCATCTTGTCTGAGACTCCTTGAAGATTGTGGCTATTTGGGCTTAACCACAATATGCCACATTATTTTCGTGACTGACATAATCGACCTCTATTCTTATCATGGTTTAACTAGAGATTGTGACATTTTAGATCCGCCCCAAATAATCACGACTAGTGGCGGATCCAGATTTTGGAAGGAGGTGGGGGGGCAAAAATTAATTTAGCTGAAAAAAAACCCGAAAATTTGGGCTTGAGTTGATACCATCTGCAATACATATGTTTACAAAGAAAGAAGCAAAGATATGATCGATAATCATTATAAAAAAAGAAAGTACATAATTGCACAGCATATACCCTTGGAACAACAAAAAAAGCTGTAGCTATCTTAATGACTCATTGTTTATAGAACTCTAATGAAACGGACTTGTTAAGTTGCTAATTGCTATTTTTCAATTTATAGAAAACGTTGACTATTTTACGAAACTCATGATTCATTTCACACCTCTTGTTTGACAACAATACATGTCTTTTTGCGAGGGCATGGGAGAGCAAGAAAGGACTGTATTGGAGTGCCTCAGCACATACATGGCATTGTCGGGTCAAGAAGTGAATTTTAAGAAGTTCGATATTGTAGAGAAGATAAATATTAGGCGGTCAAGGGATGCGCCTCTATTCAACAGGTAATCAAATTGAAAAAAAAAAAAAAAAAAAAAACTTTTGATATGATGATTTAGAGTGAAAAAAAAAGCCAGCAGCGATATCATTACCACTCTGATCATAGACTAATTTTATTATTTTGAAATATGTCATCAAAGATCATAAGCTGATTCAAAACAAAATTAATCCAGTATTGTTGATTCCTGAACTTATAACAAGACGAGTTTATATATGTGAATATCGTACAGTATTGTTGATATGGTAAAGAAAACTAAGATGACAGCTCTATAATTGGAAACATTTCTTAAAAAAAGAATCTTAATTGAAATATGAAGAGCATACAAAATCGAAAAATCAAAGTAGATACGAAAAATATAAAAATATAATAAAAACACATACAAATTCATCATAAATGAAATTCAGATTTGCAGCGGATCCATATAATCAAGGAGAATATTATAAGCGGAGAGTTAAGTCGTCATTCAAATCACTACTCCGTACAAATCAATTGAGCATCACTGACTAAGCAAAAACTTTACTCATTCACACAATGAATAACTGAGTAAAATGGATAGTTATAAAGAGCTACTAACTTTATGCGTACTGGACAAATCCATGATCCTAATCCTATTACTTATAAAATGAGCAATCATATCGTACCCCAAAAAAGGAACATATAATAGCTACGATTCATGTTTTATTAGCAGTAGTAATACATCTAGAATTAGACGTTGAAAGTCTAGGCAGCCAAAAAAACAAAGGTGTTTATCAACTTTAATATCAAATTTAATTAAGGGCATTATAAGAAGATTTCTACTGGGATAGTGACATTTGAATTGACCAAAAAGACAAAAATAAAAGAAGAGCATTATGATTCACTTTGCGACTTGAAGGTGTAGGCTGAAAAAATGGGTTATCAAATTACACTATTCGTGTACAGTTTCACTCTGATGGAAAATATATCAGCCTTACATAACAGATCTTACCGCTGTTTAATTTGAATCTATGCATATCTTTAGCCTGCATTTTATTTGCGCAAAAAAGAAAAAGAAAAAAAAAAGAGCTAACACTTTTTTTTTTGGGTATTTATATAGGTAATATAATTAATCCAGTTACATAGTATGTGGACTGACTACGTACTTCCCATGCAGTACAATACGATAGTATGATTCGCATGCAAAAAAAGAAAAGAAAAAAACGGTGGAATAACTCGCCAAATATTGAAGTATAAACTTTTATTATATTCAAATCTTTGATGTTTTTTTTTTAACTTTTATTATATTCAAATCTTTGATGTTTTTTTTAGTATTGAACACCAAGTAGTTATAACTGAGAGGGTTGATAAATTTATATACGTCAGACTGAATATATTTTAGTTTTCAGATCATTAACGTACTGAAGTGAAGAGGATCTTCATCTAAAGTGGGAAAGAAAGAAACAAAACTGAAAATAATAATGCAACCATAGCACTTTGATGTGATGGTGGGTTACACAGCCATCTGATCGAATATGTCTGGTCATCGATTGTTGTTATTTCATACATCATCTCATATTTAAATGAATAATATAAAACTATATGTACACAATTATACAGGCATATGATGATCAAATTAGGACTTGTAAATTAAAATACAAGAAGAATACAGTCTCTGACTTCGTATATGCTATAGATATAATGATATATATATATATATATATATATATATATATATATATATATATATATATGCTATAGATCATACATGCAGACACGGATGGTGGTGGTGGTGAATGTAGAATTGCCATAAATATAAGATTTTATACAGTATGTGGAACTATATATCATATATAATACTCTGGTAAGATAAATTATACATAGAAGTAAATTAGATTTCCCATTGTTTTCTGCCATGGAAAATCGTGAATAATGAAGATTCAATAGTACGTTATAATAATAAATACGAGTGCAAAAAAATAAACTGACCACATGATTATAGAAATTCATTATAAAATATGACCATGTCCTCTTTCTACTACTACAAAATCGATTTTAAAAGCGGATAGATTTTAAGCATTTAATACAGAGTACAAGTATTTAAGTGAATGACTAAACATCTCTTCATCATTCGAATGGCCCTTAAATATTGTATTGGTATGACATTTACATTTCATAATAAATATTTGTGACGGGTAAGGATAATCACATGTTATTTTGTTGTATTTATAATTATTTGTAATTCACATTTCATCTTTTTCTTATAGAAAATTTTGAATTTTCTTTACGCTAATTTTGTAATTTAAGCATTTGATTTTTATCAAAATATTTTTTTAAGGATTTTTTATAAACATATATATATATATATATATATATATATATATATATATATATATATATATATATATATATATATTTGTGAGGTAACTATTGATGATATCAATTTACGACGTGTCCACCAATGATATCAATTTGCATGAAATCAACTAGTTGAGGTCATTAGTCAAATGTCGTTTTTTTTTCAGTTGGTTATAAAGTTGAACATCGACTCTTTTTTAATGAGCTTGATTTCAAGTAATATTGGGTTTTTCCTCTTCAGCCGTACGCTTGAATGAGCTTGACCTTTATTTAAACCTTTGGTGTTTGTGGTATCTTAGTAACACATAAGCTAAATTATATTTGTTATGCCGTTATTTTCACATGGTATAAATAACACCTTGAGAGAGCAAAAAAATGACATATCAAGTTCATACATAAGGTCCAAACCCACAAGCAAACTCACGCGCCAAATTCCGAATCAACACTCATAAAATGTCTCTCAAATAAACTCCCAAAATAGACTCTCAAATCATGTTTTCAAGCTAGACTCTTTGATAAATCTTCAAGATAAAGCCATAAACATGACCACCCGGTCAACCAAAGAAAATGATCACCTGGATGGTCAAAGAAAATGACCACCCGGCCGGTCAAGAAAAGAAGATCACCCGACCATCTTCACTCGGCCAAGACCACCCGGTCGTATTCACTCGACCAAGACTACTCGGTCGTCTTCACTCGGCCAAGATCACCTGACCATCTTCATTCGGCCAAAATCACCCGATCGTATTTACTAGGCCAAGATCACTCGGCCATCTTCACTCAGTCAAGATCATTGGCCGTCTTCACTCGGCCAAGACCACCCGGCCATCTCCACCACTCAACCAAGTACATTTCACCAAACCCTTGGCTCATATAAATACCCCACTTATTCACAACACAAGGTAAGTTTTTCTCAACTTGTCAAAACTCTACAAAAATCACACTACAACTCTCTCTCTCTCTCTCTCTCTCTCTATCTCTCTCGCTCTCTCTCTAAAAAACATAGAGACGAGTACAAATCATTCATCAAGAACACAATACAACACGATTAGTGTTGAGCGTCGGAACGCATGCCGAGGGAAAACCTTCTGCATCCCTCTAAATTCACATTTTTTGTGGTTAGGTAAAGGTGCAAGGATTCGAAGACCCGGTGAAGAATACGAAGAATGTGGAAGATCCAAAGACCCGAATACTTGAAGATCCGAAGAACACGATGAACGCGAAGAACACGAACACGTGAAAAACACGGAGAACGTGAAAGATTTAAAGGGTTGAAGACAAAAGAAGCAGAGACTTAAGAACTCAACGAAGAACGCGAAGAACACTATGAGCGCGAAATATCCCAAGATCCGGAAACCCAAGGACCCGGCAACCAGAAGATTTGAATAACATGTACATGACGAGAAGAGAAGAACTTCACCAAACCCAACCTACGTGCGGTCATAGGACCCGGTCTTAGATCGAACCACGGATGGTTCTTAGTACTAATCCAAAAATGCGATTAACATTTTGGTGCTAGAATGAGGTGATCTCGAGAACAACCACGAGCTCTCCACCGGCAAACGCACTTCCTCCTCCGTAGACCACAACCAACAATAAATGACTAGCCACCTAGTCATCTCCGAGCGAGGCGCCCCTCCAGCGGGAAGCGTCACATTCAACATTCGGGCCCGAGCCCACCAAGCCTAAGATAACAACGCCCCTCGAGAGGAGACTCTCCCTGTACCCATTCAAGGCGATCGAGACGCACGAATGGAGCCAATCAAGACGAGTATATTCCGTCTCGCCGGCGTTGTCGCAAGACTCGGAGCACAAGGCGCTGTTGACAACGATGTCTTCGACGAGAAAGGCGCACCGGAGTACATCCCGTTGGGACCAGAGATTGAAGACTCGGAGCAAGGCCCCAACGATAACCCCGAAGGTGAAGCACCCGAGCCCTTTCAAGATGAGAGCGATATAATGTCCCCGATCTGAGTATTCGGGACATAGGCCACAACCACCTCGAATGGGAACGAGGAGTTCGTGAACATTACCGACGTCGTGATACTCGTCGAACGATTACCGAGTCAAGGCCACAAAACCACCCGACCGCCTCACGAAGCTCTCACTCCTTTTTAGAGGATACAGTGGATCGGTCGTGTCCATCCGCCTTCGATCGCCGAGGCCACGAACATGACATGGCGGATAGCGGAGACACTCGAAGGTTCGCGCCACCGAGACGCGCCCACGACCCGAGACCCGCGACCCGCCATGGCGATGATCGAAGGCAACAACACAACGCTCGATGGGAGATTCCACAGGATTCCCACCCCTTAGAACCAGCAAACCCTTGAGCGGGTACGAGACCAATCCCGGCCGACCTGACTACACCTCACATCACGTCTCTCGACCAAGGGTCTAGTGAGCGAGGATGCAGGACAAGACTTGCCCCGGCGGAAACTCTCACTGACAACACGGACGTGATGACACTATTCCAAGAGCTGAGGGACGAAGTGCGAGGCATAAAAGCAGCCCAAACATGGACGCCAGACATCCGCAACATGATGGAAGACGTTGTATCTCCATTCACCGTGAATATCCTCGCAGAGGATTTCACACGCGACTTCCTTCTTTCACGCATCCCCGCTTACAATGGAAAAACCGACCCACTTTGCCACATCCAACAGTACCAAATGTGGATGAGAGTGGGGAGACACTCACCGACGATCATGTGTCAGGCATTCTGCCTCACTCTGAGTGACCCCGCCTATCAATGGTTCCTCAAGCTAAGGCCTTGGACCATTCAATCTTTCGAGGAGTTGTAACAACAATTTCTCACCCGCTTCAGCGGCTTAAGAGAGAGGACGTTGGGAAAGAGTCATCTCCGGAAAATACATCATAGGAAAAGCGAACCTTTGTGTGAATACTTATGACTTTCACTGAGGAATTGAACAAAGTTGACAAGTTTGAAGACAGCGACACTAAACCATTCTCGATGGACTTTTACTTGGCGATTTCCTCAACTCCTTGATCAAGAAAGAGCCAAAGATAATGACCGAGCTCACGGCCCGGGCCAGAAAATACATCACTCTGGAAGAGTTTGTCCAGATTCGAAGGACAAGCGACCAAGAAAACCGTTGAAGGGAGGATGAAGAGCATGACGATTGGAAAAGGAAAAAGTGTGTGCTGACGCATCTGGACGACCTCATGCCGACTCGAAGCGTCTGCTGGTGGAAAAGTTTCGAGACCACTCGAACTTTACCCCGTTGAACGCCCCGCTTGAGAGGATCTTCGCGATAGCTCACGACAAGTTTACCGAACCTGCGCCTCTAAGGAGTGATCCCGCCAAACGAGACCGGTCCAAGTACTGCAAGTTTCACCAGTGTTATGGACATGTGACCTCTGATGCATCGATTTAAAGAGATAAATCGAGTCCTTAATCCAAGTAGGAGAACTGAAAGAGGTCGTTCTCAAAATGGTCAACGACACCGAAGCCTCGACAAGTGAGCACGGCAAAGCAGTCGATAAGGGGAATGATGAAAACGTGGCTCAAGGGGAAAGAGCTCTCCTAAACGTTGTCACCTAAAAGCCAGAAACCGTCCAGATAAGATCGTGATCCGCATCGACGATCGGACCCCGTGTGGAATCTTTTTTATTTTATTTTATATAACCATCTTTTATTGTCCCACCACATGTAATTCCCGCGAAGGGAAACTTTTGTTATCCACCTAGTGAAAAAAAAATTTGTCAATGAATATAACCTAATGTGTTGCCTCAAGCACGATCTTAAGGCCCTCGTGGCTCTGAAAATCCTGTTTCCCGTGGTTTAGGGTTGCTCGGTCTCCGTGATCGTGTCGCTTAAGGACTCGTGGCTCCGAAAATCCTGTCGCTCGATCCCCGTGATCATGTCGCTTACGATCTCTGTGGCTCTGAAAATCCCGACCCCCGTGGTTTAGGGTCGCTCGATCCCCGTGATGTGTCGCTTAAGACCCCGTGGCTCCAAAAATCCCGACCCCCGTGGTTTAGGGTGCTCGAACCTCGTGATCGTGTTGCTTAAAGCTCTTTAGCCATGAAAATTCTGAACCCCGTGATTTATGATCGCTCAATCTCCGAGATCGAGTCTCTTTGCCCTCGAGACGTAATCTTCCGATATCCATATCGTGCCGCTCCGAGGAATCACAAATGGAAAACCAAACGGTCCAAATACATCAACGACGAAGCTCCGGGGAATTCAAATTAAATTTCTCGCATGATAAGTCGCTCAAGAAACTGGGGGGTAAGGTTATGCCATTATTTTTACATAGAATAAATCATAGTTTCAAACGTCGGTGAAAATCATCGACTTTCGCCGGCGCCGCCGCTGCCGGTGGCCTAACAGCTGACGAACGTGTATTTTTTCGTTTCGTCGTAGAATGTTGATGGGTTTTCCAGGAAACGACATGTCGTTTCGTTAAAACGAAGGCCACACCTTTTCATTTTTATTTATCTGTAAAGCACGCTAAATATCGTTCTCATTTTGGGAAAATCGAACGAAACGAAGCGCATGAGAAAAAATCGGCAACTGGAGGAGAGGGGTTTGTCTTTTTATATTTTTAAAACCCAAATTTATCTCTTTGATTTTAGTGCGATTGGTTTTTAGTTTTTACAGATGTTTGAGCAACTGAGCTATTAAGGAAGAAGAAAGAGGTTGTAATTTTTTTTTTAATATTAAATAGTAAATTGTACTTATATGTGACATGGGAAAAGAGCAAAAGAGTGGATGCAACAGAGAAATGATGACTACTCATTATTTTACTTGAGACCATCTATTCACACAATCACGTGAACTTTAATAATGTATTAAAAAAATCAAAAGAAAAATAAACACCATTTGGTTTAAATATGTATCAAGTCTATATGTTAAATCTATAGATATTATTGAGCTTAAATATCATATAAATTACAAATTTAAAAATTAAAAGATGTTTATATGCATCTTAATGATTGTATTATGATAATATATGTATGTATATATTTTTAATATATTATGCAACATTATTTCCGTTCGGTTTACCATCGGCAAATTGATTTTTCATCGAAAACGGCATTTGAAAAACGGCATTTCATTTACCATTTTCCATATATTTTTTCCATTCAATTTTCCGTCAGCGTGTCGATTTTCCGTAAATCAAGAGGCTCAAAACGGCACCGAAAATGGTATTTAAATCCTTGGTATAAATAACACCCCGAGAGCGAAAAATGACATATCAAGCCCATACGCAACGCCCAAGCCCACAAGCAAATTCACGCGCCAAACTCCAGATCAACACTCATAAGATGTCTCTCAAATAAGCTCTCAAAATAGACTCTCGAAGCATGTTTTCAAGCTACATTCTTTGATAAATCTTCAAGACAAAACCATAAACATGACCACCCGGTCGACCAAGAAAATGACCACCTGGATGGTCAAAGAAAATGACCACCCGGCCGGTCAAAAAAAGAAGACCACCCGACCATCTTCACTCGGCCAAGACCACCCGGTCGTATTCACTCGGTCAAGACTACTCGGTCGTCTTCATTCGGCCAAGACCACCCGGCCATCTTCACTTGGCCAAAACCACCCGGTCGTATTCACTAGGCTAAGATCACCCGGCCGTCTTCACTCGGCCAAGACAATCCAGCCGTCTTCACTCGGCCAAGACTACCCGGCCATCTCCACCACTCAACCAAGTACAATTCACCAAACCCTTGGCTCCTATAAATACTTCACTCATTCACAACATAATGTAAGTTTTTCTCAACTTGTCAAAACTCTACAAAAATCACACTACAACTCTCTCTCTCTCTCTCTCTCTCAAAAACATAGAGACAAGTACAAATCGTTCACCAAGAACACAATACAACACGACTAATGTTGAGCGTCAGAGCGCGTGCCGAGGGAAAACCCTCCGCGTCCCTCTAGATTCACATTTTCTTGTAGTTAGGTGAAGGTGCAAGGATTCAAAGATCCGGTGAAGAACACGAAGAAGGTGGAAGATCCAAAGACCCGAATACTTGAAGATCCGAAGAAAACGATGAACGCGAAGAACACGAACACGTGAAAAACACGGATAACGTGGAAGATTTAAAGGGTTTAAGACTCATAGAAGCAAAGACTCAAGAACTCAACGAAGAACGCGAAGAACACGATGAACGCGAAATATCCCAAGATCCGGAAACTCAAGGACCCGGAGACCCAAAGATCTGAATAACACGAACACGATAAGAAAAGAAGAACTTCACCAAACCCAACATACATGCGGTCATAGGGTCTGCCCTAGATCGAACCACGGACGGTTCTTAGTGCTAATCCAAAAACCAGATTAACAATACTATATAAAACAAGATATATTGTCCATAGCGATGTAAATTTACCACATATAAGCCGTCAATTATATTTCAACATATCTATGACGTAGTTATTATTATTTTTAATTTTTTATTGTAATCGCTTTCCTAATTTAAAGAAAGGTATTCTTTATTGTCAATACAATTAATTTTGTTACTTGCATTATTTTACTAAATCAACATATCTATGGATTGCCAAACGCGCGACACGCTAGAGGCTTTTTGACCTTTTTCTTCGTTTTGTTATTGTCTTTCTTGTTGAGCTCGTCCTAGATAGAGTTTTAATCTTTGTGGGCTCGGATCGGACTTTTTTTATGAGCCTCATTTGAGTTTCGACATGGAACTCCTTGCAAGTCGTAAATAATTTAATATTTCCGAAAACGACCGACAATATTAGTCCCTCAAGGTCGTTGCTTGTAGGACTACGAGTTACAAATTTTCAGAATCTTCCCAGTTGTTTTAGGGAATTTTTCTCTCGCGAGTCTTTGTTAATTAGCGATCATGTCGCGCTGTGTCTCGTTGAGGTGAACGGCTTTGTCGCGCTTTGTAGGCATCTTTAAACCATGTGTTAGTTTGTTCAACGGTTATTGCTTTGATTGTGTCTCGGAGGAAGTCTTTATCGTGCCTCATGTGGCGTCTTTGGGTGTGCCTTGTGGGGCGTCTTTGAAGCGCCACTCGGAGCGTCTTAGGTGACGCTTAAGTGAGTCGTCTTTGGTGCGCTTAGGAGAGCCGTCTTTGGTGCGCCTAGGTGAGGCGTCTTTGATGCGTCATTCGGGCGTGTTAGAGTGCGCCACTTGGGGCGTCTTTAGTGTGCCACATTGAGCGTCTTAGGGTGCGTCACTTAGGGTGTCTTTGGTGTGCCACTTAGGGCGTCTTCGGTGCGCCTAGGTGAGGCGTTTCTGGCGTGCCTCGTGGGGTGGCCTTTGTCATCACGAGGCAGAGTAGCGCGAAGCGTACATGCTACCAAACGGGATCGCTTAGGCACTTGGGTCAAGAAGTATAATCGCTTAGTCATCTTGGGACTAGCTAGAAGCATAATCGCTTAGTTATCTTGGGACAAGATGCGTCATTGCATGATAGAGTACCGCAAGGCGTTAAGCTAATGCATGGGATCGCTTAGGAACTTGGGCCAAGAAGCGTAATTGCTTAGTCATCTTGGGACAAGAAGCGTCATTGCGGGATTAAGTAGCGTAAAACGTACAAGCTAACGCATAGGATCACTTAGGCACTTGGGCCAAAAAACGCAATCGCTTAGTGGCTTTAGGACAAGAAGCATTATCGCGGTATAAAGTAGCGCAAGGCGTACAAGTTAACGAACGGGGTCGTGTAGGCACTTGGGGCACGAAGCGTAATTGCTTAGTTATTTTGGGACAAGAAGCGTTATCGCGGGACAGGATAGCTTAAAACGCGTACAATTAGCAAGAGTCTTTCAACATATAATTTGTCGTCACCCAAACGCTTTTAATAGGACATCCATTATAAATATTAGAATTAATTCTTTTTTACCCCCTGGACTCGTACCTCGATTTCATTTCACCCACTGGACTCGGAATAATTTGCAGAACTAATCTCAGAACTTAGACACGTGTTACAGCTTGCCACTTCCGTCAGTATTTGGACGTTAAGTTTAACTTTTTGATGACGTGGCAATATTTTAAAGGGTATAATGGTATTTTCAATTATTCTAAATACTTTTAATATTTAAATATTATTATCATATTAAATCATTAAATATTTCTATCTCTCTTTCCTTTCTTCTTCTTCTTCTTGTTTTCTTCTCTGCATTTTTTTCTTTTCTTCGATAATGAATAAAACTCATCAAACAATTCCATTTGTTTCACAAAAGATAGTAATTAACTAGATTAATTGCTCAAATTACAATAGTTTACATAAAATGCAAGGAATTGTATTTAACTCTTAATCTAACTAATCTTCAGAGATAAACAGTTCAAAAGTTAATGAGAAAATTGAGCTGATTGGCTGACCTTTTCGAGAATCTGCTCTGCTTCGGCGAACCGGAAATTTCTAACGAAGACCTTGGCTCTGTACAAAGCTAAGTCCAGATTGACGACGAGAGGCCTCTCCGGCGAATCCGATTCCACTCTCTCTCATGGAGAGAACATCGACATCTTCCGAGCCATCTCCGCAAGTCCAGTGTCGATCGCCGACGCCTCCGGAGACGGCGACGGACCTTCCTCGCCGGCGGAGATCTCCCTATCAGGACGACGAACCACCGGAAAGGACGCGTCTCCGACGCCGGATCGGGCGACCTGGTCGAGCACCGGCGACGAGGAGAGGTCTCGGGAAGAGCATCGGGGAGTGACGTGGAAGCTAGCGAGGTTGAATTTAGGGCTTTTGGATGTGAAGAAGTTAGGGTTTGATGATGAAGGAAGAAGATGAAGATGGCATTGCAGTGCTTTCATGGCTTCAAGCTTTTCCTTTTTTCGGTCTGACGAGACTTCCACAGAAGAAACGTGAGGCGGGTAGAGCAACGATGAAGCTGTGTTCTTTTACTATTTTACCCTTCTTTGATGTTAATTTATATATTTTTTGAGGGATTTATTCGAGATATTTATGAGGTTTTCCAAAAAAAAAATTATTCCTTTCTCTGCCAAAATTACTATCTTTTGTGAAACAAATGGAATTGTTTGATGAGTTTTGTTCATTATCGAAGAAAAGAAAAAAATGCAGAGAAGAAAACAAGAAGAAGAAGAAGAAGAAATGAAAGAGAGAGAGGAAAGAGAGATAGAAATATTTAATGATTTAATATGATAATAATATTTAAATATTAAAAGTATTTAGAATAATTGAAAATACCCTTATACCCTTTAAAATATTGTCACGTCATCAAAAAGTTAAACTTAACGTCCAAATACTGACGGAAGTGGCAAGTTGTAACACGTGTCTAAGTTCTGAGATTAGTTCTGCAACAATTCCGAGTCCAGGGGGTGAAATGAAATCGAGGTACGAGTCCGGGGGTAAAAAATGAATTAATTCTAAATATTATCCCAAGTCAAACATTCTTAATTTAGAGTTCTTAATCGACAAGCTTCTGAAGAAAAATATGCATCTTGTTGATATAGATAATATTCAATTATTAATCAATTCATTTAAGCTCTTTTCAACTATGCAGCCTCTAAACTATTACGTTCGATGTTCTTCAGACAAAATAGGATTACACAGCTTATCCGATATTTTTCTTATCTAACACAAGATTATGTATGCCACATATATATATATATGTATATGTATATATATATATATAAAGAAAAGAAAAGAATGGATTCCTTTTTAGTTTTTGAAATTCATTTGATTATAAATCATGAATGGGTCAGTGTTGGGACTGTATTGAAGATTCATGCTGTCTCACCTTGCCAAAAAAGTCTTTGGTTCGATTATGACATCCATTTTTCACATCTTTAGATGGTATTCAAAGGTCTTGTTTGATCTGAAGCAATTATACATGTATATATATATTCTCTTTTTTAATAATGGAGTAAAAAATAATAATAAAAAACCCGGTCCAAGTACGTTATATTGCTCTGGTGAAAACTCGATACTAATTCTGAAAAAGAAAGAGAAAGGATGAGTCACGTATATTTCTGAAACAGTTCTCTAAGCTTGGCTTTGTACACATATTCGGTAACTCCTTCAGAATCTTTCCACTCAACATAATAAAACAAGTGCTTTGATTGTAATTATTCACTCTCTCCTCCACACTCCACTATTAAATATATAACTCAGTATTCACTTCACGTGACAAGACAACATAAATCCAAAAGACTTCTTAACTTATGTTAACAAATAGTCCATAAACTAATAGAAAAAATCTCCAACCACAAATCTTTATTCTAGTTACTTTTACTATAAATTATAATAAATATCACATAAAAATGTTTTCACTCCAATGAATTAACTATATTCTGGTATTTACACAAATTACTCTATTGATTCTTTCAAAAAATATTATTTATTATATTACTTTGATCTCATTAATTATTTTTTCAAAAGTTAATTACAAAATTAATCTAAAGAATGATTATTACTTTAAAGTGTTGAAATAGTGATACTGTACATATATTTGGTGTATCATAATTTATACTTCATAATTCTAAAATTAACAGCACTTTTAGAGTAAAAAACTTATATGGGCTTGTGACACAGAATAACGCCGGAATTTCGCTTCTTTCCGGCCGTGAATGGCACGGAAAGACATGGAAGGAGGACAGTGAACAGCATGAAAGCTACCAGTGGCTGAACGAAAACGAACGGAACAGCTTTCTTCCGTCTCTTCGCTGCTTTCTCTGACAGTTTGTTTTATTTTTCTTCTTTTAAAAAAAAAAATTTGGGCCGTTGGATTTGTTGCTATTGCAAATCCAACGGCCTAAAATGAGATGGTTGACTCATTAAACCTCAATGTCATGTACAATATTATTTTAAAAAAAATTTATTTATTTTTTAACTTTTTTTTCATTCTCCAATAAATATCACTCTCATTCACAATATTTCTTTACATCTCACAATACAATATTCTCATATTCTGTTCCATTACTCAAATTCTCATTAAATCTTCTCAAATATTTATACTTATTATATAGTACTCATATATAATTTTCTTATGTAGTTATCAAATATATTTTTAGTATATAGTTTTAATTTTTAAAAATGTCCGTATCTTATCGTAACTCTTATCGTCGAAATTCCTAACGAGCAAGTTCTTCAATATCCACCACAACCCTATTATTCACAACCTCAACCTTATTATTCATAACCCTAACCACCATATCAAGATCCATACCAAGTGAACCACCACAAAGAATATAAATAAAGGTACTCTTTCCTCTATCGACCCTCGGAGAGATTTTAAGGAGGCCGTGTTCGTTAAATTATTCTTCATTTTCCCACTTTTACATTATAGTCCTTATTTAAAAAAAACTACATTTTAATCCTTAAAAAAAAGTATTTATTTGATTTTTTTTTAGTGGATGGAAGTAGAAATTTCCACAAATGGAATAAAAATTTCCCTTCCATGGAGAGTGAAATTCCGATCAACACTGGAATGGATAATTCATTCTCATCAAATACGAAATTTTGTGACCAGTGTAAGTGGATTTTCATTTTCTTCCACAAGCCCAAGTATACTATAAGTTGGAGTTATAAAACTCTAAAATAACCAATATTTCACTCTAAATTATAGTGGTTTGGAGATTACTTCACCCACCCGTGACACATTAGTTTAACAAGCAAAATGATTATCAAATTACTAATTTTCAATTATTTTTTTCACACATAACCAAACAAATTTAAAGCATATTAGAAACTCAATACATAAATTATTTCTGAATTTTAATAAGTATCAATTAAACAGAATTTCACTCTAAAATTGTTAAATTGTTATTGAGTATATATAGGACTAGAACTTATTATTAGAAGATATTAGTATTTTTTTTATAAACACAAAATATTAGACACGTATGTATCTGTATATATATAAATTCCTTTTTTTGACGGTGGAGTTTACGCTCCACAGAGCCTTAATAGGAGTGAGAATAATAATAGGAAAATCTATTTGCCCAATTCCAGAGAGGAAATCCTTTTGGTTTTGTAAGGGAGAGAGAGAACAAGAGCGGATATATCAAGTGCTAGCTTTTGGCCTTATTTGCTAAATTACTTTAGCATAATCTTTTGCACTCCATGGAATGATATATGCTCTCTTTTTTTTTTTCTTTTTTTTTTTTTTTTTTAAAGAAAATGAAATGTGCTCTTAGCTTATCCAATTATCTTCTATGGCTGCCACGAGGGACGAGTGTGACAAAAGTGCAAGCAAAGTGGGAACCACACTAACACTAGTGATTAAGATAGTTGAGAGATTGACCAAAACACCCAAAATAATGATCATACCCAACTTAATAGAAACAATGAACTAAAAAACCGAAAGTATTTCATACAAGCGAAAACTAAGAAAATATGATTGATCAGAGTTTTACTAGTTCCAACTATTTATTTATATCTCATGTTTATTATAGAATATTTAAAGCAGCCATTTTAATCATTAGTCAAAATGGATCTCCAAGAACAAATCTGATGCTCTTTGGCAATGTCACGAGGAACAAATATCCTTCGTTATTCTTTTCCAACCTTATCCTTTTGTTATATCCCTCCTGGACCCTGGCCGCTTCAACAGTTCTCTCTGCCTGCCATATATATACATATCATATACATACATATATACATATCATATACATACATATACATATAACTGCAAGTTTCTTTGAGATTCACTAAACTATTATGTATGTTTTCCTTAAAAAAATTGCTAGCCGTTTGAGAAAATTAAATTATTTTTCTTTTATATGAAAAATAAATGAAAATAATCAGGTTATATACAGGGCCGGCCCTAATGGTAGGCCACTTAAGCAAATGCTTAAGGCCCCAAACTTATATATATAGGCATCCGGTGCGACGATTGTCGCACCAAATGCCTCAAAAGTCTCACTTAAAAGTCCGTCGTTAAAGGTATTAGGTGCGACATGTCGCACCTAATATGGATACCTTTATATACGACACTTTCAGGTGCGACATGTTGCACATAATGCCCAAGCTGCTTTGCTGCCAAAAATCTTGAAATTGGCGTGTGATTTCATATCGGTGCGATTTTGTCGCACTTATAATCTTCTGGCAATTATATTCGGTGCGACATGTCGCACCGAATAGGTTATTTTAATTAAAAAAATTACAAAATTAGAAATTAGAAAATTGAATCAAAATTTATCTATAATTAAATAAAAATTAATTAACAAAATTCTAAATTAGAAATAATATTCTGAAAATAGAATTCTTAATTAAAAATACAAATACAGTCTAACAAAAACGAAAAAGTTAATTCCTAATTTTTTTCCTATACAACTTATCGATAGTAGAATTCCCTCTATCGAATAAGTTGCCAGAACTTCGGGAACCGCTTCCTCGTCCTCGTCCACCGCTGCCTGACGCGCGACCGCTCGTTCCGTCGCTTCCGTAAGGACGGTCTCGCAAGAAATCCATAGAACCAGGCGTAGAACCCGGCGTGAAACCTAGCAATTGCTGATCTGTGCCACCTGGTAGCGGTGCAGGCGGAGGTTGGGGAGTCGTGGGAGGCTGGTTGTGCATCTTGGTGAGGAAGGCGATCTGTTGCCGCATCTCCTGAAGGCGATCAATGGATTTTGCTCCCTGACATCTTGGTAGAACGCCTGATGTGTCTGATCGTAGCGAACTATGTTCACTCCAGGAGTCCCAACACCAACTCTCGCGGAAACGAGGATAGTCGTTGGTCCCCGCTTCTTCCTCGGCATCTGCTGGGGATCATGATCTCCTCCTGATGGGTCCTGACCTGAAGTCGACATCCTGCAAAATGAATTGTAGTTAGTATTTACTATTTAATTAGTATTCGACGACTGTGGTTATTACATGGTGTTAGTCATTCATCGTCGTCACTCGATGTAATGTTAGTATCGACATCAACATCGTCTCCCTAAAAAACGGTGCATGCCTCATCTTCTTCATCCACTTCTTCATCATCTTCAACAATAGTAACAAGCTTGGCCGTAGCGGTTTCGTGTCGATGATTAAGACGGTCGATATTTGACAATTCTATTGTCAAGAGAATCGATGCTGAAGTGGTCGGGTCAACTTCAGGAATGTCCCATATTTCTCGATGAGTGCATTCCTGAACGATTTTCCATTCGCGACCCTTAACGAGATCTTGGATGTAAAACACTTGCTTCGTTTGAGTCGCGAGTATATACGGCTCTTCTGTAAACCACTCTTTGGCGGTATACGAACTCGTTGCTCCGGTGGTCTTATCAACGTGCACTATACGTCCTGCATTGTACTTGTCACCATACCATATGCATTTGAACAGTACGACATGACAGTTATGTCTATGATTCAGCACGATGACGTCTTCCATTCGACCATAAAAGTTGAACTCGTTCACGGGCACACAAACACCGCTGTTCTGGATGATTCGTTGGTTATCACGATGACGAGTGATGAACTTCACGCCATTCACAAAGCAGCTCGGATACTGATGAGCAATTTGCATAGATCCCGCGGACAATGCATAAAGCTCTTCGGACACGTCGAAACCACTAACTTTCATGTCATAAATCTGGAATATGCAAATGAAGATGATGTCATTAGCAGTTTTAGTATGCTTTCAGCAAATGATTCCTTTCATTTTACCTTTTTCGCAAACCAAATTTTGAATTTTTTTTCTATGCATTGCTTCGATATCATAATCTTCAGTTCCATCTTCAGAGTTATTTTGAATAAGTTTCAAATGCTCACTGTTAACGTTACGTAATTAGATGTAAATCAATGAGCTAGGTAATGTACATATTTAAATGAACCATTCACTTACATCAAATACGGATCGATTTATGGACAATTGGTATAGATGTACCACTCCGCCTTCTCTTTCTGGTCGTCGTCTAAAACTATCGGCTTCATCATCCCGTAAGGCACACATTTTCGGACCAGAAAACATAAAGTTTCCACACTTGAACTTCATCAACAGTTTTCTTATCTTCGAGATACCTTACAACAAATGTCCATAGAAGCGCGGCACGCAACCGAAACACTTCATCGTTCGCCCCATCTCGCACTTGAAACCCAGTATCCCACAATTCTTTCGGCTCTTCAACTAGTGGTTGTAAGAACACGTCCATGTCTTTTCCAGGTGAGCTCGGTCCATGTATCAAAAACGTCAGCATCAAGTACTCTTTTTTTCGTGCACAACCAAGGTAGCAAGTTGTACGTAGTTATTACCACGGGCCACGTACTGTACGCTAGACTCATTTTCCCAAACGAGTTGAACCCATCAGAAGCTAGTCCCAGACGTACGTTACGAGGCTCTGCAGCAAAATCTGGGTATCTCTCGTCTAGATTCTTCCACGTGAACCATCCGCATGATGTCAAAAAACCCCTTCTTCTTTGACGCGATCTCGTTCGTGCCACTGCATCTCAAGCGATGTGTGTCGAGAAGCGTACAATCGCTTCAATCGATCTTTCAAGGGAAAGTATCGTAATATCTTTTGTGATACATTCTTCCCGGTTGGCTTCCATCTGCTCTCATTGCAAATTGGGCACACTTCAGCTTTCTCGTGATCTTTTCGAAATAACACACAATCGTTGATGCACGCGTCGATTATATCGTATCTCATGCCGAAACGCTTTAGCTTCGCCTTAGCCTCGTAGTGTTTTTCCGAAATTCGGTTACCAATTGGATGAGACTTCCTCAAGAGCTGCAACAATTCTGTAAACGACTTGTTCGTCCAATGGTTCGTGACTTTGATGTGCATCAACGAAACCAGGAACGACAAAGGTGAAAACTCTTTGCATCCAAGGTACAATTCTGCTTCCAACAATAAGTCTTCCACATGCTCCTCTGCTTCACTCGGAGTCGGATCCGTAAAATCGTCGAAGTCCTCGTGATCCATTATATCATGGAGAGCATCGTGCAATCCACCGACTCCTTTCAGGTTAGTCTCGCTGGCATCTTCTACTTGGGTAAGCACATGACGTTCATCGTGATGATACCATTCGGTGTATCCCGAGGTAAACCCCTTGTTCAAAAGGTGATTCTTTACAACCCCGATGTCCTGCCATCTCACGTTATTGCAAGACTTACAAGGACAACGATAATGACTGTTTTCATTCGGGAGTCTGCTTGCAAGGCGGATAAACTCGTTAACCCCTGTTTTATAATGCAAACTCAACCAATTGTTCTCGGTAATCCAATCTCTACTTGAATTTGAAATTCCGCTGAATGAGAGGGGAAATTGAGAGATAAAAATGAATCGTTAGAATTCATTTTGTAAGAGTAAATTGTTAGGAAATTTAGAGGTAAAAATTGAGAGTAAATCGTTAATATTTAAAATTTAGAATGAATTGTTAGGAAATTGAGAGTGATGAATTGTTAGTAAATTGAGAGTGAATCGTTAATATTTGAAAGAGTCGAGAGCGAATTTGTAAGAGTGAAAGAGAAATTGTGAAAGACATATATTAATTTTTAAAAATAGTTAGAATTCGTTATTATATACAAATTCACTACTGAGTTCATTAACAAGTTAACCAATTTCGACAAATTAGTTAATTCGTTAAAATATATTATTGAAAGAGTTAATTTTTTGACAAATAGATTTTATTCTACCAAAAATTCGGCAGAGTTTCTCATAAAATATTGACTAACCAAAATCTGCAATTAAAAAAAAAGACATATCTAACCAAACAAGACTATCCTATTAACATACTAAATACTAAACCGAGCCTCCGTAGCTCGGTTGCAATAAATTTTCAATAAGTTTAAATTAAATTTAACATGTTACTAAGTCACCAAACTACAATCAAATAAAACAAAACATGTTACAATTACATTAAATTACACTAAACATGTTACTAATTAATTTAATATGTTACTTTTAACTTAATTCATCTAATCGAACATGTTACATATTATTAAATTTTTTGACAATTACTATATATTACAAATTTTTAGCAAACTAATCAAGTTATATTTTCATCTAATCTAACATATTACTATTTTCATATATATTACTAATTAATCTAACTAAACATGATACTAATTAATTAATTAACTAAACATGTTAACATCTAATTAAAGTTATATTTTCATATATATTACTAATTAATCTATATGAAATAATCTAAAAATATTACTAATTAAAAATAACTAACCTTTTCCGAGGCGACAACGAGGCAACGAGCTACGACGCGGGATTGCGATTGACCAAGCTGCAGCGAGGTCGGGGACGGGCTGTGGCAAGTCGAGGACGGCGAGCGGGGCTGGACGCAAGGCTGGTCGCGGGGCGGCGGGGTTGGACGCGGGGCAGCGGGGCTGGTCGCGGGTCGGGGCGGGGCAGCGGGGCTGGTCGCGGGGTGGCAGGGCAGCGAGCTGGTCACGGGGAGGGGCGGGACGAGGCGCAGCCGGGGCAGGGTTGGACGCGAGGTGGCAGGACGGCGGGGCAGCGGAGTTGGACGCGGGGCAGGCGGGGCAGCAGGCTGGACGCGGGGCAGGCCGGGGCAGCGGGGCTGCACGCGGGGCAGCCGGTGCAGCGGGGCGGCGGGGCAGCGGGCTGGTCACGGCGATGGGGACAGGGAGGGCGCGGCTGGTCACGTCGGAGAGGAAAAGGGTGAGATGGAGGGAGAGACGAGACAGAGAAATAGAGGAAGAGGCGCGTACCGGGGCAGAGTTGGTCACGACGCGGTGGTCGACGGAGATGAGACTCGGGCCGGATGGGTCGGAGAGGGAGAGAGTGAGATTGAGAGAGAGAGAGAGATGCAGACAGATTTGAAGAGAGACTCGGGCGAGGAAGAAAGGAGGCTCGGGTATTTATAATACCCTAAAACTATTGGGTAGGTGCGACATGTCGCACTCAATGTGAAATCACAGAACCAAATATTTTTGGGGGGATTTTTCTGGCGGGTTTGAATTTTAAAACCATTTGGTGCGACAGATGTCACATCTAATAGTATTGGGTGCGATAAATGTCGCACCGAAAAGTATTAGGTGCGACATTTTTATATCCGGTGCGACAGTTTCGCACCGAATACTATTAAACATTAGCGAAATTTTTAGTCCTCTGGATGAGTTTTCGGTGCGACATGTCGCACCTAATATGTGCTTAGGTGCGATATGTCGCACCTAATACCCTTCCGCACCAGAAATGTAAATTTGTAGTAGCAAGCACAATGAAGTAAATGCTAAATTCTAAATGCAAAAGGAAGTTTAAGAAAACAAAAAATGGGAAATTATGGAAAGAGTGTTTTTTAGGTGCAACATTTTTAAAATAGTGGTTGTTTTAAATATTTTTAAAAATTGTACTTTTTCAAATTGTAAATTTCTATTTGATATTATTTTTCTAATAAAGAAGATTGTAAACAATATATAAAGCTAAATAGAGTACAAAACACTAAATAATTTTTTTTAATATAAAAAATTAATAAAAATAATTATTTGAAATTTGAAAAATACTATAAAAGCTTGAAGTAATTTCCACAACATATATTGCAAAAGAAGGTGTGAAACATATTGGTCTAAAACATATTTATCCTATTCAGCTCTGGCCCCACCAAAATAGGGGAAGTTTGGGCCCACTAAAGAAAATGGGGGCCCATCTGGAGATTCGTTCGTTATTCTCTATTTCCGTTTCGTGGTTCTTTTTGTTTATTTATTTCGATGAGAAGTCATGTTCAAGGTTTAGACAAATCTAGCTAAGATAGATTCCTCAACTCAAAATTCTAACATAAAATATTGCAAAATCTAGCATGCAAGCCCTACGTAACAAATATTTTTCGTGGATGTTTATTATACTATTGTATTATTACAATTATTATCAATCAAGAAGGTTAATTTTATCACAAGGCCTGGTCAATCATCACTTTCAGCTTTCCTCAACAATGTGTAAATATATATATATATATATATATATATATATATATATATATATATATATATATATACACATATTGCATATATCTCCCGTGATTCAGGACAATTTATACATTTATAGAATTTGGGATGATGATCATAATATATATATATATATACACACACAAATTGCATATATCTCCCGTGATTCAGGACAATTTATACATTTATAGAATTTGGGATGATGATCATAATTCATAGAGAGGATTGAAGGAAGCATGTTAATAGTTAGTTAAAGTAGGGCCTAAACTTTATATGATGAGAGAAAAGGGACGGCAAAATATAAGAGACATAAATGAATTAAATTATTGGGGTAATAATGAGTAAGTCAAGTTGTGATCATTGCTTGCAGGTAAACCGGCTGTTTAGCTATAGTGTTTGCTTTCCACTTCACAACAGAGAATTTCATTTTCTCTCCTTTTCCAACTTTCTTATTTTAGAATCTCATTTTGATTTTTTTTTTTTTTAAATATGGTATTGCTGGTAGTTCTTTCTCTCATCAAACGCTTGGTGGAGAACATCGATATTTTTTCTGGATTTTAATCCTCTCACACCATTATTCCGGCTTTAACAATATTTTGCTTCATTACTTTTTTTTTTCTTCTTCCAAACGTCACACCTTTCATTTGCAAAAAAATTAAAATATCCCAATTAAAATTAAATAATGCCGTGGTGAGAGCATTTTTTATATAATAATAGTTCGAGATTTTTCTATTTTTCTAAATATGATACTTAAAAGCACGATACAAATATTTCTCAGAATTAAGAAAGCATTTAAAGCTTTCCAATATGAGTATATATCAAGATTAGTTTGTCTTGTAAAATTATTTTATTTAAAAGGGAAAATAACACATTTATACCCTGTGTTTTAGTGAAATGTCGAGTTTAACCCTCGGTTTTCAAAAATGTCGAGTTCATACCCTCTGTTTAACTAAAATGACGAAATTATACCCCCTGTTTAACTAAAATGACGAAATTATACCTTGAAATAGACAACAGTGTCACGAACATTCTTTTTATTGACTTTTCATTGACGTTGATTATAATATGTATATATAAACACCAATTATCTTTATTCATTCGCGCCATATATGTAATTTATTTAAAAACTAAAAAATAAACAACACTCTCTTAATCGTGAAGAACACAGAAAGAGGCAAATGGGTAAACATCGATAGTTGATAGTCATCAAAATCGCATATTCGAACAGAGAATCCAGAATTTAGAGTTACAATTCGAACACGGAATGAAGTCATTTATTAGGAGGTATGAGTTTTATTATTTAATTTCAATTTAAGGCTATTTTTTATTTCAAAATTGAGAATTTGGAAGTTAGGGCACTGATTTAGATTTGATTTGGTTTTTCTTATATAAGAGTTAATATCAATGAAAGGGAGATTTGTGACGCTGTTATTCATTTCAGGGTATAATTTCGTCATTTTAGTTAAACAGAGGGTATGAACTCGACATTTTTGAAAACTGAGGGTTAAACTCGACATTTTACTAAAACACAGGGTATAAATGTGATATTTTCCCTATTTAAAATGTTGATCAGAGTTCACGCTGTCGGAATTCGGAAACAGTTATTCTCTCGTCCATAGGAGGTGTATCCACATAAGTCGTATAAAATTGACATGTGTATAATAGCTAAAGTTTTTAAGACTTGTAAAATGATTTCACATTTGTTATCTTTATTATTCAAATTTTACAAAATAGAAATTATTAAAAAGATTTATATGCAAAATAAAAAAATAGATATAGAATTACTATTCAAGGTCTAATTTAAACACTACCTAAATGGTCAAAGTCTATTTAAAGAACAAAAAATCATTGACGAAAACTAAAATTTAGAAATTTTCTAGGTACAAATCATCGACTACGAATATGAAATGCACGTGATTCATACATACTAAATGATAATGTACTAGTTATTCGAAGTGGTAGTCTGCTATAAACAAAAGGGCACACATAAAATCGTAAAATATAAAAAGCAGTAATAATCCGAGTTATACCAACGTGTCTAAAATAAATAATCTGAAATGGGAAGTACGACACGAATATTTCCACAGCATTTAAAGCTTTTCCGGTATGAGTATTTATCGAATAACTTTAGTATTAAGAAAAGTAACTTCGATTTTTCTTTTCTTCGTGAAAACCGAGAGAATATTTATGCGCGCCAAATCAATGATAATAACACTAATGCTGGATTTTTTTTGGCCGACATACACTTTAGCACTATATCGATAGCTAGTGTGCTTATACGTAGTCGAGGAAGATATACTTGTATTGTATTGTCTGGTCACTAATATGGGTTAATTTTGTAAATATATATATAAACAGACATATAATCATAATACCATATATGTAATGATTTACTGATAATGCACAAGTCAACTATACAGAATATAAGTCAGTTATACTAGCTAGTCAGTTATTTGCATTTTTTTTTAGTTGTTGACATTTTGAGGGCCATTTATTTTGGAATAGCTCCTCTAATCAAGAACTCTCCGACATAATATAGAATGGGAACAACCGGTAAATTAATTAAAAAAAATAAAAATAAATCAATCAACCACAACATTCAGTGAGCAATAATTAATCAGAGGGTTTCCTGGTACATTCGATGTGGCTTAAATATACTTAAATCTCCCACGCCCACTAGACCCACACGCTTTAATTTGAATGAAATGGTGTCTCCAAAATCCAAATAATGCTTAGAGTTTTTCTGCTTCGTGACAAAAACAGCCCGTGTGTTGAGTCATCTGCGTTTGTCTAGAATATATCTATATAATTGGAAGTAGTCCTGTTCTAATAACTGATTGAGCAGTTTTGATTGTCAAATTATAATACCTCGCGTCACTCTAATTTGATAATCAACGTCATACATGTGTCTAATAATAGCATAGTATAGCAAATCACATTGAAAATCTTGGTCGACCGTAAAATCACAGCACGGGGGGAAAATTACTTTGTGAAATATTTAAAGCCGTAACACTAGAAATATCACTTTTAACCGTGCCTAATTAAGTTAATCATGGTTTACCGACAATCATTTTTTTTATGTTAAGCTAATTAATATATTACTAGTAGGAAGTCATTTATCCACTAATTACCATGTCATCAAGACGACAAGCCAATTCTGTATTTTGATAGGATTAGGTCATCGTGGCACGAGAAGAGGGCACGCCCCCTCGGAGTGGGAAACAGCAAGGAAAAGGACAAGATATCTCAAAGAGAAGAACGGGAAAAGAGGGAGACGATAATATGCCTAACATTGTAAGATAGTTTAAAATGAGCATGTTCCGATCAGGTTTGAAAATCTATAAGCAGACAGAAAAAGGAAGGCCGTTTCTTAAAGCTGAAACTTCCTCTATTAAATATAAGAATTTGAGCTGTTTCGAGCAAATATCCCAATTGAGTTTCTCAATTTCCCAAAGTTAGAATATGTAATAAGAGAATGAGAGTCGAGTACTGAAAATTTAATGTGCACAACCGATACTCTCCTTAAATGTCAGTTTGGCTGTTTTAGTTTATTGAAAACTTTCAGTTAAAATTAATAGCAATTGGCTTCATTTGTTTAATTTTCACTTCAAATAAAATAAATAAAAAACTATTTGTTGGCAAAAAGTTTACGTTCCCCCCTAAAATCTCTTAAATGGGAGTGATGCTCTATTAGAGCCCTAAATTGACTTATATTGGAGGCGACATTTGATCAGTCCATAATAACAACAGAAAAAATAAAACGTTTTCATTCATGCTCTTTCACACTCTCTCATTTGTTTCATTCTTAGCATCAAAATAAAATTTGTTACCATCGACTGTATTGGTGGTGCAAAGCTTTTAAATTGGAGAATTGGCCATGACTATGAGTAAATTTGGTCAACTTTTGATTTTTTTATTAAAAAAAAAAGGAAAAATGACACATCTATGATCATTTTGTGACAATATTGTCACAAAACTAATTAATTTGTGACAATATTTGGTGACAAAACACTCAATTTTGTGATTAACATTGTCACAAAGTGATCATATATTAAAAAAAATCCACCCAAAATTATTAGACATTTATGTCTCCCTTTAAGTCCATATTGACCGTCGTGAACATAAATTGGTCCACATTGGACCAACAAAAATGTTACAAAGATAAGTTCTGATTTTTTTAAGGCCAGTGTACAAACATTATAGATTAAACATAACATTACCCATTAAGCCCCATGAATGAAAAAGTATATAAAAAAATGTTTACAGAGAAATTGACGTTGAGGATGACAAAGTGAAGCACATGTATGTGTCTCTTTTATTGCTGAAAAATGGTACACTTTTTTTTCCGAGCATGCCAACTGAATTGGGCAATTGTTTTTTAGTGGAAGTTATACTTGGAATCCCTTAAATGAAAGATGTGACACTATATATAGGACACCCTATAACTGACTCTAGATTCTTCAGAAATCAAATCATACCCCATTATATTACAAGGTCCAAAAATGAGTGTGGAGATACGTAGTAGGAGACTTTCTTTGAGCTGAAATCACTTCCAGAGATGGACAGCTTCACAAAGTGCTTCCAATGAAGATTCAAATATTAAAAAAAATACTTTGTGAAGTTTGACTTCCTCCGTAGTCCTAATAATAAACATATTGTCACAATTTTTTTTCCAGGTTTGTTAATGAGGATAATCCCGTTTAGGGAAAAGAAAAAAAAATGGAGTACCATAAAAGTGTAACCAAGAAAGGGAAAGGGAATATAACCTCAAATAAAAAAAAAATAAAAAATAAAAAAAAACAAGTGATACAGAAACGACACAGGTGAGTTAATTCGAGAGAGAATACAATTTAATTGTTGTATTTTTGTATGAAAATATTCCATCTGTGTTTCAGTACAGTCACAATCTGCTGATACTTGCTTCAATAAAACGAGTATCGTATTATATGACCTTTTTAAAGACTTCATAGGTTCGTGAATTAAACTACTTGTTGGCAAGAGTAACACGTTCTATATATCTCCAAAAAAAAATATAAAGATGCTTGTGGTTATTTTTTTTTGGTGGCAGAGAAGCAAAAGCTCACAAACAGTGGAGCGAGTGTAGCTTCTGGGACTTGGACAAAGAGTACAAAATTATTGGTAACGAAAAGATTCACTTAGATTATTGCAGGTTGGTATGGCCCAAGTTATTATGACTTTTTACAAAGCAAATGAAATCTGAGATTACATATGCAAATGGCTAGTCCGTACTTGAATGATTCTTGTACCAAAACCCTGTTTAAAACGCTGCATCATAAAGATTTCTATTTTGGATGTCTCTGTCAGTGACACACCACTAATTTATAGACTCGTACTCTAACAAGTGGGGCTAGGGCAAAAGTAAAAATGAAAAAAAAAAAAAAAAAACAGAAATAAGTAACAAAATCTAGACTAATAAGTTTACGATTTAACTCTTTATTTATATCTAGGTTTTTTTTGTTTAGTGAAGAGGAAAGATGCTAGGTACTAACCTTACAAGCCATTTAATCGTTATCTCATAGAATGCTCATCAAGCTTTCTCATAAAAATAAAAAATTAATGTGCCATGCATTCATATTTGCTAACACTGTGAACTACCGTAATAAAAAAATAAGAATAAATATTACTGTGGCAGAGACGTTTCAGAGAACGTAAAAAGAATGATACAAATGTAAAAATAATTTGGACCCATATTCCATATTTTCTACTCATTGTTCACGATAGAAATAAAAAGAAAAAGAAAATGAAACAAAGTACCGTAATTAAGGAGCCGCCGCTTTCAGTAGATCATCCCAGGAGGCCAGTTTCACCCTAGGTCGGTTTTTCAAACCCCCGAGCCATCTTTCTTCAGAGTCTATTTTCTCCCAAGCACTAAACGGAACGACCCGAGTTTTTCGTTTTTCAAGTAATTGGACAAGACCCTCTCTGCCAGGCTTCGGTGAGCTCAACGGGGACACCAACACACCCCGCTCCACATCTTCTGATATGCTCGCCACCTGTCGCGATGAGCGATTTCATGTTAATTAGCCTAAGAGAGAATTTGAGGTTGTTGTAGCTAAAGATGTTTTACATAAATAAAAAAGGAACTATAGGACTCACAGTTTCTTCAGCGCAGTAAAGGTTCGTACCAATGATTCCCGTTGGTCCTCTCTTCAACCATCCACACACGTACAAACCCTTCTCGAGCAGTTGAACATCTTTGTCTGTGTCACTAACTACTCGACCATTGATGTTTGGAACTATACCTAATATATAACAGCACTGTTTAGAAACAGTGTGCGAGATTCGGAGTGTAAAACATGAACCAACATAGCTTGATGTTTTACTCTCTCTAAGAGGGGGTCGAGTTCAGGCTTCGATCAAGATGTCTTGATAAAATTGAGAGGTCAGATTATACCTCTCCGATGGTCAAAGGGCAAACCGTCAACCGATCTTGATTTGTATCCGATGCTCTTCAATACCAAGCTACAGGAAGAGAATATTCTACAGTCAGAGCTTCACTCCAAAGCAAATGAATGTGGCAATAAACCGAAATAAAGTAGAAAAAGTTTTTTTTTATCCTCTTTTAAAATTTATCAGGCATCGAAATAATCCACATAGCAAAAACAAACAGTAAGTACAGTGCAGCTTCTATTTTAACTAATGTGGAATGAGATCAATATCATGAGTATAAAAGAGCAGTGCTTGATTGGGTATACAAATAGTGATAGAAGTAAGAGATCAAAGGGATACTCGCCCAGATTCGATGTCTTCAAATTTCCCAGTGCCGACAGCTATCTGGTTTCCTGGTTCACTGCCTACAAAGCAAGGATGGATCAAGAGATCAGTTCGGAGATGCACTTAAAAAAAGTAAGAATACTTCATTCTTCGTTTACTTATTCCTTTACAAGGTCAACAAATAAATGATTAATAAGATGTGTGGTTTCCTGTCTACATATTTAGAATTCCAGAATTGTAATTAGCTAACACAGAGCAACTTACCTTGAAGAACTGTTTTCTCGAGCCGAACACCAGACACGTGGGCACCTCTATCACATGATTCCAGAAATCTATCGGGTTTCCGAAAGAAGACAAAATGTAGCTCGCGTTGATTGCAGCTCGGCTTCGAAGGTGCTGAGCTGGCAGCCTTGGTAAGCAACTCATAGACCCTTCTCTGGATTCGACTATTCTTCAGCTCTTCCTTGCATAATACATCAGTAAATAGCGTAAGAGAAAAAAACGCGAAACATTGAGACGCCTAGCTTAAATTTTTATCAGACCAAATATGGGTACTGTTAGGCGTATTGAGAGAGACAACGATTTACCTCATCTACTGAAGACTTAAGCAGATCTGCTTCCTGTATGTGCACAGACAGATTTCTGATACCTGGAAGAATATCCCAAAAGTCAGGCAATTTGCAGGTAATGACTACTCGTACAACCAAATATCAGAAATCATCACATTTTAGACAAGAGACATATATATAAGCTCAATCCCAATACTTGAATGAAAGGCAAAGTTTCCAAAGAATATACCGAGAAGTTCACGAAGTTCTTTAGTGGTACATGCTGCTTGGACTGGACCTCGCCTACCCACCAAATACACTTTCCTAAGACAGCAAAAACTTCAGTAATATTTTGAGAATTTATCAACTGCAATAGAAGCTAATGTGTCTATCTCGTAGCTAACAAGACAATAGCAAGAAAGAAACCTTATATTGCTCTGTTCAAGAGCAGCCAAAGCATGGCTTGCAATATCAGTCATTGCCAACTCTGTTGTTGGCCTTAATAGTATACGAGCAACATCAAGAGCCACATTTCCCTGAAATTAAACATAAAGAAGCCAGATAAGCAATCAATTCCAGTTTAACCCTCTCTCCACTGAGGCTACTTTGTAGCGAACAGCCACGTTTGAACATATACTTACACTTTCCAGCTTATACGATGTTTGGAAACTGAAAACCAGTCATATATAACTTACTACCTTCCTAAATAGTTTATGGAAGCTGTACATACCTGACCAAGAATTACAGCTGTATCAGTGTTCTTTAAATCGGGATCAAGGAACCTGCAATCAGGATGGCCATTATACCACCAAACGAATTCTCTAGCTGAGTGTACCCCGACCAAATCCTATCATAAAAATGACAAAAATAATGGTAGAAGATAAGATACAAGTAACAGAAACCCTAACCCACTTGTGAAATCATGTAATGGTCACAGAGAAGAAAGTCGGTATCAAGTTCGAGGAACATACTTCTCCCGGAATGCCCAGAGCTCTATCACTTTCGGCACCGTAGGAAAGCACAACCTGCTCTCAATCCAAATTTCATCCAACAAGGGAAAAAAAAAAACAGGTCCAACAAAATGAAAGATCCAAACCAAAAGAAATACCAAATCGAATCTGAACTAGAAACCAACCGCATCATAAAGCTTGCGAAGCTCAGAAAGGAAAACGGATGATCCAAGAGCTACGTTTCCGAAAAAAGAGCAGCGCTCTTGTTGAGCAACCCGCGTAAACTGGTTGATCACAACCTGTTGCAAATTTTCTGATAAACTAAGATAAATTAAAAAGAAATTACTCAGCTCAAAGAGACTCAAAATGACAAAGTACTGAACTGCTCAAACACTAGCTAAGTTGAGTTTGAGTCAATTGAAACTATGAAATAACCTTCATTAGTTTTCTTGACATTACAGTACAGCTATTATATACATATATGCTCGTGCACACACACACACACACACACTAAGCTGACCTTTGTTTCTGGATGATCGGGAGCTACGCCAGAGCGGACTAATCCAAAAGGCGTCGGCAATCGATCTATGATATCGACCTCTGCTTCTCTGTGAGCTTTAAGCACCTGAAGCGACAATTTTTCTTTGATTTTCTCGGTATCTAGAGAGAGAGAGAGAGAGAGAGAGAGAGAGAGAGTACCTTCTCGGCAGCGTAGAAACCGGCTGGACCACTTCCGACGATGCAGAGCCGAAGAGGGCGGCGAGATGACACGACGGACGAGAATGCTCGATGGACAGACATTTTTTGCAAGATTGTATAGGCGTCTTTGGATCCGAGAAATGGTCGGACACAACCGTAATTCTAAACCTAGTTCCAGCGAACGGCTTCAACGATGAACCAGTCTGGAGTCTATCAAAGATGTGGAAAACAAATATATTATGGACTATCACAGAATATGTCTCGGTCTGCAAAATAAACCGAGTATGCATTCCCTAGAGACTCTTAACCTAGAGCTCTGATACCATCCTGTCACGTCCCGGGGAAATGAGGTGTGATTATTGAATAAAATTAAACACAAATAAACTTTACATAACTATCCCACGGTGCATACTCAGTTATTTACTTTACAAGTCTAAAGATAAAAGAAAGAAAACGAAAAATAAAACCAACTTTCGACATTTGATAGTCTATCCAGTGAAAACCTTCAAACTCTCGACCACACTTAATCCCGAGGTCTTCCTAACCCTTCTCCTTCTCACATCCTGATTATAAAAAAAAATTGAGGGAAATAGGGGTGAGCCTGAGGCTCAGTAGGTGCTATAGTAATGGCTTGATTTTTAAAAAGATTTTCGAAAATAATACTTACTTTATAATAATATTCTTGTCACGCGTAAATCACCATACACGTACAAGTATAATAATAGTCTTATACGTGTAAATCACCATACACGCACAAGTATAACTTGCAGGAATGTAAATTGCATGAATGTAAATGATAGAAATGTAAATGACGGAATGCTGATGCTAGAAATGTAAATGCAAGAAATGCAATTGAATTTAAATGTGCACCTACGCCCATTTAAACGTATACTATTTCCTGAGATCCTGTCAACATAACTCGTGACAGTCCTCTCATCAGAATGGTGCACTCTCCACACCCTTATATATATATATATATATATATATATATATATATATATATATATATATATATATATATATATAACGATTGCAATATCCGCTTCATATATATACGTTCCCGGCTCTATCAGGATATACAAAATATTTTATTTCGCAAATACGGGATATATGTATAATATCGAAAATATTCTCAACTTCATTATCAGATATCCTGAGATGAAGTTCCACCACATTTTCTAAGAACGGTTTAGGTTTCGTGGCACGTTCACAACCATTTTCATTTCGAAAATAATATATACTTGAGGTCAAACCGTAAAATCAGGAGAGAAGGGTTATAATAACCTACCTCGAGAGTAAGCGTCTATGTCGCTCTTCCACGAGACGTTCGCTCGTCCTGTGAACCTGAACGTTCACTAAAACTGAGAATCCGGACGTTCACTTACTCCGTGAACCCTCTAAACAACTTTCAGTCTTGAGTCCTATCACAGTAAATCAAACCGATCCTGAATCAGAATCCTATGAGTAATCCACAATACTCAAACTCAAACGTACGATTTAAAAGAATCGTAGAACCCAAAGACATATCATCGGAACAAAACTTCAAACGATATGAGAACGTGTAAATTCGAACGAAAAACTACGATCAATCTCAAAACCGAGAAATAATTCTAATAAGCAAGCTCGTTCTCCTTTGAACGAATCTAATCTCATTTCTATAACGAAATCTGAGAATAACTCTAGTTAAACACGTATCGTTTCTTCCTTTCCGAATTCCAAAGAACGTAATCAAACTTATTATCATTATTAAGCTCGCGTAACCGAGAACCCGAACCGAGAACCCGGACGTTAAATCAAAATCGAATCTTAACTCTCGAAATCCTTAAACGAGCTTAATCATAATAACGAATAATCCATTTTTTTTTTCTCTTTACAACTTACATCGAGACGGTCCTTAAAGTAAAACATATTAACGTACTAACTTGGCACGATTCGAATACAATAATCTTAAACGTCATAACTACATAAAAACGTCAAAATAATTTCTCTAAATCTAGACAGACGCTCCACGAGTCACTGAGCCAAAACCGAACGCCGTTATTCACCCGGTCTCGGCTTCGCCTCGTCAACGCTCGCGCGTAGCTCCGTCATTTCCCGGCCTCGTCCTTGCCGCCCCGAACAGCTGTTTTGGGCTCTGCGTAGCCCGCCTATACCTTACCTAGACCCTCGACCAGAACAACTCACACGAAAACAAAGCTCATCAACCATATCAACATCAGAAATTAAAGCCAACATCACACGGCCAAAATAACAACCTCACGGCCAAGTCCAAAATTCACGTCCAATTTATCCAAAAAATCAAACAATCCATCTTACACATAATCTCGAGCATACCATCAATCCAAGAACACCAAAACCATCTCAAAATCACTAAATCACGTCCAGAATATTAAAACCCCCAATTCTCAGATTCTCACAAACCCTAAGTACCCAATTTTCGTCCAAAATCCAAAATTTCACCAAGAATCATACTCAAAACCTCCAAAAAGAATTTCAAACCAACCTTAATATCACGAAATCAAGTTTGGGTTTTGATGTCTTACCCAATTTTTCCGTGGATTTGGACTCTCCGGGGTTCTCTCTCTCTCTCTCTCTCCCGGCGTGTTTTTCTCAGGCGGCGGCCACGGCGAGGTCGCGACGGTGGCGCTCAGCTCGGCTGGGATGCGCGCGCGGTGGAGCTGTGATGGCGCGCGAGGGCTGAGCGAATAGTGAGAAGAAGAAGGTGAGGGAAGGATGATGGTGGTCGGGATGGTAATGAAGGATGGTTCTCGTTGCTGGAAATATTTTTTTCTCTGTTTTGTGCAGGTATCGCACGCGGCAAAAGGAAGGAGAAGAACTCGAGAAGAGAAGAAAATAAGGAAAAAAGAAAATGAAAATTTCCTTTTATATGAAAACGAGAATACTCTATTTATTCATCAAGTCCTTCGGTTCATCACCGACCCCTTTCGACCCCGATTCCAAGTTTTTATTTCAATTGAGCCCGGAAAAACATGACAACCACGTCTTTGTCACAAAATTTTGTGACTTCAAACATAGCCGATCGAATTTTTAATTTCAAGTTTCGAAACCGAGAAAATTATCGTTCGTTTTCGATTAATTCAAATATATTCAAGGTTTCTCGAAATTAATTCTCATCCTTGAGAATTTATTTTCTTGAATTAATTTCCGGAACATTTCCTCATAACTAATTTATTATTCGCGATGAACTCAATAAATCATTCATTTTATTCCGAGATTTCTCCTTACCTTAATATACTTAAACTAATTCAATAAACGTGTTATTCCAACCAAAAAATGATGGAAATGATTCTTAGAAAATTAATCACATAATTTTCTCGTCCTTTTGATGAACTTAATTTACAACATTAAGCTTAAATTTCGAGTCGCTACATTCTGCAACGCGGGTACGTAGGCAGCTCAAAAGAAGCACAGTCACACTCCCATTCACCTCATTCTCTCTTCAGAGAACACCTCTGATTAGAGAAACCTCAACTCGAAACTTTCGAGTTCACACTGTGGGCTCGGGTGCGGCCACTTGATCCGGCATTGGGTGGAACCGTCCCGAAACTTTAAATCGTTGCTCATTTTCGTGCGACAACAAAAGAGAAGATTTACATTACAAGCCTAGACGGATGGCAGAAGTTGAAGGAGAAGGCAGAGCTGACCAGCGGAGGTTGACGTCGGAGAAAGTGCTCCAGTCCCGTCGGAGATTGTGTGTGCTTTGGTTTCGAAATGGCACAACCCAACCCAACACAACACGGATTTCTTAAGTCAATAACAGTTTTACCCTTATCAATTGCTAACCTTATTTCTTTTTTTTCTTTTTTTATTTCCTTTCTTGAATTTACAGAAATGCCACGAACATAGTGGAGCATAACATATGATGAATTTCTTCCAATTCTTTCGGGTAAGTAGCAGAGTATGACATTTCCATTTCAAGGTTGGAATAAAAATAATGTCTTTTATGAATAGTTTAGTTGTTTGTAATAGTATTAGAAAATTAGATTTTTTAGCTTTCGTGGTTCTACTTTCTGCGAACGTAGTTTTGTAACTTCTTTTTGTTGTAGTGCTATCTATACTCGTACAATGTAGAACTCTAGTTGTAAAAAAAGCTTGTTCTGGGGAAGCTTTGATTTAATGTCATGTTAAGTTCTTTTCTTTATCTTTTCCAAAAAAAAAAAAAAATGAAGATGCATTGTTGTTGTGCTTTTACTTCAGAGTTCTTGAAACATCACATTAGGTTATTTTTAGTCTAATTAATTGATTTTCCAAATAGTCTAATTAATTGATTTTTCAATAAATATTGAAAACTATTTGACATGATTTCTCAAATCAACACACACACTTATGAATTCGTATAATAAAAAAAAATGTTATATATCACATACCTACCATTAGTGCTGTTTTTTTTAATATCATAAATAGAATTTCAATTGAATACCGAGAAAGACCGACAATATCTTATAGTTCGTTTCAAACCGAAATCTAAACATCGGGGGCTATCTTCCAATTTGTAAATAGATGGCCCTTTGAATTGTGAAATATTGAATAGGTTGGAGAAAATTTTCAGTTTGTAGTATTTTATTAATGTTCGTTCCTAAAATACCAACTTTTACACACAAAAAAAAAAACTAATTCTAAATGATATTGTAAACAAAGCTAAATAAAACTATAACATTAAGACAAATAAGTGGGTATAATTTACATAAAAATTTGAAAAAGTATATAATATATATGGCTAAAACCTTTGAATGAAAGACGTAGAGTTAATTCTAACAACCAGTTATCCCAAGTAATATCGTGAGTAAAATTGAGATTTAGGGCTTCGAGGCCCAATATATGTTTAGGCATCTTTTGGATCCAAGAAATGGTTGGAGAAAACCCGAATCCTAAACCTAGTCCTTGTGGAGTGTGGTTCTGATTTCCGGACTGTTTGCTTCGCGTAGGTTCTATCTTTATGTCCACTATTTGTTTGACGAATGAGATTATTTTAGAAGTATGACCTCCTAGATAATTTAGGATCGAAATTCAATGTGTCAAAATTAATCCAAAATTATGACTTCCTTATATGTCTTGGTAAAAAAATGTCTTTAATGAAATATCTTTTTATTTTGCTTATGTATTTACTTAATATATTGATATTTTTTATATTCCCTCAAGACTTATTTTTCGTTTGGTCTGTGAAGTTTAAAAAAAATGAATGATTTTTTTTTTGAAAATGTGGAAAAAAAAATTCATTTGAAAAATTTGAGAAATCGTTTGAAGCTTTATTGACATCTTTATCTTTTTATTGACAAATATGTGAATAAATCTTCAAACGATTATGAGAATTTTTTTTAAAATTTATTGAAATCATTGTCAATAAATTTTTTAGATGTCAATAAATCTTCAAAGAATTATGTTGAAGATTTATTGACATCCAGAAAACTTATTGATAAAGATGTCGATAAATCTTCAAAGAAATTCCCATAATTTTTGAAGATTTATTGACAAAGATGTTAATGAATTTTCAAAATTTCCAAAAAAATATCCTAAAATGAAAGAAAGATAAAATGATTAAAAAGACGCATAAATGAATCAGGACAATACTTTAATATCCTAAAAAAACAACAATGTTACTGTGTTCCATTCCCGTCAAACTTTCATATAATTTAAGACTTGAAAAAATGAACCAAACAATAAAGTTGCAAGACAAAAAAAATGTATATATATATATATATAAATAAAGATGTAGACATAAAATCCAACAAAATAAGTGTCTTCCCATATAAAAAAAATCCCAAATAATAAATACTTTCCATCTACGTTCTTATCTTTTTTACACCAAAAAAAAAAAAAAAAATCAAATTAAACCTTTTACAAGAATAAAAACCTCCACCCCTTTCATTATAATAAGCCTATATTATTTGAGAGAATTATGTACATTTTTCTCTCCGAGGAGAGAGATAATTATAATGGTTGTAGGGCTGGCAAGAGCCCCAAAAGTCAAATTTGACAGAGGCAAAACGCGCGCGAAAAGCCTTGCGCGCGCATGGCTATCAGAGGCGTGTGCGCTATTTTTCGACATGGCATGGTGCCATTGAGCGTTTTGCTCTTTTTCTTGCCTTTTTTTTTCGTGGGCCCGTTCTGAATGGAATTTAATATTTGCGAAAATGACCGATAACAATTTTCTTATTATAATTTAAATGATGTTTAAAGATTGCGAATTTGATTATTTTCCGGTTGAATTGTGTTTTCATAAAACTTCTGAAAATCATTTCAAATTCATCGAATGCTATTTTGAATTTGCAATTAACAAACAAAACTCTTCAGATGCAATTGAGTCATTGATTCGAGCAAAAAGTAAAATAAAAAATTGAGTCATTGATTACTATTTTGAGATTAATTAAACTATAGTAGGTAACATATGATTTAAGGATTTCTGTATGTTTTGTTAAAATAAGCTCGTGTGAAAGGGGTTGGTTTTGTTAGGTTTTAGATCAAATGAAAACCCAAATCACCATATGTGATTTTACTTTCTGTTGATAAAAAAAAATAAAAAAAGGAATCAATTTTGTTACGTTATGTAGTACGGAAAAGAGATAAACACAGTAGGAGTGAAAGGCTGAAAGCGCACACAAACACATGCACAATTTTTATCAACCACCGAGCATTGTGGTCCACCGCAATTCTAAGGCTTAATCATTTCGAAATTTAACTTTCTTTGTGTTTTAGTTGAGGTGTGAATATATTTTAGGATAAATTACACTCATACCCCCTGAATTCGGAGGTCGGTAACACCTCACCCTCTGAACTCAAAATTTCCACAAAAACTACTCTGATCTTTCAATTTTGTTGAATTGCGCCCCTTCCGTCTATTATTTTCAGTTACCATCCATGACAAACCCACGTTTTCGACACGTGACCCATCAGCGAGGGGTATATTTGGTATTCTCTCTCTCTCATGCTTCTTAGTCTCTTTTGTGATTATCTGTCGTTCTTTTTTTTTCTTTTTCTTTTTTGGTGTCAAAAGTTTGTTTCATTAAAATCAAACGGCTTCAACCACCATGGAAGAAGATCCCTGGTGGAGAAGCATCCAAAATACAATTCCTACTCAGCCAAGACAGTTTAAACTCAATAAAAACAGAACTCGAGGAACACAGACTATCAAACAGACCCAACAAACGCGATTCACGACAAGTCTTCCGGTTGTCCAGATCCTTGCACAAGGCAATCACATTCCTTGAGGAATAGAAATACATATATTATATCTGCTTTGGCATTAGGACTGTATGTTCATGATTTAAACAACGCAATAACCATGATAATGCTAACAAGAAACAACAAAAAAGAAAGAGAAAAAAAAAACCTATCTTTTACAGACAAATCATCATAATGTTCCAACCCCATGAATTCATTCAAATTGGGGAACAAAGTTGAAGAAGAAGAAGATGGAGAATCCTCTTTGGAATCGCTATTTAGTTGATGACCCAAAAGCTTTTCGTCGACCAAGTCCTTGACATACTTCACAGACAATGGATGAAAGTTGAGAGCCCAATCAGAAACAAACCCTCTGACCAAAACCCATTTTTCCTCTTCTTCCATAACTTTCCACTTAGTGCTGACCTCGTTGGTCTCCATGGAAAGGTAAAGACAGAGCTCTCCGAAGAGGATGTCCCGGCTCTTCTCCACGGCCTCGCGGCTCTGCGCCAAAACGGCTCTCCTCTTTGCCACTTCTCTGCTCAGCTTCACCGCCACCGACTCTGCGGCGCGGGACTCCGATGAGCATCTGATTCAGTCTTTGGCTCTGCTTCCGACGACCGTCGTCGGGATTCGGGTCTTGAAGATGGGTTTCGGAGAGAGATTGATTCAACCCTCATAACAATTCCAATATGAAAAAAAAACGACACAAAAAATTAATCATTTAAATTATCCTTAATTCATAACATGAGAGAATACCAAATATACCCCTCGCTAATGGGTCACGTGTCGAAAACGTGGGTTTGTCATGGATGGTAACTGAAAATAATAGACGGAAGGGGCGCAATTCAAAAAAATTGAAAGATCAGAGTAGTTTTTGTGGAAATTTCGAGTTCAGGGGGTGAGTTGTTACCGGCCTCCGAGTTCAGGGGTATGAGTGTAATTTATCCTATATTTTAATTTGTGTTATTTTTTTGTTATATTTTTTACTTAACCTATTTTTTTTATTGTGATGGTCGAAAAAAAAACTAAAAGTTATCCTTGCCACTAGACTTAGGGATTAATAAATGGTCCTACGGTCTTTTTCCCTACCTATATATATTTTTTTAATTATTCCTTTTTTGACATGTTCAAAATAATGATTATTTAAGTCGTGCATTAGATGACGTTGTGATATTAAAAAAAATAATTTTCTAACAAATCAGGTCATATTAAATATCACAATTTCAATATAATCAACGTTTGAAAACTTGGCATGTGAATCAATATATTTGAGATTTATGATGTTCATATCGATGGGTTCGATTCAGTCCGAGATCATGTGTATCTTTGTATTGGGACTTTCAAAGTCTGCATTAGTGATGTAATCACTTCTATCTAATGGAATTCTTGATTATTAAAAGAAAAATCAATAGAATAAATTTCCAATTGTGTCCTTTAACATATTGTGTGGTTACAAAATTCTTTTAAAAGCATTGTTTACCGATAATTACATAAAATTTAAAAAGCCACACAGTTCATATTTTGTAGTAGTTATATTTGACAATAAATTAAGTAATATTGGCACCGTTTGACATAGCTTTGTTTTAAAAAAAAATGTTTTTAGAAACAGTTTTTGAAAAAAACTGTTTTTTTTTAACTGACAGGTGTTTGGTAAACTGTTTAAAAAACAGCTGTTGCTGGTAACAAAAGCTGATTTAGCGTTTGGTAAAATAAATATATTATAGTAAAAAGACTAAAATAGACATGTTCTTAAAAATTAAATAATAATTATTAATATGATTATTTATATGCATATATATGAATTATAATTACAAATTAGATAAATATGGATTGTAAAAATTTATTTTATTTTTAATATAAAGTTTTTAAATTATTAACAAAAATTTAAACTATAGATTCATCGTTTCTACTAAACTTGCAGCAATCTCATCTTGTAATTGGTCCATACTACTCGAAGAAGTCTGACAATCTTCATCTTGATCTTCAGTTGTGTCGTTTGCATCCCCTTCGGCATCGCCCTCTGTCTCATCGAATATTTCAAAATCAATCTCTTGTCTTGTATGCATTCGAATATAGTTATGCAGTGACATAGTTGCGATAACTATTTTTACTTGATTTTTGAATGGATAACTCAGCATGACATTCAGGATTCTCCATATTTTTTTCCACACTCCAAAGCTCCGCTCGATGACGCTTCTCAGAGAAGAATGCGCGCGATTGAAGATTTCTTTGCTTGTAGTAGATTGTGTTCTTCTCGCACGAAAATGATCCAGATGGTATATTTGACCTTTATACGAACCAAGATATCCAAGCAAACTAGGATAGCCAGCGTCTACCAGATAATACTTTCCTACGACATATCAAGTTGAATATAATGATTTAGTTTAATCTGTATACAAGACAAAGCTATAAAAAAACAACCAGTTAAGGTCTTCTGGGTTTCTCTTAATTTTATTCTTCTCTTTCTTCGATTCGTGATTTCGTTTTCAGGGGACAACGGGGTAATGAGTTGGTTAACATGTCGGTTTCAGGGTATTTTTATTGGAGGTTTTGAGATTTGGGTTTCAGGGTATTCTTTCTTGTTCAATATGCTGGGCTTTTATCCTTTCTCTTTCATGTCAGCATAACTCACTGGTTTGTCTGGTTTCATGACAGCGCTTAAAAGCTTTTCTTATTCCAAGATTTGCAATAAAATTATTTGACCAATTAAGCTGTTAGTAATACAACGATATGGTGTGAGAGATTTAGATAGATCTTCTGGTGAGCTTTATACCTCATAATTGTTCTTTAAATCCACTCTACATATGCTAGAAAACATCGTTTCTAGGATTAGTAAATGTCTATTGAGTTTATTTAGAAACATAAACAAAAAGACTAACCTTGATTTTGATTTTTCAGGTTCTTCCCCAAATAAATATTCAGAGCGTGATTAGGAGAGAGAGCCGCTTCAAATGCGTTGTTCAAGTTTGATTTTTTTTTTTAGAAACTCTGCATTTTCGAGAGCCAAATGAGTTGTATAGGTTTGATTTGTTTTAGAAACTCAGATGTGAATTCAAATTATTTATACACTTAATGTTTTGTTTACATTTTTGTTGAGAAATTTTAGGAATATTTGTTTACGTCTTCTACTTTGTGACTGGGTTTTTGCGACTGGTTCTATACTCGGTTACAGGTTTGTTAGAGAGATTTTAGGAGTAATTTCGGGATATTCACAAAATTATGAGGATATTATAGTAATTGTCTATCGAAATAGATAAATGATTTTACCAAAAGCTAGGAATCATAGCTTTTGAAACTCACATAGGAATTCTAAAATCGATTTTGAAGATTTTTATACAAGCTGTTTTACCAAACACATAAAAACAATTAAGCTTTTTCTACCAACAAAAACTGGCTTAAATAATTTGTGCCAAACACGTCCATTTTGTTGGCCACGTACTGTCCCTATAAGTAGTAGTCGGTTACCATTTTTTTAATTCGTTGACTCAAATAATAATTTACATATTTCAGAGTATATTAACACCATAAATCTCAAATACCATCAATCACTAAATAGGAAACAGCTTCATGAATCTCTTTAAAACATATTATTTCCAAATATTTTCATAATTGAAATCGTTCATAACAACTAAACTCAAGAATCAATTTTTCATTTCGAATTTTCATTTGATTACCCAAAATAGAAAAACCCGTAAAACTTTAACTACACAACACATGCTTTTGACTGTACTACAAGAAATTAAATTTTTCGAAATAAAACATACAACACTGTTAATAATCAAAATAAGTTCATTCACAACAGCTTTGAATCCTAATAATTAACTATTATTTCTATTTTTTTCCATATTCGAAATCTAAAACCCAAGAACTCCAATAAACCTAAAACCCTAAATATAATTTCCACTTAATGGTAACACTAAGACCCCCAATATATTTTCAAAAAAATTGGAATTTTTCTTTCACGATTTACTGACATATTGGTCAATACATTTGGTAATTTTTTTTTAATGATTTTCACTAGGAAAAAAAAAAGCTTTAGAATCGACGATAGTCGCTTTATAAAACTCAAATATCACTTCTAAAATGGCTTTACAAGTGACAAAAGATGCTTCAAAAAACCCGCGTTTAATTTTCTAAAAGAGACATTTGTCGCTTCTAGATTACAGCGGGTTTGCTTCTAAAAACTCGTCTATTTTGCGGGTTTGCTGGTCCGAGCAGCGAGTGTAGGGATCTGGCAGTAGGTTCTAGATCTGGAGGTAGCAAGTTTGGTGGGTCGGGTGGTGGTTCGAGGAGGGTTGTGTTGGTGGCGGTGCAATCGGAGTGGTTGTGGTGCGGTCAGAGGGAAGGGTCGGAGTGGCGGGATGAGGGTGGTGGTTCGGAGGAAGGGACGGTCGGAGTGGCGAGATGATGGTGGTGGTGCGGAGTGGTGACCGAGATAAGAAAAAAGGGAAACCGAATTTAAGATAATATGAAGAGGGAGAGAAGTAAACTTATAATCGGAGAGGATCATGACCGTGGCCAGAGTGGTTCACAGACCTCGGGATGTTGCGGCGAAACGTGGTGATCGAGCGGAGTTTCCAATGCGAGAGAGAGAGAGAGAGAGAGATTCGTCGGATTGGTTGATAGAGCTCAGGGTGGGGGGATTAGAAGTGGTCAAGAGTTTGAAATTTTCGGAAAAGTCAAAGAAGGAATAAGATTTAAAATTACCTAAGTTTTGGAAGCGACATTTCAGTTATAAAAGGGCGGTAAACTTGTAGAAGTGACGATTGTAGTTTCTAATCTAAAAAAATTCATTTTTTAAGGACTGCGTTTGTAGTAGTGTTAAAATAAAATAAAAAAATGTACTATAAAATGAGACTTTGTGCTCTTATTATTTCATTTAGTAAAACTAACCAAATTTTAGTTAAATTGAAAAATTATTTTTGCAAATGACTGCATTATTACACTGTCCTAATTACAATTATTCTAATTAATTTTTATTTTTAAATATTTCCTCTTTTCTCGTTTGACCGCAGGCCCCTTCATATTTGATTCTTGGCTCTGCCTCTTACGAAACTCTCGCAAGATTTTCTCTGGTGTCGTATTAAGGTGAGGCCAAAAAGTCCAAAACTAAAATAAAATATCCACATTTGCCTAAATCAAAATAAAAAATAAATTATATTTGAAAACTTACTTCATCATACCTAATCAAGCTTATCTCTTTTTATATTTCATTATCGCAAAAATGGTTGTACGTATCCCATTTGGCGGTGAGGTGATATGGACCGAAACTTAGTCGGCCCATATTGTCTTATCAACCCGACGGTTCAGAAGGGCCACACACGCCTTTACCAATTCGAATACCAACCACGCCCTTATGGGCAATTGCCTAATTAAGCGCTCCAATTAATAAACCCTTTACTTTACTTTATTAACTTTCGATGTGGGACCCAATCATGTGGAAAATTACAAAAGGAAACGCTCTGCCCATCAATTCTCTAGCTTTAATACACGTCTCCCTGGCCTAATACAATCCCTTTAACAATTCAACTACTCCTTTCATTTATTTATCGAGAAATTTCAATTTCTAGATCCAAAAGTTATGAAAATATCTCAATTAGACCCGCAAATTAAAAAATATCCAAAATTAAACTTTTATACCAATTTTGAAAAAAAATACCCTTAAAAGCCCATATAACACTACTAAACAAAATTCATTCTCTACTTATTAGTATGTTGTTCATAATAAAAAAAAACAACTAATCATTAATTAGGAAAAAAAAATAATTATGTTGTTCATAATTAAAAAAAAACTAATTATTAGTATGTTGTTTATAATTACAAAAAACAAATAATTATTAGTAATGTTGTTCATAATAAAAAAAACTAATTATTAATTAGAAAAAAAAAACAACTAATTATGTTGTTCATAATTAGAAAAAAAAACTAATCATTAATTAGTAAAAACAACTAAATATTAGTATACTTTATTAGTATATTTTGTTCATAAATAAAAAATAAATAAAAAAAACTCTTTCTATTTATCTTAAATTATTAAAAAAAAAATTCAAACTCGTCGGAACGTGTCGAAATCCATCGGAACTCGTCGGAACGTGTCGGAATTCATCGGATCCCGTCGGAATCCATCGGAAATTCCCAGATTTAAAAAAAAAAAAAAAAATTCACCTCCAAATCTCATTCAAATAAATCTAAAATAACTAATAACCACTCAAATCTTGTATCCTATCAATCCTACACTAATTAAACCATAAAAAAAACTAACTTTTTTTTTGTCATTTTGAGGTATGGAAGTTTGAGAGAGCTTGAAACTTTGGTGGAGGTCGGATTTATGGTGGTTTCGGTCGGATTTGGTGTGGTGGGCGTTGGAACTCGTCGGATTTGGTGTTCTTTGGTATGGAGAGAAAGTGAGAGTGAGAATGAAAGAGATGGAGAGAAAGTTTATTTTGAATTAAGGGTATTTTCGTCCAAAATTGGTACAAAAGTCCAATTTTGGATATTTTTTTAACTAACGGGTCTAATTGAGATATTTCCATAACTTTTGGGTCTAGAAAATGAAATTTCTCTATTTATCGCATAATAATCGGGACCTTCACAAGCCTTTGCTAAACCGGAAAGAAAATAAAAAAATTCCAATTGCATATTTGCTTAAAAATAAACGAACCATATAACATTTGGATAACAGCCAGATTTTTTTTTTTCTAGGAGAATATAATAATTAGAAAAAAATATTATTATATTTATTTTTTCTTTAGCTGGAAATTATATGCAACAAAATATTTACATTAAATTGGTCATTTGAAACATTTAGACTTCAATTTAACAAAGGTTTATAAGTTTTTTATTTTATTTTTAATTACATATTGCTTAAATAAACTAATTATATAACATTTGGTAACAGCTAGATTTTTTTTATAGGAATTTGTAATAATTAGAAAAAAATATTATTTATGAAAGATTCTGGTAGTATTTATAGTACCATTAGAAGGATTAAATAGTAAATGTGTTTTAAGAAAATGACTGAATAGAAAATAATAAAAACAATAATCAATAAAAGAGAAAATACTCATAATACTTATGGAAAACTAAATGATAATAAAAACTAAATATTCTCTAATAACTTCTACACGTCTTATTAAAAAAATTATGGACAGACGTTTCTGGGTTCATTTAATCTCCGACTAATCTTATAGGACCTCCAAGTAATAGTTTGTATATTATCTGAACTCATCCAATCCTTCAGAGGAAAATGTCGGGGAATTGAAGGAGCACTAGTTCAGAGAGCACCCTATTGAATCATCTCATTCTAATCTGCTCTTACACCGCTAAGAAAACTAAAAACCTGCTTGAGGTTACCTCTAGATGGCCGGGCATTCACTGCATACCTACAAATGACGATCAATCTTCTCCTCATATCGCCTTTTGTAATTTGACTCTCGCCGAAGAACTTTCCGCCATCAAAGGTTCCTTGATTACGTTAGAAACAAGCTTAGAACACAAAGAGTATGCAAGAGAGCTAAGAAGATTGGCTGCTCCATGTTCAACAAAACTTCCCAACTTTTTGGCATCTAATTACGTGATAATTATAATGAGGCAAGATTTAAACTTTATGGCAACTAAAACCCCTCCCACAGCTCTACGTATCGAATGTTAGAGCCCAGAAAAGCAAAGGAAAGGTCAGCAATAAAATGAGGTACCTTTGTCGTCGAACAGAGATATAAGAATGGCCAAACAGATGCATATACCGATGTCTTCCCCTGGAAAAATAAGCAAATCAATTTTTCAGGTGCCAATTGATGAATTGGATCATTATAAAACTTTTCGCTCAATCTCACAACCAAATACAGTTACGCGGTTACCGTAAAATCTGACAACCTTTGATAGCAAAGAAAATTAAAAGATAATTTCATGGCTGGTAAAAATGGCAATGTGCGTGAAATCACATAAGTATTGTATTTGTAATAGAAAGAAAATTAGAGAGTTATTGGAATCAAGCACATGGCTTCGTGAAATGTCCTATTTCCGTATGAAAATCCACTTGTTAATTAAGAAGAAAAGAAAAGCGAGCTTTAGTAGCCCTACCATTGTCGCAACAGATTTGAAGTTTCTTTCCTTTGCTCAGAGCCGATTTTGCAGAGTGCACAGCAGAAGGAAGATTGTTTGACATCGAAAAGCGATCAAATTTGGATGTCTGAAGACAGTCACAGTACAAAAAAAAAAACAAGTAGATTAAATAAAGGAAAAAAAATGAAGATAGAGCACGAGGGTCAACTATTTAAAACTCTAGTAACTTATTTCGTAATTTAACAGCATAGGAAGATGCAAATATGCTTCAGCATCTGGAAGAGACATTAACAGAGCCCTTATCACAATTCAATATGTAATCGACATTTGACAAATCTGTAGCTGCATAAAGTAAGTGGACCACTATGTGTACTGAATTGGGGAAATGTACACTATTCTTTCATCAAGAGAAATTTCATACACATGGATTTGGGAATATGGACGTTTCAATTCTATCATTCAAACTTCAAATTCAAAATGGGAAAAAAATAAAATCCCTGGCCAAGGTGTGACTCAATATTTTTGTATTCTAAACTGCTGGACCATTTTCCTTTACATTGTCATGAAAGAAACAGATCTAAATTTTTTTTTTTTATGAGATGTCATATCAGTTGCACATAATTAAGGGTTCAAATCCTAATAAATTCCGAGCGTTCTATTCAGTATAAATTAACAGCCTACGAAAAGATCACCTCCTAATTACGTATAATATTACGATATTTTTCTTCAGCTTACCTGCTTGAGGTGTGCTTACTGCCAGATTAGTTTCTCCAATCCAAGATATAGCACGACCTTGTTCGTAACAACTTGAATCATTTTCAGAATTCAAGATATTCCACGACAACAGAGATTCTTGACCCAAACGATTAACTGAACCGGCCACCGATTTCGAGGACTTGATGATGATTTGAGGAGCGCGGTACACTCTATCCTTCTCAACTATCTTGGCGACCTTTCGGTTACACGAATCCGGGCCCGAGCTCACGAGATCGTAAACATGGCTCCAGAACAGAGAAGGAGACAAGCCCCGAGACCAGCTTTCTTCGTCGTCACCGGCGCCGGAAATATAATTCCAGCTGTGTTCCGAGCTGGCTCTTATCTGAGTCAACCCAGTCGACAACGACGCGTTGACGAGAATGACTGGCGTGAAATCCCACAAATCGTGGTCGGGCACTTTGTTCAGCCAGATCACCGATCTCTGTGATATCCACAGAGGGCGTAACAGTGTTCTCAAGCACGACGCGATAGAGGCGATATCGGTGCCGCTTTCTTATAATTCCGCCGTCCATTCCTCTAAGCGCCTCTCGATCGAAGCCTTCTCTGTCTTGGAAACCCAAAGAGGAAGGTGCAACGAACAGTCCCAATCAGCAGAGACCTCTCTCTCATCCTGAGATTTTTTAAGATGTAAACGGAAATCAAGACGACTAAAGCTCTGAAAACCGAAAGACTACAGAAGATAATTCATTCATTTTGCTCACCACATTACTGGACACTGAAACATCATTCATTTTGCTCAAATGGTTGCGAATAGATCGATTCAAAACACAAGTCCAAATGGGTATGGTTTTTGACATGCTATCCGGAAATCTCTTCCCTCTCCTTGTGGAGTCCAATATAAAACAACCCCCATTCTATCCTACCCATTCAACCACAATTAAAAATAAAATTACAAAATAAAACTAAATTACGACAATCCACATTCGATACTTTCAATTGTGTATCTCATTAACAATACAACAACGAAATACATGAAAGTGAAAAAATTACACTAATATACACATTGAATTCCTGATTATTGGAATAACATAGATGTTAGCCTACACTTGTGTGTATGTTAGTATAGCTTAGAGTCACTTAGGAAATCTGTTAGCACTGTAACTTAACAACCGAGTAACTGATTTTGGCATAAGATCTCAGATCAATCCGAATCGGGAGAAAGAAAATTTACCGGCGAGTGAGCGACGTGAAGATTGAGGCGAGAGGTGTTGAAGGAGAGATTTTTTGTGTGGCCATCGGAGGACTTGAAGTAACAGGTCGAATGGAATTTGGAAGAGTACCAGAGCCCGCATCGGAGGTTCGCGAGCAGAGGGAGGTCCGGCCATAGCTGGGAGATCTCGCCGACGAAGACCGACTCGTTGTAGATTGACACGAGCGCGTTGTACAGGCTATTGTCTTTTCGCCTCATGGTCCTTGAGGCTCTTTAAATGCTCAGCTTCGCGTCGTCTTCCATGGCCGGTCTTAGGGATTTGCTCGGGGAGAGACAGGTGGGAGAAAGATATTTGTTCGCCGGGAAATTTGCATAAAAAACGGCGCGTTATATAAATTAAAAAAATGACATTAATTGTTATCCTCAGAAGCTAAGACTATGTTTGTCGTCCGTGACTTAAAACGACAGTTATAATCAATACTACAAAACATCTAAAAAAAATGAAAAAAAAAAAAAAAATCACCGCTTTATAAAGAGTTAATGGCTGTAATGATATCATTTATATTTAATTAAAAAAAAAAAATCCAAAGGAAAAAACATTCCTCTCCTCATCATTACGAAAAAGATTTTTTTTCTTAAAACTAATTCAACATTGATTATATCATTTGTGATACAAATATTTTTTTTAGTAATTTTTCTTAAAACTATTTAAACATTAACTATATCATTTTATAATAAAAATATTTAGTAGTAATTTTTCATCAATACAATAAAAAAAATTAATTATATCATTTTATAATACAATATCATTTTTATCACTAATTTGTCTTAAAACTAATTAAATAGTATTTATAATAGTTTTTCAAGTATTTGTTGCAACTAACAATGTGGATAAAATATCAGTGTATCCTCTCTTGTTGTAAATGCACAATAATTCAAAACTACCACATGTATATCATTCCTAGTTTTTAAATAAATTTGGTCTTAAATAACAATTCAAACACGTGAAATAGTCTAATTTATGTGATTTTTCAATAAATACCAAAGATTAGTTTGAGATGATTTCTCACGTCAACACTTATGATTTCGTAAAATGAAAAAGAAAATTGCTATATATCACATAGCTACCATTATTGGTGATTATTTTTTTATATAAAAATTAGAATTTCAAATGGATATTGAGAAAGACGGACAATATCTTATAGTTTGTTTCAAACCGATGTCCTAAGCAATATCTTTGAGATTTTATGGAGTCAAGTAAGTTGACGAGACCCAATATATGAATTTGGACATTTCGTATAGCCCGCATTGAGATTTAGGTCTTCAAGGCCCAAATTCATAAGATTTGGTCTTCCATATCTGAGCTGCGGTAAGAAAGTAGAAAGAAATGGTCGGAGAAAACCTCTGATCCTTAACCTAGTCCTCGTGAAGTGTTGTTTTTGAGACTTAATTTATCGCTTGCGTAAGTTCTATTTTTCTGTTCACCATCTGTTTGACGAATTGTATCTTTATGACGGTTGGTTTTCCTTTCTTAAGTATCTTGTTCGGACTGTGCATAGTGTCTAAACACTGGACTATGGGCACTGTGCACTTGACTATTGGACAATGAGCATTTAGGTCCAAAGTGCAGAGATGGGTATGTTCTTCATACGAATGTTAATGAAAATAGAATATGGTTTGAAAAAGACTATATTGATATGTTATAAAGATTTCTTTAAATGTATAAAATACAATAAAATATATACAATATGCCATTTCTTTGTTACTGTAGAAGCTAATAGTGTCAATGTTTAAACAATTATTTATTTTTAAATAATAGAACTCTTAATTAAAATTACAATTAAACTATATAGCTCAAATCATGTCTAATTTTCTCCCTAATGAGGCGTGGTCTTAATCGAGCTACGTACTTTCTTAATGATTAGATAATTAAGCTAGAAATATACGAGATCTTAGTCATGTATTTGATGCAATAAATAAAAAAAAGGCCATATGTCTATCTCATCTTATATTTAATAGAGGCATGAAATTAAAATAATTTCAAGCTGTATTTATTTATCTTTATCGTAATGAAAAACTAAGTTAAATAAGCATGATATATTTCTCACCTTGCATAGCCATATTATGTTTACACTTATTATCTTTACTCTTTACATAGGAAGCTGTTAAATGGTGGCAAACTATAGATATTCACCGTAGCATGTTATTACTATTAAATTTAAAACAAAAAACAATTGTATTAAATAATTATTTTTATAAACGCCGCAATATTTTTTTATAGGCGCTTAGATTTGCGGTGTTTTTGTTAGTGCCAAAAACATTTTCAATATACATTTTTACCGCAGCAGAAAATCATTTTTCTAGTAGTGATATAAACACAATTTTTTTCGTATTCATTAAAGATTGCTAATTTGTTTATTTTTCCAGTGAAATATCTTTTTCATAAAATTGTGAAAAACATTTCAAATATTTCAGATTGATCGAATGCTATTTTGAATTTGCAATTAACAAACAAAACTCTTCAGATGGAATGATTGATTAAATGTACAGTGTAAAATTGAGTCATTGGTTACGACTTTGGCATTGATTAGGTAAACATGTGATTAAGGATTGCTGTATGTTTTGTTACTAACAAAAATAAGCACGTGTGAAAGAGGTTGGTTTTGTTAGGTTTTAGAACAAATGAAATTTCAAATCACCATAGGTTTGTTTACTTTCTATTATATGAAAAAAAAAAAAATACCAATAGGATTCAATTTTGTTACATTTTGTAGTACGGAAAAAAGAAAGAAACACATTCAATAGGAGTGAAAGGCTGAAAAAACACACACACATGCACAATTTTTATCAACTACCGAGCATATTGTGGTCAACCGCAATTCTAAGGCTCAATCATTTCAAAATTTCACTTTTGTTTGTGTTTTAGTTGAGGTGTGAATATATTCTAATATGTGTAATTATTTTTTTGTTATATTTTTTACTTTTCCGATTTTTTGATCATGTGATGGTTGAAAGGTATACTAAAAGTTATCCTTACTACTAGACTTAGGGTTTGATAAATGGTCCTACGGTTTTTTTTTTCCCTACCTATTTTTTTTAATTATTTTTTTTTAACGTATTCAGAATAATGATTGTTTAAGTCGTTCGTTTGATGACGTTTTGATAAATAATTATGTATTTTAATGGATGCGTATTTCATGGTCCAATGCCCTATTACGCTGTGAGAACTGAGATGACATCTCACTAAATCATCAACTGAATCAATCGACAAAAAAACACCAAATTCGTCTAAGATTTAAATATGATTTAAATTAACTATTATCTGTATGATTGTCGTGATAAGTATCAACATGATCGATCTTATTACACTTCTCGCTAATTACCTTGCACTATTAATCTTAATAAAAGCAACGCTTGACTATTACACACGCATCCGTAAATATGATTACTTATCGAATCCCAATATTATTAGTAGTTATAATTCTTATTTCTTACGAACCAAACCCTATAAGTCTATAACATACATAAAGTACACAAATGCGAGCAAAAAAAATAAATACATATGTACTACATGACAGTTGTATTTTACTTTTCAATGCACTGTCTTTTCAACAAACTTCACTTGTATGAGAAGCATGAATGTTTCAGGTTTTTTATTTTCATTCTATTTTAATATGCCTCAAATAGATGATGTCAATGGTGACGTGAAGCTGATGTCCGCATACATATTTGGCTCCTAGGAAAAAAAATATTAAAAAAAAACAAGGAAAAAAAGAGGAAGAAATTATTACATCTGTAGGACCGATGTTGATTTTATTTACATGTGGCCAGGGCTATTTTGAAGATTAGTTTATATTATTTATCAAAAAAAAAAAAAAGATTGGTTTATATTAAAAAAAAAAAAGTAATTAGAATTAAAGTTGTTAAAAGTCGGTATCTTTGAGGAAATATTTTACTTTATGGGTAGAGGAAGCAAAAGGGCCATTAGTGGGCCTTCAGTTGGGGCCCACACCACTAGAAGGCATTACAGACCAAAAACTTTAAATTAACCACTAGAAGTCGCTTTCATTAGACACAGTGAAAAGCCTAAAACGACTTAAAAGAGTTTTGTTCGTATAAGGACTCCTAACGGAGGGTCTTGGCCTTTCTGGGGCCCACAAACCGACCCCTCTGACCTTTATTAGCCAAACTTTTCTTCAGGTCAATCTCAAAATCACTATCTCTGTCTTATTTTCAGTTTTTATTTTATTTATAGTTGGTGAGTTGTGGGAATTTTCAAATTAACCATATGATTGATTCGCTTGTCCGTAATATTTTATTCAATGTGTGACAAACTAGTTTCCTTATACTTATCATTAGTTATGGTTTATCAAAAGCAAAAAAAAAAAAAAAATGGTAAAAGTAAAGGATGCTTGTATGTTAATTTCAGCCATTGTAATTAGTAGTTGAAAAAAAAGGCAGTACAATAAATATTTCAAGTCTCAAAAAGACTTCAATATGTTTTCACGAACTATAAAGTTGAAATGTCAACTTATGATGTATTTTTCTCGGAGGTAAGTAGACGAGTCTTCAACACATGTTACTCATCATCATATCTACATTAATTTGTCTTGATTGTAATTTGTAAGCATTCATGAATGATTAAAGGTATACTAAACAAAAGTATACACGATAATATTTATATAGTATTGCAAAGTGGTTGAGTAATGAATTATCTTGGCTACGGGTCTATTAATAACGAGGAAAAAAAAGAGAAAAAAGATAAACAAGACAATAACCTTCATATGTATTCTTACTGTTTAATTTCTCTGTCACATGTCATTCAGAAATTCGGAACATACATGCGTGTGTGTGTGGTATATATATATATATATATATATATATATATATATATATATATATATATATGGAAATGCACTACTAGAAATATGACATTTAGCTATGGAAGTATTAGCGACGACTTAATCGTCGCTAATTTATCGTCGCTAATCACCTTTTTAGCGACGAATTTATCCTCGCTAATTATTTGGTGCCAAAACTTCTAAAGTTTGGCGGCAAAGATAATTAGCGACGATATTTTCGTCGCTAATTATTTCTATTCGTCGCTAAGTTCGCGGGAAAACAATTAGCGACGATATTATCGTCGCTAATAGTTTGGAATTAATATCGAATTAATTTCGAATTTTAACGAAATTTAAAGAAGGAAAAATCCCCCCAAATTAATTTAAACGAAATGATTTAGCGACGATTTTATCGTCGCTAAATGTGTAAAAAACTATTAGCGACGATTAAATCGCCGCTAAATGCCTGGTTATCATGAACTGAAAATGTAAGTTCATTTAGCTACGAAATTTAACCATTTAGTGACGATTTAATCGTCGATAAATGTCTTTAAATACCAGGTCGCATATCAGTTTCCCCCATTTCCTCCCATTTCTCCCAAAAAAACCGATTCTCCTCCGACGAACCTCTGTCCTCCGCCGTTCTCCGCCATCCCGAAGCTCCGGTAAGTCGCTCTCTCCTCATGTCTCTCTCTCCTCACATTTCTCTCTCCTCACGTCTCTCTATCTCTCCTCAGATTTGTCTCTCCGAAGCTCGTCGCCGTCCACCGCCGTCCTCCGCCGTTCCGCCCCCGACGCCGAAGTCCATCTCGTCCTCCCCGGTCCGCCTCTTCCTCCGCCTGCACGGCTCTTCCTCCGCCACCGTCGGTAAGTTATATATATATATATATATATATATATATATATATATATATAAGTTATATTTTATATATTTACATAATTTAGTATAAATATTTTAGCTTTACATAATTAGTTATATATTAGGTATAAATATTAAAATTATTTTTATTATAAATATTTACATAAGTATTTAGGATATAATTTAGTATATAAGTATTTACATAATTAGTTATATATATAATTATATAGGATATAAGTATTTACATAATTAGTTATATATATAATTATTTTGGATATAAGTATTTAGGATATAATTTAGTATATAATTTAGTATTTAGGATTTAATTACGATATAATTTAGGATGTTTGATAATTTAAAATTGTAAATTAGGATTAGAGATTAATTATGTATATAAGTATAGTAGATTAGAGATTAATAAATTAGGAAATGTAATTTTGTTAATTACGATTAGAAAATTTAAAATTGTTTAATTTTGTGTAGTTGGCCTCGACGCTAGGAGATCGATATAGTTTGTCGCTTAGTTCGCATCCAATTTCGACCGATTCTCTAAAGGTAACAAACTTAAATTAATGAATTAGTTTAACGAAAATTAGGTAGTTTATGTGAAATTAATTAATTGGTTATGGATTGAAATTGAAATTGGATTTAATTTTTGTTAGAAATGAATAGAAATGTGACATTAATTAATTGGTTATAGATTTAAAAATGAATAAAAATGTGAAATTAATAAGTTGTTTATAGATTTAAAAAAGAATAAAAATGTGAAATTAATTAGTTGGTTATGGATTATGTATTTTAATAATCGAACCACTGAGGTTCGATTTATCGTTAGTTTTATGATGTTTCTATGCAGGTTTTAAAGTAAAAGGCTTGATGCCGGGTTGTTAAGTTTATAGGGGAGGTTCTGCCGAAATTTCGGTAGGATCGTGAAATTATAAAATAAAATCTAAAAATTACTAAATTTTTAAATGTTGAATCTTTAGGTAAAATGAGTTATCCAAATAGGAATTGGATAATCGAGGACCAACGTCTAAGCGTTGAGTTTGCGGCTGGCATGAAAGAGTTCATGGCAATGGCCCGACAACACGTTAACATCGAAGGACGAGTTAAGTGTCCATGCAAGAGGTGTAACAACGTGTTGATGCAAAAAATTCCTGATATAGAGAATCATCTCTTTATCAGAGGATTTAAGAGGAATTACACGAGGTGGATCTTTCACGGGGAGGACGAAGATGACGTAATGCAGTATCAGACGGATTACGGAAGAGGAGGTTGGATGTTTGATGTTGTACACGATATCTTAAACCACAACGACGTAGACGGTGACGATGACAATATTGACCAGAATGCAGAATACCAGAGTGGACAGTTTGATGACCTTTTCAGCGACCTGAACACATAATTATGGCCGGGTTGTACGGAGTATTCGTCACTCTCTTTTGTTGTCACGTTGATGCATTTGAAAGTGATGAACAAGTGGACGAATAAGTCGTTTGATCAGCTACTGAAAGTATTGAAAAAGTCTCATCCGATCGGCAACACGATTCCAGAGTCACACTATGAAGCAAAGGCCAAATTGCGTTGATTTGGTATGGGTTACGAGTCGATTCACATCTGTAAACACGATTATGCGTTGTTTTGGAAGGACAACGCCAATCTAGACGAGTGTCCAGTTTGTAATGAGAGCCGGTGGCTGAAGAAAGACGGTGGAAAAAAAGTAGCGCATAAGGTGTTGCGCTACTTTCCACTGAAAGATCGGCTTAAGCGATAGTACGCGAGTTGACACACAGCTCTAGAGATGCAGTGGCACGAGAATGAACGCATTAAGGAGGATGGTGTACTGCGACATCCTGCTGACGGAGCAACGTGGAAGGAGATCGACCAAAAATATCCCATGTTTGCGGCAGAACCAAGGAACGTCCGGCTTGGACTTGCCGCCGATGGTTTCAACCCATTTGGTGACATGAGTTTGTCGTACAGTATGTGGCCGGTAGTCTTGACTGCGTACAACTTACCGCCGTGGTTGTGCATGAAAATATCGTACTTGATGTTAACATTGCTTATACCAGGTCGTAGTGCGCCGGGAAAAGACATGGAGGTTTTTTTCCAACCGCTGATTGATGAGCTGAAGGAATTGTGGAAAACCGGTGTTGTGTTGAGATATGGTTTGACCGGTGAGCTATTCAGGTTATTTTTCATACTGCTATGGACGGTGAATGATTTTCCAGCGAGAAGCAGTTTGTCAGGATGGAGTGGTCAAGGGTATCTTGCTTGTCCGACGTGTAACAACGACACACCATCTTTTAAGGCTCGAAACAAGATTGTTTACTGCGATCATCGTCGATTCTTGCCGTTGTTACACCCGATGAGAAAGAGGAAACTGTACAAGGTACGAAATGAGAAACGACCACCACCAGTGAGAAAATCGGCGACCAACATACTTCGACAATTGCGATTAGTGGGAGATGCAACCCCGGGGAAGCACCCTGACTTCGGCGGGAAGAAACGAAAGCGCGATGCGAGTGAGCTAAATTGGACAAAGAAAAGTATTTTCTTCGAGTTGCCGTATTGTTCGAGTATTACGCTGAAGCATAACCTCGATGTAATGCATATAGAAAAGAATGTATGCGACAATCTTCTGGGTACGTTGCTGAACATCGAGGGGAAGACGAAAGACACAGATAAGGCACAGTTGACTCTGGCGGACTGGAACATACGGCACGAGCTTCATTTGTATCAAGAGGGAGATAGATGGATGAAACCGCCGTCGTTATACACTCTGCCACCTTCAGAACGGAAGCGGTTTACTAAGTTCTTGAGATCTGTCAGATTTCCTGATGGTTTTGCGGGGAATTTGAAGAAGAATGTTACCACGGACGGGAGGTTGACGGGTTTGAAGTCCCACGATTGTCACGTGATTATGCAACGACTATTGGCTTCTGCTATTCGGCCTTTTCTAGATCGAAGCATTCGAGATGCCATAATAGAGCTCTGCAACTTCTTCAGACTTATTTGCTCAAGAACGGTGGTAATTTCAGATATTGAAAAGGCGCAGAAGGATGTGAAGCTTATATTGTGCAAGTTGGAACGAATTTTCCCGCATGATTTCTTCACAATCATGGTTCATTTGGTAATGCATCAACTGGAGGAAATTATTAACGGAGGTCCGGTTCATATGCGGTGGATGTATCCATTTGAGAGATACATTGGAATGCTCAAGAACTTTGTGCGTAATCGAGCTAGACCAAAGGGTTCAATTGCCAAAGCGTATGTTGTAGACGAAGCATTGACATTCTGCTCAAGGTATCTAGAAGGCGTTGAGAATCGTTTCAACATGCCCCAACGAACAGACGTCGCGTCTAACTTCGAAGGTGTCGAACGGAAGTTATCGGTGTTTCAGTCATCATGTTGTCGGCCTTACGGGAAGATGACCTCGATACGCTTACATGAGAATATACGTTTGCTCGCTGAGTGGTACATTTTAAGAAATTGTCCCGAAATTGACGATTTCATGAGGTAAATGAGTGAAGTAAATGAACTTCAATTATTTATACTATATGATGTATTAAATGAACATGAATTTTATTTCAGTGAACACATAGATCTCATGGAATTAGAAGGTCGGCCGGATGTTGAAGAAGCGCATCGACTCGAGTTCCCAAAATGGTTTTGGGAAAAGGTATTTGAATATCTTAACGAATATGGTTAAACTATGTATGATTAAACTAAGTTAATGGTTATATGTAGGTGTTTCGTATGACCCAAGACGGATTACCCGTATCCTCCGAATTATACGCATTGGCATTGGGACCACATTTCGCACCACAGACGTATCCGTGTTGTGTAGTGAACGGAGTTAAATTTATCTCCCGTCAACGTGATAGCAGAAGAACGACTCAGAATAGCGGGGTATGTGTACCAAGTGAAGGAGGCCACGACTTCTACGGTCAAGTAGAAAACATCATTGTCTTGACTTATCAGAACGATTGTCGTGTCGTCTTATTTCAATGTCGTTGGCTCGGTGACCAAGATCCGAGGAAAATGACACGCAACGACAACAACTTGACAAGCGTGTATGTGGCAAAAGAATGGTACAAACACGAGCCATTTATTTTGGCAACTCAGACAAAACAAGTTTTCTACTTGGAAGATAACTTGAATGGTCCTGATTGGCGAATCGTCGAAGAGTGTAATCATCGAAATGTGTGGGATCTTCCTGATATTGACCTCGTTCTTGGTCAATCTTCGTCTTTAGTTCAGTTGTCGATGGAACCGTTAGATTTAGATTCACTGTCGACGCGTCATCGGTCTGCGAGACCAGAGCCCGTGAGTAACGAAGGACTAGACTTGGAAAATATTGAAGAATAAGAGTTTATCAATGACGAAGAAACTGACGACGAAGATTTGATGGAAGAAGATGATTTGTCAGACGACGATGATTGATCGATAGTATATAACGTTTTTCATTTGATAACTAAATTAACATATTTAAATTATTACGAATACATAACTAAATAAAGTTTGTTTTGAATTTCATATGGCTACGGCTACAGGAGCCGGAGGCAGCGGAGGCGGGGATGACTACTTATTCCATCTCCCGAATTATTGCGAGTCGGCGCCCGTACGCGATGGCGTCGAAGAAGCCGACGAGGATATCGAACCCGCCGTGCGTGGGCCGACGCTCGGGATTCGATCTGAGCGTGCACGGCGCCCCGGGGTGAAGGAAGTCGTTATTTATAACGAGGAGTTTCAGTCGTTCTTGTAGCCAGAGCGAGAGATGGATCTGGATCTCGCGACGTTCGCGAACATGCTCGGGTTGGTCGTCCGAGACAAGATCTCGCCTACGGTCCCAAGGTGGACGACTGCGAACGTGGGGCCGGCGAAGGAGGCCGAGATCCGATCAGCGATTCGAGACAAGTACGACATTCGAGTCGATGGCGACGCAACCGGGAAGAAGAAGACGATTGTCGATGCGGCAATCATTCGAGACGCAAAGACTCGTCTTCGCGATTGGAGGCATACCTTGCGGTCATGGTTCGACATCGACTGCAAGAGCAGCGTACAGGTGGCGCGGTCGCTGAAACCGACGACCATTAAGCTCGACACCGAATGGGAGACGCTGATACAACGATATACGAGCGACGAATTTAAGGTAATAAAATCATTTACGTTAAATATGTGTTTACTCTTTTATTATACGATTTATTATTTACGTGTCCGTTTATTTAAATTAAAGGCCATACAAGCGAAGAACAAGGCGAATCGCGCGAAGAAGAAGACGAAGACTCGACAGGGGACGATTGGGTTCTCGACCCACCACATGAAAACCGTAAGTTTTATGTTTATATGATACATAAAATCATTAAAACTATCTAACACTTGAAATTTTGTTTACATGCAAAAGAGCGCCGAGACAGGCGCTTTCGAGAGCTTGTTTGCGAACTATAAGCGCCAACATCAGTCCGATGCGTCGGAATGGCTGACTGCTGAAGCCTCCGCTCGTTACGTAAGTTTACATTTATTTTGTCTTAATTTTCGATTAATATATACTAACTAGTTAATTATATCAGGATTGACTGGTCGATAGGTACAACACGTTGCGAGCGGAGGCTGAGCAACAAGGAGCGGACGTTGAGATTTTCGTCCTAGAGCAGCAGGCGATACGCGATATTATGGGTTCGCGGAGTGATCACTTGACCGGCGTTGGACGTTTGGTGCCACAGGGAGCACAGATGGCGGCTGACCTCGCCGAAGTCTACGGTAGTTCGGAGGCTGGGACGTCGCAACCAGGATATATCTCGCAGGAGGTGTTCACGTCGATCCTCGCCTCGTTCGCCGAGGCAATACAGAGTCAGGTGTCTGGCCTTAACCTGAGCTCGTTTATGCCTCAATTTTCGCATAGTTCGCAGCAGGCTCCGTCGACCCACAGCCAGCAGACTCCGACGTCCGGTGTCCAGACTCCGACGCCTGGCGTCCACACTCCGACGGGCGGCCAGCAAAGGACTCCCGATGGTAGCTAGCAGACGACGCCCGGCGGTCCGAGTCAGTCGGCTGATGAGCAAATTGTAATCCCGCCGCACCATGCAGAGTTTCAGCGCCAGCAGAAGAGCGTTTCACGTCGAGGCGGGGGAAAATGAGCGGCGGGACGACGAAGCAAAGGTCGCGACTAGTGTTTTATTACATATGTTGTATATAGTAGATTTTTATTTACATATTTGTCGATAATCGAATTCGTAACCGTATTTTATATATAAGTTCATTTCGATAATATAATTTAATTTTTATTTGATTTTTCATTTTAGAATTTCATAAACGAAAAACAAAATAAAAAATAAATAATTAACGACGATAAAAATTAATAATTTCAAAAATCGAAAAAAAATTAATAATTAGCGACGACAAAGTCGTCGCTAATTATTAAAAAATTAACTTATTAGCGACGACTTTATCGTCACTAATTCGCGCGCGAAATTAGCCCGTGCAAGTTAGCGACGATAAAGTCGTCGCTAAATAATTACAAAAACTCCTTGTTTAAACATTTAGGGACGAAAAAAACGTCGCTAATATCGTCGGTAAATATTTAGCGACGACAATTTCGTCGCTAAATATATTTAGGCACGGACATTTAGCAACGATAAAAATCGTCGCTAAAATCGTCGCTAAATAGATTTAGCGACGATTATGGGGTTATTAGCGACGAAAAAAATTGGTGGTAATGGTGAGATTTGTTGTAGTGATGGAATCATATTATCATAGTCTTCATTTGGCTTCATTCTGTTGGGGAAGAGTCTTTTCTTTCATAAGTCTAGCTAATTAATTTATCAAAATGTATTTTTCCGAGATTATGAAGCCCTACCACTTTGACTAATATTCTAGTACGTAATTATTTAGCTGTCAAGCTAAATATTAGTTATATAACTTTCTAACAGTTAATTATTATTCTGTATGATATATAAGATCTTTATACTCAGACTTGTTTTGTTAACATGTTGATGGTTCAAAATTTTAAATTAGGTGAATATATTTTAGGGTCGGTTATGTATCTAGCCCAAATTAGTTACTTTTTTTTTTAAATTCTAGCTCAATTATTACTTAAATCAGTTAAGTAGTCCAATCCACTATCAAACAATATTATATTCCTATTTTACCCATCATCAAATACACACCAAAATTTTAACCTCCGACTCCGAATCCTTCAATCCCCCGATATTGCCTCCAAACTCTCCGTCGATTTCGAATACTTCAATCCTCCGATATTGCCTCCGACCTCCTTTTCCGCCACCAATTTTCTGATTTTGCCACTTTTGAAGCCGACGAAGACGTCTCCGTTCTCATACTTGGAAAAAATGGTAAGTAAATATTATTTCCAATTCGATTAACCCATAGAACACCATAATTGAAACCCTAGCCCGTATCTCCGATCAATTCTTTGTTAGATTAACTATAAAATATGGTAAATATTATTTTCAATTCGATTAACCCATAGAACACCATAACCGAAACTCTGAAACTTTAATGGTAAATAATATTTACAGTCCGGCCATTCGATAGTAGATATTATTTACCATTCGAAAAAGCAAAATACTTGTCTCCAATTTGGCGAATGATTCCATGATTCAAATCCGATGATGAATAACTGGAAAAAAATTGGAATTAACAAACAAATAAGAACGAAGTTTTATGAAACCAAAGAACCTAAACACCTACACTAGACAAACATAAACTAAGAAAGATTAAATGATTAACCTAGACAAACAGATAATATAAGAACAATAGAAGAACATCTATGAAATCGACGATCCTAAACATCTATTCCAAATGATTCATCGAATATCCTGGTTGCAAATAGCAGGACAATTTTAATGGTAAATAATATTTACAGTTCGGCCATTCGATAGTAAATATTATTTACCATTCGAAGAAGCAAAATACATGTCTCCAATTTGGCGAACGATTCTATGATTCAAATTTGATGATGAATAACTGGAAAAAATTTGGAATTAACAGACAAATAAGAACAAAGTTTTATGAAATCAATGGCAATTTTGGAAGTATGAGAAATATAAGTTATTTCCCTAAATAAATGGATAATCATGCTATAATTTAAAAGTCCTCTATATAAATAGGTTAGTTGTTTACAAATCTCCATATTTTATGAAGACGTTTGTTAAAAACATGTTTGCTATATTATGTATTCGTAAACCATTGAAAAACAAATATACACTTATATTTTGCCACACTATTCTCATTTTTTTTTGGTGTCTGGATTTTTTTTTTTTTTTTTGAAAAATCGTGGGCAGTACCACGAAAAAAATATATTAAAACCCTCACTTAAGTGGCGGAGGAATACCGTGGTTACATTAGAGGCTAATACCACGGTGGTCGTTCACGGCCTCCTGGCAAACCGAAGGAGGGGCCGATCCCAGCCACCTGGCGCCCGAAACAAAGTTAAGCGCATATTTAGCAAGCACATGTGGGCTGCCTTATTACAATCTCTAGGATGAAAGAAGTACACCACACTATGAAATCTAGGAGAAAGAAGGATAATATCATTAATAACCGTACCTAGTTCCGTAGTAGGAGCAACCGATTTCTTTATAGCCGAAATCACCTCAAGACAATCCGATTGGATGAGAATACGTGACCAACCCATATCTAAAGCAAAGAGCATACCCTGGAGAATAGCCAACGCCTCAGAGATTTGGGGGGAAAGGGCGAGATGAACGACCTTGATTTCCGAGCCAAGGATTTCCCCATTGTCGTCCCTTGCCACATCAGTCGGGGGCGGTTCCCACATTTTCTGTTTAGGTTGGCTATTCTCGCCCTTAGATCCACCGCACGTCTCCCGATATTCGCGTATAAAGCCACCAGCCCATTCAAGAAGACCCTCAGGAGTCCACACCTTCCTCCCCGAGCATACATTGTTTCTGTGATTCCAAATTTCCCACATGATAATAAGAAAAAATTCAAAATCACATACCTTAAGTTCCGTCGAGGCGAGAAGCATCGAGCCGATGATATCCCCGGTCCCAAGCTTCCTCGTGATGTGTCTAAATCCGCCGATCTTCCAGATCTTCTTATTCCAGGGGCATACCCACATCGCGTGGTGTAGAGTCTCCTCCTCGGATTCGCACACCGGGCAGCGAGCATCAGTGATGATATGACGTTTGCGCAGGTGAGTCTAATATTAAACATTTCACATTACCGACCTATATAAACCAAGTTGCACTAAAAATAATTAACCTATTAAATGAGAGAGAGAAGGAAAGAGAAAACAAGAGTTATAGTCAATGAATTATTATTATTATTATTATTCTTTTTTTTTTAACTGAATTCGGCAGTGAATCTAACCATATATATCCCACAGATATATTTCACATTGTGATAATATTCTACATCCCAAAAAGGAAATAAAACAGCAGTAATCATAACAAAGAATGATATCAGATTCCTAGCTGTCATGTGAATTGAGAGTTGAGGTGGTCACGTGTGAAAGAAACAATTTGTTTTTTTTTTGGATCGAAGTGTGAAAGAAGCAAATTATTTCGACGATTCACGCTTGTTTACACGTGTGGGCCTCTGATTGCCCTTCTGAGTTTCCAGGTTTTCTATTCACCACGTGATCTGCATATGACATTTTTTTTTTCTCATCCACAGTTCTTGTTTTCATATATAAGATGTATATACATATATGAGTTTATTTAATCCATAAATTTAATAAAATATGAACGTAGTAATCTTTCACTTTATTTAATCGATAAATTTAATAAAATATGAACGTAGTAATCTTCCATGGTGAAAGATTACTACGTTCATATTTTACTAAATTTATTGATTAAATAAACTCATATATGTATATACATCTTATATATAATTGTTCTAGTAAATTTATTGAAATATTCAGCATCCACACGTAAAATAATCCTAAGTTTAATTGAAAATTTTGGTTTGGAGTTCGGACTAAAATTCTGATTAGACACAATGATAAGATGTCGCACACAATGTATTGACAATGTTTCCGACAACTTCCTTGCACACAGATAATGGATAAACAACAAACAGTGCGATAAAGAAAATACACACGATATGGTTACCCAGTTCGGTGCAATACACCTACGTCTGGGGGCACTCTGCCAGTGGAAAGGATTTCACTATCTTGTAGTCAATAGTACACACAAGGTTTATATAGATTACAATCACCAAATCAATAAAACCTAGAGACTATTACCACCAGTGAATACCTAGCCAGTGACTCCCCCTGGATTTGAGCTCCGTCTCAATCTCACCCTTCGAGCAACCGCCTGTGCTCGGATGACTTTCAGTCTTCAACCTTTCGTGAGCCTTCAATCACGAGATCACAAAACTCAACTCTCACAGACACTCAATCTTTGTGGAATAGTGTTTGAGAGAATACACCGCGATTAACAAAACACAAAGCCTCCCAGTCCGCCGATCTTGCACGTCTAAGAGCTCTAAGTGTTTTATCAAAAGCGTCGAGGCTGCTAAGGGGGAGCGCATGACTTTTATAGCAGCTGTACAGGCCTGGAAGTGTATCTAGGGTTTCCTTACCCAGCCTCATACGAATATCTCATAATAAAGTTACCAGTGAGGCAATCTATCAATACTGGAAACTTGCTTGAAATAAAGTCTGCACACAGGAGGAAAGATGAATCACCAGAAGTAGAAGCATGACGACCGACATCTTTCCAACACTACCAGAAATATGGGATACAACTACAGTTTTTTTTTTAACTTTGGTTTAGCCTTTTAATGGAGTCTCTTAAGACAGACTACGGTCACCTTTTTTTGAGCATATATTAGACTCTAGTCGAATATAAAGTTGTAGTTAATGACATTTTTTTCTCTACAGTCAATATAAAAAAGTAGTGATAATGCTAAAAAATTGAAAAATTACTAAAATTTCACCACTTTAGAATGGGGGGAAATTTCCCACTAAAATTTGGTACATTTTCACTACAGTCAAATATAAAGAAGGAGTGGTAATACTCAAAATATAAAAAATTACCAAAATTCACATATGGAGGGAAATTTTCCACTTAGGATTTTGTTTTTGGTTGTGGATGAAAACTTAAAAAAATTTGACGAAGTACAAAATAAAATAACTTATTCGGAGAAACAAAAAAACAAAGAACTCTTTTACTTTCTCTCTCACCGCCTCTGATGTCTTCGTCGCCGGAAAACTTCTTCGCCTCGTCGATCCCTCTCTCTCACATTATTAACCCAACAAAACCCTCATAGTCTTCTGTGTGCTTCACGTTCAACACAAGTGAAACGCTCAAAAATCACACACGCACACACCAAACGAGCTCAGAAACGCTTAAAAATCTCAAAAGCAAAGAAATGGGTTTTCATCGCAGTGTATTACCATCTCCGACCAATTAAACGCTCTTCGATTTCAACTGGTATGTCAATTTCTTCTGTGTTCGAAAATCAAACACATACATTAGATTGATTCAGGGGTTAAAATAGGGTTTCGTTTTGTTGTGGTTGATTCGTAGATGACGAGAACAAAGAGAATTACAACCCACTAAGTCGCGAAAACAAGAACCCCATTTTTGCCGACCTCAGATGTTCGATGCCCACAACAACGAACAACGATGATAAAGAGGAGAAGCCGTACGACCCTCAGGTTAGTGAGTTAATTAGCTTGAATGTAATGATTCATTAAAAAAATATAGGGTTTGAATTTTCTTTCAATTTTAAGTCCTCGCGTGTGTTGGGCCATGGAGAAATCTCTGATTGACTTGGAGCAAGGCACGACTTGCTCTTCCCGGAACTTCAACGGCCATAGATTGGCCTATGCTTCAGCCGGCGGTTCTCTTTCTATCGTCGACTCTCTCGACCCTGCTTCTTCCTCCTTTTCCCTCTCTTCCAAATCCAAGGTTTGTGTTTTCTCTTTCGCATTTCGTCGAACACTTGGTAAGCGTGATTTGGCTTGCGTTACGCTGGATCAAATTTTGTTGGAAATGTTTCTCGAATTCTAGCGAAATACATTGAGCTTTAATTGAAAGTAACTGGATTTTTTAATTCTTAATATTTATTTCAAGAACATGTGCTTAGGTTTTTGGTATTGGAATGATATAAGAATAAGTCTTTCACTTCTGTTCCTGTATGATTACTGTCCAAGGTTTTTTTTCCATCTGTTCACTGATGCCGATAATTCAAAAGACCATACACACCTACGGATGCAGGTCTGCAACTCCGGAACTCCATAATGTCACCGCTCGTGCAACAGGTTAATAAGTCGACCCCTGCGAATATCGTCCCTCTCAATCTCTACACACCGAAAGAACCAAATAGAAGTCACGACTCACAACACAAAAAATATCAGCTGAGAGCATTCGCAATCAAATGTTGACCTTGTTGAGGCCTTGAATGACCGTAGCCAAGAACTGTACAGTCTTGGCCAAAAGCCTCTGCTCAACTTGAAGAACAGCAGACTTGTACATCGAGAGAACCTCGACGATCCTTAATCAGATATGGTAAGGATTTTTTTTTTTGTTTCCATCTGTGCCTATTATTTGAGCATAGACTTCTTTTGGTCTACTTATTGAATTGAAATTGAATTTTTATTCATTTATTTACTGATATGGTAAGAAGATCCTTAATCAATTTTGTAAGAAATTTCTTTTCAAGGATTTGAGCACGGATCTGAGGTAGAGGAAGCTTAGAATCACGTGGGTTTGTTCAGCAGCAAGGTAGGAATTTCGCTCATTTTCTTTGCTTCTAGTCCGATTTCTAGGTTTTCCAATTAGGGGTTTTTGAGTTCATTTGGTTGATTTCGTGGGTTGCTTGTGTTTGGACTCGGTTTGTGCTTGTAGTGAGCTGAAATTATTTAAGTTAGGGTTTTCAGATTTTTATGGATAGTTTGGCCGAAATTTGGAAGAGAAGAATTGGGGGTTTTCATGTTGTGATGCTTGAATAAGTCCATTGATGTTTAGGACTCAGATTTTAAGTAATTAATTGGATGATTACATGCTTGATTTCAAGATTCCTTGCTTGATTGGAATTATGGACGAATTTGGGCTGATTTTGGGGGTTCCGGATTTGTAGGGAATTGCTTGGCTTTGAAGTGTGTTGTATGGATTTTTGCTCTGTTTGTGGTGTGGCATTGATATGTGTATGATCGGATTTGAGTTTGTGGTGTTTTTAGATGAGTCGGAGACTCGTTAAGATGTGAATAACGTAGGTTTTTTTTAGAAAATTTACTTGTTTTGAACTTGGCTCTGGTTGTTGTTGTTGTTGTTGTTGCTGAGTGTGGGACGGGTTATGATCGGATGTGTGTTCGATTTCCGAATGCTTTGTTCGGGAATTACTTTCGAATCGAGAAATTTGGGTATTCTCGGGTCAATTTTTAATCTAACCATGCTCTCTTGTTGGTGTTGCGTGCCTCTCCGAGCTCGTACCGCAGGTACGAGGATGCAGCGAGGACGGTTCCAGCGAGTCGCGGGCGAGAAGCGAGGGCTATTCGGGTTCAGCGACGAGGCAAATAGGGGCTGTTCAGTGCCAACGACAAGTCAACGGCTCGGCGAGATGTCTTAAGGCTGCGACAGCACGCAGAGACGGTGCGGACACGAGCTGCAAAACCTCGGCGTGTTGAGGCATAGTGAGTTACGCAGCGACGACAGCGACTCGACATCTTTTCGATTCCGCGTCGGCGACGATGCGTTTGAGCAGCGACGACGGCGACGACGAGTCGAAAACGCACCGGCTCCCGACTCTAATTGTTAACCGAGTCGTTTCTACTAAAATTCTAACTATAATATGTAATATTATTTGTAAAATAGTTATGTACGTTTATGATACTAATCACGTGAGTTAGTAAGTTGTTTCGGGATTCAAATCGAGTGCTTCGATGAGCTTTGGTTCGTGGGTTCGAGACAAACCGAGAGGGTCGTGACAGAATTTTTAGTAGAACGCATAACATTTAGCTATCGATCGATGACCTGTGCCTTAAGTTTTATGATACTTCGAAGACAAAAAATCTAATCTCGTGTTCTTTTCTAAATTTTGATGTTGTTTCTTGGTTTTGGACAGATCAAAACATAAACTCTTCATAACATGAAAGAAGAAGATCCAGAGAGCCGCAAATGCAGAGAACCAGTTTTGGAGAGAGCTTGACAGTCTTGGCATTGCTCATCCACTTGAACATAGTGAATGAAAATGAAAGAGTACATTTCTGGAACAATGCAGATCGGAGTCTGAATCAGACTATAACATTTCTTGAACATGTTTTTTATTGTCTTTATTTTCTGAAACTGTTATTACAGGCTGGGGTTCTCACTGGAAAGTCTTGTCGATGGGCTGCTGATGAGCAACAAGGATAATGTGTGGGTGGAAGATGGTAAATGCTATCTTGTCCTTGTGTTTGAGGCAAATGCTTTGGCACTGTCCGATTATGAGAAAAGACAGGTAAATGAAACTGTTATACTGTGTATAACTGATACAAATTAAAGTCATGATGATCAAACTTTATAAAATATGCAGATATCTCCATGAGAACATCACATATTTTGAGAGAAACAGAAAACTGGAAGCACTTGAAGCAATGAATGATAAGCTTCGTAAGCGCTTCAAGAATCCAAAGTTGTCCAATAGCAACTGCGCCAAAGTTTGCAGGCACGTCTCGATCGCTTGGTGTCGGGCTTTTGTGATCAGCCTTGGACAGATCGCTCGGGTCTCTTGAGGTAGCAAACAAGAACTTTTTTTTATCATTATATGATCTATTTCTTGTAATGATTTTGTAGTGTCATAGGTTTAAGTATAATTTTCATTGTAATTCATGACTTGGTATTTTTTTATCGCATTGGTTTAAGATTTGGGTATAAGATTGTATTTAATATTTTTTATTTTCTATATTAAATTATAAATAATTAAAATGGGTGGGATATTATATGTTGTTTTGTTGTATTTTTAATTTATTTTCTATTTTTAATTATAAATGTTTTTTATTTTATATTTAAATAAATATATATTTTTATTAAAAAATTACTCTACACAAATAAGATGGAGTCTATATTGTTAAAATATAATTTCATACATATAAACTACAATTAAAAAATGTAGTCTTCAACATAAAAGACTGGAGTCATAGGCAAATAGATAAGACTTCAGTGCAATAGATGACACAAAAACACAGTAGTCTGTTTAATTCAATTAATTATAACTACTCTTTAAAGCTGTAGTGTTTATAGACTCTCAACTTGAACAACTACAGCTAAACAATGTAGTCTTCAACAGAAAAGACAGGAGTTATAGGCAAAGAGATAAGACTCCAGTGCAATAGATGACACAAAAACGCCGTAGTCTGTCTAATTAAATCAATTAAGACTACTTGTTAAAACTGTAGTGTTTTTATCTTATGTAATTGAGTTATATATAAATACATCATAACGTTGTAGTATTTATAGATGAGACTAGTAAGACTACATATATAAAATGTAGTTATATATTTTAACTACAGTCTTATAAAACAGATACACTACGGCAAAAAACTGGAGTCATAATCAAAGAGATAAGACTCCAGTGCAATAGATGAAAGCCAGTAAACTGTAGTCGACTTAAAATGACTACGGCGTTCGGCAGTAGTTAGAGGCCAAATTTCTGGTAGTGCAAACAACTTGCACTAAAAAATAAAGCCAACATATAACGTAACAACAATCTCCCCATTTGGCTATTTTTTAGGCAAGCACTTCTAGGAACAATTCTCATACAAGCGTCATGACCAGAAGAAGAAAGTCAAAATAAATGACCTCATGACGCATCTCCCCCTGATTGCCTCAAAAGAATACCAAATGCAAGGATTGACCAAAACAGAGGGAGGAACAAATACAGCCTGAAAAGGATGAGAACTCACGCAAACAGCAGAACATATATCATCAAAAGTATAGAAGAGAAGTTTTACGCACCATTTAGAACACAGTCTGAACACAAGATAAACTGTAGCACAAACCAACTAGAAAGATGTCTGAAAAGAAGTTGAATTATACAGACCAGATCTTAAAAAAAAAGAGAGAGCAGATTTAAGTCGAGCCACCATCGTCCTTATCACCAAAATCATCTTGGGCACTGTCATTATTTCCTTCATCGTTCTCAGACTCCTCAGCATCTTTCGAGTCCTCAGCATCAACAGAATCATCAGCAGCATTAGCATGGCCTGGCTGAGTGGAGGTAGCATCACTAGGAGGAGCAGAAAGATCTCGAACAAGGGCTTCACACTTGGACTTTCTGTTTGAGAGAGTCTTAATAGTCTTTTTGAGAACTTCAATCTCCTCAAGGAGTTCTTTCAGCACATTCCTCTGAACCTCATCAGTCATTGAACTCAAATTCAGTTTGCTCCCAAAGATGTCAGATGTCGCGACGGAAGATCTGACAAGATCACAAGCATGTTTCCCCTCAAACAGTTTGTGATTGAAGTTGAGAACACCAGGTCTTTTGCCCGCCACATCTGTACTTTGCAAAATATTCTTGTTTTGCTTGAGCAGGATACCAGTGATGATGGAAGGGAAACCTATGGGAAGCTTCACTGCAAACGACTTGGCATGTTTTGCCAAGTGATCAAGGACAAATTCACCAAAATCAAAGGAGGAACGGGTACCTATCTGGTAGATTAGGCGAGCTAGATCCGCCTTGATACTAGACCCATGAGAAGAGGGGGCACAGTTGGCGATGCCGATGCGGTAAAGAATGAAGTATTTGGTAGTGAGATCTGAGGATGGCAGCGTTCCCTTGGATGGCCAGACTTTGGTTTCGTCACCAGTAATCTCTTGAGCAATGATGTCCAGAGAGGGTACACGATCAGCAGTAATGATTTTCCCTCGACCAAGGAACTCGTTGATAACACCAGGAGAGATCTCAAAGCAATGTCCTCTGACGAAGACCTTTCTGAATTCTGCATCATCTGGAACATCGAAGGACGATGAAAGGTTGACTATGAATTCCTTCACCAAGGCCGGGTAGTATACCCCTATGCTGGTAACAGTCCTGAGTATCTCAGCATTGTGCAAAAGCTCTATGACAACATCGATCTTCAGAGCCTCAGCAGACAGTTCCTTTTTCAGGAAAGATGGCTCTGTGATACACAAACCTCCATTTCAGGACACCGTCTTCCTTATGAAACGAGACATTGTCCAGGGGAGCAGCAGGAATATTCTTTGGGAGCTTTTGCCCTCCCATAGATCTCTTGTTCCCTATTCCAAGAGAAATCACCGGTTCATCTTCTTCAACATCAGGGACCTCGTCGATAGGAGACATAGGAGTCTCAGCAGGCTTCTTTCCACGTTTCTTTATCATGCCCATCTTTTCTTTCTTCTTCTTCTTTGCAGGGACGGAAACAACATGAACATTTTCTTCCAACAACTTTCTCTTCTCCGACAGAAGAGTGGCAATACAGACGTCGTCATCTCTCTGGACTTTCTCTTTGAGAGTGGCAAGAATATCTTCCCCAGCATCCTGACCTTGATCAGTCTCCTTATCATGCCTCAGAGAGGGAGATGTTGGAACATCTTTCGAGACAAATGCCTCAGAGAGATTCTTGTTCATCGAGGAGAGAGTTCAAAGTTTCACTGTCCCTAGGATTTTCATCAGAGGGAAAAGAGGTTTCAGGGTTACCTTGCACAACCTTGTGAGGCGTTTCAATGGGAGACCCACCCGGTGAGGGTTTCTTCTTCGGGAGCAGCGTCACCCTTTCTTCTTTCTTCAAAAGAACTACTGGAGCTTACTTTTCCAGTAATGTCAGTGATCGAGAGAGAGGCTTTCGGAGAGTGAGGGGTTCTCAGGAGGAATTGACGACCCAGTGATTGCACCTCCGGCCTGACCATCGGCGCGTTCATTGGATCGCAAACCTCGTACCCGGACACCGTGCTTGTTACTCTCCTGCCCAGGCTTCTTTGTCTTGACATTTTTCCCGATCATTGTGGTTTCTCTTTCTTAGAAGGAATGGTTATGTTGATGCCGCATCTGGTACCAACCATTTTGAAGAGAATTTCAAGAAAAGTGCCACACAAATAACCATCGAGAGGGGTGAAAGCGCAAATTAGAGAAATAATGCACAAGAAAAGAGATGAAATGCGAGAAATTTCAAAGATTGAACAAGAGGTAACTTCTCAGTCTTTCTCGAGAATGGAACCGTCTGCATGTATGAGAAACTGGCAAGGATCAATACGACGTCGTGACATGGAATGGGCCTTGATCCATCTCAAGCCCAAAGGAATAACAAGTGGCATTTTAGCCCGGCAATACAGTCGAATGGGCCAACCAGAAAAATGGGCCCATGAGAAAACTTTCACGAAACACACACGAACAAAAATCAGAGAAGTACCAGCTTTGACAACACAGAAGATAAAACCAAAATTCCCTCCGAAACTCAGTAATTGCTATTGTTCAATCACACACAATCCTAGGGAGGATCTGAGATTTTCAAACCGGTTAGCATCCAAAGCCTTCGTGAAAATGTCTGCGAGCTGTTTTTCGGTGTGAATATATTCGAGTTTGATCTTTTTATCTTCCACAAGATCTCAAATGAAATGATGTCTGATCTCAATATGCTTGGTCTTACTGTGTTGAACTGGATTCTTTGAGATGTTGATGGCACTGATATTGTCGCAGAATAATGTCATGACATCTTGTCCAACATCATATTCAGCAAGCATCTGTTTCATCCAAATGAGCTGAGTGCAACTGCTCCCTGCAGCGATGTATTCAGCCTCAGCTGTGGACAAGGAAATGCAGTTTTGCTTCTTGCTGAACCAGGAGATGAGATTGTTTCCAAGGTAGAAATATCCACCAGAGGTACTTCTTCTATCAACCGTGCTACCTGCCCAGTCAGCATCACAGTATCCCACGAGCGTAGAGGAGGTATCATAAGTATATAAAAGGCCAAAATCAGTAGTTCCTGAGATGTACCTTATAATTCGCTTGGCTTGAGCCAGATGGCTAGCTTTAGGATTAGCTTGATATCGTGCACACACACCTACAGAGTATGCTATGTCTGGTCGGCTGGTAGTGAGGTAGAGGAGACTACCAATGATACTCCTGTAGAGGCTTTGATCAACAGATTCACCATGCTCATCCTTATTATGTTTAACATGAGTAGCGACGGGGTCCGCTTGTGAGAAGATTTTTCCAAGCCAAACTTCTTCACTAAGTTTTTAGCATACTTACTTTGGAAGATAAAGATACCATCATTCATTTGCCTGATCTGAAAGCCCAGAAAATAATTAAGCTCACCAACCATACTCATTTCAAATTCAGACTGCATTTGTCGTACAAAAAGATCCACCATCTTGTTCGACATTCCTCCGAAGACGATATCATCAACATAGATTTGGGCTATTATGAGGTTGCCATCCTCCTTCTTTATGAACAAGGTTTTATCAATTCCACCTCTGGTATAACCATTCTGCACAAGGAACTGAGTTAGTCTTTCATACCATGCCCGATGAGCCTGCTTAAGGCCGTAGAGAGCTTTTCTGAGTTTGTAGACATGTAGTGGTGAGCTGGGATCTACAAAGCCTTTAGGGTCGGCCACATAGACTTCCTCATTTAAGTACCCTTTGATGAAAGCACTTTTAACATCCATCTGGAAAAGTTTGAAGTGCAGATGATAGGAGATGCCGAGCAAGAGTCTGATGGCTTCAAGTCTCGCAACAGGGGCAAAGGTTTCATCAAAGTCTACGCCTTCCACCTGTGTATAACCCTACGCCACAAGTCTAGCTTTGTTTCGAGTTATATTTCCATGCTCATCAGATTTATTTTTAAATATCCACTTAGTTCCAATGACATTCACGTTGTCAAGTTTAGGAACTAGCTCTCAGACTTCGTTTCTTTCAAACTGAACAAGTTCCTCTTGCATAGCATTAACCCAGTATTCATCATCAATAGCCTCATTCACATTTTTAGGTTCAATCTTAGAGACAAAACAAATATTACCAATCATCTCCCGATAGTTTACAGTGGGTTTTGGGCGAGTCCTCATTCCTTCACTAATCTCGCCAATCACCTCATGAGCAGGATGATTTTTCTGAATTCTTCTAGAAGGGATTCTTCGTTCAGTCACATGAGGGACCCCTCATCCGGAACAATGTCACTCACTTTGTCATCAGCATCCGTCCTGACATTAGGGCTTCCAGAAGAGATGTCGTCCAAAGAGTTCTCAGCATCTTTCCTGACATCTGTGTTACTAGGAAAAACTTCATCTTCATCATTAGTACTGTTAGAAACATCATGATCATCGTTTACCACCACATTTATGGATTCCATCATAGACTTAGTGCGTTTGTTAAAGACACGATAGGCCCGGCTATTTCTAGAGTACCCAAGAAATATTCTTTCATCACTTTTAGGATCAAATTTACGTCGAGGATCTCTGTTAGCAAGGATATAACAAACATAACCAAAGACATGGAAGTATTTCACATTTGGCTTTCTCCCCCTCCATATTTCATAGTGAGTGATAGAAGTACCTGGACGAATAGTAACTCTATTATGAATATGGCAAGCTGTATTGAGAGCTTCAGCCTAAAAGTGCACTGGAATGTCTTTGGCTAACATCATCACTCTGGCCATTTCTTGAAGGGTTTGATTTTTCCTTTCTACAATTCCATTTTGTTGTGGTGTGATGGGAGCAGAGAATTCATGGGCTATTCCTTCTGCAGTACAAAACTTAGCAAATCTCATATTCTCAAATTCCCTCCCATGATCACTCCGTATTCTGATCACTTTGCCGATGCTTTCTCATTTTCTCTCTGAACCTTCTTGCATAAAGCTTCAAAAACAGCAAAAGTGTCAGATTTCTCACGGATAAAATCAACCCAAGTATACCTGGAGTAGTCATCCACACACAGAAACACGTATCTCTTCCCTCCAAGACTCTCGACCTGCATTGGTCCCATCAGATCCATGTGGAGAAGTTCCAGAACACGAGATGTGGTAAAATGTTGCACCATCTTGTGAGACTTCTTGACTTGTTTCCCAATCTGGCACTCACCACAGATTCTTCCTTCAACAATCTTTAGATCTGGGACACCGACAATGGCCTTCTCAGAAACAATTTTCTGCATGCTCCTAAGATTCAAGTGACTAAGCTTTTGATGCCACAGTTTGGTTTCGTCAATCTTGGTCATAAGACAGTTGTTGGCCTGAGTGTTTGGGACGGGAGTCCACATGTAGTAGTTGTCACGAGACCTGGTTCCTTCCATAAGTTCATCATGTTTCTCATTTATCACCACACACTTATCACGAGTAAAGTTGACACTCAAATTCAGACCACAAAGTTGACTAATACTGATAAGATTAGCAGTAAGACCTTCCACCAATAAAGCCTCAGTCAAGCAAGACATACCAGGATAATTTAGCTGACCTTTACCTACAATCTTGGCTTTCACTCCATCGCCGAAGGTAACATGACAGTTAGAGTAAGGTTTTACGTTAGTCAGGAGGTATGATCACCTGTCATGTGGCGAGAGCAACCACTATCGAAGTACCAGTCGCTACCGGTGGACGCACTCAGAGATGTGTATGCGATATTGGCATGGTAGGATGTGTCTTTTACTCTCGATTCCAACCGTGTAGAGGGTTGACGGCGAGGAAGAGTATTCCTGTGAGTGAATTGATGCTGATGAAGATTCCTCCCGTATAATCGATAACAGAAGGGTCGAATATGGCCCCTTCGAATGATGGCAGACCCAACGAGGTCTGTTGACAAGAGACCTGGTTGGTCCAGAAGGATGTCGCTGATGTAGATCTTGAAACTTGTCATCACCAGATGTTTGAGGCATGTTTCGCGACATCTGGCTAGCATGCTTTTGGGGAGCAAAAGTAGTGTGGGATGAGAAAGCACCATGAGTATATCAAAGCCCCTTCATGTTCTTTGCAGGTTTTCCGATGGTGAGGATTTTGTCAAGGCTGTCAATGCCGGAGTTCAGCATCCTGACTGATTTAGTCATCTGGTCCAGCTTCCCATTTAGACGGTTGACTTCCTTTTTCAGATCCACAATGGTTTCTAAGAGCCTTGCCTTGTATTCAGTCAGTGAAAGAATAAGAGCACTCTGCTTATCGAGAACGTGGGACTCTTCAACCCATTTGGTGTGTAAGATATTGTATGCATCATTCATGGCATCATCAGATAGTTCCTCATCTAAAACAAATTTCTGAGAGGATTCACCAGATTCATTAATAGATTCATGAGTATGAATAGATGCTGTGAAGGCCACAAAGTTACTTATCTGGTCGGAGTCGCTATCTTCATCTTCGTCATCCGATAGGGTGGCGTTGTATCCATTTTTCTGCTTTTTGTGGAAGTTGGGACATTCCTTCTGAATATGTCCGAAACCTTCACATTCATGGCACTGAATGCCTTTGCCTTTTCCAGAGCGTTCACCACTTTTACTGTTCCTGTGAGGGTTAGCATTCTTCTGGAATCTTTGTTGAAAATTGTCCTTAACATCTTGCGAGATATTCTTCCCATTCATCTGATTAAGTCTCTTCATAACCCTGCTATAATTTTTTTGCAAGCATAGCTATAGTATCGTTAATGTCATTGTCAGAATCCGAGTATACCTGATCCTTTTGTTCATGAATAGAGCTTTCGAGGGCCATTCCTTTGTGTTTCTTCTCCATCTTGGGCAGAGAAAGCTCAAATGTCATGAGAGATCCCATGAGTTCATCAAACTACAGAGTTTTAAGGTCATGGACTTCTTCAATAGCCGTGATCTTCATTTTGAATCTTGGACTTAAAGCCCTCAGAGTTTTCCGAACAAGATCTTCATCGGTCATGGGTTTCCCGAGAGAGTAGGATTCGTTAGCAAGGTCTCGGATGCGAACATTGAACTCAGCAACTGATTCATCTTCGAGCATAGTGAGAGCTTCGAAGTTTGTTGTGAGATACTGCAACTTCTGCTCACGCACTTTCAGGGTTCCCTCATAGGCAACGGCAAGAATTTCCTAGGCTTCTTTGGCACTTGTGCAGGTGTTTATAAGCCTGAAAACATTTTTATCAACCTCGTTAAAAATGGAATTGAGTGCACGAAAGTTACCCAGAGCTGCTTCATCTTCAGTAAGGGTCCAGTCCTTCTCGGGTTTTGGACCTGTAGGGGCTCCCTTGTCATCAACAGTAACTGGGGCTTGCCACCCGTGTATCATAGCCTTCCAAGTTTTGCTGTCAAAGGATTTCATGAAGGCGCTCATGCGGGCTTTCAAGTAACCATAGTTGCTTCCATCAAGTACTGGAGGGCGATTGACCGAACCTCCCTCTCTGGAACTATCCATATCTGGTAATAAAAAAAAAATCCAGGAAACCACCAAAAGATCTAGGTGCCTGCTCTGGTACCAATTGAAATTCTGATTAGACACAAGGATAAGATGTCGCACACAATGTATTGACAATGTGTCCAACTTCCTTGCACACAGATAATGGATAAACAACAAACAGTGCGATAAAGAAAATACACACGATATGGTTACCCAGTTCGGTGCAATACACCTACGTCTGGGGGCACTTTGCCAGTGGAAAGGATTTCACTATCTTGTAGTCAATAGTACACGCAAGGTTTATATAGATTACAATCACCAAATCAATAAAACCTAGAGACTATTACCACCAGTGAATACCTAGCCAGGGACTCTCCCTGGATTTGAGCTCCGTCTCAATTCCACCCTTCGAGCAACCGCCTGTGCTCGGATGACTTTCAGTCTTCAACCTTTCGTGAGCCTTCAATCACGAGATCACAAAACCCAACTCTCACAGACACTCAATCTTTGTGGAATAGTGTTTGAGAGAATACACCGCGATTAACAAAACACAAAGCCTCCCAGTCCGCCGGTCTTGCACGTCTAAGAGCTCTAAGTGTTTTATCAAAAGCGTCGAGGCTGCTAAGGGGGTGGGCATGACTTTTATAGCAGCTGTACAGGCCTGGAAGTGTATCTAGGGTTTCCTTACCCAACCTCATACGAATATCTCATGATAAAGTTACCAGCGAGACAATCTGTCAATACTGGAAACTTGCTTGAAATAAAGTCTACACACAGGAGGAAATATGTATCACCAGTAGAAGCATGACGACCGACATCTTTCCAAACAACTTGCACTAAAAAATAAAGCCAACAACATATAACGTAACAACACGGACCAAATAATCTTACTGGGTGAAACTTAAGATTATTTGGTCCGAACTCCAAACCAAGTTTTTCAATTGAACTTAGGATTATTTTACGTGTGGATGCTGAATATTTCAATAAATTTACTAGAACAATTATATCGGAATATCGAGGTTATATTAGATTTAGGCGGCTTTAACCCTAATTAGTTATACGATATAGTAACATGCAATTCATTTCCTCGTAATAGAAGGCGGACATAACCGGAGGTTAAGCAATTATTTAAGGCCAGGCCTCAATGAGTCTCCAAATAAATAAGTTTTAGGATTAGATTCACAAGTTGATTATACGTCAATGGTTCTCTATATAATGGAAATAATTAAACCATTCTAGCTAGTTTCTTTCAGCCAAAAAGTCGACAGATATTTGACATATACTAAATCAACCTTAGAGAGATATGCCAAATAGATTATATTATTAGGGCTATAATTATTAAATTCGCTGTGGAAAAAGTAGGAAAAAAAAAAGGTTTTGAAAAAGAGTGATTATATATTATACGAAGCCATTCAAACTTTATGATTTAACTTATATATGCATCAGGAAGTAAATTACATGCTTTACTAAAAGTAATATTAGTTTTTTTTTTTTGTCGTTGTGTGAGAATTATATAGATTCAGAGGTCAAATAATTATCTCAAGTAATTGTGGGACCGCCAGTGTTATCAGGCTTTTGTTCAGATGATATTCACTGGTGGCCGTTTAACATCTCATTTCAATCTATCGATATGCTAAAGTTTTTCGTTATCATAAAGTAAAAATTTACAGGAAAAGTAAGAAAGAAGAAATCCCTCGTAAAGTTTCAGTCAGATTTGACATGCTTGTTGAGCTCAAGAATTTTCATCATCTACATATAACCATGAGTGATGAGTCCATGACATCAGGTTTATAGTATAATTTTTATCTCCCGTTATGAGATTTGTTCATTGGAGGACTGAGAGCACAATTTTTAACCTAGATTAAGTTCTTCCAACATTTGAAAAGTGGCTAGTCTAAATATATAAAAAAATTGTTTAAATTCTACGTCCTTTGACTTCTGTCTTGATGCATATTATTTGCTTTTTTTTACACATATAGAAGATAGCGTGATAAATTATTGCCCTTACGTAAGTGTTTATAGTGAATATTAAATAATATAGAGGTATGAGTGGAATGAAAAACTGCAAAAAAGTGGGAATTATTTATACATATATATATATATATATGTGTATATATTTATATCTATATGTGTGTGTATCTATAGATGGATTCTTGGGATCAGTATTGTAGATTGAATTAAAAGAGGGAATTGATTTTTTTTTTTTTTATTACTAACGAAAAGGATTGATAAGAGTTTTTTTAAAACCAACTGAGATATGGTTTGTTCACTTGTCCGCCAAGATTATTCCTCTCTAATATTTTAGATATGTTTTCTTTATTGTAATAAAGTTGCTGTATAAAATATAAATTAATCTGGAATTGTTCTTATCCTGCAAAAACAAAAAAAATTAAATAACTAAATCTTTTTTCTTTAATAAAGAAGGTACCTATAACAAAATCAAATAACAAAATTTAGTCGGCAAGAACCTAAAGAAGTAGGAGACCCCTATAACTATTACCTACGTTTTTATTTTTGTAAAAGAATACTTACCTGTATAGTTAATGTGAAAAAATTAAGTTTACAAGCACTAACCGAAGAGAGAAAAGGGGTACATAATATTGATGATGCGGATCGAAAATATATTTTCATTTTTTTCGTCCCAATGAAACAAAAGATGAAAAGATACCAACAATACCATGCGGCAGGTTTTAATTCCTCAATGTTTTTTAACAGTTTTTCATTTATCTATAATTTTAATAATTTATTTTACATCATAGTATACAATTAATTACATCATAGTATAATTTTAATAGTCCCAATTCATTTATCTATATCTATATATATATATATATATATATATATATATATATATATATATATATTACATTTTTGCGGATTAAACTCACGCTTGCATACAAGAGAAAGACCTCCAAGAAAAGAGATGATGTCATACAAGCTAGATCTTTTAGGTAACATTTTTTTTTACTCTTGTGTCTTTTACAACAATTTATTTTGGCTTTTCTTCATTTTATATGAAAAAAATAATAATTTTCTAGACTAGTATAAATGTTAGCTCATAAAAAATATTGTTACAGATAATCACATCTTATACATAGCATTTAATTAATTGGCAATTTCATTTCTTTTAAGGTTTTATTTATATATTTCCGTCAAATTGGATGCCCTTAAAATGATTGGTTTGCATAATAAAACAAAACCAGAAAATAATAATTTGATCGGGCAATTGCTTCGAAATGCGTGCAAGCAAAGCCAACACATGTGACACGTTGTCTTGATGGAGCCAAAAACAGCGTTTCTGTTTTACATTTCGCTCACCGTGTACTGTAATCCTCTTTTGACTAGGCTAAACAAAATTTCTTTTGATTAATGATGTATCAATTAGCTACAATCAGCTTCCTACTTATAAATTGAGAGTAGAATCTATGCGATCGACTCCTTAAATAAACTTGAATATAATTACTAATAAATATTAATTGAGACACAATATCAAGAGTGAGTTCTATTAGAATAACAGTTTGAGATTTAGAGAGATAACATCGAAAAAAAAAATATTCATCAACGAAATATATACAAAATAAGAATTATTATGTTGGACATTACAAAATATATACCGATTGACTCTAAACTAACTTCTAACTTACTATGTCACATGGCATCAGGTGATTGGTTATATCAACAAAATAAGGTAGGCTCAATGGACTATCAATTGAGCTCGTTTATACTGTGCGCAAGGTTATACCCTCATGCGCACATAACTAATGCAGTTTAGTCTTTGACTCGAAGCTTGTCATGCCAAGAAAGAAATTAACTAGTTGATTGAAACTGGTTTGGTGAGAACATCTGTGACCTGAGCTATAGCTGGTATATGTCGAACATCCTTGCGAACAACACTTTCTCACGCACAAAGAAGCACTGTGCTGGCGTGAAGAATTGGGTTGGCCAAGAGGAGCACTGTGTTGAGGTTGTCACACTAAACTATAGAGGCATGAGATTGCTTGACACGAAGCTCAAAGGTATATGACTTTAGCCATGACAGTTCAGCCACAACACACGCAAGACTTCGATATTCTGCTTTGGTGCTTGACCTGGATATAGTTTGTTGCTTCTTAGATTGCCACGTGATCAAATTGCTACCAAGGTAAACACACATGCCTGAAGTAGACCGTCGATCATCAGGGTCAGAGGCCCAGCCAACATCACAAAAGGCAGTCCAATTGAGATCAGTGTTGCGACGAAGATGAAGATTAAACTTCGGAAAACCTTTAAGATATCTAAGTATCCACTTGACTGCTTTCCAGTGGATCTCAATTGGAGCTTACATAAATTGACTGAATTTATTCACGAAGTAAGCTAACTCTGGCCCCGTGATGGTCGCATATTGCAATGCTCCAACTACAATTTTGTAGAAGTATGGATCTTCAAGCAAATGTCCTCCATGTTTTGGCAGCTTTTGGCTATTCATCATGGGTGTGTGCATGCTCTTAGCTGAGAGCAAGTTGGTCATCCTGAGTAGATCATGAATGTACTTCGTCTATGTGAGCAAAAGACCTTCAGAAGTGTTAGTGGTTTGAATGCCAAGAAAGATATCCAATTCCCTTACACCTTTCAATGCAAACAATGTATTGAGTTTGGTGATGATGACTTTGACTTGAGTTGGCTGGCTGCTAGTGATGAGGATATCATCCACGCATATGAGAATATACATGGTGTCTGAGCTAGATTGCCTTATAAATAGATATTTGTCAGTTTTGAACTCTTAAAGCCAAGAGAGTGTAAAGAAGCATGTGGAGTGTCAAACCAAATTCTTGGAGCCTGTTTTAGACCATAGATGGCCTTATGCAATCTACAGTTGTACCATTTAGACTTCTTTAGTGAGCTTTCCATTGAGGAAAACATCATTAACATCCAGCTGAGTAATTTGCCATCCTTGAGAGACGGCAAGAGTGAGAATAACTCGAACTGTAGTAGGTTTGATGACAGGGCTAAAGGTCTCTGAAAAGTCAAATCCAAGAGTTTGATGAAACCCTTTTACTATAAGCTTAGCTTTGAATTTATTCAGAGTACCATCATTATTTTCCTTAACTCTGAAAATCCATTTGCTACCTATATCACGTCTGTCAGCTGGGAGATCAACAAGAGACCAGGTTTGGTTGTGAATTAGAACCCCATACACAGCTTGCATAGTCTATGGTTTGTGAACACCAGCCTTGGACCTAGTGCATATGGGATGGGCATTTGTGAGTGTGAGAGAAGGTTGTGATGACTGTAGTGGAGGCTAAGGGAATGGTAAATCTACTTGCAGGTTGATATCTGGTTTAGGTTAAGCAAGTGGTTGATAAGTGCGATTCGTTCACACTTATCAATACTTTTCAAAAGTGAATCGAAATTTGTTCTTTAAGCTTTTGATGTTATTTTTATTTTTCATTTTTTAGTTACTTTTCAGGTTTTTGAGCCATATAGAACATTTGGAACATAATGGAGCAATTTTGGGGTGATCTAAAGACTTTCGGACAAGTTCGAGCAAAACAAGAAACTTAGCATCTTCTTATGCATAATTTGGAGATTTATAACTCACGATTTTAGATGAGTTCTTTCCATAACTGAATAGTTCTTTCTCTTAACTTTACAACACATGTTTGTTTTCCAAAATCGGAGTCCAAAGCAATGAGTTAAGGCAAATTCAAATTTGTTGCACGTGCTTAACAGAGTCTCACGCGACGGACGCGTAAGGGAGACGTGATGCGCGTGATGATGTGACAAGAATTTCAATTTTCGTGACTTTGAGCTAATCTTGACCCTTGGATCATATTCAGGGGCCAAGAATGCTCCGAAAATACCCATGGACACATTAAATACTCTTTATGTTTAGTTTTGATTATCTCTCCTTAGACTTTGGAGAGTGAGATAAAGCAAATAGAGGATTTGAGAGAAGAAGCCATTGAAGCTTTTGGAGAAGAAGAAGAAGAACGAGAGAGCTAGTGACAAGCTTCACTACAAGAAATATGACATTTAGCTACGAAACTATTAGCGACGATTTAATCGTCGCTATTATATCGTCGCTAATCATGCTTTTAGCGACGATAATATCGTCGCTAATAATTTGATGCGAAAACGTTTAAAGTTTGGCGGCAAAGATAATTAGCGACGATAATATCGTCGCTAATTCTTCTTGTCGTCGCTAAGTTCGCGGGAATATATTTAGCGACGATAATATCGTCGCTAAAGTCTTTTGAATTTATTTAGCGACGATATTATCGTCGCTAATAATTTCGAATTAATTTATAATTTTAACGAATTTTAAAGAGGGAAAAATCCCTCCAATTTAATTAAAACGAAATGAATTAGCGACGATTATAACGTCGCTAAATCATTTTAAATTTTGACGAATTTTGAAGAGGGAAAAATCCCTCCAATTTAATTAAAACGAAATGATTTAGCGACGAATAAAACGTCGCTAAATATTTACGAAAACTATTAGCGACGAATAAGTCGTCGCTAAATGCCTGGTTATGAACTGAAAAGGTAAGTTCATTTAGCTACGAAATTTAATCATTTAGCGACGATTAAATCGTCGGTAAATGTCTTTAAATACCAGATCGCAAATCAGTTTCCCCATTTCGTTTTCCTGACCTAAATCGGCCGATTGACGCGATTTTCTCCTCTCCCGCCGTTGCCGTCCGCCGTGTGCCCTCCTCCGCCGTGTGTCGCCGACGCCGTCGACGCCGTCCTCGTCCTCCCCGGTAAGTCTCTTTCTCCTCACTTCTCTCTCTCTCCTCACATCTCTCCTAACTTCTCTCTCTTGTCTGCAGCTCCTCCGCCGCTCCTCCGCTCCGCCGCAGACGCCGTCCTCATCCTCGTCCGCCCCGGTCCAGCAGCTCTTCCTCCCTCACGTACAGTAAGTTATATATATATATATATATATATATATATATATATTAGTTATAAATATAAATGAATTAGTTATATTTACATAATTTAGTATAAATATTTATATTTACATAATTAGTTATATATTAGTTATAAATATTTATATATTATGTATAAATATTTAAATTAGTTTTGTTTACATAAATATTTAAATTAGTTATAAATTTTTATATTAGGTATAGATATTTACATTAGTTATAAATATTTATATTAGGTAAAATTATGTAAAAACATGTAAAAACGATTAGGTAGTTTATGTGAAATTAAATGGAATTGTATTTAATTCTTGTTACAAATGATTAAAAATGTGAAATTAATTAGTTGGTATGGATTATGTATTTTAATAATCGAACCACTAAGGTTGGATTTATTGTTAGTTTTAGGATGTTTCTATGCAGGTTTTAAAGTTAAAGGCTTGATGCCGGGTTGTTAAGTTTATAGGGGAGGTTCTGCCGAAATTTCGGTAGGATTGTGAAATTATAAAATAAAATCTAAAAACTACTAAATTTTAAAATGTTGAATCTTTAGGTAAAATGAGTTATCCAAATAGGAATTGGATAATCGAGGACCAACGTCTAAGCGTTGAGTTTGCGGCTGGCATGACAGAGGTTATGGCAATGGCCCGAAAACACGTAAACATCGAAGGACGAGTTAAGTGTCCATGCAAGAGGTGTAACAAGGTGTTGATGCAAAAAATTCCTGATATAGAGAATAATCTCTTTATCAGAGGATATAAGAGGAATTACACGAGATGGATCTTTCACGGGGAGGAAGAAGATGACGTAATGCAGTATCAGACGGATTACGGAAGAGGAGGTGAGATGTTTGATGTTGTACACAATATCTTAGATCACAACGACGTAGACGGTGACGATGACAATATTGACCCGAATGCAGAATACTAGAGTGGACAGTTCGATGACCTTTTCAGCGACCTGAACACCGAATTATGGCCGGGTTGTACGAAGTATTCGTCACTCTCCTTTGTTGGCACGTTGATGCATTTGAAAGTGATGAACAAGTGGACGAATAAGTCGTTTCATCAGCTACTGAAAGTACTGAAAAAGTCTCATCCGATCGGCAACACGATTCCAGAGTCACACTATGAAACAAAGACGAAATTGCATCGATTTGGTATGGGTTACGAGTCAATTCACGTCTGCAAACACGATTGAGCGTTGTTTTGGAAGGACAACGCCAATCTAGACGAGTGTCCAGTTTGTAATGAAAGCGGGTGGCTGAAGAAAGACGGTGGAAAAAAAGTAGCGCATAAGGTGTTACGCTACTTTCCACTGAAAGATCGGCTTAAACGATTGTACGCGAGTCGACACACAGCTTTAGAGATGCAATGGTACGAAAATGAACGCATTAAAGAGGATGGTGTACTGCGACATCCTGCTGACAGAGCAACGTGGAAGGAGATCGGCCGAAAATATCTCATGTTTGCGGCAGAACCGAGGAACGTCCGGCTTGGACTTGCGGAGGCGGGGATGACTACTTATCCCGTCTCCCGAATTATTGCGAGTCGGCGCTCGTATGCTATGGCGTCGAAGAAGAAGACGAGGATATCAAACCGGCCGCGCGTGGGCTGACGCTCGGGATTCGATCTGAGCGTGCACGGCGCCCCGGGGTGAAGGAAATCGTTATTTATAACGAGGAGTTTCAGCCGTTCTTGCAGCCAGAGCGAGAGATGGATCCGGATCTCGCGACGTTCGCGAACACGCTCGGGTTGGTCGTCCGAGACAAGATCTCGCCTACGGTCCCAAGGTGGACGAATGCAAACGTGGGGCCGGCGAAGGAGGTCGAGATCCGAGCAGCGATTGGAGGCATACCTTGCAGTCATGGTTCGACATCGACTGCAAGAGCAGCGTACATGTGGCGCGGTCGATGAAACCGAGGAACCGTTAAGCTCGACACCGAATGGGAGACGCTTATAAAACGATATACGAGCGATGAGTTTAAGGTAATCAAATCATTTACGTTAAATATGTGTTTACTCTTTTATTATACGATTTGCTATTTACGTGTACGTTTACTTATATTACAGGCCATACAAGCGAAGAAAAAGGCGAATCGCGCGAAGAAGAAGAAGACGAAGAGTCGACAGGGGACGATTGGATTCTTGACCCACCGCATGAAGAACATAAGTTTTATGTTTATATGATACATCAAATCGTTAAAACTATCTAACACTTGAAATTTTGTTTACATGCAGAAGAGCGCCGAGACATGCGCTTTCGAGAGCTTGTTTGCGAACTACAAGCCTCCGCACGTTATGTAAGTTTACATTTATTTTGTCTTATTTTTCGATTAATATATACTAACTAGTTAATTATAATATGATCGACTGGTCGATAGGTTCAACACGTTGCGAACGGAGGCTGAGCAACAAGGAGCGGACGTTGATATTTTCGTCCTAGAGCAGTAGGCGATCCGCGATATTATGGGCTCGCGGACTTATCACTTGACCGGCGTGGGACGTTTGGTGCCACAGGGAGCACGGATGGCGGCTGAAGTCGCCGAAGTCTACGGTTCGGAGGCTGGGAGGTCGCAACCAGGATATATCTCGCAGGAGGTGTTTACGTCGACCCTCGCCTCGTTCGCCGAGGCATTACAGAGTCAGGTGCCCGGCCTCAACCTTAGCTCGTTTATGCCCCAATTTCCGCAGAGTTCGCACCAGGCTCCGTCATCCCACAGCCAGCAGACTCCGACGGCCGGCGTCCACACTCCGACGGCCGGCCAGCAGAGGACTCCCGACGCTAGCCAGCAGACGACGCCCGGCGGTCCAAGTCAGTCTACTGATGAACACATTGTTCCGCCGCAGCTTGCAGAGTTTCAGCGCTAGCAGAAGAGCGTTTCACGTCGAGGAGGGGGAAAACGAGCGGCGGGACGACAAAGCAAACGTTGCGACTAGTGTTTTATTAGATATTTTATGTATAGTAGATTATTATTTACATATTTCTCGATAATCGAAATTGTAACCGGATTTTATATATAAGTTGATTTGGATAATATAATTTGGTTTTTATTTGATTTTTCATTTTAGAATTTCATAAACGAAAAAAAATAAAAAATTAATAATTAACGACGAAAAAAATTAATAATTTCAAAAACGAAAAAAAAAATTATTAATTAGCGACGACTTCCTAATTATTAAAAAACTGGATTTATTAGCGACACTTTTTCGTCGCTAATTCGCCCGCGAAATTTTCATGTGCGAATTAGAGACGATAAAATTGTCCCTAATTATATTTCACAAAATTTAAAAAAACTCTTCGTTTAAACATTTAGGGACGACATTATCGTCGCTAATGTCGTCGGTAAATGCTAATGTCGTTGGTAAATATTTAGCGACGACTATTTCGTCGGTAAATATATTTAGGCACGGACATTTAGCAACGATAATAATCGTCGCTAAAAGCGTCGCTAAATAGATTTAGCGACGATTAAGGGGTTATTACCGATGAAAAAAATCGTCGGTAATGGTTCTATTTGTTGTAGTGCTTCTCCAACCTATTCCTCACCACCATCTTCTCCTTGGTTTTATCCTTTTATATTTTCCTCTTTTTTCATTACTTTTGATTAAACTCCATTTAGTTTGTCTTTTTCATTTTATCTTGAATCTTTTGTAGTTGATTTGAGATAACTTTAATTGATCTTAATTGAGACTTTGAATTTTTTGTTTATTTGAATTTGATTGTTGTTTATTGAATGAATATATTTCTCTTTGTGGTTATGCTTGTGCTCATCACTATATTGTTATGTTTATTGATAATCATGTGGCTAAACACATATGAGGGATTTGATGTAGTTGAGGGATTTGATGTAGTTGGGTGATTTGATTCGGTTAGTATATTAGTCTAGGTTTGTGCTTGAATGTGGTTTATTTTTGGTTATCAAGAGAACTTGGGGTAGTTAATATCATTGCCTGGCTTGACAAACGTAATGAATCTCTAGACTTGTTGAGACATAAGAGGTGGTAATCGAGTGTGCTCAACTTGTTCTCTCTCATCCGCCTACCTAGATCTATAGAAAGACTAAGATGTTTGTGTAGTTGTTTGAATTCCTGTAGCATATTCTATTGTTTTTAATAGGACTCAAGCCGAGAGGTGTAAATTCGTCAACCAATTAGGCATGTTTCTACTTGACAGAGATTAATGATATTCAAGAGGGAATTAGATTAGGTTTGTCCAAACAATAACTGTTCATAAAATCCTTAGTACCGACCAAATCGAAGAACCCAACGAAGTCATACTCCTTCACTCTATTTGTCAAATCTTTATTTTATTGCTTTTGTTCAATTTTGCATTTTAAGTTCATTTCACTCAAAACCATCAAAAACTCCCACATTTTGCATTTTCATAACTCATTTAGATTTCTTAACTAATTAATATAAAAATTAGACAAGTTCCTAGTGGGATCGATATCAGTGCTCTAAACACATCTACTACTTGACGATACGTACGCTTGCGTCGTGTGAGATTTTCCTAGTTAAGGAAATCTACCATCAGTGGTACGATTAGTCTGGGAGTAGGTGAGGGTAATGGTGATGGATGAGAAGGTTATGTTGGAGGTGGTTTGTGGTTTAATGGATTGATATGGGGTATAGTGGAAAGGATGAGGGCTTTGAGATTGACCTTCGTGGCTGTATGTGAAGGTGACAAAAATAGAGATGTGTAGAGAATTGACTTTAATCAAATAGAACATTCCTAGAAATAATGATCTTGCCATCAGAGTTAAGGCACTTTTAGCCTTTATGGTTGATACTATAACACATGAATATACATAAATGGCCACATGCTTGGGAAGCATGCGCAACAATAAAATCTCAGAGTGAAGTAGTCCGGTGAAGGTTTGTATAGCACTTACATTGGACACTTTCCATGTAGAACATGTGTTGCAACCTGTTGATAAGAAACACAACTGTTCTAAATGCTTCATCCCATAAGTCAATAGGCATCGATGCACGTGCAAGTAGAGTGAGCCATGTCTCCACTATGTGCATGTGCTTGCACTCAACGAGTCCATTTTGTTGATGTGCATGAGGACATGAGACTCGATACTCAATTCCTGATAAGCGAGATAGGAAGTGAATGCTCACCACCCAATCCGTCTGTATAGCTTTGACTTTGTGTCCAGTTTGTAGCTCTACTTTGGTCTTAAAGTTGAGGAATGTTTGAAACGCCTCTGACTTGTTGTGGAGCAAGTATATCCAAGTGGACCTGGAATGATGATCAATGAAAGGGATATAGTAGCAATATCCATTTAATGACTCATTAGGAGAAGGGCCCATGAATTAGAGTGGATCAATTCTAGGAGATTGTTGTAGAGCTGTAGTAAGGTAAATTGTGAATTTTGCATTGACAACAAGCTACATAAAACATAGAGTCATCTTTATTGATTTTCTAAGTGCGTTTATTATAACTAGCCAAAACATATTTTACAATAGAGATAGCAAGGTGGCCAAGTATATCATGCCACATAGACAGAATGTTGATGTCGGTTGCAGTTTGTTGTGTATCTGTAGAGAAAGTTGGCGTAGCTGACTTATAATGTGTACATTGTGTAGAGAAAGCTGATGACTGAACTTGTAGAGGCTTGACAGCTCCAATGGGGAGTGCATAGAGGCCATTACTGAGCTTTCCTTCAAGAAGAACCTGTTTGGTGGCCTGATCCTTGACATAACACATAATTGGATGAAATTCAAAAAACACATAATTGTCATTTGTGAATCGAGAGACATTGAGTAAGATCTTTTTTATTAGAGGCACGCATAAGATATCGTCTAGTCTCAGCAATGTATTTGATCGTAGAGAATGTAAACAAGGGTTGCCGATAATAGAGATAGGAAGAGCAGCTCCACTACCGACAATCACTTTGTCTGAGCCTATTTATGTCACGTGGTTGCTGAGATTGGACGCACCAGGTGTGATGTAGGCAGTGACACCAGAGTCAGGGTACCACATTAGATTGTAGACCATCTCTGGCGTAGCGAGGTATGTATGAGGCATGGATGATGTGATCACAACATCTCTAGGTGTTGTGGAAGCTTGGACTTGGCCATAATACGCATGTGGAATGTTGCCTCGAAAAACACCAACTTGAGTACCAAGTGTTTGCGAAAATGGCTATGAGGCGTCGGTGAAACTCTGATCAAAACGATGTCAGCATTATGGAGCAATATGACCTGTTAGGCCACAGATTTGGCACTGAGGACGATTGTTGGAGTTCCACCTACGTCTACGGCCTCGACCGTTACGACCACCACGGGATTGACATATGTTGCCGGATAAATTAGGCGATGAGTTATTTAGGTGTGGACTCTGCAATCTGTTCTGAGAGTAATCAGTTGAGGCGAGATTTTCCATCTGTTGATTTGTTGTATCCAATTCGTTGTGGGGTTTGACAATTCTTCTTTCTTGACTGAGAGGCAAGGCTTCAACTTCTGCAACACTGTAGGAATCTTTTCTTGTTTCAATTGACGTGACAAAAGAATTGTAATCAGGCCCTAAACCTTCGAAGATTGCATCAACGTGACCATCTTCTTTGATTTCTTTGCCACTTGAGGCAAGGAGATCAATTGTGGTCTTGATCTGAAGAAGGTAATTGTTAATCGATTTTGAGTCTTTCTTTGTTGCAGATAGATCGCCACGAAGTTGCTTGATTCGCGCCTTTGTTGTGGCAGTGAAGTATTGATTCAATTTGGACCACACTTTGTGCGATTTATTGCCACCGATTATTCTTGCGAGGAGGCTCTCAGGCATGGATGAAAGAAGCCAGGAAAGCAACAATTGATCTTGTTGTTCATGCTCCATAAATTCGGCGTTCACAAATCCGTTTCTCCGATGAGCTTCAGAAAGAAATTCAGGAGGCTTGGACGAGCTCTTGATGAAGTGAAGGAGCGTGTGTCCTTTGATGGCAGCGAGGATTTGGTGACTCCATAGTAAAAAAAATGTCCTTGATGAGCTTGATTGAGAGCAAGTGTGAGAACACAACTAGTCCTGATCTTGTTGATGATGATCCGATCATCGCCGACGAGAAATTGTCCATTACCGGTGAGGAAAGCTTTGATACCATATTATAATCTCGGTGTGCGATCTAGAGAGAAAGAATCATTGAGAGAAGACATTACAGAGTATAAATACCGATTGACTCTAAAATAATTTCTAATTGACTAAGCCACATGGCATTACATGCTTGATATTATAAACATAATAATTTAGGCTTAGTGGACTATTAGTTGAGCTCTCTCATACTCTATGCAAGGTTGTGCCTTCCTACGCGCGTGTTATACCGTCATTTTTCTTATGGTAAAACGACATCTCAATTGCTAAAACGACGTTAAAAGGACAATTTAGTCAAACGGGCTAAAAATATGCTTGTTTAAAACCAAGCAACAAGCGACAAGCGACAAGCAAATTTGTAACAAGCGACAAGCGAATTTGAGACAAGCGACAAGCGAATTGAGACAAGCGACAAACGGATTTGCGATAAGCGACAAGCGGTATGTTTTCTCTATAAATAGCTCACTCACACAAATCAAAATAAATTGACTCGCAACTCAAAATCCTCTGAACTCAGAATCCTCTTAACTCTCATTTCCTCTCTCTACCCTGTAGAAACGAGATGAGAGCCCCCACCTCTGTTAATGTTGAGCGTCGGAGCGCGCGTCGGGAGAAAACCCTCTCCACGCCCCCTAGTTCATGTTTCTTGATTCTCAGGTTGAAGAACGCGAAGAACACGAAGGCCGACTAGTGACGAAGTGACGAGGAGCCGGAAACCACTTTCCGGCGAGGTAATGACGACGAGAATAAAATAACTTCACCACACCTAACCTACATGCGGTCATAGGGTCCAACCCTAGATCGAACCACGGACGGTTCTGAATGCTAATTCAAAAACGCGATTAACAGCACGTAATCGATGTACCTTGTCAAGTTCTAAAAAATCAGATATTGCCGCATCAAATTTAATTGAAACTGTTAGGTGATCAACGAAGATCATTTTATAGTTCAGAGAGGTGAAATTTTTAGTTTCTGTCCCAGTGCAAATTGAATTATATATTTATTATGTTTGTAAATTCTCCTCCATGAGACTTTATATATACTAATACACACGCAAACACAAGTCGTTTCTCTGTCCGTTTGAATCATTTGGTGTTTCAAGTAATTTAAATTAGTACTGAGTATCTTTTGTTTATTTTATTTTATATACTCAATAAGCTTACTATATATACTCACTACTTAGTCATGCACGTCTCCTTTTTTTTTTTTTTTTTTTTTTTTTTAATGTATCTAAATATATAATCATGCTCTCTTTTTAATTTTCCCTCTGATTTCTGTTATTGTGCCCTTAGAGTATATCATTCATGGATTTTTGTATTGTATCCTCAAAAGAGGAGAGAAAAAAAAAGCTTGAGGTGGGGTTGTATACTTGAAAAAAATATTATGGTTTGGTACAAACTCAAATGATTAATGGAACTCGTACGTGTGGATGAAGATGGACTATATATACACACAGAAGAGCTCCGTTCATATTGAACTTTCGCATTCAATATTATAAACAAACAAAGTGCAAATGCATGGCTATATATATATATATATATATATATATATATATATATATATATCACTACTACAAATACAGTTTTTCGGTGCAGATGACTTTTGGGTGCGACTTTTCGCACCTAAAAGTCGCACCAAAAAAGACTTTCAGGTGCAAAAAAAACGCATTCAAAAGACATTGAAGCAACTAAAAAATTTCGCTGATTTTTTTAAATTTGGGTGCGACTTGTTCATTAATACCTTTGGGTGCGACAAAGTCGCACCTAAAAATCAAGGTTAACTTTTGGGTGCGACTTTGTTGCACCCAAATTCTAGGTCTTCTTTAGGTGATTTATATCACTCAGCCGACTAAGGAAAACGCAAACCAGAAAAAAAAAAAAAAAAAAAAAAAAAAAAAAAAAAAAGAGAAGAAAGAAAGAAAGAAAGTAGAAGAAGAAAGGGGACGGGAGAGAGAGAGAGAGAGAGAGAGAGAGAGAGAGAGAGAGAGAGAGTGTGCGACGGAGCTTGAGCTCGCGGAGGCACGAGGAAGCCGAAGGGAAAAAAGAGGACGACCAGGGATCTCAGACCGAGACCCACCTCGCACGCGTGTTTCAGCCGAGAAGACGAGCACCACCGTGAGCCGCCGAGGACGCCGGACCGAGGGGAGAGAGCGCGGAGGCACGAGGAAGCCGAATGGAAAAAAGAGGACGACCAGGGATCTCAGACCGAGACCCACCTCGCGCGCGTGTTTCAGCCGAGAAGACGAGCACCACCGTGAGCCGCCGAGGACGCCGGACCGAGGGGAGAGAGCGCGGAGGCACAAGGAAGCCGAAGGGAAAAAGATGACGGCCAGGGATCTCAGACCGAGACCCACCTCGCGTGCGTGTTTCAGCCGAGAAGTCGAGCACCACCGTGAGCCGCCGAGGACGCCGGACCGAGGGGAGAGAGCGCCGAGGAGATGTGATTTCACAAACAAGGAGAGATATGATTTTTTCGATGATGATTTTAGGTGATTGAAATGAAGTGATTTGTTGCTGGGTTTAGTTGATGATGGATTATTTTCGGATTTGTGGATGATTTGGTTTCGGTTTTGGATTTGGCCGTGTGTGTAAATTCTGGCCGTGTGGCTGTGGATAATTGTCGCCATTTTTTTTTGTGACTTTTTAGATGCTACTTTAGGTGCTGAAAGTCGCACCTAAATGTCGCACCCGAAAGTCAAGACTTTTGGGTGTGACTTTTCGCACCCAAGACTTTTAGGTCCGGACTTTCGGGTGCGGAAAAGTCGCACCCAAAGTCACACCTAAAGGTATTATTGGGTGCGACTTTTGACTTTTAGGTGCGAAAAAAGTCGCACCCAATGCTATTTTTTGTACTAGTGTATCCCATGATTAATATGTTAGATAATATAACATGTATATAAAAAAAAAAAAAAAAAAAAAACGCATGCAATTATCATTGTTATGGTGTCACATCTAAAGACGTACTATATACACCATAATTAACTTTAAGCTGCAAAGAGAGTTAAAAGTTGAATAACAAGTAACGGTCTTACAGTAATAGCACAAGCATATTTACAATGTATACGTAAGCGCGCGCGCACACATATATAATTAAATTCATATAGACAATAATTTTTATTGTTCATATATGCTTGTCTGTGTTTATGTCCTTGTTTTTATCTGGCATGAGAATGACTTGGATTGATACAATTCCATAATGTAGCTAGTTTATAGTATGATACTAGGACAAAATATCTTCTTTTTTTGTAGATTAATTTAGGGGGAAAAACCCGGGTTTTTGGTCTTAGGGTTAAACGATCTAAAAAGCTGAATAGTTAGTGATTTTATTAATAAAAAACCATATTGGGATCATAAAGAGAGGTGGTAAAAAGGATAAATTTAGGGATATTTATTGAGGCATGTGATGGGGGAATCCAATGTTATTTTCAAGCATGACATTAATGAAACAAAAGAACACATCCTTTTAGGGTTATCTTTAATATTTTGAGTTAATCAAGAAAACTACGGGCCAAGTTTCAAAGTTGTTGATTATTTATTAAAGTAATTGTAAATAATGTTTATGCATTACATGCAGACATGAAAAGAGGTTTTAATAAAGTTTTTTTTTTTAATTGAAAAGGTATATATTGATACAAGTAAATAGCATGGGTAACTAGAAAATGTATTAACTTAATTTTTTTTTCTTAGAGAGATTAACTCAATTATTAAGACACCCATGAGATGATGGTGATACCGAGTTTGGTCTAATGGTATTTTCACACCATTTCAAAAATAGAGGTCGTAAGTTCAATCTTCACTGTCAACAAACGCTCATTAAAAAAAAAATAACAACGAGATGAAGGAAATGCATGCGATGGGTTGGACAATTACTATAGTTGCCGAAGAAGGTTGATTGATGAACTGATCATAACAATTGATCGTGTGGCTTAATACTCAAGAGGACTAAGCACATTCTATGAAATTGAGAGGCCATTTTTTAGTCTTACAAATTATGAGATTGTAAATTATTCAAATTGGATATCTTACAAATTTTTCAGTGACTTTTTTCCAAAGCTCCTTTTAATGTTCTTATAGGCTTTAAATATATTTGTGTTTGTAATTTTTCATTTTCTTGTATTCCGTTTACTTCTAGTAATAATGGTTACAATAGAACTAATTACGTTAGAATTTGTATCGATTGAATATCCCATGATGCGAATGATCCCTCCGCTATCTCGTGCCCTTGGCCATATTGCTGCTATAAGTATCATGGTTGAGATCTTTCTTAAAAAAAAATCATATCTAATATAATTCACTTATTGTACCGGTTGTATGGTGTGACAAAAACATTCAAGCTTCTCCGCTCAACCACTCTATTGCATCATTCGGTGATCAAACACGTAGAGATAGACGCGCATTTCATATGGGACATGGGGATGAGGAGTGAGCTCAAAATTTGGTACGTACCGACTGACGAGAAAATTTTTGTGGTCAACTTGATAACATTAATTTGTGTTCGTTGATGCACGTTACCAAGTGTATGATCGTCGAACCGTGGTCATCATATGGTCACAAAGCAAAGGAAGGTGTCTACCTATGACCAAAAGTCGTGTTTGATATACCAAATGAGGTGATGCGTTTTTTTACGTTTTTTTATTTTGTGAAGAATACGCTACTTGAGCGAGTGAGTTTGGCATTTATATAAGAAGAAAAATAATATAATACGTTTAGAGGGTCCTTTAACATTTTAGTAAATGAAAAAAAAATATTAATACTAATTGTACTCCTAATAATGAAATGGCGGGTGACACTAATGTGTGTGTGTGTGTGTGTGTGTGTGTGTGTGTGTGTGTGTGTGTGTGTGTGTGTGTGTGTGAGAGAGAGAGAGAGAGAGAGAGAGAGAGAGAGAGAGAATTTGTCATGATATTGTTGAAATATTATGCAGATGGCTGAAGAACAAAATTGTTGACTGGAATTATGTACTTGGCAGTTTCCGCAGAAAAGAAAATCTACATATGATGATGGAAGCTCCTACACAAAATTGCGCTCAATTTAAGTATAGTTACATACACCAATATATTATTAACTATATTTTGGTTGCTAGCATCTGTATTTATCATCTAACTATATATAAATAAAAGTTCTTTCCCTTTCGTAAAAAGTCCCGGTGGTAAGCAATTTAAAATAAATGACCATCACTTCTGTTTTTATAATACGACTGGACTGGAATAATAAACTGAAATACATGCAAATCATCTATCAGTATATTCTTTTAACCTTATATAGATATGTTCTTGTATGTGTATTAGCGCATATATTTATAAATTCATAAACAAACAAATTTGGACCACACGGTCATTATGCTCAAGATATAGTACTTTGTTTTTTTATACTGGACCAGTGAGGTATAACAAGAACTCATTCCCAACAAAAATAATTCTCATAAAATATTTTCCCAAAATTTTAGACATAGAGAGAAAGAATATGATGAACGAAGGTGAGGACAAGAGAGAAAATTTTGGGTTTTTCTTGTTTGTTTAATGACAAAGGCATGGGAGAGATCCATATATATATATATATATATATATATATATATATATATTATAAGAGAGTGAATGTGATCAGCGGAAAATTTAATTTAAAAAGTAAGGGTGTGCCAGAAAAGACACAGCGACCCAGACAAAGATATTGAATGTACGGACTATATATGCCATTATTATATATCTTTATGAATTAACGTGCCCAGAAAATAATAAGGTTATGTTTGGTAAGTTGAAGACACAGAATAAGGGTCAGGGAATTAGCTTGTTCGAGATTTAAGGCTTTTTACGTTTGTTTGTTTGCGGCTTTGAAATGCGGTTTAAGGAATGTGTGTCGTGATATAGGGAATATTAGCATTTGCTATTTTGTTTCTATATTATAAATAACATGCTTATGTGTTAACGATTTTCCATGAACACATTTTGTTGAAGTCATTGCCACGTCAAAGACTCAGGACCCACTGCTCTAGTCAGCCGAGGTCAAAAATGCTGACTAGGCGTGCAAGTGAACGAGTCGTTGAAGAAAGTTATTAGACGAATAATTAGGCGGTTAATATATTAGCATGAGTATACGTAATTAACCAATTGAACAAACTAATGAGAAAGAAATCGAATTTCAAATTCAAAAAAATTCATTCGTTTGATCTGTTTTCTCTTTCCCTAAATTTTCCAAATTTCGAAGGATCAGCCCAAGCCACAATTGAGTCTTTGAAGAAAGTTGTTAGACGGATGGTTAGGTAGTTAATATATTAGCATGAGTATAAATATAAAATTAACCAATTGAACAAACTAATGAGAAAGAAATCGAATTTCAAATTCAGAAAATTCATTCGTTTGATCTGTTTTCTCTTTCCCTAAATTCTCCAGATTTCGAAGGATCAGCCCAAGCCACAATTTAAACTTTCTCCAATCATCTTTCTGCAAACCATGAAATTCTTCATTGAAGTTTTGAATCCTTAAATTTGGAATTAAAGCTTTAAAATACCTTTGTTTTCTTGCTCTAGGGATCATATCACTTTTAGGCCTATAGTCAAACCTTGCACTTTGCGAATTGTGCTTACCTTGGTTGTGCATAATGGCTGGAGGATTCGAAAATCTCGACGTGAATAACGCCTTCCTCAATGGCGTCCTCTATGAAGCCGTGTTTATGTGGAAACCTGATGGTTTTGCAAGTGCACGTTATCCGAATCACATCCGTAAAATGAAGAAGGCTCTTTATGGCCTAAAACAGGCACCGGGGGCCTGGTTCGAACACCTCCGACTTGCTCCGGTCCACTAGGAGTTTCAAAGCTCAAAGGCAAACACATCCCTGTTCATCTACTCTAAGAATGGAATCTTCATTCTATTCTAAGTGTATGTTGATGATATTTTAGTTATCAGAAACAATGATGGTGCGATTTCGAAGTTGATATCTGACTTACATACTCAGTTTAGCCTAAAGCAACTTGGTGACCTCCATTACTTCCTAGGTGTTGAGGCTTTTCGTGACTCAACTGCCTTATACATGTCTCAATCAAATTACTTGGTGGATTTACTTACACGTTTCAACATGGGTAGCATCAAGCCCTACAACTCACCCTTGACACATTCGCAGATGTTGTCCAAGCTCGAGGGGGAAGCATTTGAAGATCCAACTCTGTACAAACGTGTGATCAGAGCGCTACATGATATCACCCTTACTCGACTAGATATCTCATATATCGTAAACAAGCTAAGCCAGTTTTTACAGTACCATACTACTATTCAATGGCTGGTTTGTAAAAGGGTATTGAGATGCCTAAAGCACACCGTCACTCGTGGTCTAAGCTTGAAATCAACACCACAGCTATCTTTGAATTGTTTTGCTGACGCGGAGTAGGCGAGTTATCCAGATGATAGATGTTCCACAAGCGCAAATTGTGTCTTCTTTGGTGGTTGTCTAGTGTCTTGGAGCTCGCGCAAGTAAGATGTCGTGCACGTTCAAGTACAGAAGCCGAGTATCGAGCCGTAGCACACATGGTTGCTGAAGTTGCATGGGTGAAGTCTGAAGTCATTGCTCAGCGATATGAAGATCAAGATTGCCACACTTCCAGTGATCTGGTGTGACAACCTTGGAGCAGTTGCTCTTGCTACAAATCCAGTTTATCATGCACGAATAAAGCACATTGAGATAGACGTGCACTTTGTTCGATACATGGTGTTGCGCAAGGAACTGGAAATACGATACCTCCTCTAGAAGAACGTACAGCTGATGTGATGAAAAATAGCCTTTCAACCACTCGTTTTCTCAACTCAGAGACAAGCTCAAAGTCACTGAGTCGTCGTTTTGCTTGAGGAAAAATGTTGAAATCATTTCCACGTTAAAGAGTCAGGACCCACTGCTCAAGTCAGCTGAGGTCAAAGATGCTGATTAGGCGTGCGAGTGGACGAGTCAAGTTGAAGAAAGTTGTTAGACGAGTGGTTAGGCACTTAATGTATTAGCATCAGTATAAATATGTAAATAACCAATTGAATAAACTAATGAGAAAGAAATCGAATATGAGATTAACCAATTGAATAAACTTTGAATATGTAAATAGAGATTATCAAAAAGAATATTTGCATTGTATTTGTAGTTTTGTACATGTTCTTAAGTTGGTCTTCGTGGGGGTCTCGTCGCAAGTTTTTATTTTTTATTTTTTATATCATTGATCAAGTATTGGCTAGATCGAAGTGTTTTAATTTGGTATTATTTGTTGGTTTAGTTGTGAACTCAAAAGAATATGATATACAATGATCATATTTTGGTACAACAATCACAAATAATTATTATTCTCGAGCGCCCATAATTGTGCAGAAAAAAGGTGTGAAAACCTATAGCATAATACATATAATATATTATATATATACATAAGATAAAAAAAATGTAAATAGACTTTGAGACACATCTTTAGTTAAGCGATGATCGAAAGGTTATTACATATTTTAAAAAACGGTATACTTATATGTAATAATCTTTGGACACTCCGACCACATTTTAAAAAAAATTCAAAGGTAATACATATTTTTTAGAAACTATGAAAAATTCCACGATTACACCACATTTTTTGTAATTCTTCGACCTGCTATATATTACTTTTTTTAGCATTGTTAATTTTTTAGTAGTCTCGATACTCAAATATGCTAACGACGACATTTAGACACGAAATTATGGTGAACACCCAGAAATCCCCTTTTAAAAAGACCAACGCCATAAAAAAGGAACGTTACAAAATCAGCTCTCGAGCTCGTTAAAAAGTGGATCTTGACGTGTAATCGGGTTGCTAGTGGAAGGGCTAGACCTCATTGCCCTTCCGAATAGGAGCATTGGGCCGATTTAACGTTCATGACCTAACCCGCATTAATCCTTGACTCAAGGGAAGATTAGTTGTGACTAGAGTCTCCAGCTGAGCTTGCATGGCATGCTAGAATTCTTCTTGTTGGTCGACATTCACGAAAATATAGTTCAATATCTCTTCCGACTTGGAGGGACTTTCGAGTTCGGTTTAGCTAGATCAGCAGAGGTAGTCGTTTTTCTCTTTGATTCGAGCTTAAGTCAATTTTCTAGATTTGGGAATATTTATATTTTCTCACAGACAGCTAAATTGCTGATGCAAAATCATTCTTAAAACGTTGTGATCTAGTTTGAGGACGTCGTTTTATATTTTTATGTGGATCTCAAGATTTCTATAAAATATATGAGAAGAAACTATGAAATGTAAATTATGAAGATGGGCGATGCGATATAAATAATAAATTCGATCTATTGATTGGGAAAAAAGTATAAATTAGTCAAGCTCTACAACTTGATAACGAAGAAGTCGAACTAAATGAATAAATATTGATGTGCTTATATAAAAATAATGTCCAATTTTATCTAAAATGAGTTGAATTTGTAGGCAACTGAGATCATTCTTCCTCTCGATGTTTTTGCGTGGCTAAATTGCCTTCTTTGATGGAGCATTAAAAAATGTAAGGTCGACAATTTTTATGGCTAATGTCGCGGCTAAAAACTAATTAGCCATGGGGGTTTCAACCTCTACATATTTCGCGGATGAAATCATTGTTTATTTTAGTATCATTTGGGTACACACCCAAATGGGAAGAGCCTTAAACGGCGTGAGTTTTTTCTTTTGGTCAACATGAAGCTCTACATTGGTCAAGATGCACCATTGTGTCGTCAACGAAAGGCCAACTTTTACGCTAGGGCTGTCAGACCTAACCAAAGTCAAGCCTTGACCTCATGGGCTTTTAGTCAAACTTGGGCCTTTGTCCTAATTGTTCTAGTTGAAGTAGAGAGGTTGATTCCCGCACCCACAACATTCACACTAGTTAGTGGTATAAGAATAATAGAGAATTTATCGTATAACAATATTTGATTTATTATATATAAACGTATCACTATTAAAAAAAATGGTGTTTTAATTTGGGTTTCTGGGCAATAAAAAGTGAACTATTATTTTTAATTTTTTTTATACAAATTAATATAAAACTGATAAGTACGTTTTATACATACTAATCTCTTTTCTGAGTGCGAATCTAGCAATTTCTCTAGTGCATTTGAGGTTATTTGGTGTTTTTAGAGTGAATTTCATGTTTTGGGTGCTTAATTGAGCTTCGAGACGTCGTGAGAGTCATTTAGAAGAAAATGGAAGCAAATCGGAGCTATACGACAATTTTTATGCAAAGTCAATGCTAGTCAAAGCATCAACGCGCTGCACTGAACAACCCGCCACAGATCGCGTAGAGCTTTATCAGAAAGATTTCCGCCATGGCGCGCCGTGCCATTCAAGTGAGCCCCTACACGCTCACTGAAGGCTCCGCTAGCTTCAGAATTACCTGATTTTACACGTTTTGGACATTTGGATCTAATCCAAAGGCTCATATTGCTCCGAAAATCACCCTAGACCTATTTTAGAAGTCATTAATACCTCAAAACACATCTTAGCTTCTGTTTTCGTTTCTCATATTGTGTTTGACTACTTTGGAGAGATTTTTTAATAGAGAAAAAATGCTCTTTGTTGGAATCGACGCCTCCAACGAATCTCTAGAACTCAAATCCAATTGTTCTTCTTTCTTCCTTTCTTTTTATCGTTAGTTGTTTTTAAATATTGTTGGGCATCGTTTAGATTAATATGAATTCTTTTTTCATTTCAGTATTTATTTTAATCCTTTCAATTATTCTACTATGTTTAGCGATAATCATGAACAACATTAGAGGCTAGGTTTCTTATGGGGTAGCGATATAGCCGAGATTGATAATAGTTGGAGGATTTGTTAGGGCCAGATAGTACTTGTTTGCTTCATTATTATGAATTTCTTGATATAAATTATGCTTAATTTTTTCTAGTGCTTGATCACCATTAGAACCATTATCTAGGATTGTTTACTGCTTGAGAAAGAGCGCGCGGAGAATCGTGCTTTTATTCATGTCTTCATCGTTGACCTAAGTTAGTGGAAAACTCTAGGCGATTGGTTAATCGATTGAACTCTTGTCGCATTGTGTGTAGTTGTTTCAATAGGACTAGAGTCCGAGAGGATAACAATTCGTCAACTACATAGGTTTGCTAGAACACTCGAAAGAGGCTAGTATACATAGGAGTAGATTTGGTTGTTCGAACCCGAAACCTCCAACGTAGTTAGTTCTGGTGAAATCGTGACCTCTACTTTTCCTTTATTGAAAACTCATGATTATTCTTACTTTTTTTTATTTAATTTTGTTATTTGTTTCAAAGCATCACCCGTTTACTTGAAATCAATTTGCAACAAATATGATTAAAACGTTAACTTTTCTAGTCCTCGTGGAATCGACACTTGTTTTTACATTCACTATATTACATGGGTTAGACGTATGCTTGCGTGAGTGATTTTATCACGGCAGAAACATATTTAAATCAATTTCAAATACTTTACAAATTATTTGATAGTATACCATGTTACTTGTAAATCATTCATGCTTAGCTGAAATAATTATTAGTGATAATTAACTCTGTAACATGATTAATATATAAGTTAATATCACTTTGCTAATTAATAAGCTAGGCATTTACCGAACCAAAGTCTTATAGTCTTCCAATTTTTCTCTCATGTTTTCATTATATTAGAGCTCACAATAGACTCTTAAATAGTGTCTCAGATTCAAGTCCTTATTCATCTCACTTCATTGTCTTCATTATACACTTGAGAAACTGCAATTTTGTTCAATCATTCACATCATCGTATGTCCGTCAAGCTCTCCAAGGATCTATCTAATTTGATATCAACATATAAATGTTGTGATTCGCGAATACATGCAAAGGCTTCATCAATGGATCAATCGTGTGTTCTTAAAAATGATTCATTCTAAATTATATAACACAAAAACATGAAAAATAAGTGTGAAATATAGAGTATGTCTTGTCGAGACTGGCTTCTTATTTGTTGGTTTATTTAATCATTGCAAGTGGAAGTTCTAACACAACGATTGATGCTTCGCATCTAGGAATGATAATTTTACCTATATATCCACCTATTCCCAAGATCCTATCCATCATGATTAGGGTCTTATATTGGCATTAATGGATAATGAATAGGGTATGGCTATTAGCTATTAAAATTTATATGAGTATCAATATGGTCCGGTTCTTAAGTACACTAATCAATACATTACTCATATCATAGCCGTTTAAAATAATTGCTATACGAAGACATATGTGCAATATATTGTTTTTATATATTATTGAGACTTTGAGTATACTTATTTTCAATTCTTACAAAAGATCACAAATTTATGAAATTTTAACAAATTTAGCGTACATGAATAGTTGTTCTAATCAGATAGTGGAATAATTTGTAGTGAGTATATGGAACATTGAGCACTATTTAGTTCGCTTAAACGAACCACAATAATAATACACATTCAAACTTCAGTTTGTTATAAGGAAAAAATCGCCTTATATACGATGATTTTATATTTTTAACAAAATATATACTCTGAAATAGAAATTTAAGTATTACCTACTACCCATTTACTCGCCCATTACTCGATCTAAGCACGTACTTATATCCGTTTAAAATGGTAACATATTGTAACGGGTATGTATATGTGTACATGGAATGCAGCTAACCCTAAATCCCTTAGCTTATTAATCCGACGTTAAAACCTTTTTATTTATTTAAATTTTTGACATAGATACATTCCTAATTTAATAAAATTATTTGTGTGTCGTAACTATTAATTCCAATTTACTTTAGTATTTTTTATTCTAACAGGATTTTGTTGCAACTAACTATTTCAATAATTTATTTTAAGATTTTAGTTCAAGTTTCATTTTATTAAAAAAATAGCCTAGCAGCCTGCAGTAAATTAAATTAACAAAAGAGTTAATTAATTAATGTTTTAGTTAATTTAATTTATTGTGGACAAGTAGGATTTTTTTTTTATAAAATAAAGCTTGAGCTAATTTTTAAAAGGACTATGAGCTATTGGGTCATTGCCCCTTATTTTAAAGGTTGGTGTAGCTAAATAGCCAATTTAAAATTATGAATTTGCAAAATAGCCAAGCTTTGTCTTAATTTAGTGAAATGGCCAAAATGTGCATTTTATCGTCAAAATACCACTGGTTTCAAATATTTTTTGACCCAAAGATTTTTTTTTTAAAAGTGATAAATTGCTTATAATAATCGTCAAGAAAATTAATCTTGGCTTTCTAAAATTTTTTGAAAACGTAAATTTGGCTATTTTGCTGAAAAGTTGAAACTTTGGCTATTTTACTAATCAATAAGTTTCAAACGGATATTTTGTACAATTTTTCCTATCTTAAATTGCATTAGCACTTTAAATTTGTAACTTTAATTGATATTTAGACATATTGATTGATTAATTTTGTTTCTTTATTTTTTTATTTAATATGTGAACAGGTTAACGAGTAGCATATACACAAATTATACACCTGCTACTTGATGGGTGTATCCGTTATCTAACCCGTTAAAGAAAACGGGTTAACATGTATTGTATTGATTACGGATATCATAATACCCGTAGAGTACCTGTACCTGTTCCCATTTGTACTTCGAATTACCTGCTCATAAATCTTAAAGGACCAAATGTATGTTATTACTCCAACTAAAATGTTTCAATATATATGTATATATGTACATGTATATATATATATATATATATATATATATATATATATATATATGTGTGTATATACATGATAAATAGAAGAATCAAAATTTATGTGAAATTTGTTATAACCAGCCAAGTTTACCATTTTTATTGGATGAATAGCCCAAGTTTCATTTTATCAAGAAAATAACTCATATTTTCGGCTCAGACCATAATGCCCTTGGTAAATTCGCGATAAGTTAATTGAATTAACCTACTGGAGTGAGTTAGGTTAATTAATTAACTGATTCATTTGAAATTCTAAAAAAATTTACAAAAATCATAACTTAAGTCAATTGATATTCAAAGCATTCAATTAATTAACCTAATTCCTAATTCAATCATTTAGTAAATTAAAATTACTCACAAAAAAGTTCAGAACCTAATCTAATTTTTTCAACCAATAAGTTAATTTAATTAACCTAACTCACTCCAATAGGTTAATTAAATTAACTTATCGCGAATTTGGGGGTTCTAGGGTTCGTTCCTGACAATTTCAACGCAGACCAAGTCAACCATGGCCAGAAAATCCCTAATGACGACGAAAAGCTGAAACGGCTGATTATTCGCCGCTGACGAAGCCTGGTAATTAACCTACTAAGTTTGGATCTTGTTTACGACTTTAGAGGAGAAAAAAAATGGAATCACGAAAGCTCGCGCTGATCGTCGTTTCAATGGCGATCATCGCTCTGTCGTCAGCTCAGAAGACGTCGCCGCCTCCGTCGCTGACTCCGACATCTCCGACGCCGACGTAGGAGTTCGTGAACTACGGAGCTCCTCAGCGTGGCCGGACCGTTCAAGATGTTCCTCGGCCACCTGATCTCGACGAAGGTCATCGAAACGCTACAGAACCAGGCCAACGACACGGAGGAGGGAGTGGCGATCTTCATCCCGAAGGACTCGGCGTTCTCGTCGCAGAAGAATATGCCGAAGAGAGAGAGAGAGAGAGAGAGAGAGAGAGAGAGAGAGAGTTTTGTGGAAGGGTAATTTAGGTAGTTTAGAAATAGTTGGGCTATTCTCTTAATTAAATGAAACTTTGGCTATTCTCTTAATATTAGTAGGTTGATTTGACTAGTTAGCAAAATAGTCCAAAATTTATTATATAGAAAAATATTTTTAAATGTATACAGAGAAAAAAACATGAAAAAGTTACGATATGCAAAGTTTCCGAATTAATTGTGTATCTTAAGGTAATTATGTACGTCTAAAATACACATATGTGACACGAACTACGTGAAGCATATATTAAGTATAAAGTATGGCGTACGATTTAAAACTTTCCCATTGTAGAGGATGATAAAACCCCGCAAGTTATGTAGAAGTACAGAAAATTAATAAGTCAAGCCATTTATATTTGATGACCAATTTCTCAGTCATCATGGCTTAATAGGGAACTTCATTTGTACACTTAATACTTGTTATGATTTCTTGGCTAATTAATACATTGCTAGAAATATAATGCATGTTTTTCTTTATCTTAATTTTTTTTAACTTAAAAATGAAAAGAGTTGATACTGTAGACTCTTGATCAATAAATACAAAATTAAATTGATCTTTATTTCACATAACCTAGAAAAGCTTTGAAAGCAATACAGAAACGGTTAAAAGGAATAGTACTAATTATCGTATCCTTACAGATATGTATTGTACTATTTAATTATGAGCAATATAGTAGATAAAATGAAATGAACAGTAGTATTTAATTATTTAATTAAAAAATACTGACATTAATATAAATAAAAGTAAATTGCTAAAAAAAAAAAAGAAATCGAATACTTTAAAATATAACCTTGTTTGGAATGTTGATTGCATTAAACATCGTAATCTAATTTGGAATATATAGTTTGTGAAATCCAATGGGTGTAAATTCCAATTTTTTTTCTATCTAAAAACATAGTACAGCATGACTTTTATGCTAAATAAATCAATATGTACGTGATCATAGCTATTTATAAGCTAGTACATTTCAAATAATATTAGCTTATCAGCGAATAAATATATATACACACACAAACATATAATTTGTTTCTATGTGGCATGAATTAATCTTGATTAACCTTTGTTTCAAATTCTTCTCATTTTTTTTTCTTTGGCCAATTAATTCCCTTGTTTAATTATTCTTAAGAATCCACTTATTTTCTTAATAATTTTAAATAAGCAATCATACCTAGTACATATGCACAAAGAGTACTGACAAAATAAATTGAATTATTGGGAGGTAGGCCATACATTTTATTTTACAATAGAATTTGAACTAACCCAATATATACTTCCACCTTTTTTATGGCAAAAAGCAAAAACTAACTAGCGGTCTAGGCACTATTACTGCCCGTATCGCCAATAATTTTATTTTTGTTCAGGTGATAAGAAGGAAAGTTATCTTTTAGTGGTCTAGTAATCGATGAATGGAAAATATCAACAGTATCTCTTTAATTCTCAATTTTCAAAAATATCAGATCATCAATTAATATAATGACATATATCTCTCCTAAATATATAATATATTGTAAATACCACTATTTTCGTTTATTTTTTACAAATTTTTTTTTCATTTTTCCAAATTATCCTTAATGAAATAACTTTTTATTTTATATCTTATATATAAAAAAATAAAATTAAAAATCTTCTTTATAAAAATTTAATGATTTTTATTTATAAAGAGAAGTTTTGATTTTTTTAATACATCAGTACATAAATATTTATTTTATTAAGGGTATTTGGAAAATTCAAATTATTTTTTGTAAAAAAATAAACGAATAGAGTAATATTTGCAATATAACATATTTTTAAGGGAGATATATGTCATTTATATTAAACTGAAAAATATGTATGATATTTTTAAAAATTGGAGGATATCGTGCATTTCGATTAAACTAAAAGAATACCTTTGATATTTTCTCATTAATGAATAAAGATAATAACCATATGACGGTGACGATTCAATATAATTGATTAGAACTAAACCAGAGATTTAATTTTGCACGATTTATTCCCTTTATTGAAAGACAAGGTTGACTATGCATGATGATTAGAGTATGTGTTGGGGTAATATCTCTAGATGTAACAAACTAGATATTTATGCTACACAAAAATAGAAAGCCTGATTTTCATTATTATCCTCACAAATTGCTAATTGGCTAGAAATCGGCCGGCATTAATTAAATCATGTATACTCGATTAGATACAAATTTTTTTCCATTATGTAAATAGAGGGAGAGAGAAAATAAATAAAGACAAAAAAAAAAAAAAAAAAAAGAGATAGGAAATAGATTATATATGAGAAAACTTAAATGGTCGTGACTCATGACCAGCATGACACATGCCTATGCCTAATTAAAAAAAGTAGAAGATTTATATGAATTTCATTTGTTACTTTAGCGAGACTCAAATACATAGTTTTTGTATTCTAAATTAATTGGAACTGCAATACTACCTTTTTCTGTCCCGCTTTGAGATAAAGCAAAAGCAGAGAGAGGGGAAAAAAGCAAAGAAGAAAAAAAAAGATTAAATAAATAAAACATTAAAGAAAGAAAAAAAAAGGAAGAGAAAATAAATAAATAAAAAAAGCAAAACCAATAAACAAAGGGGATATAGAGAGGGAAAGGGAGAGGAAATAGAAGACAAAGGTTCTCAACTCTCCATGATTACATTTCAAAACTCTCTCTCTCTCTCTCACGAATAGTAGTACCATACCCTAGCTCAACTTTCCCTTCTTACTATACTACTACTTATTCTAGTGTTTGAGGACCTCCCAAAGTTCTACAAAGAGTTGTGTTGTTGGCAAGTCCAACAAAGCCAAAAAAGAAAAGAAAGAAAAGAAGAGAGAGAGAGAGAGACAAAGAAGAGAAGGAAAAGTGGATCAAGAGAAGAAATTAGCTCCTTAGTAAAATTGTACATCACATATAGAATTATTAGGTATACATAAATAGGGATGAATAGAGGAGTTTTGCAAAACTCGCCGGTGCAACAAATGATGGCCGCGACTGGAAACCCTAATTGGTGGAACATAAACACCATGAGACCACCAAGCACTCATCACCACCATCACCAACAACACCCTCTCTCTTCTTCTTCTCCTAATTTCTTGCCTCCCCCAAATACCAACTCATACCCACAATTTGCTCCTAATAATTCCACAACTAGCTCCACTACTTCTGACTCTTCTACAACTAACCCTAATAACAATCTTCCCTCTTGGCTTGACAACCAAGAACACCTTCCTGAGTCTTGGAGCCAACTTCTCATGTATGCTATCTCTCTCTTTTCTTGATTTTAAAGCATTAAAATACTACACGACTTTGATTCTTATATAAATGTTATATAGTTTATTACCGATCTATCTCAAACCGTCTTTCTTTAGTGGGTTGTCAAAAAGTAAAAAAAAAAAAAAAAAAAAAAAAAGCTCTAATGATCAGTACTTAAAAGTTAGATCTCCTGATGGGGGTGGTTAATTTAACTTCTTCTCCTTTTTAAAAAAAAAAAAAAAAAATTATTTATGGGTATGTAATTTATACAAAGAAATGCATTAATGTTTTTGCTTTCTTTTTTTTAAGGGGTGGAATTGGAGATGGAGAGCAAAAGGGAAATATGATGATGAGCCATAATAATTTCCAAGGAGGCAATAAGAAGGTGATCGAGAATTGGGAAGAGCAGTTGTTGGCTGTGAAGCAAGAGCACAATAACTCGGTGGCCAACTTCGTGTACGCACAAACACCGTCCGATGAGTTTCAAGCCATATCAAAGCTCCTCAATAACCAAGCTCATCAAATGATGGCCAATTCTTCAACATCCTCTCCCAGATCTTGCGTCACAGCCAATTTCAGCAGCAACATGTTAGACTTCTCTAACAAGCCAGATCACCAGGCTGTTACACGGAGCGTTCCCGCACCGAATCGCTCCTCTGAGGTATTCATGATGATTTCTTTCCAAAAAAAAAAAAAAAAAAGGTATTCATGATTAGCTCGCTAGGGTTTCAAGAACTGTACGGTTTAATATATTATGAATTTTTTAACATTAATTTTCGTAAGAGTAAAGCTGAATATAGCCTAGCTAGCTGTTTATAGTGGAGTTTAAGATCACTATTATAAGTCAACAAACTTGGATTAGGAGTCTTATTATTTTAAAATAGAAACATTCTTTTTAGTCCACTCTTTTTTCTTTTTATATGTTTTATCGATATTTGCTATGCAAGAGATGATCAACATATATATTGAAATAACCGAACCAAATATATATTTCTACCGCACATACCTAAACATATTCTTTATCTCATACATTTTTATGCTTGCTTGTCTAAAAGTGTAACAGCACTGCAAATGGTGGGGCTCTCAAGAAAGCTAGGGTTAATCAAGCTTCTTCAACCCAGACCACTTTCAAGGTAATTTTAATCAACGTATAGTAATTTAGTAAATTCACAAGATTAATAATAATAATAAATAACAATGGTGCTCATAGTGTAGACAAACCCAACCCTCATCTCATCTCTATATATCTTCCCCAACCCTCATCTATTTGTCTTCTATATTCTCTTATTTTCTCCCCACCACGCGCCCACGCGCATACATATGCATACAAGCATATATATACATAATCAAGACGTGTATTGTGTGTACTATTATGAGAATTGTTGTCTTTCTTGCTTTGTCCATTTTTCTGGGCGGCAATGATTCTTTATGATACATCTCTCTCTCTCTCACTTTGTCCACATGGCATATCAAACCTACGATTGACCTCATATACATTTTTGTCTACTTTATTAAATCTTCTCCTAAATTAATTTTTTTTTATTTAAATATATTTGTGTAATAGGTGAGGAAGGAGAAATTAGGTGATCGAATTACTGCTCTTCACCAGCTAGTTTCTCCATTTGGAAAGGTAACAAATTGGACTATAATAACAATTGGATTTAGAAGGCATATATTTTGATTTTGTATAAAAAAAAAGGAAAAATGATAATTGAAACATACAGAACGTTGAGAATTTTTATTTTTCCCAAGTGTACTTTACTCTCTATGATGAAAAAGCCCATATAAAAATAACTTTTTTTTTTACCCCACATGATCAAAGATTCCACATTTCTTTGCTGAAATAAAGATTAATAAGTTTTTCCCCCTTCATGCAAGGGTACTTAGGTTTTCCCTTTAGGCATTTAAAGAAGACAACTAAATGTGACTTTGGAGTTATGTGTCTGTTTTTTGTTTTATTTCATTTTTATTAATTTTCTTCTTCTTTTTCCACGCTCTCACACTCTCTCTTTTTTGCAGACTGACACAGCCTCTGTCTTGTTAGAAGCTATTGGATACATTAGATTCCTTCAGAGTCAAATTGAGGTGATGGTTCTTATTATTCCTTTTCATATATTATTTTACAATTACTTTTTTGCTAACAACTATGAACAAAGCCATGACACATCGCTGCTAAAGTTTTCCATTCACTTACAAAAATGGTCCTCCAATATTCTTTTGACCAGAAAATATTTAAGTTCCCAAACATAATTGGATTATAATTCATGGAATGAAGAAAACAAAATAGCCCTCCAATGTTCAATAAAGCCATAATTTCATGCTTAAAAAAGACTAGTTATAAACTTATATTAACTTCATATTTTTGCATGAACCTTTTTTTAGTTTTAAAATAAAATTGGTACAATAGTTATCTAAATTTGATCAATATTTACAAAAAGAATAAATTTAATTTTAGTTCTTCCTCGTGCAGGCTCTCAGTTTACCTTACTTGGGCAGCGGATCTGGAAACATGCGACAGCAACAACAGTCTGTAAGAAAGCTATAAATAAACCCTATTTTCTATTTTCCCAATGCAAAGAAAGAATATCTCTTTTTATTTTTCCTTCTCTTTCTCCTATGGAAAGAGAAAGAGAAAATATGAGTAATATATATCTCTACATTTTTATGGTTAATAATTGTTCATTAATTAATTAATAATTGCAATTTTTTTTTCTCATGTTAGGTTAATGGAGAGATGAATTGCATGTTCCCTGAAGACCCTGGTCAGGTATGCTTTTTATTGGATCCATTGCTTAATCTAAAAAAGAGTTGTATTTGGGAAACTAAAACCTTTCATATCCATAAAGCCATTAGAATAAAGCTAATTTCACCATAATATTCTTTTTCTTTCTTTTAATTTACTACTATAAATGAGCAAAGTCTTTGAACGGCAATGGTATGATCAGCTTTTAAAGATTCTAATATAAAGTCCATGTACATTTTAAAACATAAAGACTATAGGTTTATTAAATATATATTGATTTAAAAACAAAAAGTAATACATGTTCTCATTAAAATATATATTTAGTACGTAAAATTCCAATAAGCTAATGATTTCATTGTTGCTTTGACTATTACAGCTTCTGAATGACAACTGCATGAAGAGGGTTGGAGCTTCTGCTCAGCAGGTTAGAATTTAATTATTTCCTTATTATAACTCTTTTTTCATCCAAATCTCTCACAAATATTAAAATAATAATCACACAAAAACACCGCGTCATTATCATTTTTTTTCCTTTCTCTAAAGGTATAATGGTTAAGAAATTCAGCCACTCTTATGGAGCTTTGATCTAGGGATAAATAGATTAACCAAATATATAATGTGGATTTCTTAGATTAATTAAGCTTTATATAATTATATTTTTTAATAGGAAAATTCGGTTGATGAGGCAAGGAAGGATCTGAGGAGTAGAGGCCTGTGCTTGGTGCCGGTTTCATGCACACTCCAAGTCGGGAGCGACAATGGGGCGGATTATTGGGCCCCGGCTCTCAGCGGTTTCAGATAAATAATATAATATTATTAGGACCGGTTAATTTGGTCGGGTTTTCGAATAGCATCGACGGCGCAGAGGAGAGTTTCATTGGGAACGATATAACATCATGAGCAGTCACTCTGCTAAGAAAAAAATTCCAAGGCTGATTGCTCATGATGCTATACAATCTTCAACCTCTTTTGTGCTGCTATCTAATTGATGCTACTTGGGATATATATATTTTTATATATGGTAATTGTAATCCTTTTTTTTATTATTAAGGATGGGAAGGGAAAAAAAAAAAAACTGATGTTCGGCTTTTAATTTGATCAAATTGTCTATGGTGTTTTTCATTTCTTATAAGTGCTGCCACAATTGTCATGTTCTTGTACATGCAGTTTTAATATTAGAAATGTACTAATGATTTCAAGTATCTAGTAAAATTCTTTTTATTTTACCTCCAATCACTTTGATTTTATTCATAAAAATATTATATATATACATATTATATATATATATACATATTATATATATATATATATATATATTCAATGTAAGAAATAATCTGAAGAAGTAAAATCATGCATGAATAATTGAACTTATGATAAAATATAGTGTATAACAATCACGTATATAACAATAATTTATAAGACATCTTACAAATACACATGTCTATGATTATGTTAATTAAATAACTTTCTCAAATTTTCTTCATCGTCCTATCTTGATTTTAAATGCATAAAGTTATATCAAAGTCTTGAACGTACGTACGTATATAGATTTAAAAAAAAAAAAGGTACTTTGATCACTAAATTAGGCCCTAATGAAGGCACTTTGATTACAAGCACAATTTTTTTTTGCACTGCCCAAGGTAAACGTTACTTTTTTTATCAAAGGAAAATTCTTATTAAAAGTTAGACTAGCCTTCAAATCTTTCTTTTAGAAAGTTTTGGCACATATAGAACAATCACTTTTTACGCATGAGGAACCTTGGAAAGCATTACTTCAATAGACATTGTACATAATAAATAAATAAAGTTAATAAAGGAAAGAAGATAAAGTGGCAAGTTTTTCCAATAATTAATATAGCTTGTTTAAAACTCGCACATTGGTTTGGCTAACCCTATAGTAGTATGTACCAAAATCTGAGTCACAATTCACAAATGACAAAACCTAGTCTGTTTAGAGTACCAAATCTTAATTGTCCATCTCTTGATTTATTAATTATAATCTGTAAATAAACAACTGTATATTTGGGATATATATTTTTAGGACAAAGTTTTAGATTGTAGCTTAGCTAGGTTTAGTCTCTTTATAGCTAGAGTATCACTCTGCATACCAAAATGAATACTTTGGTAGAAACTATCCGTATTGAAAGATCGAAAGAGACACGTGTCAAAAATCACATCGTACACGGTAAAGAGACAAGTGTCAAAACCACATCATACACTCTATGCTTTTTTTTTCATGAACATGCACAATATGATTAATAATAATAATCATACTATAGTGAATAAAAGCATGCATATATATAGCTAAGCTATTGACCATAAATAAACAAATGTGTGCACGCTTTGCTAAGTGATTCTGAAAAAGATGAACTTTTTTACGCTCATTATTCAAGTTTTACCCTTCCCGTAACTTATTTCTTTCTTTTACTTTTTTCTTGACAGATTATTAAAGTTGTCCATGAGAATATACTGATTAGACCATGAGTCTCTCTCGCGTTTGATGTAAGATTCTCGGGGAAAAGAAATTGTGTTAGTGAAATAGAAGGAAAGAAAGAAAGTGTGTTAGATAATGCAATTTACTCATGTCTCTCTTTTTTATTTATATTTCCGGAGATTAATCTACTTAATAAATTGAGAGCATGCGTTGCAAAAAAGTATAGAACACAGTTGTGTAAGAAGTACAGAGAAACTAAAATCCCACAATATATTTTGGACCAATGTACTCGATATTTCGTTTCGAAATTATACTCTCTTTTTTTTGGCTCAAAATTTCGAAATTAAATGGTGAAACGTGTCATCATTTAAGGCTGCCGTGTGGTACACTGCCCGATTAGCATGACGTGGAGCACTTGTCATCGTGACATAATATATAACAACTAATATTTGCAAAATACATAACCTGGTTTCCTATGCTGTACCTGTAGTACGAATTATTATCTGGGCCCATCGACAGCCCAACAGCAATTATTTGAATTTTTTTGTTTTTTGTTTTTATGCATGAAAGCATTTTTATACACTACTATTGAATTTCATTTTAAGTCTTTTTTTTTGTTTTTTTTTTTGTTACGAAAGTTCAAAAATATGACTTTTTTCTTTTGTTTTTCTGTAAATATTAGTCTATACTTTTTTTTTTCTTTGCTAATAATTGTTTGCACTATCATTTTTTTTGCTTGGCCCTGACCCTGAGCCATATATTACGCCTACGCTAATAAATTATATCTTGCTTTTCTCTGCGTTTTCTGAGTATATGTCTACAAGCTTGATGGGTCATTTAAATTCTCTTCGCCTCAAATTTTATGGTGTTTTCTCGAATTTCACGGTGTTTTCCCGAATTTCATGATATTTGCTCGAATTTGTTTGATTCACAATCTAATTTAGAGTTTTGTCTGTTATTAGTTTGATTAATACACGAATTTAAGGTTTTGTTTTAAATTTCTTTTTTTTCGGATGAAATTGATGTGAGATAAACTCAAAATCTAGGTTTTTGTTTGAAATTAGTGTGAGATATACTCGAAGTATAGGTTTTTGTTTTGATTTATATAGGAGAAGGTGAAATTAGTGTGATAATATGCTCGAATTATATGGTTTGTTTTGATTTTTGTAGTTGAGTTATGTTTCTTAATGCCGGTAAAAATACATATTGTTTTCGTGTACATCCATTTTGTTACTTAAACTTTTTTTAGGATGAAAAAACTACCTAATATCTTGTTTTTGTGTTGCCGTTACTACAAGCACCAATTTTATGGTCAAAATTTATCGGCTTTAAGTAGAGTGTATTTTGTAATTATTTATTTTTAAATAGAATGAGAAATTAAATAAATGAAAAACAAATAAATTGAATTAAAAGAGGGTTCGTATTAAAACAAAGAGCATAAAAACATCGACGAACATAAATTCCCAAATAAGAAATCCTAAATTCCCAAATTTCGACAATGGAGGAAGAGTCACAACCAGCCGACGTTGAAGATGTCGAGCTCGTAGAGGAAGAGTATCGCGACAAGGGAGAGCACGTAGATGATTTGCGGAACTTGAAGGACCCTCAACAATGATGGGCCGCCGTGAACTAGGTCTGTAACGACATCGGAGGTTAGAACTCTGATGGATATAGGGATGAGAGTGACCTTGAAAGCTTGCATAGCGACGACGACGAAGACGACGAGGACAAATTCTGATTAAGCAAATTCATCATACTATCCTAGTTCCAATTGAACATACTTGAAGCTTTTTAGTTCACAAAAGAAGCACACACATGATACCAAAAAACATACAAAACATCATCACACATGCTATCCTAGTTCCAACTACTTTCCATGTTATCCTAGTCGATACTTGTTCTGCGTGCTTCTACAATTCCAATTCCAGGTTGTCTAACGCTTGATATGTTTGCTTCTTCTCCAACAACTCATTTATATGTCTAAGTAGACCAGGAATTATCTGTTTCAATCGGTAGCACATTTCATGGTCAATCCAGAAAAACATAGTGCACCCACCTTCACTCTAACAAATTAAAAAATAGACCACCTTCAGTGTCAATCCAACCAGAAACGCCACAAGCACAAAATGATCATAAAAAAAACTTACATCTTTCTTGTAGCAGCTAATGAATCTCCTGCCGGGGTTCAAGTCAGTCCATGACATCCTCTGAACCAATGGAACACCACACTTGCAAGTCCCCTCGTCTCTGGACTGAAAAGTGGAATTCGTGAGAAATTGATCTCCTCTTTTCTCCAAGTCTTGTGGTCGACTCGATGCGCGATTCGAGCTTCTGCTGCTACTTGCAGACGATGACGAAAATTGATGTTCATTCATTATCGCGGCGAAGAAATTGAATCAGAAGAGAAAGTGAATCAGTTGAGAAAAACCTAAGGCTTTTTAAATATGGGAACAATTTAATTTGGGATTAATATTTAGTTTTCTTCCCATTATATAATTGAATTCTTTGTTTAAAATTTGACCCAATTCATTTCACTCGGATACACGTGGACTTCTGTTACACTAAGCGGTGCTTGTAGTAACGGTAACACAAAAACAAAAGAATAGGTATTTTTCCGTGGAAAAAAAAGTTTAGGTAGCAAAATGGATGTACACGAAAACAATAGGTATTTTTACAGGTATTTCCTATATATGTTTTGATAATATACTTGAGTTTATGAAATTATTAGACTTGTGAGTTATTGGAAAATAGACTTGTGAATGTGTTGGACTCATGTGTTAGACTTGTGAAATTCAATAGTTTTTTTTTATGTGAACTCGAATCGGTTAATAATTTTACACTTGTGAGTTTATATTTGTTAAACTTGTGAGTTTGAATATGTTAGAATTGTGCTTTGAATGGGTTGGAGAGTTTAATATTTTTATCTAAATTGAATTTGATTTAGCATTGAAAAAATAGTAGTTTGTTATGAAATTGAGTTTGAATTGTTTATTATTTTGTTCAATTAGGTGAAAGATGGGTTGAACAAAAACTCATGCAGGCACTGCGACAAACTCGACTATTCTAGAGTGGCACATACCAAAAGTCAATCCAAGCGGGCTCGTTAACCGGAACCCAAAGTGGATTATAGTGACCGAATTTTTACTAGCAAGGCCACTGAGTAACGCTACGACATTCTCTCGTTACGTAATCCAATCCTTGAGCATGGATTGAAGGTGAGCAAAAGTACCCAGATCGGAGGAAAATCCACAACACTATCGAAGACCATTCTTGGCATAAGTTTTGTGCCACATCCGAGCACAAAGCAAACATCAACTTCGTGTATGAGTTCTACGCGAATTTACCGGATAGCGTGAGAGATATTGTGACGGTTCGGGGCAAAAATTTCGACTTCAGCATTGGATCAATCAACGATTCCTATCGGCCCCAGATGTGGATTACGACAAAGAGGATTATCAGCGTTTGTTAAGAGATTGCAACCACGAGGAGGTGGTGAGGCTGTTGACGATTCCAAGAGAGAATTAGGTCACTGACAAAGGAAAGAGAGTACTCAAGCATGATCAACTCAACAGGTTAGATAAAATATGAATTTATTTTATTTGCGCTCGTCTTTTTCAAATCAAGCACTTCACCAGACTCGAGAAGGATCATGTCCACCTCTTGTATTGTCTTGTTCGAGGTTACTCTATCAATGTCAGTAGATTCATCTATAATTGGGTAAAGAGGATCGACTATGGTAATAAACGACATGAATCGTCGTATCCGTCAATCATTAACGGTCTTTGTCAAGAGGCTGGGGTAGGGCGCGCAAAATCGGACAAAATCAAGAAGGTTCAGGAGCCTATTAAAGATTCGACCATCGAGCGGTATAAGATTAAAGAGCCAAAAGAGGAGGAAGATGAACTACCACTTAACGAACCCGTATTGTGTTTACAAGCACTTTCTGTGATCAAACCCGCCAATGTCAACTACACTGCTCACGGCGTCCACTATCTCGTCAGCGGTTTTCAGAAAACACAACAATACATGCACCAACAAGCGCAATATGGCGCCCACATCGTCCAAATGAATGAACTCTACGCTTGATGAGACATCAAACAAGAGAATCGAGTGCAGTTTCCTCCATATCCTTATACTACGATTAATCCGTATCAACCACCACAATGGCCACCACATATGGTATCCCCTCAAAATATCTGGTGCCTCCACCACCACAATCGCCCGCGAATGATGATGACACAAATTTCGAGTGAAGTTTGTTTCTTTTTATGTTATAATTTTCAAGACTTGAATAATTTTTGTTAAGTCAATTTGTAAGTTATTAAGAGTTGTTCGTTTGAGACTTATTTTTTTATATTATATATTTTTCCTATTCATGTTATGAGATTGTTTGAAACTCGTTTGTTTGAGATTGCTTACGTATGTTATAATGTTTGAGATTGCTTATTTTCAATTCGTATGGTATAATGTTTGAGGTTTCTTTGTTGAAAACAGGTAAATGGATATTTTTGGTGGTACAAATTGGTTTCATGGTCACCAATCAATTTCTCGCCGCAACGATATATTTCTTTTCTGTGGCGAGATCACAAACATTTGTCTTTGTCTGATCTCGCCGCAGCGAGATTTTTACTTCAATGCTAAATATTTTCCTTTAATTTTTTTTTTTGTGTCCATCTCGTCGTAGTGAAGTAGAAATCTCACTGCGGCGGACCCTCATTTGACTCTGTCTGATCTCACCGCATCAAGATTTATGACTCGATGTGGCGAGATTTTCTGGAAATTTTTTGACATATCTCAAGAATATACACTTTCAAACTAAATAACATAAAATAGACCATAAGAATACATAAAATACATTGTCCTCGCTTTAATACAAAAATTGGATAATTATCCGAATGAAATAAATGAGAAACATCGTCACCATCGAAGTCATCGATCTCTTGATCAATAGGTGGTAGTCCGGATGTGAACAGCGGAATATTATATATGTCTTTGACTTCTTTGTCATCAATATTTATTGTTTTAATATGAATTATTAATGATAACTCTGGATTGATTGCATCTGAGACGAAATGTGAAATCTCGAAATAAGGTGTGTGATGTGTCTAATAATCATATATATAATAATACTATATAATATAATATATATGTACTTGGTATATGCTGATTATATATGTTATCATACCTAATATATAAAGTGTTATTTATATACATTCATGTGTATGTGTCTTTTTCTATATATATATATATATATATATATATATATATATATATATATATATATATAATAAATATGTTATGCGTGTTAGTTAGGAGTAGAACATTTCTCTTAGCTTTTATTCGGCAAGTTCTTATTTTATATATATATATATATATATATATATATATATATGTATATATGTATATATATATATATATATATATATATATATATACTCGTAATAAGAACAGAAAAAAGAATCTTTATAAGTTAGGGTTTTACCAAACAATTATAAATAGTTCTCTGTGTTGATTTTTTTTTTCTTTTTGGGACGCAATTTTCTTCCAGTGTCATAAAGTCTCAAGCCCTGCTATCACTCCATCTACTTTTTTGTTGAGCGATGCGGCTATCTAGCCTTTATTTAGTTTGAGTTTGACAAAACAGCCAAACTTTTCAAAGTTGAGGCAAAATAGCCTCAATGAAAAAAAATCCCCAAAATAGACTTACGCCCAAACAATACGACATTAAACCAGAATACACAAATCATTCATCGACGAAAAACCCTAAAAAAATCTCGATCGCCAAATCCTAGTTCGACTCACCAGAGTGATCGATCGCCATCACCATGATCATCGACGTCCATCGTGGTCCTCATCTTCATCGATAGCCGTCGCCATCTCCATCAAATATGAGCCCTAAATCGCCCTCGATTTCAAACATTTGAAAACTAGCCGACGACTTGCTTTCATCTTCGTCACGATCTCTGTCAAAGTCGCCGTAGAAGTCAGTCACAATCTCTGACATATTAGGTTAGTTTCATTCTCATGCAATTTTTCTTCTGAGCCTTCCTCTTTTTTTTTCTCTTTTTTTTTATGACTAGATTAATAATTCGGAAAGCCTAATTATACTTGTTTGTTATAGAATAGGGGATTAAACATTTTTAAATAACGATTAATTATTTTGACATTGTTATAGCAGTCTCGTGCAATTTTTCTTATGCTCCTTCTTTCTTTTCCTTTTTCTTTTTCTTTTTTATAAAGACTAGATTAATAATTTGGAAAGCATGATTATACTTGTATGTTATAGAATAAGCAGGGGCGGACCCAGGTGGTGAGCTCAAGTGGCCTAGGCCCCCCCTAAAAAAAAAAAAATTGGGCTAAATTTTTTTTTTTTTTTTTTTTTTTTTTACAGCCTAATTTCGGTTTTGCCCTCCCCCCCCTCCTTCCGAGTTTGGATCCGCCACTGAGAATAAGGATTAATATTTTTGAAATCATGTTTAAAAGTTTAGACATTGCTATAGAAGTTGGGCAGGGTAAAGACAACGGATGCGGGAAACAAAAAAAAAAGATGTTTGTAACAATAGCAGAGTCGGAACAAGGAAGTAGTTTGGCATTGTGTATTTACTGGATTAAAGTTTCTGAAGGCAATATTAAATTTATTTCCATTTTGTTGCCAGCTGGATTAACATTTGATTGGGATTCTAACTCGTTTGACTTCTAATAGATTAAATAATTGAAAATGTTTATTGTGTCTGACTTAAGGAGTTTTAGTATGTTAATACAAGATTAAAACAAATGAAGGCATCATAAAATCTTCTAAAAAATGTGCTGCCGTGTTTAGACAATGACATTAGTTTTAAAACAGCCATATAGAAAGTAGATTAAAATTTTTGAAAGCATGTTAAATTTATTGACACTGTTACATTATCGTGACAGTTGGCTCAAACAAAAAAAAAAAATTGTTGTAATAGAAGAGACAGACAGGCAAACTACCGTCACAGAGCATGTAATACATGTATGTAAATATTTATAATGTCAGATAATCTTTTGTAAATGTGAATCAATCTTATTTTCAATTTATCTTTTTGTGCACCCACTTATCGCACCAGATTTTCTCATCGGGCGAAAAACTTGGAATTGCAGCGCTAAAATCAATGTCCACACTCGACTTGATTTGATAAAAGCCATCAAATTAAAGCTAACAGAATGCCAGCGGGATGAGGTAAAGAAAGGGCCATTTGGTCGCATCTTGGAGATAGAAAATTTAGCATTCCCGGGAAGGATGGTGAAACAATTGCTTCTACGACAATTCCATTCTGCAAAAAATAACGAGCTGGCGTTCAACTTCAACGGACAGTTGGTCAGATCTGGCAAAACAATCGATGATGAAGACGAAATATCATTTGAAGAAGGGAGTCGTGGAGTATCCCTGGTTGACAAATTCCTTAATGGGAAAAAGGGCAAGATTACAGTTAACAGTCTTATCGCTATGTTCAATACCCCATTGGAAGCCACAGATGAAGAGAGGATGAAGCTTGCAAATCTGCGTAGCGTGTACATATAGATATTACATTGCCAACATTCAGTGTACTGCGATCCAATCCACTTAGAGATTATCGACAACGCTAAACATTTTGCGAAGCATCCTGGGGGGTTAAAAAGTTTACTGCTCTCTTGCACGACCTCAAATACCCGAGCGAAGATATCCATGCCGAAGAAGAAGAAAATGAAGACGAAGATACCGCTGCGTTAACAAGAATGTATTTTTTTGCTTTTTTTATTTTCAGTATGATATGCTCTTTTTACTCTCAGCCTAGATTTCATTATTCCCTTGGCTTGTCCTTTTATGACGAAAATAAGGAGTATTTTGTGGGTTGAGTGCCTTTTAATTCTTTTCAGTATGATATGCTCTTTTTACTCTCATCCTAGACTTCATTATTCCCTTGGCTTGTCCTTTTATGGCAAAAATAGGGAGTATTTTATGGCAAAACAATTTTGTTATGGTTGTTCGAGCGAAGCTGCAAGAAGATGTTCAGAACCGGATTACTTATGCTGCTTATTTTCCCGCGCGAACAGAATAGCAAATATTCTCGGATATTTGATTTCCGAGAATAACTTATTTGCCATAGATATTGTGATAACCTAATAAAGCTTCTTGTGGGGTCAAATTAGATTATACACTTGGTAAGTAAAGTGAATTCATGCCGCCTAAAATCTTTAACCGATCTCTCTACTTTGGAAATCTTCATCGACAACTAACTCTTCACTGTTACAAATACTGGCTTGCAGGAGAGTTCTCAAAATACTATCATGCAAACTACTTGGCTGTGGCGAAAAAGCGAGACTTTGATGGTTTGTACGACAAATAATTTATACGTCGTGCAATGTTAAAGTTTTATACCTTGCACGACATTTATGTAACTGTCGTACGACTTTCAGATGGATATTAGGATTGCAAGACAGTTCACGACTGTCGTACAAGCTATTTTGTGGGCGAGCCCCGTGAGGGTAAACCACGCCGCGGCTAGTCAAGAATTGTGCCTTCGCCCGAGCTGAAACGAATCAAGGCCGCGGTTAGACTCGGTACGACACTAATAAGAAGTGACCATATTTTCTTCGCTCAGAGGAAGAAACTCTTTCATTTTTTTCTTCCATATTTACTCGACGGCCATCATTCTATGATTTCTAGCTTTTCTTGTGGTGATCGAATGGGAAAGGGAAACAAAGACTCAAGTGGTGCTCGACGCGAATCAGTGCAACGCAAGAGGAATTAGATTATTTCGGTGCTCCTCTTCTTCTTGAGGTACTGAAACCTCAACTTTTTTTTTTTATTCCAACTTTTGACAGTAATTTTGCGTTTTTTTTTTTTGTTTTTTTTTTGTTCCTCTGAATTAATGATTTTTCCGATGATCGACCAGATCGACAGTAACAACAGAAAGCTCAAGTCTTGCACATTTCGATGAGTAAAGTAGAATAGTTGGACTTTTTTTATGACCCTTTAGTTGAGTTGGATCAATACTTGTCTCTGCTAGTGTTCTGGTGTTTCTAAGATAGATGGGGACATGGGGTTAAGTGAACTTTAAGATTGATATCTGCAGATTGATATTTTCGTGCTATTTATATAGCATATACTGCGTTTGGTTGAGTAAAGTGGAGTTGGATTTTCTGTAATCCCTTTAGTTTAGTTTGATCAATTGAAATTTCATTCCTTTGGCTGTTGATTATCTTTGGTAGTGAATTAGAATTTTATGGTAGAAAGGTTCGATTGATTTGTGACATTTATCCAAAATGGGTTGATAACTTTCTGCATTTAGAGCTCCCTGCGTTTTCAATTACTTAATCACATAGCATATACTTTTGCTAGTAATTCTGCTTGGGGTTATCCGAAAGCACTTGTTTTTTATTTTGTAAATTCTTTTTGATTTGTCAGGTTGCTGAAGAGGAGGACGATGACGACATGGATCTCTTTGGCGAAGAGACCGAAGAGGAAAAGAAAGCAGCAGAGGAGAGGGAAGCTGCTAAAAAGGCATCTTCAAAGAAGAAAGAGAGTACGTCCTAAAAAAAAACCTTGCACTTTCTATGACTATTAATTACAATGTGGAAATCAATATTATTGGATGAATGAATGCCTTGTCTCTTTGTGACACAACAACCGAATTTCTTTAGGTGGAAAGTCTTCCGTCCTTATGGACGTCAAGCCTTGGGACGATGAGACCGACATGAAGAAGCTCGAAGAGGCTGTTCGGAGTATCGAGCTTCCCGGGCTCTTGTGGGGAGCGTGTATGTTTTCCTTGACCTTTATAACTTTTTTTCCCCATAAAACATTAGTGTAATTTACTTGCTAATATCCAGGGGGTTCTTTTTTTTTTTGGATAAATTTGTTGCAGCAAAATTGGTTCCAGTGGGTTATGGAATCAAGAAATTGCACATCATGATGACCATCGTGGACGACCTCGTGTCCGTTGATGACCTCATCGAGGACCGTCTCACTGCAGAGCCCTGCAACGAGTACATCCAGAGCTGTGATATCGTTGCCTTCAACAAGATTTAAGTGCTTGCTGTATCATTAGCCTTGAAGGGTTCCGAGGCAAAGTGGTTAAAGATATGGTAATATTCTCTGCAACTCTTTGATATTTTGTTCTCAAGTGTTCGTGATTGAGTTACTGTCTGTGCTAGTCTTGATGTAGGGTTTTTTTTTTTTTTTTTTTCTGAATATAGAGATGGTCTTTCTGACTTGGTGGAAAAATTGGAGAGAGGAACTATGTTTTGATTATGTAGCTTGAACTGGTCGATAGTCATAGGCTCATGGCGAAAGTATTGCTTTCTTACTTTGTTTGAGATTTTTTTTTTTTTTTTTTTTTTTTTTTTTTTTTTTTTTTGGTTTAGGATTGAACTACCTCGCAGTTCGTATGTTTTTGGTGAAGAAAAAATTGCAACTTTTTAAATGCTCGGTATTGGGAGCAATTGAGAAAGAACGAGACTTAGATTGTGGCTTTTCAAGTTTTCTTTACTGGAACCGTATTAATGGAACTTAAATCGTTGGGTGAACATAGACGGGGACTGTTTGTTGTGTTTGCTTTTCATTCATTTGGTACTGTTGATTCAGGGATTACGATTTTTTTTTCTTTCTTCTAATTATTTGTTTACTCTAGAATAGATATGGTCTTTTCTGGTTAAGTTAAAAATAATGATCTGGCATTTAGGTGAGGATATAATATTATTTGCTTTAAGTTATGTGCAATGGGGACAAATTGAAGTAAGCTAGGATGCTTGGTCTTAGAGTGGGGTTGGGTAGTTAATAAGTATTCTGCCTGCCAAATGCCCAAGAGTTTTGAATTTTTATTTTTTATTTTTTGGTCGTCGCTACTTCTTTATAATAATAAAAAATGGTCTTATAGCTAAATAGTAATTTGATTTATTTTATTTCGTATAATAGTCAACATTTTGTAAATTTTCTGTGAATAACAACCTCTTCTTATTTACGGCACTCAAAATGACAAAAAAACTCTAAATAAACGGGAATGTTTTTGAGTATTTTTATTTTTTTAGTATCGTAAATAAGTTGAGGTGATTATTTATAAAAAACTTTACAAAAAGTTGACTATTTAACAATTCTTAGACTATCGGAGACTTATTTAGCTAATTGGACATATTTATTTTCTTCTATTTTCCATGCATTTTGTTGGTAGGAAATGCATACTTTTGATTTATTGACAGTATATAAATCGTTGTTTCGACAACCAGTCAAGCAAGCAAGATATTGATGAAGAGCTGGAGATACTCTGACCATAGCATTGGGGTCGTTGATATGCCAACTTCTAATTTAATAATTCTCGTGCGCTATTTTTTTAATTTGATCTTTTAGTACAGTTATTTGATATAAAAAATTTGAAAACAAGCTTGCATGTCCATACGTAACCCATCACTTGGGATTTGAATAATATATTGGATTTTAAGTTGATTTCAGATTTTTATGGTTTTATTATTTCTATTAGTAATTAATATTTTTTATGATTGTCAAGACTTGTACAACGGGTTAAAAAACGTTGTTCAATATCCTCGCGGCGGCAAGAAAAGATATTGATAATTTAATTTGTATCCAAAATTCTTGTAAATGAGATATATCAACTAAACACCTTAAAATCTCTATACAAATTTAAATAACGAGATAAATTTGGAAGAGTAAATAAACCTAAAAAATTGATTAAAACCTAAATAGAAATGTATATGATATAGGTGACGTGAAATCCATTCCGCTCCGCGTGATCATCTCCCAAAGACGAATACAAGAATCATAGAGAATATTAAACCAACTTGAAGCTCATCAAAAGTTAATTCGATAATCATTACTCGAGGAAGATATTATTAGAATCGAATATCTATCTTTCTTGAACCGCAAGCTCAATAAACCGGGCGCATAAGTTTCACCCATTAATATTAGAGAAAATGCACATTGTTTAATTTTGAGAAAAGTTTAAACAAACCCATAAGCATAATATCAAAAATACAAGAACTCGCACAAACTAAGATAAGTTTAGCTATCACTATCCGTAAATTAATATCCATATTTTTATAATCAACATAATCAACTCATATAATTCAAAGTTTTCAACCACCATTCTTGAGAAACTTGATATCCACGCAAAAATTATCGATAAGTATTTAAACACCGGTGACAATTCTCATGCATGGTAGATTTTACTAACTTACCATATTATTTTTTTTAGCTAAGTACTAACTTACCATATTAATAATTAATACTGTACGTAGTCTTAATTTTGGGTATTATATACAGCCTTTAAAATGGGGTCATTAAGTTAGTAATCCAATAATTCATCTTCATTCTAAAAAAAAGTTTAAGTTATATTTTATATTAAAAAAAATATCTCACAATACTCACAGTAAATTGAATTAAATAAAAAGTCATTTTACTATTTAATTAATTAAATTTACTGCAGATCTGGTGAACTTTTTTTTTATAAATAAAATGAAATTTTTGCTATAATTTTGAAAAGAATTAAGAGATTAGTTACTTGCAACAAATTCTTCATTAAAATGTTGAGATTGTGGATTTTAACCAATGTTTACTTCATAATTGTCCCGTGTTTTATTTTTATAGAATTTTAAACATATTTTCAGAACTTTAGCAATCATTCATGTTTTATATCTTTTAGCAATCATTTTTATATGCATGGAAGTCATATAATAGCTTAAAATTGTTTATGTTTGTATTGAATTTGAGATTTTTTTCCGATTTTTAATACATGGCCTATATTAGAATATAAAATATGTTTTCAACATAACTAATAAGTAGTCAAAATGGTTCCTATTATAGATTAGTTGATAATTTCACATCACCTTCAAAGTCGAGGTTGCGGGTTCAATCCTCACTCGCAGCAAAACTGCTTTAAAAAAAGTAGTCAAACAGCTTAGGTTTTAGTCTAAGTTTAAGGAAAGAATTTGTCTTGTGTTTTACAACTTTATGATTTTTGAACGAGTTATGATTTTTTATTATATTTTATATTTTCCCCTATTATTTTATTCATGAATGTGTAATTGTCTTTGAAAACAAATATATTTGTGTTTATCAAAGATTTTTCCTCCATTTTGTCCCCTTGCTTAAAACACAATATGACTTAAAAATTAACATACAATTCATAATTCTCCATTTTTTTTTGCTTAAATATAAAATAATTTTTGTGGTACTCAAATTTTTTTATTTATTTTTTAGAATGATCAACTAATAATTAGATATATGTATGTTGCATTACATAGTATTATAAGATTGTTCCTCCTTTCCTAACACCTTAAGCGTTTTTTTTCCCCTTTCTTTAGCTTCTTTCAAATTTAAGAACCATGCACGTCAATATTTTCATTAACACACAACTTTCACAGTTATTATCAGTTCTAATATGGTAAATTTTTTGTCTCCCGAAATGAAAGTTATTGCCTTCCGAAATTGAAGTTATTGTCTTCCGATGTAATAGTTATTATTATTCCAAAATGAGAGTTTTTTTCCAATTTTTTGACCATCCTCATTTGATAACGGGTTTCTTCGCTTCAAAATATTTTACAAATTTTCCAATAGGGGTAATTTTCTTTTCTTTATAAATAATGTGTCTTATCTTATTACTTATGTCTTTATTACCATTTCTATTGTCACAAGTTAACCACCAAAAAAAAGAACAATTTATTGGAGGGAATTTTTGTTTATATTTACTTGTTTCATTGTATCTCTTGGTTTATCCTTCATATGTTGTTTATTTTTATGTGGTTTATTTTACATTTTCACAGTGTATGTGATAGAGTATGAATTTTCATTTATAAAATTAAGAGCAATGAAATTAAGTTGGTTATGAATATGGGAGGTCCTGTTGGCAAACTGGAATGCTCCCTAATTCATTTAAGTTTATCTTGGCAGCCTCGACAAAACTTTGAGCCAAATTCGCAGCCAACGAAATTGAGAATATTGTTCTTTGTCTCAGTTCGTGGAGTTTGGATGTGAAGTTGTCTATCTACTTTGTGAAGTCAGATGCAAAGACGAAGTTTCAAGCTTTGAAAAGACACTCTTTTATACAGTTTTAGTCTTTGTCTTATATATCTAGTTTATTGTCTATTTTCATGGGTAAAGCTCGTGAGTTGGTTAATTAGACAACTCATGTCTTTAACAACTTAAGCTCTTTTCCTAGACAGTTAACTCATTTAGTTGGAGTTTGTAATATCAATGTGACCCATTATTTATAATATATAATCTATTTATAAAAAAAATCATGTATTATATTATTACAATCAATTTAAACAACAAAATTCACAAGTCTTACCATTGAATTTTTTATTAAACTAATTTAAAATAGATACAGAGAATGTTTTTATACATAAACTTGAGAAATAAATTCGCACGAGTCACAAATAAACTAATTAAATTAGTGAAAGCTTTCAAAGTTTAGAAAATGTAAATGGTGCCAAAAACAAAAAATGAATATACACTACACTCCCACAACTATAGTTCAATTACCACATGTAAAAATAAGCGTGATGCATAATGTTTGATTTAATAAAAGCTATGTTTGTTTGTTTGTTTATTTTATTTTATTTTTATTTATTTTAACTTCATCCTCTTATAATTACAATAGAATAGATCCCAGAGAGTTAGAGCAGATGCAATGCATTTCTTTTTATCTGTACAAGTCTTACATGGGACCATTTTCACTACGAGCTCCACGACATAATTATTTGAAAAAAAAAAAAAAATTTGAGGTGTGTTATGATAAACTTGGTGGCCTTTTTTAGAATATTAATGGTTGGCTTCTTGACTTCTTGCATGTTCACAGAAAGAAGCAGTAGTCAGACCAAGTAAGAACGCTGAATAGAGCTAACTCACGTGGAAAGTCATTATGAATGAACTCCAAGTTATATTCTTAGCATACTTACCAATTATATGGCGTACACAACCTCAGCTCCATTACTTCATGCAAAAAAGGGCATATATTGAGATAGATCTTCATTTGTGTTAGAATCTAGAGCCGCATCTAAAGATTCTTTTTAAACAGATGACTTGTTTGAGGAATTAAAAATTAATATTCGTTACACTAGTATAGACAATACGAAAATATTAAAATAATTACAGTTGTTATATGTGTTATTGACTTATTTTTTAAATCGGCAAATATTTTTTGGCAAGATATCTCTCAACTTATTATCCCAGTTTGATATTAGAGATCAAATATGTTTGTATGTGTCGTTTATGTCTATTAAACGATAAGTACGACATGTTGTTTTTCTTTTATTTTGTTTTTTAGAGAATGAAAGAAATGTATTGAATGAATTGAAAAGATACAAATGTATTTAACACTGATTAGCACAACTAACGAATCGAGAAAACAGGGAAAAGAGAAAGAAATAAAAGCTGACTCAACAGCTGACTAAACGAGATATAAGAGAATAAAACGACAGAAGAACTAGTGTCGTATTACTCCCCCTCAAGATGGAGGATAAATGTCTTTGAACGCCATCTTGGAAAGAAGTGAAGACAAATGTGGAGAAGCTAAAGGCTTAGAGAAGAGATCAGCCAGCTGGTGATTTGTCCTAACTGGTAAGAGCTTGATTGCACCAGACTTGAAATGTTCACGCACGAAGTGACAATCTATTTCAATGTGTTTAGTCTGTTCGTGAAAGGACGGATTCGACACAATTGTACTGCTGCTTGATTATCGCAGAAGAGTATAGCAGGCATCACTTCAGTCATGGACAAATCACGAAGAAGCTGCTGAAGCCACAGAATCTCTGACATCGATAAGCCAAGTGCTCGATACTCTGATTCCGCGGACGACCTAGACACGGTGGACTATTTCTTAACTTTCCAAGAAATGAGTGAATTTCGTAGAAAAACGCAGAACCCAGCCACTGAACGCCCCGTGTCTGAACAAGTCCCCCAGTCTGCATCGGAAAAAGCCCTGAAACAAAATAAAAGAAAAACAAAATGTCAAACTTATCGTTTAATAGACATAAATGACACATACAAACATATTTGATCTCTAATATTTGATGCGATTAGAATCGGCGATATCTTGGCCGTTGCGTTCTCACAAATCGGCCAGTTTCTCAATATGAAAATAATGCCAGCTTCACGTTGAGGCTATACCACTTCGCTTACTCTTAACAAATTTAAAATCAGAGTTTAAGCTCATCAATATCTAAGAGAGGCTTTTCGCTCTAGCACTATAACTCCCAAATATCTTCATTTTCCAAACTTTGTCTTGTTATATATTATAAAAACCCAATCAACGTGGTAACACATTTATTTTCCGTGATAAGCGTTTTAATCTATTAGCAGTAATATAATCACGTGGTAAGCTTAGCTTGTCCCTTTCATAGTGCCCATAACTTTGTCTTGGCAATAAATTATGCCACACATCTCAATTTCACAATAATATATGATTTGCTTACTTTTCTTAGTTACGTGCGTACTATATTATTTGAAATATATGTACTCGTTAGATGCCTTGAATGTTGAATAGTATAACAAATTAATTAGGATAACTACGAATAGGAATATATATGTTTAATAATATATTGAGACTTGCTATATAAATGAAGTAATAACATATGCCCATCATTAGTTGAAGAAAAACGAGTTTGGGGATCTCAACTTGCTTAAAGAAAGAAATCATGAAGAGTAGTTTGAGAGTTATGCAATTATGCTTTGTTGCCTTGGTGTTTGGGATTAGCACTGCAAATGGATTAGTTTCCTCGGTTATCATGAAAAAGATTAGTAAAATAAACCAGAAAGGTCCGTATTTGGGTATTGTGGTGCCAAATAATTTCGAGCTGGACCCTCTTTTGAGTTCTCCACGTTTTGTCGAAGATACGAAGTATCCTACCGTGGATTTTTCAGGTCTAATTAACCACTAAATTTTACAGAAATATTTATATCTGAGAAGTCTCTTTAGATCATATAATCATCTTCGTGATAATTAATATTCTGCTTTAATTGGTTTCAACAGGAAGAAGATTCCGAGTCGGCTTGCTGGAAAATCAGAAGGTTATAGTTGTCATGACAGGATTAGGGATGGTACGTATAAAACCCTAGTTTTCATGTTAATACGTAACAACTTGTAAATAATCATTGGCATGTATATATATATATATATATATATATATATATATATATATATATATATATAGCTTAATGCAGGTATAACAACACAGCTGTTGGTATCTCTATTCAAAGTAAAAGGTATTCTTCACTATGGAATCGCTGGGAATGCGAATCCAGATATGCAAATTGGTGACGTCACAATCCCAAAATACTGGGCTCATACAGGGCTCTGGAACTGGCAGGTGATAATATACTGTTTTGCTTGATTAGCAGATCATCAATTAATTAAATATAAACCCTAACCAAATGTTTTTTAATAGAGATTCGGAGACGGAGCGGATGATGAGCTGGCACTGGAATCATCTGGAGACTACACGAGAAAATACGGATACTTAGACTTCTCCGATTACAGCAACAAAACAAATGTTGACAACTTTCTCAACAATGTGTGGTATCAACCAGAAGAGGTTTTCCCAGTTTTTGGGTACCCTGAAGTTAGGCAACATGCGTTTTGGGTTCCCGTTGACTATAGCTACTTCCAAGCCGCCATGCAACTTGAGGTTGCTCTGACTTTTCTTTCATTTGCATTGATTGCCATGACACGTATATATATTCTGATCTGTTGACATTTGTTTAAAACTAATCTAACGGGTGATTTTCATTTTTAATTTCTTGGTTAAACAAAACTTCTAATAAATTAAGAAAACGTCAAAATAGTGTAATATATATATATATATATATATATATATATGTATATTACACTATTCATGCACCAGCTGTAACATGATTTTTCAACATAATTACGTATATTATCTATGGGGTTCATTATTTCCAGGATAAGTACATGTGAACAGCTTGTGCGTCATAGATTAGTGTAAAAATAAGTAACACACGAATATGGAATTGATTGCTATGTTTATTATTGATTCAGCCTTGAATATATATAGGCATATATGTACAACAGATTACACAAAATAATAGGAAACATAATAAACGCTACTAACAAATTAGCGTGATATACAAACTGATAGCAGATTATTAGGAAACTAATTAGGTACGTATATGGTGGAGTGAATATCGCTCAATACCCCCCCTCAAGGTGGAGCTGGTGGAGAGATATCGAAGACGCCCAACTTGTGTAGTAGACGGTGTAGTGTCTGGGCACCAAGTGGCTTGGTGAAGATGTCAGCAAGTTGATCGAAAGAACGTAAATAAGATGGCGAAATAAGTCCAGATAATATCTTCTCACGAACAAAATGGCAATCAATTTCAATGTGTTTCGTACGTTCATGAAACACGGGATTCTCAGAAATGTGAATTGCAGCTTTGTTGTCGCAATGAACAGTGATGGGTTGAGTTTGGGGAAAGCCAAGTTCCGACATGAGAGAGTGAAGCCACTGAAGTTCAGATGTAAGGGCAGCAAGAGCACGATACTCGGCCTCAGCAGAAGAACGTGAAACCGTTGGTTGTTTCTTGGTCTTCCAAGAAACAGGGCTTGAGCCGAGCATTGTGAGGTATCCTGTTGTGGAACGGCGAGTATTAGGACATCCCGCCCAATCAGAATCAGAATACCCGACAAGAGAGAGGTTACTAGAGGCAGGGAGGAGAATTCCATGGCCTATAGTACCTTTTAAGTAGCGAAGCACGCGGTGTGCCGCATCAAGATGAATAGAGTGGGGTTGTTGCATAAATTGACTGAGTGTATTGACAGCAAATTGAATGTCCGGACGAGTGACGGTCAGGTATAAGAGACGACCAATGAGGCGACGGAAGATGGATGGGTCCGGAAGGGGAGTTCCGTCAGTGGGGCGAAGTTTGAGGTTTTGTTCCATCGGGAATAAAGAGGGACGCGAACCAATCAGCCCGGAGTCAGTGAGAATATCAAGTGTATATTTTCGTTGACATAGAAATATACCCTTTTTGGAACGAGAAACTTCGATGCCAAGGAAATACCGGAGACGACCAAGGTCCTTAATTGAAAAGGAAGAAGCTAAGAGGTTTTTCGTTTTGTTTACAAAAACATCGTTGTTTCCTGTGACAATTATGTCATCAACATACACAAGAACGAATACAGATATTGTGCCACGAATATAGGTAAAAAGACTATAATCAGAAGTTGATTGACGAAAACCTCGAGAAATGAGGGTAGATGAAAGTTTGGAGAACTACTGACGAGATGCTTGTTTTAGACCATAAAGAGATTTATGCAGCTTACACACTCGAGTGTCACCTGTATGAGAAAGACCAGGTGGTAGTTTCATGAAGACTTCTTCATCCAAATCGCCTTGTAGGAAGGCATTATTAACATCAAGTTGATGGAGATGCCAATTTTGGATTGAGGCAATAGAGAGAAGAACGCGAACAGTGACTAATTTGGCAACTGGAGCAAAAGTATCATGATAATCAATACCTTCGACTTGAGTATATCCCTTGGCACATAAACGAGCTTTGTGACGTTCAATAGAACCATCGGGATTAAATTTGAGTTTAAATACCCATTTACATCCAATCGCGGTCTGTCCGGATGGTAAAGAACATAGTGTCCACGTGTTGTTGGTGTGGAGAGCGCGAAGTTCAGCGGTCATGGCGTCACGCCATGCAGGAGATTTAACCGCCTGAGAGTAAGTTTGAGGTTCGGAGTGAAGAAGAATATTCGTAACGAAGGCACGATGGGAGGAACTCAAGTGACCAAATGACATGTAATCTTGAAGAGGAAATTGAGTAGATGATGCAGAAGTGACATTACAAACATAATCACGTAGGTGTGGTGGGGGTTGACGAACACGATGAGGGTGATCATACCGATTTGTCGGGCACAAAGCTTGAGTCGATGAATTAATGATTGAAGAATCAATAAGTTCATCGCTGGTCGCAACGGAAGGTAATTCAGATGAGCTCGGGTCCGATTGAGAAATTGGTAATGAATCATCGTTATCATCGATGTGAGTGATGTTGAGATCGGTGGAAGGGTAGTTTGCCGAGATATCACGGTATGGAAATGTAGATTCATGAAAAGTAACATCTCGTGAAACATAGATTTGATGAGTAGATGGGTCATAAATACGATAGCCTTTCTGGCCGTATGGATAGCCAATAAAGATATATGGTTTGGCACGAGCATCAAACTTATGTTGAATATGCATGTTTTTGGCGAAACATAAGCAACCAAAAACACGGAGCGAAGAGTAAGATGGGACTTTCCCAACGAGAAGTTCATGTGGAGTTTTATAATTGAGCAGCGGAGTCGGCATTTTATTGATGAGATAGGCAGCGGTGAGAACACACTCGCCCCAAAAGGATAAGGGAAGGTGTGCTTGGAAGCGTAATGCGCGAGCGACTTCAAGAAGGTGACGATGTTTGCGCTCCACAACCCCGTTTTGTTGAGGAGTGTAGATGCAACTTCGTTGGTGAACGATCCCTTGAGTGTGAAACCAATGTTGAAATTTATTGGAGAGAAATTCAGTACCATTATCAGATCGAATGGTTTGAATTTGTGGAATGAAAATTCCTCCATCGCCTGTATTGATTTGGGAAACGGAGGATTGAAATTGACGTTGTATTTGATTTGTAAAATGGATGAACATATCAAAAGTTTGCGATTTTTGTTTTAACAGGTACACCCAAGTACAACGTGAATAGTCATCTACGATGGTGAGAAAGAAACGTGACCCATTTTTAGAACAAACCGAAAAAGGTCCCCAAATGTCGACATGTAATAATTCAAAACATTTCGAAGAACGAGTAACACTTAATGGAAATGAATTGCGCGATTGTTTTGCTTGAGGGCAAACATCGCAAATAAAATTCTTATTAGCAACAATATTGGGAAAATGCTTAACGAGGAAATGAAATCGAGAATGACAAGGGTGTCCAAGGCGTGAGTGCCAAAGATCAAATTTATTGGAGTGCTGAAATGAAAAAACGGAATTTATGAAATGAGAGACATCCAAGTAGTAGAGCCCTTGTTGCACGTTACCCCGACCAATCGTCGTGCTCTTCGCACGGTCCTGAAATAAACACGATGTGGAAGAAAATGTCACATCACAATTGAGTTGACGTGTTATTTGTGAGATTGACAATAAGTTGAATTTGAAGGATGGAATAAAGAACACATCCTTGAGAATAAGTGACGATGTACACTTGACGGTACCGATGTGAGTCACCGATGAGTACGAACCATCAGGTAATTGTACATAAATATTTTTACTTATAGAAGCATAAGAGGAAAATAGTGATAAAGATGTACATATATGATTAGATGCACCAGTGTCAATAATCCAGCAAGGAGATGTACACGAAAGCGATGTACCTGCTAAATGTGCCGAGTCGCTGTTGGAAGATTCTTTGGCCAAAAGTGACAGCAAACGGTTGTATTGGTCGGCTGTGAAAGAGGTTGCAGGTTGTACGGAGCTTCCGGGCGGTGGTCTCGAGTGCGTTGCAGGCGGTCCCGAGCTGCTTCGCTGCTGATTTTTGTCGGGGAAGCCATGGAGCTGGTAGCATGTCGCTTGAGTGTGGCCATGTCGGTTGCAGTGATCACAAAACGGCCTTTGGCGCTTTCCATGTGGGCGGTTGTATGGAGCGGGTTGCTTGGCGGCATGGAGGGCAGCAGAGTCGACGGAGACGGTGGAGCGAAGGTTGATTTCCTGCTGTTTCTCTTCTTGGCGCACAAGACTGTAGATGCGCTGGACGGACGGAAAAGGCTCCATCAGTAGGATTTGGCTCCGAACCGCCGAGTAGTTATCAGTGAGGCCTTGTAGAAACTCCATGGCCCTATCTTGATTTTGTTGATCGACTAGCCATTTCGCGTTACCACAAATGCACGGAGGCATCGAGACAATACTAGACAGTTCATCCCATAGGGATTTGAGTTGAGTAAAATAAAGAGAAACGGTCATACCGTCTTGCTTGAGCACAGAAATGGAGTGCTTGAGTTCATAGATCTTAGGAGCATTTGACTGCGAGAATCTCTCCTTAAGATCGACCCAAATCTGACTAGCCGTCTCAGCGTAGAGGATGCTAGGTCGTATCTCGGGAGAGACGGAGTTGAGGATCCAGCTGCTCACGAGGTCGTTGCAGCGTCCCCAATTGACAGCGGCGTTCGCATCGGTCGGCTTGGACGAAGAGCCATCGACGAAGCTGAATTTGCTTTTGGCCCGCAGTGCCATGGTGACAGCTCGGCTCCATGAACCGTAATTATCGCCAGTGAGGATGGGCGTGACGAGGACAGTGGACGGACTGTCGGAGTGGTGAATCGCATACATATTGGATTGATTCACAGATGGCTCAGCGGCGGTGGTTTCACTGGACATGTTTATGTCAGTAGTGTTGATTTCGCTAGACATATTGGATGACTGAGAAAAAAAAAACGTAGATATTAGACTGAGTAAAAAAAAACGTGTGATGAACTGATAAGAATATATTTCTTTCTGGACAAATTTTGAGTAACCAAAAAAAATATATGAGGAATAGCACTGATATGAAGATGATATCAGGAATAGCACTTAGTTGACTATAAATGCACAAAAATATTTGATTATATTAAAGACAAATTTCGCTGATATGATATGAATGTGTGATACTGATATGAGAATATGAGTAATAATGAATGCAATTACTGATAATAAAAGTAATGAGACATGCATTTATATGAATGACCGTGAAGAATCAATTCTGATGATAAAGCATATGCGCAGAGATGTGCAGCAGAAAAAGGGAAAGAAGAGACTGATATTTCTGCTCTGATACCATGTAAAAATAAGTAACACACGAATATGGAATTGATTGCTATGTTTATTATTGATTCAGCCTTGAATATATATAGGCATATATGTACAACAGATTACACAAAATAATAGGAAACATAATAAACGCTACTAACAAATTAGCGTGATATACAAACTGATAGCAGATTATTAGGAAACTAATTAGGTACGTATATGGTGGAGTGAATATCGCTCAATAATTAGTACTGACCGCTAATTAACATTACTGTCTATTATATTTATTATTAATTACCAACATTAATAAATATTACAATAAGTATATTGATTACCTATATTATGCTATCAAGAATGCTTCTAATAAATTAATCAAGGTTTCAAAGAGATAAGTTGATACGAAGTAAAATAAAATTGAATTGAGTTCACCCATGAGTTTGATATATGCTTGTGCCATTCATCTCTAACTATTTCATAAATTTATAACCATTTGAATGGTGTTGTGATTAGGGTTTGAAACTATTGAGATGTGTGAACGCAACAACATGCCTGGCGAGAGAGCCGAGGGTAGCGAGGGTGACTAGGGGCGTAAGCGCAAACATATTTGTGGACAACGCCGCGTACAGAGAGTTCTTGAGCGCCAAATTCAATGTCACCCCAATCGATATGGAGAGCGCGGCCGTGGCTCTCGTGTGTTTCCAACAAAAGACACCGTTCATCGCAATCAGGGCTCTCTCTGACTTGGCTGGCGGTGGATCCTCCGTCTCCAACGAGGCCTCTCTCTTCATTTCATTGGCGTCCCAGAACGCCTTCACCGTCCTTCTTAAAGCCGTTACGTTGCTCTCCAACCTACATTATTCTTGAAAAATCGCTTGTACTAAGATAAGAGAGACTAGTTCAATGTAATGGTAAACACTTTTAAATATCATTGGAGATGGGTTCTAGTAATAAGAGAAGAATGATAATATGTATAAGAAGTATTGTTGTGGAACCTTAATTAAGTTTGATTTTTGTTACATATATAGTCAATCCACATTTTCAGGCTTGATTTTGTTATAATGTGTTATCAATTATATATGCATGCTTGACCAGCAGTATATATATAGTAATTTATATATGGTAGGTAGAAGTGGAGAAAATGACTATCATATATTATAAATAAAGTCTTTTCTTAACAAACGCTATATATAAAAGGGAACAATGAATTCCATCCACAAATACTAATGTTATAAAATTATATTCAATTTCTGTCCCATAACTGTTGTTTCTTTATATATATATATATATACACACACACACATTGATGCCTACATTTTATTTTTTTGTATTATTAACTTTATATATATATATATATACACACATTGATGCCTACATTTTATTTTTTTGTATTATTAATGTCTACGTTAAATATGACCAAGATACAAAGTAGCTTGTAGTAAATTAAGAACTGTATACCCCCAGCGCTTCTTGATATAAGCGAGCTTTTTCCACGTAAAAATAAAATGTACGTAGTAGATATATAGACCGGCCAATTTGGACCACTAATTAATTACTACATCTATTCGTTTCAAACTTTGAAGTCATCAGAAAGCCAGCCAGCTATGACAACCTCATTGTTTTAAATCTTTCCCAGATGTTAATATAAAAAATCATATTGTCATTATTATATCATGAGCTTGCGTTATTCACTATTCAAGCATTTGATCCTCCAAATCTTTATATGAAAAAAAAACTCAGCGTTTACTCTGAAAATATTACAGGAAAGATGCTTTTAACGTAAAATATTTGTAAAATAGTTGTTATTTTAAATCTTTAAAAAAAATATAACGTACTTTTCCACTACACTCTGTTGACTTTTGGTACAACCCAACGTAGCTTTTAGCCCAAGTCTAGATCTTGTGGATCGGGCCCAAAATCGCTGAGCCTTTGAAGCGTCTTTTCTTAATGACACTAATGCTAGTCATATTTAGAGGCGGTATATATTTGCACCAAAGTCACTTCTTATGAACAAAATTGCATTTATGTCAACACCAAAAAATGTATCGCAAGTAAGTCATTTTTATTTATTATTAGACCAAAATACCCTTAAAGTAGAACCATACTTAAATATTTACAAAACAAAAATAGACTAGAAGAAAAAAGTACAACCACAGTTAAATATTTACAAAACAAAAGTAGACTAGAAGAAGGAAGTAGAACTACAGTTAAATATTTACAAAACAAAAGTAGACTAGAAGGCTGAATCTGTGATTCCGGCGAGAGCTCCTGCGAAGGTTACGACGGCGGTGGCCTCGTTGGAGTGGCGATCGGCACGATAATCAGAGCTTAAGCTAGAGAGATTAGGGTTTGAGAGGGAATTTGATGAGAGATTAGAGTTTGTGTGTGCCGGCCCTGGGCTAAGGCGGGCTAGGCCCAGGCCTAGGGCCCCATATGTGGATGACCCCAAAAAATTTACACTTTTTGCCTATTTTTAAGAAAATTTACATTTTTAACCCTAAAAATTTACACTTTTGGCCAATTTTTAAAAAAATTTACATTTTTACCCTGAAAATTTAAATTTTTATTAGTATTATAGGGCCCCAAAATATTGAATCGTCTAGAGCCCCGGTGAGTTTGGACCGGCCCTGGATATGAATTCTTGTTGGATATAATATAAAAGGATAATTAAAACATTGTATAAGTGACAAATATACAAAAAAAACACGAATACAATTTAGACTCATTTGTGATACAAATGAAATAATGTGCAGTTGTTGTGACTTCAACAACAAATTCCGCCTCTTCTTATACACCACTAATTTTGTTTTAAAAAAAAGTATTTATATTTTATAATTTGTATTCCTCTTAACCAGCACCGAATAATGCCAGTACTTACAGCTTGAGCTACTGGACATAAACTTATCTTCGAAGTCTCATGATTAAACTAGTTTCTCATAGTAAAACAGTAATTCCCTTAAAGACTAATTCAAAGAGTGTATATACAAATATACAATCACTGAATCACACATTCCCACTACTGTGTTTAATACGGGGATAAAAAAAATAAATTAACACGATTGCTTTGATATAAGTAAAAGTGTAAAACTGAAACCCGAAGTAAAGAAGGAAAAAAAGAAATAATGGTTGAGGGTACAGATGTAATTTCCAATAGCCGCCCAGTAGGTATTCGCGGGGAGCAATTAAACACCCCCAAAAAATCCAAATCCTTTCCCTCCAATTCCGATTTCCGAAACCTCAAAAACTCTTCTCTTCGCTTCCCTTTCTCCGGCGAGTTCTCTGTCGAAGGTAACTGCCAATCAGGCATCGGAGCTTATAAAGCTGGAGTGAGAGAGTACGAGGAGGTTCTGGATCTTGGCTGATCATTTCATAGAGGTTCTGAAGATCCATCGCGGTCAAAGTCGGAATCGTCATATCGAATCTCTGCCGTTGATTTTGAGGGGTTTTAGAGAAAGACTGAAACTGTTTGATGGTGGAATTAGTGAAGACGAGCGGAAAGTATAATTAATGTAAGGTACTATTATATGGTTTTTGAATGTTTATTATTTATGTGTACATTACGCCAAATATTAACTCTAACTCTAAGTCGTACCTTATATTAATAATTTTCTGATTTAAAAAATAAATAAAAAATTTACAACTTGAGCAAGTCTTTTCCTGCAAAGACTGGACTGTTATAAATTTGAGGTTATATCGATGACATAAATTTTGGCCAAACTCTTTCTTAAAAAAAAAAAAAAAAAAAATTGTTGGCCAAACTCTTTTTTTTATTTTTTATTTTTTTTTAATAACGGAACAACCCTAAATAGTTGTTAGGTATGATTATCTTAAGAAAAATATCTAAAATAAAAATAAAGCAAAAAAAGTATGATAAGAGACTCTAGCGGTATATTTTATTTTGGATTGTATCGCTCGTAATCTTTCAATTGCATGATCCACATAGTAATTATTGTTAACGAATAAGTTCGTAAAATCGATATTGATCATATAGTTTAATGGTAGTCAAAGTCAACGTGAGTTCCCATTCGCTTTCGCAGCCAAACTGGACTTAATCAGAGAAATCTGTTGAAATCTTCAACGATAGATATCAAGACCCCACCGATTCAGATGAGTCCGTACCGTTCCATCTTCAAAGAGTCTCTCCAGAAACATTTTCAGCCCAAAAGAAAGCCTACTCAACTTGAAACTCAGATAGATACTAGGTAAGCTCATTATTCAGAGGTGAACTATTAAATATTGATACAAACAATGAAACGCTCTGGTAATACTATGCAGGTTTATTTTACATTTTCCTTATTTATATCATTGTTTGTTACGTAGGGGAATAACAGAGAAATGGACTCGTTTGAAGCAAAACAAAGACAAACCCAGAAACAAGAACAACCGGTTTTAGCCAAGTCTAGTCTGTACGTAAATGAAGAAAACAAATTTTCTCTAGATCACACTCATTCTTGACTCATATATATATCCTCTTTTATCTGTTCTTAGTTCTTCACTTGACAGCACCGAATCAAACTGTGACAAGCATATGCCTCCGAAGGACTTTGTCTGTTCGATCACAAGCACCGTCTTCGTAGATCCTGTGACCCTCGAGACCGGTCAAACCTACGAGCGAAAAGCAATACAAGAATGGCTCGGAAGAGGAAACTCCACGTGTCCGATCACCCGCCAGAAGCTTCAAAACACCCAGCTTCCGAAAACAAACTATGTACTGAAGAGACTCATCGGAATCTGGAAAGAAGAGCACAACCCTGAATCTCTGCTACCAAAGTCTGATGAAGAAGGGGAAGAAGCTCCAAACACGATACCCGAGCTGAGACGAGCGATCTCAAACCTCTGCGGCTCTGAGGATCTAAAATACTCCGAGTCCTCCGTCCTCAGGGTCGAACGGCTATGGCGAAAAGTGGGCCCGCCGGAGGAAGACGAGATCGCAGTGATGCTATCGAATCCGGCCACGATCAACGGCCTCGTCGAAACCCTCTCCAACTCGGAAGATCCCAAAGTTCTCGGAGCCGCGATATATCTCTTAATCGAGCTCGGGTCGAGGGACAGAAGCGTGATCCAGACCCTCACGAGGTTCGAATCCAACGTGGAGGCAGTTGCCTTGCTGTTCAAGAAAGGTTTCGTCGAGGCCGTCGTGCTGATATACCTCGTGAGGGAATCGGTCCCCGCGGGCCTGGAATTAGTGGGCCCGCTCCTACAGCTGATCAAGACCGCCGCCGCGGGAGGCCCGGTGGGCCCCACGGCGAGGACGTTCGTGAGGCCCGAGACCGCTGCGATGGTGGTTCTCCGTCAGATTCTGGAGGAGGAGAACGGTACAGGCAGGGCCGCGAGAGCGGTGGTGGTGTCGGTAAAGGCCGTGGAGAGTGTGGTCTGGTTTTTGGGGTCTGGCTCGGCGCTAGAGAGGAACGCCGGGGTCAGGATTCTGGTCGAGTGTTTACGAGAAGACGGGAAATGTAGGAACGAGATTGCCGATACAGCCGAGCTCGGTCCGTTGCTCGAAAGCTTCGTCGGTTCTGGTGACAAAGAGCGGTTCGATATAGTTCGCTTCTTGTCTGAGCTGGTTAAGTTTAACAGGTAATGAATCATCAAGTATAATATATTTCCATTCTCATTCTGTGTTCCTTCAAGAGTAGTCCAGTAAAATGAAACAAAAAGTGGTGGTTCTGGTTTTTTGGTTGGATTTTTAGGAGGACATTGAATGAGAAAATCTTACAGAGGATAAAAGACGAAGGATCTGTGAGCACAATGCACAACCTTGTGTTTTATCTACAGACGGTGCGTGAGGACCGAATACCTCTCGTTGCTGGTCTCCTTCTCCAACTAGACCTTCTGGTCCGAAACTCTCGACCTTCCAGTTTGATTGAAGCTCAAACGAGTCGCGTCACTGAAACAGAAACTCAGCTGTGTTTTGCTTTGTTGTGTAGATAGAGCCGAGAGAGATGAGCATATTCCGAGAAGAGGCAATCGACAGCCTCGTAGCGTGCATCAGAAATTCGGATTCACTGGGCGTCCGAGTCGCCGCGGTGGAGACGATTGTATCGTTGCAAGGGAGGTTCACAATCTCTGGGAAGCCTCTCACGAGGCCTCACCTTCTAAAACGCGCCGGGCTTGGCAAGACATATGACAGCCTCATCCAAATCGATCGTTTAACCAGCTCTTCCGACGAAGACGATGATTCCTTTGTAAGTATTTTTTTTTAGTCATTGATACTGTTACGAAAACGATGGCAGCAAAGCAACAAAAATAACCATGGACGTGGATAAGAATTCAGTATGTCGACAAACTTGTTACAATTTGAAAGAGTGAAAAAATGAAAAAGGAAAAGTGACTAGATATCTTTCTTTCTTAGATGTTTGACTTGTTCGGCTGCGCAGAAGGAAGAAGAAAAAGCAGCAGAGAAGTGGGAGAGAAAAATGGCGTACGTGCTGGCGGGCCACGAGTTCGGTCTGTTGTTCGAGGCTCTGTCGGAAGGCATGAAGAGCGTAGATTCGGATCTTGGCTCGGCGTGCTTTGTGGCTGCCACGTGGCTGGTTGACATGCTCAAGACTCTTCCAGACACTGGGGTCCGAGGAGCGGCTCGGGTCTGCCTCTTGGAACGCTTCGTGTCGGTGTTCAAATCGTCAAGAGACGTTGAAGACAGAGCTCTTTCTCTGCTCGCGCTCAACAGCTTCGTCCAGGACCCAGGTAATGTTGTTAAAGTATGATGGAGAGCTTTCTGAGACTCTTGTATTTAATAGGGAGTCTTTTTCAATTATTTTTTGTTTGTTTGTTTCTTTTCTCATAATATCCTCGAACATTTTGTGGATTCTTTTTAGAGGGTGTTTCTCAACTTACACCCTGTTTGAGGGACATATCGAGAGGACTCAGAGAGCTCAAGAAATCGACTCCGCTGGCGACCGAAATGCTTAAATTTTTCTCCCAAAGCCAAGACTCTAGTGCTGTAAGTTTGTTACAATCTCACACAAAAAGGAAGAAAAAGAAGAAGGAAAGCCAAGTGGGTTGCTGAATGTTTGTCTGTGTCTTCCAACAGGAACTATGGTCTCATAAACAGTTAGTCGAGGTAGATTGCAGCGAGAACGGAGAGGTTTCAGCTGTCGTTTGCTTCAAAGATACGATCTTTTCAGGCCACTCGGATGGCACGATTAAGGTATAATTCTTCTACTGCAGCTCTACAGTTTTGGCTTCTAATAATGCCACTATTAACTTGATTCTTAAGGTGTGGACCGGGAAAGGAAGCGTTCTTCATCCGGTCGTAGAAATTCGCAAGCACACAAAGGCTGTCACGAGCTTGGTGATTTCGCCAGAGAAGGAGATAATTTACAGCGGTTCCCTCGATAGGACTATAAGGGTGAGACAACCTTTTTTCATATCTTTTTCATCGAAGCATTGTTAACTACATTTTGAATTAGCCTTGTTTGTTTCTCTGTGAAGAGCAGTTCTGGTCTGTTTCCGAAGGAGCATTCGATTGCATACAAGTCCATGATGTGAAAGATCAGGTCCAAAGCCTAGTTGGTCATGGCAACATTTGTTGTTTCATTCCACAAGGCAGTGGTGTCAAGGTACTAGATTAAATTGTTGAAGTTCTTTCGGGTTTCGTATGGAACTAAGCTTTTTTTTTTTTTTTTTTTTTACTATTCTTCATCAGGTTCAATTCTTAAATGGGATGCCCAAATTGCTGAACTCAACCAAATATGTGAAGTGCTTGGCTCTAGCTGAAAACAGATTATACTGTGGATGCCAAGATAACAGCATTCAAGTAACTAGTCTTTTTCTTTATTTATTTCTCTCTTGCAATCTCTTGCAATACGCTGATAATCAATCTTCGATAAAACCACTAGGAGATTAATTTGGAAACAGAGACACTCAGTACCATTCAAAGCGGTTCTAAGAAACTGCTTGCCAAAGCAAGCCCAGTTCAAGCCCTTCAAGCTCATGGTGGACTACTATACGCCGCGAGTTCTTCCTTGGATGGCACATCTATCAAGGTCCTTTTAGTCACATTATTAATATTATTATTATTATTATTATTATGAGGTGACTGAAATTGTTTTGCAATGGCAAGGTCTTGAGCACCTCAAATTACAGCATAGTTGGGTCACTGCATAGCGTATTGGAAGTACGAGCGATGGCAATGAGCTCGGAACTGGTTTACTTGGGTTGCAAGAAAGGGACAGTGGAGATTTGGAATAGAGAGAAACAGAACAAGATAGAAACACTGCGAACTGGTGTAAACGGTAGAATTCTTTGCTTGGCTCTTGGTGCAACCGAGGAAGTTTTGGTTATTGGAACTTCAAATGGCCTAATTCAGGTGAATGAATTTCTATTACTTTGATTTATGAGACATTACACTTTATACGCCAAGGTGCCAGAAAGAAAAGAATAATTATTTTATAATCAAACATAGAATTGATATATGCTCTTGGTCAATGAAGTATGTAGCTTTGGTTTCTTGATTTACAGGCTTGGGGACTGACCTAGAAAAGGAGGGTGTTGCAATTTTGTTTTCGAGATTCTATTTATATATTTATTTTATTCCTGGTTTGAAAGTTCAATTGAGCAAAATAGATTATTGTTTTTATGGCAAATTCATGTACAAATTAATAGGTTTGTAATCCTTAAGTGAACGGTCTCAATATAAAAGAGTAATCTCATGTAAATATATGTCTCAAAGCTGCGGCGAATGGGGTCCAATGGCTATCTACCCATATGAAACGTTAGAAATTTCGAAATAGCCAACGTTTCGTTAATTTTTTGTAAATAGTCACGTAAATCTATTTACGCTATAAAAATAACAAAAAACACAGAGTAAATTTCTAGTAAATATGGTTATTTACGAAATATTTACAACAGTTTTTGGCTATTTACGAAAAATTTACAAAACGTTGGCTAAAACGCAAACGCTTATGTTTATGTGGCTTATATTGCTAAATTTTTGTTATATATATAGATGGATCATAATTACAAAACATGTTTTATATTATTAAAAACATGCATGTCTATTCAAAGTTTCAAACCCAGGTTTCAACTTGGTTTCAAATGTCGTTTTCGATATCGTTTCGAATTTCTTGATTTACGGAAAATTGGCAAGTCAACAAAAAAATCAAATGGAAAAAATATAAAAAAAAAAGATAATTGATATGCCGTTTTTAGATATCATTTTTCATAGAAAATCGACAAGCCGATGGAAAACCGAACGGAAATATTGTTGCAGAAAATATTAAAAATATAATACATATATGCATATATATCTTTTAATTTTTAAATTTGTAAAATATATGATATTTAAGCTATAATAATATCTATAAATTTAATATATAGTCTATTTATGTGAGGGGATAATATACAGGTCTAGTTTCATGTACTTATTTCGTAATGTATTATGAATTAATAGTTAATATTTTGTGTTTTATTTTCTTTTCAATTTGTGGAATTTTTTCCTCATTTTGTGTGTGTAGTGTGTACACGTAACATTAATTATCATAATCAAAGAGATTTTAGTGTACTATAGCATTGCTTTTTCAGAGAATCATATTAAAAAATTGAATTAAAAGAGATTAGACCATTCACAATGCATCTTCATTATAGAGATAGAGATAGAGATAGAGATAGAGATGCAATGCATCTTCAAATATATATCCATTCTTCATTTATAGAGAAGAATGCAATAGTGTATCTCTAAATATAGAGATGCACTATTCCATCTCTATATTTGCCCAAAACTTATAAAAATTATATTAATAGCCAAAATTTAATTTATAACTACAATTTAATACTTATTTGTATCATGTATTTATTTGTAAATTAGTGTATTCTAAAAATTATTAATTAAAAAACAACTCATACTTGAAAAAAGAAAATAAAATTACTATGATGAAAATCACAATATTTTACATAGACAATTAAAAAAACAACAAGACATTTAAAAAAATTACATAATTAAAAAACTTAAGTCACAATACTACATGGACAAAAAAAGAAAAAGAAAAAAGATCAAGACATAAATAAAAACTTAAAGACACAATAAATAAAAACAAACTACTTAGACTTATATGAAAGTTTAATAGCTCGGAAAATCACTTCCAGAACCTCCAATATTATCAAATATCTCAAACACATTCATGGAATTAGAAGTACCAGATTGTTGTAGTTGTTCCTCATATATTTTATATGTAATACGTGTTAAGCCGTTTTTTGGATTTAACATTTGAGGACACGTGGCGTGCTTGAAATAGTCATGTGCCTAGTATTGGATCGGCCCAAATTACTTTTCGAGAGTCCAAAGGGCTCAAGGAAGTTCGGGGCAAAGCCCAAAGCGTCCAGGAGCTTCAGAGGATCTTAGAATCGTAAAGAGGGAAACAATGCTTTGCCTTCTTCTTCGTCGGGAATGCGTTCTTCGTCTTTAATTCCTGGCCTGGAGGTCGAGCTCGTCTGGAGGTTGAGCTCGCCTGGGGGGTCGAGCTTGTCTGGAGGTTGAGCTCGCCTGGGGGTCGAACCTGGCTGGAGGTCGAACTCGCCTGGAGGGTCGAACCTGGCTGGAGGTCGAGCTCGTCTGGAGGTCGAGCTCGCCTGGGGGTCTAGCTCGCCTGGTGGTCGAGCTCGTCTGGAGGTCGAGCTCGCCCGGGGGTCTAGCTCGCCTGGTGGTCGAGCTCGTCTGGAGGTCGAGCTCGTCTGGAGGTCGAGCTCGCCCGGGGGTCTAGCTCGCCTGGTGGTCGAGCTCGGTTTGGAGGTCGACCCTGGCTGGAGGTCGAGCTCGCCTAGGGGGGTCAAGCTCGCCTGGAGGTTGAGCTCGCCTGGGGGGTCGAGCGCTCCTGGAGGTCGCACCTGCCTGGAGGGTGAGCTCGCCTGGGGGGTCGAGTTCGCCTGGAGATCGCCCCTGCCTGGAGGTTGAGCTCGCCTGGGGGGTCGAGTCTGGCCTGGAGGTCGAGCTCGCCTGGAGGTCGCCCTGCCTGGAGGGAGCTCGACTGGGGGGGTCGAGCTCGCCTGGAGGTCGCCCCTGCCTGGAGGGAGCTCGCCTGGGGGGTCGAGCTCGCCTTGAGGTCGCCCCTGCCTAGAGGTTGAGCTCGCCTGGGGGTCGAGCTCGCCTGGAGGTCGAGTCTGGCCTGGAGGTCGAGCTCGCCTGGAGGTCGCCCTGCCTGGAGGTCGAGCTCGCCTGGAGGTCGAGTCTGGCCTGGAGGTTGAGCTCGCCTGGAGGTCGCCCTGCCTGGAGGGAGCTCGCCTGGGGGTCGAGCTCGCCTGGAGGTCGAGTCTGGCCTGGAGGTCAAGCTCGTTTGGAGGTCCACTACTACAAATTAACATATTAGGTGCGGAAGGGTATTAGGTGCGACATGTCGCACCTAAATGTCGCACCTAAGCACATATTAGGTGCGACATGTCGCACCAGATAGTCTTCCAAGCGACTAAAAATTTCGCTGATGATTAGTGCTATCCGGTGCGACTTTGTCGCACCCGATATGATATTGTCGCACCTAATACTATTAAGTGCGACTAGTGTCGCACCTAATGGGTTTAAAAATTTAAAACGGTCAGAAATTCCCCCCGAATATTTTGGGTTCTGGAATTTCACATTGGGTGCGACAGTGTCGCACCTAATAGTCATATTAGGTGCGACATATATGACTATTAGGTGCGACAGTGTCGCACCTAATAGTTTTAGGGTATGTTTTATACCCGAGTGTCTTCTTCTTCGCCCAAACTCACTCTATCACTCTATAACTCTCTCTTCTCTCTCTAACTCTCTCTCTCTCTCCGACGCTCGTCCCCGGCGCGACCAGCCCCGCCTCCAGCCCGCCACGCCGTGAAGCTCGCCACGCCGTGAAGCTCGCCGTCCTCCAGGTACGCCTCACTCTCTCTCTCTCTCTCTCTCTCTCTCTCTGTCTCACTCTCTCTCCGTCAATCTCACTCTGTCTCTCTCCGACCAGGCCCGACTCTCTCTCTCTTCGACGCTCGTCCCCGGCGCGACCAGCCCCGCCTCCAGCCCGCCACGCCGTGAAGCTCGCCGTCCTCCAGGTACGCCTCACACACTCTCTCTCTCCGTCAATCTCACTCTGTCTCTCTCCGACCAGGCCCGACCCACCCGAACATCCTCCGGCGAACTAGTCCTCACCTCGTACACCGCTCCGGCCTTGCTCCCCGGTACTTCACCACCTCGCTCCCTCCTCGACCACCACCACTTGAACGAAAATCTCAACGCCCCGGCCTTGTTTTTGTTTCTTTTCTTTTTTTGTTAGTTGGAAAATCTCAACTGCCACCACAACACAAGACTAAATTTCGTCATCGTCATTTTTTTTTGTCAATCTGTATTATTGTTGTAGCTTATAGGTAGAACGGTAATCTCGCAAATGTGACGTTTATGTACTTTACAATTACATACAGATTAGTTGGAGTTATATGAATAAAATTAACAATACTTTGCAGGTCGGAGCGCCGCCGCACAACAGCCCTCGAACGGCCTCAGCCCTCGCTCACGCACAACAGTCCTCGGCCCACCCTCGGCCCAGCCGTCGCCGCAGCCCCGTCGTCTCAGTGCCTCGTCGTCGCCTCGGAAAAACGTTAGTTATTTGTAATTATTAATATTTATAGATTATTTAATATTTTTAGATTATTTCATATAGATTAATTAGTAATATATATGAAAATATAACTTTGATTAGATGTTAACACGTTTAATTAATTAATTAATTAGTAACATGTTTAGTTAGATTAATTAGTAATATATATGAAAATAGTAACATGTTAGATTAAATGATAATATAACTTTGATAAAATAGTAGCATATAGTAATAGTCAATTTTTTTTTAATAATGTGTAACATGTTAGATTAGATTAATTAAATTAAAAGTAATATATTAAATTAATTAGTAACGTGTTTAGTGTAATTTAATGTAATTGTAACATGATTTGTTTAAGTTGATTGCAATTTGTTGAAAATTTGGTTAATTAATTAATTTAATACTTTTTTAGTTAGATTAATTAGTAATATATATGAATATATTTTAAAATGAATTAGTAACATGTTAAATTTAATTTAAAACTTATTGAAAATTTATTGCAATGGAGCTACGGAGGTTCAATTTAGTATTTAGTATGTTAATAAGATAGTCTTTGTTGGTTATATATGTGTTTTTTTTTTTAATTGCAGATTTTGGTTAGTCAATATTTTAGGGGAAACTCTGCCGAATTTTCGGTAGAATAAAACGTATTTGTCAAGAAAATTAACTCTTTTGATAATATATTTTAACGAATTAACTAATTTGTCGAAATTGGTTAACTCGTTAATGAAATCAGTAGTGAATTTGTATATATTAACGAATTCTAACCACTTTTCAAAATTAATACATGTCAATCACAATTTCTCTTTCATTCTTACAAATTCGCTCTCGAATCTTTCAAATATTAACGATCCACTATCAATTTCCTAACAATTCATCACTCTCAATTTCATAATAATTCACTCTAAATTTCAAATATTAACGATTCACTCTCAATTTTACCTCTCAATTTCCTAATAATTCATTCTTACAAAATGAATTCTAACGATTCAGTTTTATCTCCCAATTTCCCGTCTCATTCAGAAGAATGTCAAATCCAAGTAGGGACTGGATTACCGAGAACAATCGGTTGAGTTTGCAATATAAAACAGGGGTTAACGAGTTTATCCGCGTTGCAAGCAGACTCCCGAACGAAAACGGTCATTATCGTTGTCCTTGTAAGTCTTGCAATAACGTGAGATGTCTGGACATCGGGGTCGTAAAGAATCACCTTTTGAACAAGGGGTTTACTCCGGGATACACTGAATGGTATCATCACGGCGAACGTCGAATGGTAGAAGATGCCAGGGAGACTAACCAAAGATGAGTCGGTGGATTGCACGATGCTCTCCATGATATAATGGATCACGAGGACTTCGACGATTTTACGGATCCGACTCCGAGTGAAGTGCGTGCAGATGAGCAAGTGGAAGATTTGTTCGCTGAGTTGGAAGCAGAATTGTACCCTGGGTGCAAAGAGTTTTCGTCTTTGTCGTTCTTGGTTTCGTTGATGCACATCAAAGTCACGAACCATTGGACGAACAAGTCGTTTACAGAATTGTTGCAGCTCTTGAGGACGTCTCACCCAATTGGTAATCGAATTCCGGAAAAACACTACGAGGCAAAGGCGAAGCTGAAGCGTTTCGGCATGGGATACGATATGATTGACGCGTGCATCAACAATTGTGTGTTATTTTGAAAAGATCTCGAGAAAGCTGAAGTGTGCCCAATTTGCAATGAGAGCAGATGGAAGCCAACCGGGAAGATGTATCACAAAAGATATTACGATACTTTCCCTTGAAAGATCGATTGAAGCGATTGTACGCTTCTCGACACACGTCGCTTGAGATGCAGTGGCATGAACGAGATCGCGTCAAAGAAGAAGGCGTTTTGCGACATCCTGCAGATGGTTCGACGTGGAAGAATCTAGATGAGAGACACCCAAATTTCGCTGCAGAGCCTCGTAACGTACGTCTGGGACTAGCTTCTGATGGGTTCAACCCGTTTGGGGAAGTGAGTCTAGCGTATAGTATGTGGCCCGTGGTACTAACTGCGTACAACTTGCCACCTTGGTTGTGCATGAAAAAAGAGTACTTGATGCTAACGCTTTTGATACCTGGACCGAGCTCACCTGGAAAAGACATGGACGTGTTTTTAGAACCACTAGTTGAAGAGCTGAAAGAATTGTGGGATAATGGATTCCAAGTGCGAGACGGGGCGAACGATGAATTGTTTCGGTTGCGTGCCGCGCTTCTATGGACGATAAACGACTTTCCGGCTCGATCGTATTTGTCGGGATGAAGTGGCCAAGGGTATCTTGCTTGCCCCACGTGCAACATTGAGACGCCATCTATGAAAATTAGAAACAGGATTGTCTACTATGACCATCGTCGATTCTTGCCTACGCCTCACCGATTGAGGAAAAGCACTGATCACTACGTAAATCGTCACGAGAAGCGCCTGAAACCTGTCAAGTTGACTGCGCAAGACATACTCGATCAGTTGACTAGTGTGTCTTCCACGACAACCGGCAAGCATATCGGTAAACGAAAACGTGCTAAGTGCGAATTGAATTGGACCAAAAAGAGCATATTTTATAAGTTGTCTTACTGGTCAGAATTGGAGTTGAAGCACAACATGGACGTCATGCATATAGAGAAGAACGTGTGCGAGAATCTTCTCGGGACGATGCTCAGCTTGGAAAAGAAGAACTACGATACGGAGAAGTCGAGATTTGACTTGATGGACTTGAAAATCAAGTCTTCTCTGCACTTGAGACAACAAAGGAATGGGTGGTACAAACCGCCAGCAGCGTACACGTTAACGCTTGAGCAGAGACATCGGTTTACCGAGTTCCTCCAATCTGTTAAATTCCCAGACGGGCTCGCTGGAAATTTGAAGAAAAATGTAACTGCTGATGGGAAGCTCACAGGTTTGAAGTCGCACGATTGTCACGTGATCATGCTGAGGCTGTTGGCTGATGGTATTCGCCCTTTTGTGCCAAAACCGATACAAGAGACGATCTCAGAGCTCTGCAACTTTTTCAAGTTGATCAGTTCTAGAACCCTGAGAGTGGACGATCTCGAAAAAGCGCAAGATTCAATCATTGAGATATTGTGTAAGCTTGAGATGATATTTCCGCCAGCTTTTTTCACGATCATGGTTCACGTGACAATTCATCTACCAGATGAAGCGTTGTGTGGCGGTCCGGTGCATATGCGATGGATGTACCCAATTGAGAGATACCTTGGAACGTTAAAATAATTTGTCAGAAATAGAGCTAGACCCGAAGGCTCCATTGCGGAAGCGTACGTTGTAGAAGAGGCATTGACATTTGTTGCAAGGTATCTCGAAGATAAGAAAACTGTCGATGAAGTTCAAGTGCGGGAACTTAGTGTTTTTCGATCTGAAAACTGTGTGCCTTACGGGATGATGAAGTCGATAGTTTTAGACGACGACCAAAAAGAGAAGGCGGAGTGGCACATTTTTACCAATTGTCAAGAAATCGATCCGTATTTGATGTAAGGGAATCTTTCATTTAAATATGTACATAATCTAGCTCATTGATTTACATCTAATTACGTAATGTTAACAGTGAGCATTTGGAACTTATACAAAATAACTCTGAAGCGGGAACTGCAGATTCTGATCTCGAAGCAATGCACAGAAAAGAATTCAAAATTTGGTTTGCGAAAAAGGTAAACCGAAAGGATTCATTTGCTGAAAGCATACTAAAATTGCTAATGACATCATCTTAATTTGTATATTCCAGATTTATGACATGAAAGTTAGTGGTTCCGACGTGTCTGAAGAACTTTACGCATTGTCTACGGGATCTATGCAAATTGCTCATCAGTATCCGAGTTGCTTTGTGAATGGCGTGAAGTTCATCACTCGTCGTCGTGATAACCAACGAATCACCCAGAATAGCGGTGTTTGTGTGCCCCTGAACGACTTCAACTTTTACGGTCGAATGGAAGACGTAATCGTGCTGAACTATACACATAACTGTCGTGTCGTACTGTTCAAATGCATATGGTATGGTGACAAGTACAATGCAGGACGTATAGTGCACGTTGATAAGACCACCGGAGCAACGAGTTCGTATACCGCCAAAGAGTGGTTTACAGAAGAGCCGTTTATACTCGCGACTCAAGCGAAACAAGTGTTTTACATCCAAGATCTCGTTAAGGGTCGCGAATGGGAAATCGTTCAGGAATGCAATCAACGTGGGATACGGGACATTCCTGAAGTTGATCTGACCACTTTAGCATCGATTCCATTGACAATAGAATTATCAAATATCGACCGTCTTAATCATCGACACGAAACTGCTACGGCCGAGCTTGTTAATGTCGTTGAAGATGATGAAGAATTGGATGAAGAAGATGAGGCGCTTGCCGTTTTTTAGGGAGACGATGTTGATGTCGATACTAACATTACATCGAGTAACAACGATGAATGACTAACACCATGTAATAACCGTAGTCGTCGAATAGTAATTACATAGTAATTAAAAATACTAAATACAATTCATTTTGCAGGATGTCTACTTCAGGTCAGGACCCATCAGGAGGAGAGCGTGACCCCCCGCAGATACCGAGGAAGAAGCGGGGACCAACGACTGGTGTCGTTTCTGCGAGAGCTCGTGTTGGGACCCCTGGAGCGAAAACAGTTCACTACGATCAGAATGCGCAGGCGTTCTACCAAGACGTCAGGGAGCAAAATCCGTTGATCGGGACGTTCCAAAACCGATTAGGAAACCTGATCAAGAGTACCATTCCAGTCGACCTCCCAGACTGGAATCATGTGCCTGCGCAGAGTGTGGCGGCTCTTATGAACTCGATTCATAACGAGTATAACTTCGTTTATGAACATCCCGAGAGTGGTGAGCTTGTGCCTGCAGATCCTATTCGCAACGAGATTGATATGGCTATCATTCGCGATGCGAAGAGGATGCGCCGTGGCCAGAAGTCGAGGTTGTCGTAGCTCTTCTTCAAGACATTTTGCGGGAGTAAGGATCTCGCTAAAAATGAAACTCCCGATGGCTACAACCAGGAAGCCTGGTTGAAAGCAATAGAGACGTTCGACTCGCCGGAGCATAAGGTATGAGTTGAACTTCCGATGATTATTCGAATTTCTTAAAATTAAACTTCACGTATTTATGTCTTGCAGGCGAAATCTCTCCGCAACCGGGAAAATTCGAAGATGAAGAAGACGAAGGCGAGGCAAGGCTCGCTTAGTTTTTTTGGTCATCGCTCGAGGAACGTAAGTCTCTTAAAATTAATATGTAATATATATGTGATTCATATTTTAATGTTGAAAAATTACAGCGAAGAGAAGATGAGAGTATAGGCTCGGCTTTAGCGATATGGCTAGAAAAACACCAGGACGCTAAGGGATCGTGGACGACGGACTTCGCGAAGACGCAATACGTAAGTTAATTTTTTTTTATTTACTATATTTAATTACTTTATTTCTTCTTATCTGATAAGTTTTTTGTGGTTTTATTTTGAAGGATCAAGTCACCGCCCAGACGATAGATATTTTGCGGCAAGCGGAGGAGCAAAACATCGTGATCTCCCAAGAAGATGCGGAGATGTACGCGATGCGCGATGTTTTGGGAGTGCGCAGAGACTGGGAAGTCGGTTTAGGGCCTTCGATCCCAAGGTCATCGTTGGGTGTTGCCCAAACGCTAGATGGAGGCTCGTCAAGTTCGTCATCTCAGACCGATCCATTGGTTGCCGAGATGCGAGCTCAGATGGATGCCCAACAAGCCGAGCTGCAAGTGATGCGGCAACAGATCGCCTTCCTCAGCCAGCAGCACAACCAGCCTCCCACGACTCCTCAACCTCCGCCTGCATCGCAACCAGGTGGGACGGATCAGCAGACGCCAGGTTCCACGCCGGGTTCTACGCCTGGTTCTATGGATTACTTGCGAGACCGTCCTTACGGAAGCGGCGGAACGAGCGGCAGCGCGTCAGGCAGCGGTGGACGAGGACGCGGAAGCGGTTCTCGAAGTTCTGGCAACTTATTCGGTAGAGGAAATTCTACTATCGATAAGTTTTATAAGAAAAAAAAATAGGAATTCATTTTTTTCGCTTTTTTTGGAAAGAATTTGTATTTTTAATTAAGAATTCTATTTTCAGAATATTATTTCTAATTCATTTAGAATTTTGTTTAATTAATATTATTTGAATTTTTATTTCATTTAGAATGATGTAATTCATTTTTATTTTGTTAATTTACTTTTTTAATTTTTTTTTTAATTGAAAAAACATATTCGGTGCGACATTGTCGCACCGAATACCATGGCGCGAACATATTCGGTGCGACATGTCGCACCCGATATGCATTTACCCGCCAATTCTATAAAATTTGGCAGGAAAATAACTTGGGCATTCGGTGCGACATGTCGCACCTGAAAGTGTCGCACCTAAAGGGGGACTTATTAGGTGCAACATGTCGCACCCAATACCTTCTGCGACGGGTTATCCGGTGCGACTCTGTCGCACCTAATGTCGCACCTAATAAACTTTTAGGTGCGACATTTGAAGCATTGGGTGCGACATTCGTCGCACCGGATAACGTATTTTGTCCTAGTGGTCGCCCTGCCTGGAGGTCGAGCTTGCCTGGAGGTCGCCCTGCCTGGAGGGAGCTCGCCTGGGGGGTCGAGCTCGCCTGGAAGTCGCCCCTGCCTGGAGGGAGCTCGCCTGGGGGGCGTGACCGTGCTCTTCGTGAGCTGCCTACGTACCCGCTTTGCGGGATCAGGTCATGACGTAGTTCAGGGGATTCTCGGTTCAGACTCTATTCCAGAGTTGAGAGTGGAATTTTTTGGGGTTTAGTGTATTTTGAGTTCGGTGTGAATCCTGGACCTTTCTCTCCTTTAGTTCGGAATGAGTTCTGAGTTCGGAGTCCTCTTGAGTTGGGAGAGTATTTGGCTGAGTAAATTCTGGGGTTGAGAGTCTCTGGGGTTTAGAGAGTTTTTTTTTAGTTCGGGGGATTCTCTTCCGTTTTTTTTTTTGTCCCTTTGAGTTGAGAATGAGTGAATTATTTATAGGAAAAGAAACCGGTGCTTGATGCTTGGTTGGCGCTTGGTTGATGCTTGGTTGGCGCTTGGTTGATGCTTGGTTGGTGCTTGGTTGAAGCTTGGTTGATGCTTGGTTGAAGCTTGGTGCTTGGTGTTAATTCGCTTGTTTGTAGTCATGCATATTTTTGGCATTTGACTAAATTGTCCTTTTATATTGTAACGTCGTTTTTTGCAGTTGAGACGTCGTTTTTACCATAAGAAAAAGACGGCATAACAATACGTGCTTGTTCTTGAATAATATAAGCACGTCGGCGTGGATTAGAAATAGTATTTGGGTCTTGTATCATGATTTTGATCTCCATATCTTTCTTTCTGAGCTCTATGTCTTCCGCTTTCATTTCCAAGCGACGACGTGCAATTTTCATCTGTTGCTGCTGAGCTTCTAATTGTGTTTGCTTTTGATGGCTGCTCTGTTTCAATAACTCTTTTAGTTCGTCATCACGTTCTCTTTGTAATTTTTCACTAGCTAAAGTCTCTTGGTGTAATTTTCTCTTAAGTTTTGCCTTTTTCACCCCAATTGGTCGAGTTGACGAACCACCAGATGTGTCTTCATCTAAGTTAATTGAAAAAGAGGAAATTCCCGGACTTGCTGCTGGAGATTGAGTATCAGACTGTGATGACTCACTAACATTAGGGGTTGGATTATCGGACTGAGATGACTCATTTAAATTGACATGTTGCCTACGTACATTTCTAGCAGTAGGTACATTATCAGTTAAATTAATAAAGTCTTTAACTATATTCCAAGTATGATCAAACTTAAAACCTTTTATATTCCCAGGAGTCTCCATAAACAGTTTTTTTAGCTTGAGTCATCTGCAAATCAATATATACAATCTCAATAACGTAAATGAATAAATATCAATAAATAAAAATCATAAGAATATGAAAATATAAAACTCACGATATCGGCCTCTGAAGCACCACTTGGATTCATATTCTCGACTTGTCTCACATAACTTTTCAATTTTTTCACCGCAGCAATTATAATATGCATTCGGCATCTAAGAGAGTCAGGGGTACGATACTCCATAGATTCACAAAAAATTTATTGGATGCGACCCCATAAACGTTCGGCATTATTAAACCTATCGGATATAGGGTCTTGTGAAATTTCTAAGTAGGCCATACAAATGGATATATCTTCTGAAGTAGAATAACCAGAACCTCGACCTTCCATTTTTAGGACGGAAGACAAGTGTTTGAAATGGAAGTGAATTTTTTGAGACGAGCTTGTATTTCAGAATGGAAGTGAATGTTATGAAAAAGCTTGTATTTCTGAATGGAAGTGAATGTTATGAAATGGCTTGTATTTATAGAAAAAGTATGAAGTGGACAAACGAATCTCGTTCTTTGGATTAGATATCATTATCTCAACTATCACCATTGGATTGGATTTTCTTATCTAATCCATGAATTATTTTCTGACGGCTACAGTACACATATTTAGTCTTTCCTTCTCTAAAACTAGATAATCTTTTCCTTCTCATAAGCATATCACATTTTAAAGTACCCCTTTATGATAAATCTCATCTCATACACATATTTAGTCTTTCCTTCTCTAAAAATGAATCAGAGTTCATCTTCCGATGATGATGATTACATTTTCTCCACCATTGATATGGCTGAGTTTGATGTTTCACAACAATTGATTCTTGGTCTGATTGATAGAAACACCAATTCTACCAATCATTACTCCAACCAAAATATCCCATGAACTCATGTGTACATCAATCGTGACCGCGAAGCTGCCGATCGTATTTTGTTCGACGACTACTTTGCCGACAACCCTCGATTCAATGGTGGTATGTTTCGTAGACGATTTCGAATGTCTTGTCCTTTATTTCTCTGTATCGTTGATGCAGTCAAAGATCATGATGACTATTTCATCCAACGACGTGATGGACTTGGTAGGGCTGGCTTTTCAACACTTCAAAAAGCGACAGTTGTGCTTCGTATCCTGGCATATGATTTACCCGCTGATGCCACTGATGAGTACGTTAAAATTGGTGAGACAACGGCATTGGAGTGCTTGAGAAGATTTTGTCGAGCTGTTATCGAGATTTTTGCAGAAAGGTACTTACGAGAGCCTAATGCCATTGATATTGCAAGATTGCTATATGTTGGGGAGAAATGAGACTTTCCAGGAATGTTAGGAAGTCTAGATTGTAAGCATTGGCGTTGGAAGAATTGCTCGACCTCTTGGGCGGGACAATACTCTGGGCGTAGTGGAGCACCAAGTATTATTCTTGAAGCCGTAGCCGACTATGATTTATGGATATGGCATGCATATTTTGGAATGCCGGGTAGCAATAACGACATCAACGTGCTAGAGACATCTCGACTCTTTTCTAATCTTACTCAAGGTATTATTCCTCCCGCTAATTATGTGATCCAAGGAAAAGAGTATAACATGGGTTATTATTTAGCGGATGGCATTTATCCAAAATGGTCAACTATTGTGCAAACTATTCGGCACCCGCAAGGTCATAAGAAAAATATTTCGCCACGCAACAAGAGGCATGTAGGAAAGACGTTGAGCGTGCATTTGGAGTTCTTCAATCGCGGTTTGCTATTATTGTAAGACCGGTACGTTTTTGGTGCAAAGGAATATTGCATGACATAATGACAACTTGCATCATTTTGCATAATATGATAATCAAAGACGAGCGTGATTTAAGTGTTCTAATCGAAGAAGTGACTTCACCGCCTCCAGAAGTTGAAATGGTAGTTGATGAAGATGTTCGGTTTCAACAATTTATGAGTAGATACAGACAAATCAGCGACAAAGATGCACATTTTGCCCTAAGTAATGCACTAATAGACCATCTGTGGGAGAGATATTCAAATTATTAAGTCTATATTTATGTAGTTGTTAATCAATTAATATCTTAAGGTGTGTTTTATTTATTTTTATAAATGAAATGCATTTACTTATGTTGTGGTGTGTTTTATTTTATTTTATTATGAAATGTTATATTTTAATTTATGTACTCTATTTTCAATTGATATATTGTAATATTTGTGCAATTAATGAATAATTTTTTTTTTAATTTTCGGATATATTATTAATAATATCTATGTATTTGGACTAATATGAACAAAATTAATGGTGTTGGTAAAATTTGTAATATATAAAAACAATAATGGGTTAAAACTCAATTATAAAAAAATTATAGTGGGAGATGATATACTTAGAATATTCTTTGAAGAAGATGTAAAATAAAGATGGAGTGCAGATAAAAAATATTGTTCAGTGATGTAAATATGTAAAATAGAGATGGAGCGTGGATGGTCTTAGTTAATCTTTTATCTTTCCAAGAAACCAAACTTTATTAAAAGCAGTTAGAGGTTATCTTTCCGATACAATATTTTCTATATACACTCTCTCAGACTCTTTCTCAATCTCTCCATCATTCTTCTCTTCCTATTCTTTAACTCTGAGTTTTTTTTTTTAATAAACGAAACAGAACAGCGCTAGAAATCCACGATTCTCGTGAACGTACGTTCTTCAACTACAGAGAAGCCTCAACGACACTAGCGACACGATTGTCGCCGAACATCCCCGATGTTTAGGAGGTATGAGTTGCATTTTCCCTCTTTCGAATATCGTTCCTATCTGTCTCTTTCCTCGATTTCTTTCGATTTTCTTTTATTTCAATGCGTTGCTTAAAAGTAACAAAATTATTCGGCCATTTTTTAGTCGAATGACTTGTCGTTTCGGCGATAACCGAACGACAAAGGACGACGAAACGATAAATATTGTATTCTTCAGCCGCTAGGCCACCAGCTGCGGCGGCGTCGGTGAAAGTCGCCGATTTTTACTGGCATTTAAATCATTGGCCAAACATGTCTCCATTTGAGGACAAAATGATTAATTTTGAATAAAATTCAAGAACTTAGTTTCTCAACTTTAAAAACATAATTGAACTCGACTAAACTTTGAAAACAAATTGTTGAGACTTAGGTTGCGTTTAGATCAAATCTGCGTTAAGAATAAACTAACACAAACGTGACTTGAACCACAAGCAACACTCACAATCACAATTGACAAGAACACAAATTTATTAGGAGAGTGCTAGGAGAGTGCATCTCTGTGTTGATATCAAATTTCTTGAATCCAATTTTTAGGGTTTTATCGTTTTTCGATTTATTTCGAAATCTGTATAATAAATCGGAAATTTACGTTGTTATGTTAAATATTTCCGAATTCCTTTTATTAGTTTTATATTATTTATAAAAAAAAATCTTTATTTCAGAATTTTATTTGTTAATTCGAAACTCTCGAATTAATGTTTTCATTTTAACTTGGAAATTATTGGCTTATTTCATAATTTTCTTTGTTAATTCAAAATGCTCTGTTATTTTTTTCGGAATTCAATGTTAAATCGTTCTCTTTATTTCTAACTCATTAGTGAATTTGTGCCTTAATTCGAAAACTTGGATTTTGGAATTAAAGTCGTTCAATCTTTATTCTTTTCTATTGCAGTCATACGAGCTGATAGTTTCATATTCGGCGTACTCCATCGGTCAAGTGACGTATAGGGGCACATTGATTTTATTCAACATGAAGGAAAAAGGAAGACATCATAAGGTTTTAACAAGAGCTAGTGGAACAAAATTTGCAAGCTTAATTAGGCTACATATGTTCAACTTCACATGAGTACTTGTTGATGAGCTTTTGCAGTGACAAATTAAGCGTCATTGTATGGATGCGGTATATTTTTGGTGTAGGAGGGAAACCTATCTTTTTTGGAAGAGAAGAGTTCGGGTTGGTAATATGGTTAAACTTTGGCCCGCTTCCATCTATCGTTGAATTCAAAAAGGACGTCACTAGCAGTCGACTGCAGAATCAATATTTTATGGGCAAGGACGCCGTAAAGGTATCCGACTTAGAGATAGCTCTCGAAAACTGCATGGACGATGACGACATCTTCAAGATGTGGCTCTGTCTACTTGTAGAAGGTATTCTGCGCGGCAAAGATATATGGAGCAATACATTTGGATGGAGTTGTTGAGCCTTGCCGATGACACCGCATATGAGCTTTCCTTGGGGGTACGTCAATTGGGAAGATACTCATGATGGGCTGCTAGTGTTGATGTGTACAGCCTAATTGATCGGTTTGACGACTGAAGAACTTACGATGATGATTCACGGATCATATTGTAAGGTTTATTAGTCGAGGATATTTTCAGCGCATGCAAGAAAGAGTTGAAAACACTTTTTCGCATTGAAAGTGAACCACTATAAATCTCTGTGTGCCATTATTCTTCGTAATTGTGTATTTTGTTTTCTGATTTTAGGTCAGATTTAAGGATAAATCCTAACAATTGATATCAAAGCTCTAGGTTGAGTTGCAATTCAAAAAACGATGGGAGGCGAAGAAGGCGGAGCACACAGAATCATACAATTCGATGGGACCGATTACGTGTTCTGAAGGATGCATATCGAGGGCAACCTGCATGGTAGAAAGCTTCACAAACCCCTGAGTACAAAAGCCAGAGAAGATTGATCGGAGCCGGAATTCTACAAAAAGGCTATGCAAGTCGATGCCTCGACCAAGTGGGAGTCGCCATGAGGGACGAGATGGATTCATTGACGATGAACCACAGTTAGGAGTTAGCCAAGCTACCTGGAGGGAAGAAAGCTTTGCACAACAAGTGGGTGTATCGGATCAAGGAGGAGAGCAACGGAAACCAACGGTTCGAGGCAAGGTTGGTGGTGAAAGGCTTATAATAGAATGAGGGAATCGATTCACGGAAATATTATCTCCCGTGACGCAAGAAGAGTACGTGAAGAATGAACTAAAGCGCTTCAATATGGAAAAGTCGAGGTTGGTTATAGCATGACGCTGGCCAGCCACTTCAAATTGTCTAAGGAGAAGCCACCAGTAACGGAGGAGGAGCTGGCGTACATGGATAAAATCCCCTATGCTTCAGCCATCTGAAGCTTAATGTACGCAATGGTGCGTATGAGGCCGGACATTGCTAATGCAATGAGAGTTGTTGGCAGGTTTATGAGTGACCTGGTGAGAGAGCACTGGGAGGCCAATCACGTCACTCTGATATATGAAGGACAGCTCGAGCTCGGCGTTGTTATTCAGGAAGTCCGATTTGGGACTTCAAGGCTACGTCAATGCTGACAATGGGGGCGAAGTCACAGTAGGAAGAGCACGCCCGGATATGTCTACACGTTCGGAGGGATTGTTATTTGCTGGGTGTCGAGGTTGCAGAAAATTGTTGCCTTGTCGAGCTGCGAGGCGGAGTACATGGCCATCATCGAGGCCACGAAGGAGATGATATGGCTGCAGACGTTTATGCGCGAGCTGGATCAAGACGATTAACATTGGAAAATGAAGCACTAGTGCTTGAGAAGATCGCACGAAGTCAGCATTCAGCTGACATGCTGACAAAGTCATTGCCATATGATAAGTTGGAGTTGTGCTCGACTTGAGTTGGACTCCTTGGCTGAGGATCGGAGTCGTCGCTGAAGATGAAGACATGTGATGAGATTAGTCTCCAAGTGGAAGATTGTTGTGGTGTGCAACCTAATTAATCGGCTTGACGACTGAAGAATTTACAACAATGATTCGCGGATCATATTGTAAGGTTTATTAGTTGATGGTATTTTTGGAATTTTAGGCTTGTCTGTAAGCTCCAGCGTTTTCTCTTTAAATACCATGTGAGCTGATTATCTTTGTAGAGCGGAAGAGATATTTGTAAACACACTTTCTCTCGAATTTGGGTTTAGTGAGAAACTACGGCGGCAAAATGGATGTAGCTTCGCATTGAAATTGAACCACTATAAATCTATGTGTGTTGTTGTTCTTCGTAATTGTGTATTTTGTTTTCAGATTTTAGGGCGGATTTGGGGATAAATCCTAACAACTAGTAGAACTGAGGCACCTTTGCAACTTACACAAGAAGAAGAGGACGCCGGGGAAGAAGAAATATGCAAAGTACACCATGCATGGCTTTGTTTCTGTGTTTCAATTTTGGGCGTACGAGGCATACGGTTCATCGGAAAGACGTACGGCAAGCCATTGCCCGATCATAAGTATTCGAGAATGATGAACTGGACGAGCAAGAAGGGGTCAAGACGGAATGACATACGTCCCATGCTAAACGATGATGAGGTATTTTAATTTTGCGCTTTGTGGGTTTATTTCAAATTTTGTAACTATGTGTAGTATAATTTCGATGTTTTTATTGATGATTTCACTTTCTCTATTGTAGATTGTTGCTGTAGAATTTTTGTCTCGTGAGCATGAGAATGAGTTTTATTCCAAGTTCGAGAAGAGCCCCGAGAGTAATATCAGGGTAAAAAGTTGCTAACCCGCCTAGCCTGGGTCTCCTCGCGGAAGGTCTAGGAAAGCGTTCCTCCCTTCCTGAAGTTGAGATGGTCAAAGATGGGAGTGTCTCGTTCGATCAACGTCTGCTGGGGATTGAGAAGAACGTTGTGGAAATCATGACGATCCAGACGAAGATGGTAGAGACGCTAAATTATTTTATTTGTGCATCATAGAAGCAAGCTAGAGATCTAGTTCAAGACAATGATGATGACAATGACCATGCATCGAAGACTTCTAAGGAACATGATGACGACGAAGACGAATCTGATGAAGATGACAATGACGATGATAGAGCCATCGGAAGAACTAGCGAAGGATTTCGAGGAAGCACCAGCAAAGGTTTAAATTCTGAAATACAAGCTACTACTTCGAAAAAAAATTATGGGTTATTTTCTTACGAACCAAACATCCCCAAAAAACTGTGTGAAAAATAAAAAAAATTTGTCAAAAATGTGATCGAAATTTGCTAAATTGAACAAAAATTAAAGATCTTCAACACAATTTCATACTCTAGCTTTTTATAGAGATCTCTATGGGTGAAAAACAGCAACGATGAAAAAACTCATCCTTGACGATTGTTAGTTCAAGTAATTAGGGTGTTTAATTCCAAATTTAAAGAGCAATTTAGATATTTTATAGGGTCAAAACCTTAATTTTGCTTATGTACGCAATAGGGACCTTTGTTTTTTTTGGTCTCAAGTTTTCCCGAGTATTATCCATTTAATGAAACTATCTGTCTTGAATGGATAATGTCTTGAATAAACAATTATCCATTTAGTGTGAAGCTATAAAATGGAAAAGGAAAAAAAAAATGTCATTATCAGTCTTCCACAACAACACGCGGTAGGTGGTGACTCGGCCCCCTTAGAAGACCACATCACTCCTTGCTTTGCTTCGACAAAACACCAATATCATTTCACCATATCTTTGATCATGTCCGTTTATGAGTCTGAGGAAAACAGAATACTTCTCGTCATCATCGATGAAACTAGTGGGGCTGTTTTGACGTATACAAGTCCAGCTGTAAGATTGTTATTTATAATAATAATAATAATAAAAAAGCAGCCAGCAAATAAGTGTGGATATAAAGATAAATTTTGAGGAAAAAGACATCACAATTCCCAATCAACGTGTAAAATACTGTAAAAGTAAATAATATTAAAGTAAGAAGAATTTGGGTGTTATTATATTATGTGAAGTGAAGTGGATCCTTTCGATTGGGTTTAAGTTCAGTTGAAGTAAATATGACGGCGGCGTTGAAGCTATGGTGGGCGGTGGCGGTGGTGATGGCGGGAATGGCGGCGACGGCGGAGTCTAAGTTCAGAGTGTACAACACTTCTCAGGGAATCGTCGCCGGGAAACTCAACGTTCATTTGGTCCCTCACACTCACGACGATGTCGGATGGTTGAAGACCGTCGATCAGTACTACGTTGGCTCCAACAATTCCATTCAGGCACACCTCTCTCTCTCTCTCTCTCTCTCTTCAGGATCATCATCTTCTTGTTGTTCTTCTTTAGGGGGCTTGCGTGCAAAATGTGTTGGACTCGCTGATTCCCGCTTTGCTGGCCGACAAGAACCGCAGATTCGTCTATGTTGAGCAGGTCTCTCTCTCCCTCTCTCTCTCTCTCAGCGAGTCAATGACTAACCCAAAATGGAAACTTTTCAGGCGTTCTTTCAGAGATGGTGGAGAGAGCAGAGCGAGTCAATGCAGGGTGTGGTCAAACAGCTCGTCAAATCAGGCCAACTCGAATTCATGTACTAACCCTCACTTCCCTTTTGCCTTTGCCTTTAATCATCAATTCATATGTGTGTGTGTGTTTTTTTTTTTTGGAAGAAATGGGGGTATGTGTATGCACGACGAAGCAACCACGCATTACATAGACATGATTGACCAGACGACTTTAGGGCATCGCTACATCAAAGATCAGTTCGGAATCACCCCGAGAATCGGCTGGCAGATCGACCCTTTTGGCCACTCTGCTGTTCAGGCTTACTTGCTCGGCGCCGAGGTAATTAAATTCCTTATTATTCCCTTTTCTTTGATCCTGTCTTTCTCTGAGCTTTTTTTATTTTTCGTGTCGACATGCTTTTTTTACCTCTTTTTTTGCTTACATTAAGGTTGGATTTGACTCCTTGTACTACGGTCGGATCGATTACCAAGATCGAGCCAAGCGCAAGATCGAAAAGAGCCTTGAAGTTGTGTGGCGCGGTTCCAAGTCTCTCGGTTCATCGTCTCAGGTCTGAGCAGTGCTTGTGACTTATTCTCTATCATTATCTATCTGTGTATCATCAAGTTGTGTGTTGAACTGAACTTTGGTTGTAGATTTTCGCTGGTGCGTTTCCTGAGAACTATGAACCTCCGTCCGGTTTCTATTTCGAAGTCAACGATCCCTCCCCAGTGGTTCAAGTACACATTGTTTCACTACTTTTATTTACTGCCGATCTTTTTTTTATTTATTTATTTTTAATATCTTACATATATTTGTAATGATTTTTATGATGTTTGGTGACTTTCGTGATGTTGAAGGATGACATGGAATTGTTTGATTATAATGTTCAACAACGAGTTAACGATTTTGTTGCCGCTGCAGTAGCGCAGGTACAATCATTCGCTCGACTTGTATTCGTGGCCTCTGTATCATATTTATTTGCCTTGAGAACATTAATTGACGTTACGAGAATTGTAGCTCTTTTTACATCCTTTGTCCCAATTCCCATTTCCTTTTACAGGCAAATATAACGCGGACAAACCATGTAATGTGGACGATGGGAACAGATTTCAAATACCAGTACGCACACACCTGGTTCAAGCAAATGGACAAGCTTATTCATTATGTTAACATGGCAAGTCTCTTTTAAAATCTTATAAAATTGATCAATCATTTTCATATTCCATTACATCTGGAAGTTTATGAAACTCCAAGTTCTAATGACTGGATATCTGTAGGATGGGCGTGTTAATGCTTTGTACTCAAGTCCATCCATATATACCGATGCAAAACACGCTGCTAATGAGCACTGGCCAATCAAGACCGATGACTTTTTCCCGTGAGTCCCACATTAAATAAAATTATATACATTATTTCATTTTACTTCCCCTCAATAATCTCAAACTAAATACGGATTGAATTAATTGCAGTTACGCTGACCGTGAAAATGCATACTGGACGGGATACTTTGTCAGCAGACCAGCTCTGAAACGCTACGTTAGAGAAATGAGCGGTTATTATCTGGTATAGAGACCACACCTTTAATATTATACTATAAAGAGAGTTTTATTAGGCTAGTAGTCCAATAGCCTATCTTCCTTTTAAAAAGTAGCACAAGTTTCATTTTATAAAAAAATAGTCCACCAGCCCGCAACCTAAGAGTTTAATTAACTCTTTGGTTAATTTAATTTATTGCGGACTGGTGGGCTATTTTTTTTAATAAAATGAAACTTGGGCTAAAATCTTAAAAGGCCAATTGAATGGCTAGTTACAACGAATTCTTGTTTTTATTTTTATGAAGTAGTAGTGCTTATATTCCCTCTCGGTTCGTTCGTATTCAGGCTGCTAGGCAACTAGAGTTTCTCAGAGGAAGGAGTGAATCAGCAAATACGGATTCCTTAGGAGATGCTTTAGCGATTGCACAACACCACGATGCAGTTACCGGTACAGAGAAGCAACACGTCGCTAATGACTATGCGAAGCGGCTCGCAATAGGTTACAAGGAGGTTGTGATTAATCAATATGACCGTCGGAGCATTTGTTTCTTTCTTCATCTTTTTCGATCTGAGTGTGACTCCGTTGTTGTTTATCGTGGTGTATTCAGGCCGAGCAAGTAGTTTCGTCTTCACTTGGTTGCTTGGTTGAACTTTCATCGTCCGGGTGCAATAAACCGACCACAAAGTTTGAGCAGGCAAAACATTATCGTCCCTTAAAAATCTGTTGTTTTATTGATTCTGTGAATGCTTTCTTATTTCATTGTTGTTTCTTTACTTTACAGTGCCCACTTTTAAATGTGAGCTACTGTCCCGCGTCAGAAGTCCGTTTGTCTCAAGGGAAAAATTTGGTACGGAGAATTTCATTTTTCGCATTCTTTTTCTTCTTCTCAAGTGTCTGAAGCTCTTATGTGCTATTTTGAACTGTATAATCTTGTGATTTTTTTTTTCGGGTTCTATGTAGATTGTCGTGATGTACAATTCTCTGGGATGGACGAGAGAAGAGTTTATTCGAATCCCTGTAAGTAGTTCTGTTTTGTTGCTGTTGCGTATCATGTCTCTCTGTATTCATGCCAAATGATTTTCATCCGTGATAGAGAGATGAGAGTAAGTATTTCCCTGAAAGTTAAATATACACTGTTTGAACATGAGAACTAAAAGCACGAATCAAAACAATGGGCTTGCATAGGCTTTATCTCATTTGGAGTTTGTTGATGTCTTCAGGTGATCAGTGAAGATGTTACAGTTAATGATTCCGAAGGAAAAGAAATCGAGTCACAACTCGTTCCCTTTGTGGATGCCTATTTGAACTTGAGAAATTATCACGTCAAGGCATATTTAGGACACAGTCCTGCTCAAACACCAAAGTTTTGGCTTGTGATTCCAGTAACCGTTCCGCCACTTGGCCTCAGCACCTACATTGTTTCTAATGCCAAAAAGCCAGGTCCTCTTTTGTAGTTTGTTGTACTTAGCTTATATCCTTGAAGAGAATTCAAATGATATTTCATGAACTTAATAATCGAGCTTCGGTTTCTTCTTTTTCTTTTTGTTGTAGGTTCTCGTGCAACAAGATCATCGGTACACACATTTGAGACTACTGACGAAAATACTGTTCAAATCGGGAAAGGAAATTTGAAGCTCACTTTTTCTTCAGATCAAGGAAAACGTAGAAACTATGTGAATAGCAGAACCTCGGTATGTTGTTGCGTAATTACTATCGTAGTGCTTGGTGGTTACACTTTTCCCATCACCGCACCCCATTAACTTCTTTATAGTAGACTATGAAAACTCTAAATCTCTAATATATATTTTTTCAAGGTCGAGGAAAGCGTGAAACAATCATATGGCTTTTACACCGGATTCAATGGCTCAAATGATCAACCTCCACTTATACCCCAGGTAGGTTATTGTATTCAACTTTATGTATATCTTGATCTCTTGTTCCGTTTTAAACTTGTGTGGCGTGCTTGCTTATTAATAATGTTACTATTCCTAAGAACTGTTTTTTGTTTGTTTTTTTCCCTTAGAATGCTGGAGCATATATCTTCCGTCCAAATGGCACGTTTCTCATAAAGCCTGAATCTGAGGTATGCAAAACTCTGGGTTAATGGAATTAGACTGAGTGGCTCCGTTTGTTGAAAATTAGTGTTTTTCTTGTATGTTTCAGGTCTCCGACACAGTCATGAGAGGACCTATAGTGGATGAAGTACATCAAAAGATAAACTCATGGATATATCAGGTATAATTTTGTTTGTTTTTGTGTGATATTTTATTTAGTCGGCGTATTAGGTTATAAGCTAGGCCATCCAACGAATGAGTTGACTAAGATTTCGCTTTTTTATTTTCTTTTTTCTTTTTTTTTTGGTGCTGTCTAGTCATAAGTATCATCTCAGTATTATCAAAATTTAAAGGTTCAAGAATAGACTGATATTTCAACAATTTATTTGAATGAATCACCCAAAGTCTTAATACGTGAAGTACCAATTATTGTTGTCATGATGTTACCATGCAGGTCACCAGGCATTACAAAGGAAAAGAACATGTTGAAGTTGAATACATAGTAAGCTTGCTATCAAACGGTTTATTTTCTGGAGCTCTCTTAGGGGACCCATAATTTGGTTAAACCAAGTCCCTCACTTGACTTAAGGTGCTGACTAGACTAACCATATCTCTCTATCTTCAGGTTGGACCCGTACCCATCGATGATGGGACGGGGAAAGAAGTTGTGACTCAAATTACGACCACTGTGAATAGCAACAAGACATTCTTCACTGATTCTAATGGGCGTGATTTCATTAAACGGGTATGCTAGATTATTGCTTTTCCATTTTTCTACAAATGAAGCTCAGTTGACTCAGGTGCTCAGATACCTTGACACTCATGGAGTTTCACCTATTTCTCCTTGATACCATAGGCGTTGAGTGATCCTTTTATTATATATTGCAGGTTCGTGATTACCGAGCAGATTGGGACCTCAAAGTGAATCAACCAGTTGCTGGAAACTATTATCCAGTATGTCTTGCATCTTTTTCATCGGGTTTTGATAGTCAGTTATGTATCCTTTTTTCTGATTTTCGCACCGAAACATCTCGATGCTTATATATATTTGATTTCGAATACAAAGCACTTGATATCTGTGTTTTTCACTCAGATTAATCTTGGGATATACATGCAAGACAAGAAGAAAGAATTTTCAGTTCTAGTAGATCGGTCTGTAGGAGGATCCAGTCTATCGGATGGACAAATTGAGCTGATGCTCCACAGGTGTGTCACATATCATTCCTTATAACGTGTGATTAGTAAGGAAAATTTTGCCATTAATAATCACTACTAACTTTTAAGGAGGAAACTCAAAGTTCATCACAATCTTGACTGTGTCCCACGCAGGAGACTTCTTTTAGATGACTCGAGAGGCGTTGCAGAGGCTCTGAATGAAACTGTCTGCGTCGCCAACGATTGCAAGGGACTGATCGTGAGTTTTATTCATCTGTTGGCTCTGAGTTCTTAGCAGAGACTTGTTACTTATTATCCACACTTTTGCAGATCCAAGGAAAGCTCTACTACCGAGTCGACCCGCTGGGAAAAGGTGCCAAGTGGCGTCGTAGTTTTGGCCAGGAGATATATTCTCCACTCCTCCTCGCCTTTTCCGAGGTGATGATGTTCTTTCATTTTACAAGAACCTATATATATATATATATATATATATATATATAAAAACTAAGTTTAAAGAGTTGCTCATTGGTCATTCTTTATTTGTCAGGAAAGTGACAAGTGGATAAATACTCACAGACCAACGTTTTCTGCGATCGACCCCTCGTACAGTTTACCAGAAAATGTCGCTATAATCACTCTTGAGGTGCTGTTAATATGGTGATTGAACTGTATTAGAGTTTATTACTTTACATGACTCGAAAACCTTATATTTATTTACACAGGAGCTCAATGGCGGCAACGTTCTGCTTCGGCTAGCGCATCTATACGAGGTATTCATTTTCACACATACTTCTCGTCCCTTGAATGTATTTAAACTGAGAAAAAGGTACACTCAATAATACTTGTTTGTGTCAAATTATGTGAAGGCGGAAGAGGACAAAGACCTTTCGGTATCAGCAAATGTGGAGCTGAAGAAGCTGTTTCCGAGGAAGAAGGTGGCTATAACTTGCAGTTTCAATGAATAAAAGAAAATTTAAAAAAAAAGACTAATAATTCTTTCTTTCTTTTTTATCTTTTCAGATAAGCGAGGCGAAGGAGATGAGTCTATCAGGCAACCAGGAAAGAAGTGAGATGGAGAAGAAGAGGCTTGTGTGGAAAGTAGAAGCGCCTTCGGACCAAAACACGGGAGCGGCTAAACGCGGCCGGCCAGTTGATCCGAGGACGCTCATTCTAGAACTCGCTCCGGCCGAGATTCGCACTTTCGTAATCCATTTTGTTCCCAACACATCATCGACCATTTGAGCTCTCTCTCACACGCCAGCGTGGAGCTGGTTTTTTATTCTGAGTTTTAATAATCGAATAATTTCGTTTGTTGGGTTTTTCATCGTTGTTTAACTCAAATTAGTTGGTGTCGAAACTTTTGCGATATGTACATTCTAGTCTTATTTTATTCAACTATGGGTTATCTTCATGATTCACTCTTTAGATATGACTAGTTTTTTTCACCCGCGCGTTGCTGTGGGGTGGTAGTTTAAAAAATACTTATAGTTTATAAAGATATCAACAATGAGTTTTAGAATAATAACTAAATATGTTTTAGAAAACTCAGGGGTGAAAGGAAATATTTCATCTAAGTGCAGCAGAGAAACTCGTACAGTTTTGGTAAAAAAAATGTAAACAAAAAGTAAAAACAAGGATAAAAAGTTAATTTTATATACAGTGAAACCATGTTATTTTAGCTACTAAACTCTTGAAGAATTATATATGTATATATAAGTATGTGGATATATATATATATATATATATATATATATATATATTCGTATATAAATATAAACTGTACATACATATTCTTTTTCTTTTGTATCATGAGTTTTTATTAAATACATTATATTTCAACTGATACTTAATCATTTGCATTTTAATCATTATTGTAATTTGCATCTACCTCAACAATTAGATAATGGTATTATATAATGAAAAGAAAAATGGTTGAAGGATTAAAAAGAACTTTCAAGTAAAAAAATATAAAAACAGCGGGTTATAGATTACATATATACAAGTTTAATGTTGGTCACAAACGCGGTAAAGAAATGGCTAAAAACATCTTCAACTAACAATAACGTAAATATGTTTGAACAACTTACGGAATAAAGAGCGAAAGAGTGTCAAAGTGGGAGCTTGATGCGTCGGAATTCATGGGGTGGAAATCGCGATAGAGGATGGACAGAGTGAGATGGCGGCGGAATAGAGTTTCTCGAAATCTTCCTTCTTTGCCTTCAATTACATCTGAAAAAGATTTGTAAACATTATTAAGACCGTCTCTCATTGGTTGTCCGCGGATTCCATTATCAAAAAGTGTATCCAAGGCTTCTTGTACCAATTTTTCCTGACACATTACTAATTTCCCTAGCGTAGATTTACTTGTTAATAAATCGATAAGCGTAGTGTTACAATAGATAACTAGAAAATGAGATGGAACACTTGGTTGGAAAACAGAGGACAGAGAGAGAACACTTGGTCGCGAATAGATGACGGAAAGAGACAGAGAAATGCGGAACACTATTTACATATTCACAAGACGAAGGCGAAGAGAGAGAGAGAGAGAGAGAGAGAGAGAGAGAGAGAGAGAGAGAGAGAAGAGGGACGGTGGCAAACTGAGAGAGAGAGAGAGATGAGGGAAATATCGGAAGGAGAAATGAAGAAAAAGAAAGGATGAGAGAAAGAGTATGCAAGTTTTTTTTCCCTTACAAAAATAATTAGAAAATAAATTAGGGTATAATGGTAATTACATAAACAAAATTTAATTAAGAAGTCCTATAGTTGACTTTTTTAAAAAGAAAATGTCCAAAAAAGTGTATTGGCCTTTTTTTTTTCCTCTTAGCCGTCCAAATACCATGATTCTTTAGCAAAATCTAACAGGAACCCCAAATCGGGATGAGAGATGAAGGTTAATTTGTTTCCTATCAAAGTCAAACAAAAAAATTATCCAACCTCAAAATAAGGTGTTCACCAAGGCTCGACTTCCCGGGGGAACGGGACGGGAACCGGCGAACCGGAGAGGACCGGGAGGGTATACTCATACACCATTTTTCTTCCTAATACCCGGTCGAAACCCAGACAACCGGACTGGATTTCGACCGATTTTCTAATTAAAAGCAAAATTTGCAGCATTTTTCGGGAAAACCCTTCTTCCCTGTTTTCATTTTGACGAAACCCTAGGCGCTTGGATTTCTTTTCTCCGAGACCACAGTTGCTCATTTTCCGGTCTATTTTCCCAGTTTCCTTCACCGTGGTCGCACTACCCGGAGGATTCCGTTCATCGCAAGCAAATTTTGTCAGAATTCCAAGGTAACCATAAACGAAAATCTCAAATTTTAGGGTTTTGAAAAAAAAAAAATTCTTAATTTTGTGTTTTAATCTATGAATATGATGATGAATTGATGGTTATGATGATGAATATGTTGATTTTAGACGAGTATGATGATGAACTGATGACGAATATGTTGATTTTAGATTATTATGATGATGAATTGATGATTATGATGATGGATATATTGATTTGAAATGAATTTGATGATGAATTGATGATTATGATTATGAATATGTTGATTTGAGATGAAGATGATGATGAATTCATGGTTATGATTATGAATATGTTGATGAATTGATGTCATGATTATGAATATGTTGATGAATTGATTATTATGATTATGAATATGAATATGTTAATAAATTGATGATTATGGTGATGAATATGTTGATTTCAAATGAATATGATGATGATTTGATGATTATGATGACGAAGTATGATGTCTGACCCGGCACGGAAGTATTGCGAGCCCGTCGAAGGACAACCGAATGCAAGCAAATGCAAATTTTCCAGGTATATCATGGCGGTGGTGGAATCACTTGTGTTAAAAACCACTTGGTGAACATGTACAAGACAAATAGTGTGAAGATATACGACAAGGTTCCTCATGAAGTACGGGAGGAAATGCGAGAGTTACTCTACGTACGCTCTCAAAAGAAGAAGGAACATGAGAGTTTGGGTGAGTCGATGCGAGCCGACCTCCGGAAAATTCTATGGGACTCTGGCGGATAGATAGACGAAGGTCCTAGTGGATCTTCGGGGTCCTCTGATCCAAGAAGATCGCACCCCAGGGTCAAGAGTTTGGCCAAAGCCGTCGGCCGATTCTTCATTCATGAGTGACTAGACACTCAATACACTTTACTTACTATGTTATTGTAAAAACTATGTGGTATTAATATTACACGTAGATTTTATATGTTATTGTTTGATATATAATACACTTTTGCAATTTAACATAACAATATATATTAATAATATAAATATAAGAAACTTTTCTTACTTTCTATTTCTCTATATCTTTTTTTTTTTAATTTCTTTTATCAAATTTAACTTCAACTTTTATTTACCTACAATTTTTTTTTGTCCATAATACTTCTAAGAAATCTGACAGATAGGAAAACATGCAATATTTTCAAAAACTTTGAACCATAAAAGAGTTTTTTTTCTACCTTTTGTTACTTTTTTAAAATCATTGATAACGATTTTGCTAAATTTGATTTAATAAAATTAAAAGTCTTCAACTTACTATATTTTCCTTATTTTTATTTTTCACTTTTTGTTTACAAACAATAATAATTTTGTTGACTCGCGCCGGCTCACCCTTAAGGGGAGTAAAGATTTTGCTTTAGGCCCAAAAATATGAAGATTTTGACCAATGCTTTTAGACAACTAAGCATTCCCCAACGTAAAAACCCTCTCTTAATGCCTATAGACCCCCCTATTTAATCATAGTAGGGTGATGTATAATGTGAAAGCCCATGTAAACCGTCCACTTAAAAGCCCACGTAAAAGTCCACTGAGCAATACTTCATCGTCCACACAAAAATATCATAGCGTAAAATGCCCATCCGCCCTCTTTAATTGGTGTTTTATAACGTGAAAGCTAATGTAAAAGTCCACTGAGCAATACTTCATCTTCCACATTAAATCAATATACATTAAGTTTAATTTCCAACAACTACTATATTTTACTTAAGCTATAGTTTTTTTTTCTTCTAAAAGGCCTACTTTTAGAAATTCGCTTTAGGCCTCACATTTGGTCTAACCGGCCCTGGTCGCGCGTTGCATGTTGTTGAAACTAATAGGATTAGGTACACATGCATAAATGAAAATTAGGGGGTTAATATGCACAAAATATATATATAGATATATATATATATATATATATATATATATATATATATATATATATAATATGATGGTGATATGTTGTTGAGAATTGGACACGGAATATTAAATTTTATAGATACGGTTTTTTTTTTTTTGCAGGGATATTATTTTAGGATTTATTCTCAAACCCGAGCTAAAATCAGAAAACAAAACACACCATTACGAAAAACAATATCACACGCAGATTTATAGTTGTTCACTTTTAATGTGAAAGTTATATCCATTTCACCGTTGTAGATTCTCACTAAATCAAAATTCAGAAGAAAAAAAAAAAGTTTACAATTTTCTTGCGCTCTACAAAGATAATCGACGCACAAGATATTTAAAAAAAAATGCTAGAATTAACAAATAAATCTGAAATTTCCAAAATACCATTGATTAATAAACTTGATAATATAATTTTCGCCTAAAAGCTTTGTCCCCTCCCCCTACGACCCTCGATCAAATTATAAAGTTAAGGCTAAAACTTCGCTTCTACTTTTTCTTTTTCTTTTCTATTCTTTTTAAATGAAAACTTGGCCTTTTTTTTTTTTTTTTTTTTTGAGGAAAAAACTTGGCCTTGAAAAATGAAAATATTAGGGGCTGTTTGGTTAACTTTTCCAAATTCGTTTTCTATTTTCTGATTCTAAATTCTAGAAAACAGTTTTAGAAAACCTGTTTGGTTATAAATTCAGAAAACAGATTTAGAATCATGTTTCTGTTTTCTTTGAAATTTGTTTAGAAAACAGAAAACAATGAAAAGTTGTTTTCTATTTTATCTCTATACAATTGAATGGAAAACATAACCAAACAACATTTAAAATATTTTGAAACGTAATTCTAAATCTGTTTTTTAAATTTAAAAATTAGAATCAGAAAACAGAATTTAAAAACAGAAAACGAGTTTAGAAAACTAAACCAAACGGCCCCACTCTCCTGGTTTCTTTCCATTTAAAAAAAATAACACAATCTCGTTTATATCCAATAATATCCCAACTCACTCCTCGCAGTCTCTCTTTCTCCCTCTCTCTCGGCGATTCTCCACCGTCCTATTGACCATTGAATTGATCAAATGGCTCCAATCAGCGTTGGCGATTCTCTCCCCGACGGGACCGTGAAGTACTTCGACGACAACGACGTTCTTCAGGAGGTGTCAGTGCACTCCCTCGCCGCCGGCAAGAAGGTCGTCCTCTTCGGCGTTCCCGGCGCTTTCACTCCCACTTGCAGGTCACATTTCCCTGCTTCCCGACAAAAACTAGACCTAATTCCTACCGATCCAATATCCTTACTTCTTTTTTTTTTTTCTTGTGTGTGTGATTGATTTGTGCACAGCTTGAAGCACGTTCCAGGGTTCATCGAGAAAGCTGCGGAGTTGAAATCCAAGGGCGTTCACGAGCTTCTCTGCATCAGCGGTATGTACTTCCAAACTTAAATGTTCATTTCGCTATTGATCTATTGCCAGATTGAGAAGATCTGTACTTTGGAAGTCAGGTTTGCATGTTCTATTGAGAAGATCTGTACTTTGGAAGTTACTTACTAGATCTTTTATAAAGGGCTTTACTTGATTAATTTGAAGCTAACTAATTATTGAGCATGGTCTTTTTACCTTTTCTTTTTTTCTTTTTGCAAGCTCATGGAATTTCAGTGTTACGGGCGTACTTTATCAAATTGAAACATATATTTGTTGTAACTCTCATGTTACTTTTAGTTAACAGAAATATCAGTGTTTGAAATTGAGTTTATCAAATTAAAGCTAATTATTGAGCATGCAAGGATTTTTTTAAATTTTTTAAAGCTCATGCAAAAGCCTGTGTTTGAATAAAGGGGCTTGCTTGATCAAATTGAAGCTAATAATTGTTCAATGTCTCTTTTTTTCCATAAAAATATCAGTGTTTCAAAATGGGTTCTCACTTAAATTGAAGTTCATTCTGAAAATGTCAAGGTCTTACATAGAAGTATTTGTTCAAGGTCTTTTTGTTTTACCTCGTAAAAATGTCAGTGTTGATCAAATTGAAGCTAATGTATGTTCAAGGTCTTTTTTGTTTTTCTGATGAATGTTCAAGGTCTTTTTATAGGTCATAGAAATATCAATGCTTGAAAATGGGTTTAATTGATTAAATAGAAGCTAATTAATTATGCACCATGGTCTTTTTTGCTTTAGCTAATCCAAATGTCAGCGTTTGGAAAAAGGGGCTCACTTGATCAAACTTAAGCTAATATCTGTTAAAGGTCTCCTTTGCTTTTAGTTCACAGGCATGTCAAGTGTTTGAAAATTGGGTTACTTTTGATTAAATTGAACCTGATTTTGTTCGTGATGTCCAATTCTCAAATCTCAGATACCAATTCTTGCTTTTTATTGTGTGTGCAGTGAATGACCCGTTTGTGATGAAGGCATGGGCTAAAACCTACCCCGAGAACAAAGATGTGAAGTTCCTCGCTGACGGGTCCGCGACCTATACGCATGCCCTAGGCCTCGAACTCGACCTTTCGGAAAAAGGGCTCGGGATTCGGTCGAAGAGGTTCGCTCTCTTGGTCGATGACCTCAAAGTCAAGGCCGCCAATGTCGAGTCCGGCGGAGAGTTCACCGTCTCCAGCGCCGACGAAATCCTCAAGGCTCTTTGAGTTTGCCTTAGTTTCAAGAGTCCTTGTTTTGTGATGTACTTATGCCTGTAATAAAGTTGCGTAACTGCTGTTTTGGGACATGGTAAATTATGCTGTATGCGATGGTTTGGCGTTCCCTTTGTGGAAAATCAGATTATATAAGTTTGCTAAATGACTCTCTGGTGCTTGGTTTACCTAATGCCGTACAGATATTATATCTTGATAATAGCATGAAAGGGACAGGTTAAAAGGAGGTGACTTGGCGTGCAAAAACTACAGCCATATGATGGGAAGGAAGATATTAGAACAGTCACAAAATATCTGTGTCCTTAGTTTAGAAGAACAAGCTAATTATATGCAGAGAATAATTGCACTGAACTCGAATTACATGTATATACTATGGAATCGAGCGTTATTTTTCTCGACAGGAGCCCCTTTTAGGATATGAAGCTTGAGACGGGGCTTTGGTAAGGTGATCCCTTATCTACGTATCTCTTCATCATTGGTATCGAGGTACATACTCGGCTGCTTTTGAGGGGTGAAGAAAGCAGGAATTTCCATGGTAGATATAGGTAGATATTAATTGTGGTAAATCTTTGGAAGAAGATTTTTTTATGTATAGGAAGTAGTTCAGTTAGTCCGTTAGCTTCTCATATGTTTGGGGGAACTTGGTGACATAGAGGACTAAGAAGCAAGCAATCGTCGCAAGAAGCTCAACTGAAGCTGAACTCCAAGCACTATCACATGAAATCTCCGAGATAATACGGGTACAACGAATCCTTGAGAAATTGAAGATGGAGTTCTCAACCGAAAGTATAGCTAGTATATTGTATTGATTGGCAGTGTAGAAAGGCCAGAATTATTTAGCAAAATAATTATTTGAGCCATTCACGTCTTTAAGGAGAGTCTAACATAAAATACTCATAACACCTCATTCGATCCTCGTGGAAAGATGTTTATTGTTTTTCCAGGGTTTATCAAGTGAATGTTCCATCATATTGAACTTAGTCCACTGCGCATAATCTTGGGCAAACGAAACGGAAGAAATCCATAATTTTGTTCCTCCCGACACTGTTCATGAAATTGGAGATTCTGTTCCAGTGGTTCACGAAACTGAAATTTTTGGTACTTTCATGTACTGATCATCGGAGTTTATTAAATTTTTTATTTTTTGATAATAGGATATCTTTTAGTTTTAAATCCTTGAATAGTGCCGAAAATCACCAAAAGGAAGCTCAGTTCCGATTCGGCCGAAATTCCTGTCTTTAATGGTTGGAAGTCCTCCTTCCATTAAGGATCAGAATTACGTTTGCCCGGGTTGTGTTTCGAGCTCTTTATCTTCATCGTTGTATGAGGTGTAAAAGTACATCTCAACAATCATCTCTAAAACGGAAAAGACCAAGTTCCTTGAAGATTCAAGACCCGTCAGAACACATGACGAGATAACACTTTACGAAACATGACAATTATATTGATGAAGCAAGAAAATTTTGACATCTTCGTGTGGTTGATGCAACACGAAAAGATGTTTCCCATTTTGCCAAGTATGGCTTATTTTATTATTACAATTTATGTCTCAACCATTTCCTCCAAGACCGCATTTGGTAGGTCAAGATCCATCATAGACGATAACCGTTGCTAGATCTTGTAATGATTGATACTTTAATCCCCATACTTCCCTAAAAGAGTGAATAATTTTAACAGAAAAACCTTTCGTCAGCCTGTTTGACTGACACGTGGTCTTTCTTTTTGTGAACTAAAATAAATAATGCGTCAGTGTTTCTCGTCAGCTTGTGTAGCTGCCACGTCGATTTTCCATTTGAACGTTGCAAACTATTTTTATTTTATATTTTTTAAATATTGCTGATTTTGGTATTTTAATAATTTAGTGTGTATGTGGTTTTTTTTTTTTGTGTACAAATTAAAAATAATAATCCTTTTTGATCAAATAGATGGTGGCAAGGCAACTTGGAAGTTTTCGATTTTTAGAATTTTTGAATGTGGGTGTTTTGCCAGCTTCTCAGACTGGAAACAACTTTAGTTTAGAACACTATGTTTTTCTTGGAAAGCAAAATACGTTATAAACAAAAAAAAAAAAACAAATAATCACTTGTATTCTATATACTATATAGATATTAGGATTCACTTTCCAGCTAGAGATTTTATTAGTATAATTATAATTATTGTATATTTTCGGAAATAATTTATTATTGCCTATTTTGCATAGGATGGCTAGAGCATATTTTGTCCCCTAAATTGAATATAGGCGCTCTTCTTTCGTCGAGTGAAAAAAAAAAAAAAAAAAAAAAAAAAAAAAAAGGGTCGTGAACTTGTTGCAAATTGAGTCAGTCCGTACATCCTCTCTTTTGTTGATTACTCTTAATTTGGTATCTAGATCACCACCACCTATTTTTGATCCCCCTAAGTCAAATCTTTTTCTTTTTTTCTGCTCAACAAAAATGTTAAGATTGGGCCTGGAAATTGGAATCCCATCACAGAGTCCCACATGGGAAGCGCAACAAGGATTGAGAGTGTTCATTAACAAGTGAATCATGATTACGTGGCACACCGAGGGGTTGTGTGGAGCTGGGAATCACGCGCGGAACACGTACCCTAAACCCATAACCTCTCCACGTGGCACCAAAGAGAGAGGGCTGTTGAAGGGGTCTTTAAGTCCGGAAATGTTTCACCCCGTGTGGACCCCAAAAAAAAGAAACCACCGATGCCTTTCCGCGGTGACCGTCCCAATTCGTTGACTCCCGGGAAGTTTGACGGTTGTGCCGCAGCACCGTCGTTGTGTTGTAGCGGCGTTTCCTCGCTTCCCAAGCACACCTCATTTTGTTACCAATCAAATTTTATTGGATTTTGTTTTTGGTCTTTTGAGTGAGTGTGTTTGTAATGTTAGTTGTACGTTTTGATTTTCAGAATGTTGAAATTATACCTTAGAATGCATTTTGTTGGTTTTTACTTTATTTTGACTTTTAACATCATAATAAAATATTTGTTTGTTTTTTTTTCCTAGTAAAAAGTCTCACATGAAAAAGTAAGTGAAAGTTTATTCAAGAAATAAATATAAATACCAAAGATAAGTTATGACTTTCACAAAACAACGATAAAATTAGGCTGGATATACCGGAAATGGAGATTTTTTTTTTTTTTTTCATGAAAATGCTTCTCTCTCTCTCCAGAACTCAGACGCCGTTGCTACGGTGCGATCCGACCTGACGAAAGCCTTTAGTGCCTTCTATTTTATTTTTTGCTATTTCCTTCCTTGAACCTATTTCCTCCAGATTTGAACTTTTTTCATATCCAACACAATGCAACATTTCGGCATTCTCTCTGCAGCTCCGCCGTTCTTCGCGGCTTCGCTACCACCCCTTCAGCGCTCTTCTCGGGCTTCTGACTTTGGGCGGCGCTTCGTCATCTTGGCCTTCGATGATGGAAGTTTTGCTCCGTCGCTCGTCTTGGGGTGTCGGATGTGGGTGGCTTTTCGCGGCGTCGGTCTTTAACAACGGGAGGTCCGCTCCGCCACTTTTTCGACTGTTGGTTTGATTGCGGGTTGGTTTAGATTTGGCTTTGGGTCTTGGTGTTTTTATTTGTTTTTAGTTTTCAGTATTTTCCTTACCTTGTTCTTCATTAATTTTTGTTGGTGTTGTATTATGTTTTGGTTTGGAGAAGGATTATCCGTCGTTCATCTTCTTGCTCAGGAAACTTTTTTAGACTTTCGTCTTCACAGCCCGAAGACTTGTCTTCATCTTGGTCAATAGACCGCGCTTGATTGGATTTCTCCACCATCTATAAAGGGATATTTGAAAGAGCGTGAATTTCGCTCTATTCATATTATGACTCTTGTACACAAATCGAACTTTTACACGTACTTGGTGTTAGCGGTTGATCTTATCCGACCTAGGTCTCTTTTGTTCTTTGAATAAAAAAAAGTCTAAAGCAATATCTGCGGATGTTATACCTTTTTTCAAATAGATGCCCCTAGCGAACATTTTATTAGATAAATATTTCATTCCTATGAAACAGGCTCAATAACACGAAAGTTTAAATTTTACTAGAACCGGACCATAACCGTCAAGTTTACCTCGTTTTTCTTGAAAGAAAACAATTTTGTACGGTTTTGTACCGGGACCCGACAGCTCCCTTTTTCCCATGCGGCAATCAACCCGATTTTTTCGGTATTTTAATAATTTTTATGTTTTATTTTTTGTTGTCTGAATAAATTAAACTATTAGGTTACAACGGTCTCTTCTTAAGCCCGTTAAAACTTAATCACCTCTTGCGTTAAGAAAAAGAAAACAGATTTTTTGAAGGAAAAAAAAAAACTGTTTTTTTTTTAAGAGGTTGGATATCAATATTAGAAATTTAGAATGGGACTTGCTAAGAAGTGTGCGAGTTCTAAAGGTATTGTAAAGATAAAATAAATAAATAAACTCCAAATTATTCTAACAAGGGATGACTAATATGTCTTTTTTTATATATGTTCTAATTACACTGTGTAATTTACACAAATGCTATGATACGCTCGCGTCACTTCCCAAAAAAAAAAAAAAAAACTCGTAGTGAAATAAAAGTATAGGAGGAAAAAAGTTTCGATGAAAAAAAAAACAGTACAAATGGTGAAAAAAGCCCAAACCTGATAATTTTTTTTTTTTTTAACGTCCAAACCTGATGAAGACATGAAATACTGTAGATACTGTAAAAACTTCTGATAAAATGCAAGTTTGACTTCTTGTTTATATTGGAGCCCAAGAATATTAAGAATTATATATCCCCTTGGTAAATCGACAATCATTAGAAACCTATAGAAGTCAAGTAACTATATAAGAGAGTGGATATAATGTCTTATACGCAGCATATATAATCAATATTTAAGTAGACGCTGTTAATTATAAACTCGATGTTAATTTTAGCTATTTTAAAATATTTGTGTATAGAAATCAACCATACTAAAAATATATATATAAGAGCTTTTTAAATTATAAAAAGAAAAATTGAACATTTTATGTGTCACTAAGTTAAAATAAAGAGTTTATTTTTATTTTTTATGATAGAGTGTAATAAGAAGAGTTTATTTGGTCAAAATTAAGGATTTTTTAGTCATACATTTCCTATTTATTTTTAGTACAGTGCATATACATACGTGGCGGCGGTGTTGGATAAAATATGAACCCTTCACATAAGAGAAAGGGACATAATTGGTCAATTAATTATCAGAGTTGACTCCCAAAGTCAATTTGTTAAACGCCGGCCGGATCGAACACCATTTGACCCGGAAATATATCAAAGCCCCCCCTGAGGATCCTCTAAGATATTTTAAATTCATGTTTAGATCGATATTCTTTTATCAACTAGATTAGATCGACCCTCTAAAAAATTCCAATATGAAACATCACTTTTAATGTTCAAAAATGGATCAACACTAAAAAAATTAAAGTGTTTCGATCCAGGACCGGATCATGTGACCGCACTAAAGTCCAAATTATTACGAGAATCTCCAATTCAGGCTCAACGTAGGGGAATCGTCGATTAGTTCGTGAGTTCGCTCCAAGCTATGAGTTCAGTTTTTGTTCCAAGCTACGATGATGCTCCAACTGTGAGGACGATCCAGCTATGCTTGTGTATCCTTGAAAGACAAAGAACCACTTGAGCTATTGGGGCGCTGAGGCGGTGCCTTTGACATGCTCTTCGATGCTCAACATTAGTGTGATTGTGTTGGATGCTTATGAGTTCTCAAGAGCAGGCTCAGTGAGAATCAATTTTAGCAGAGTTTAGGTCTAGAGAGTTTTTGTTATTATGTGGCCGACTGGTTGTGGCAGGAGAGGGCCAGACGGTGTCATGTGATCGGCTGACTGCGTCAAGGAGAAGCCGGCCAAGGTAGCGTGGCCGACCATGGTAGGGAGGCCGGTGTGGGAAGGAGCCGGCGTGGCAGGTCCGGCCATGACAGGAGGCTGGCCAAGGCTTGGATGGCCGGTCATGGCAAGGTGGCAGTCGATGTGGCAAAAGGTCGGCCGGGGCAAGAGTGGCCGGCCTTATGCTAAGTGGGCGGCCGGGCAAGAGTGGTCGGTCTTGTGTCAAGTGGCTGGCCAGGCAAGAGTGGTCGGTTGAGTCTCAGCTGACCAGCCGAGCAGGAGTGGTCGGTTGGGTGTCAGCTGGTCGGCCGGGGTCATGTGACCCAGGCTGGTCAAGTGACCCGAGCCGGTCATGTGACTCAGGCCGACAGGTCGAGTCGTGTTCCCGAGCCTCTGTGCAAGCCTGTCCTTGAACCCTTATTCTTCGGTGACGGAAGTTACTCCCTTTGACCTTGTCTCTTTGTATGTGGGTCTCATTTTCTCTCCATGGAAAAATGACACATAACATCTACAATATCTACAATAGTAAAGAAAATTGTTTCCAACTATTCATACGTTTTTAAGAGAATTATTGAATGATAGCTCAACGGTTATCTCGGCATTTGTATGGTTTGGTTGCTCGCCAACGATCCCCGTCCACATATCCAATGCATTCCAATTGAAATGGGGGATATGGGAGTTTTCACAATGAAACCATTGATCTCAAACCCTCCTGTATTGTTGATTTGAGCTTGAATAAACACATTGAGTGAGAAAACATCATTTGACTTATGCAAAACATCTTAACCGCCATTTTAACCGGGCCCGGCTTTATCCTTAGGGTAATAAAGCAACTGCTTTAGGCCCAAAAATTTAAAAGGCCCAATATCTTTAACAGCTTCTTAGCTCTCTTCAAAAGCATGTCCTTCTTCTCAGGCTTGTCCTCTGGCCTGTACTTTAGCAGCATCTTGAACAAGTTCATTGTTGTCCATTCATTTGTTTATCAAATTGATCATTCAGAGCAGGAATGGTGATACCAAGGTTCGGATATCAGAGAAAGCTCATTATAAAAAGTCCTATTTTCTTTAAAAAAAAAAAAAACAAAGAAAGAAAGAAAGGCCTATTTCCAATATTTAGCTAGTTACCCTCACTAAATATTTTCTTTGCATATCGCAGTTACGAATGATCATAAAAAAAATCAATATACACAAATAATCACCTTTCCATTGTTCCACATTAGGTCTAAGTGTTGTTTAAAAAAAAAAAAAAAAAAAAAGCTGCTTGCTTTACTTTGTGAATTTTTTTTCTTTCAAATATTGGTATTATTATTTGATAGTATCAATAAGGTCTATTTTGAAAATTCGCTTTAGGCCTCGAAATTTATGAAGCCGGCCCCTGATCTTAACTATATTTAATTAGTTCACCTTATACTCGTCAATTGCAAATTAATTTTCAGCGAAAACTTGTACATTGTTCGTGTCAAATAACTTTATGCTAAAAATATATACTTTTATATTAAGGCTAGTTTATTTTAATAAAAAGAATACACCAAGTTTTTATAGTCGTATCTGTAAGTGTACTTATAAGCATCTGCTAATGTAAAAAACTTATCTAATAAGTCGTACGCTTATTTAATTTTTGTGGAGTTTTCTTTTAAAACATATAGCAGCACGTTCATGACATAAATGGGGCTCAAGAAAAAAAAACAAAAAAAATACAAAGAAAAAAAAAATAATGTGGCTTCATGATGGCCGTATCTATTTTATTTCGTACCCTAATCTCTTCCTGCGCCAACGTGCTGCTTTTAATTTCATATTATAGTCTTGCTTGAAAAGATATAGATTATATACCCTCTTCATTTTACCTCAAGGATATACATAATTCTAGACATTTAGAGCAGAATGAAGGAAATTATGTCCGTTCGAAAGCTCAAATTTATGCAACGGAATTTTTCAATTAAAAAAGTACTAAATTTTCTGGAACTTATAATTTTATTAATGGAATGAAATATTGTTCGTCGTTAATTTTTATTATTTATTATTTTGTTCTAAATTTTAGCCATTGGATTATGGACTATGTTGGAAATTTCACCACCTAATAATTGGAATCTTGTAATATAAAAATCTCTTCATTTTATATTTAATTTTTTTTTTGTTTTTACGGAAAACAGAGTTCCACATTTCAATGTTGACCATACTTAGACTCTTATCTCTCTGCGTTTAGCCTCTCTTTAAAAAAAAACAACAAACCCTAGTTGTTGAAGGCGCCGCCGCCCCTCCAGGACCCGGCCGCCGCAGCGGTGGTGTGTTCCGACCTGGAGGGAGCTTACAAAATTTCTCTTTTTTTATTTTTCAGTTTTTGCTTGTTTGTTTTTCAGATTTTCTTTGCATCTTTTGGGGTCCGTGCTCCGACTTTCTTCTTCGTCTTGGTCGGCGTCTCACGGTCTCGCATCCGTCTTTCCGGCGCTCTCCTCGGGCTTCCGTCTTTGGGTGGCTTTTTGTGGTCTCAATCTCCGACGACGGTTGTTCTTCTCCGCCGCTCGTTTTGGGGATTTGGCTGCGATTGGGCTCTTCGCGGCGTCGATCCTGGACGATGGGAGGTATGCTTCACCTTTCTGTTGCTTGGTTTTGTGTCGCGGGTTCTCGGTGGCTGAGGCGTGGCGGCTCGGTTTCTCGTCGATGGAGCCTCGCTCTCCCTCGGCGATGACGGTGCGGCTCATCTCCCCTGCGTCGTCAACGGTGCGCCTCGGAGCCTCGACCGTGATGCAGCTCCTCCCTCGACGACAACAGGGCAACTCGGTGCCTCGACGACTACGGAAGGGCTCAGCTCCTCAGCAACAGTGGTGCTACATGGCTCTTCGGCAACAACAGTGCTACGTGGCTCTCATGGTCAACATCCTCCCATCGGTTCGGTGTTGAATATCATGTGTCGGACCCTGATTTTGATGCTAGATTTTCTTTTTAGTTTCAGTTTTAGTCTGCGTGTGAACCTTATTTATTTTTCTGCTTGGTTTCTTTTGGTTTGTTTTGGACTCGGATTAGCCGTAGTCTCATCTCCCGTAGTGGATTTCCTGTTAGGTTTTGATCTATGCAGTTTGAAGTGCCATCTTATTCATGGCCATCGGACCGAGGTTGGTTGGATTTTTCCATCGCCAATCTTTGGGTTTTTGAACGAGCCTCTTATGTGCTCTATTTGTGCCTGTAATTCTTCCCGTTGTCGGAAGTTTGCACATAACGTACTTTTACCGGAACTTAGTGTTAGATTCACTTGACTTAGGTCTTGGTGACTCATGTACTGAGGTGTCTTTCTCCTGTATTGATGATTTTTTTATCCAATTTTAGTGGAAAATTCGTTCTATTAAAAAAATAATAATTGGAATCTTGTAATATAAAAATCTCTTCATTTTATATTTAATTGTTTTTTTTTACGGAAAACAGAGTTCCACATTTCATCCGCGAAACTTCATTTTAGTTTCGGCCGTATAACGTTCGAAAACATATGAAGTTACTTCTTCTCATTCGAGTAGAATCCGTAAGCATTTAGGATGAAACTTTTTGTTGCCTTAAATACCCATAGTTAGCTTTATCTTATGGTGAATATTTTTTTTTTTCTAATATTAAACCTCAGCATCTTAAAAATTGTTTACGAGTATTGGTCTAAAATATCATACTGACTCATACACGAAGCCATATATATGAGGATGGTAATCGAGATCTTTCAGTATCGACTAGTATCAACATGGAGAAGATAAATTGTTTCAACGAAGATTCTCTTCTCTTCTATGTAGGATCGTAATTTATTTCATCATCATCATATATGCTAATAAAATTTGGGCCGTTTGGTTATGTTTTCTGTTCCCGTTTTCTGTTTTCTGATTCTAAATTCTAGAAAACAGTTTTAGAAAAACTGTTTGGTTATGAATTTAGAAAACAGATTTAGAATCATGTTTCTGTTTTCTTTGAAATTTGTTTAGAAAACAGAAAACAATGAAAAGTTGTTTTCTATTTTATCTCTATACAATTGAATGGAAAACATAACCAAACAACATTTAAAATATTCTGAAACGTAATTCTAAATCTGTTTTTTAAATTTAAAAATTAGAATCAGAAAACAGAATTTAAAAACAGAAAACGAGTTTAGAAAACTAAACCAAACGGCCCCCTAGGGGCCGTTTGGTTTAGTTTTCTAAACTCGTTTTCTGTTTTTAAATTCTGTTTTCTTTCTAGCTTCGTCACTTGCAAACCATACCGAACAGATCATCGAAAAAAAAATGTTAAACTAATGTAGTTAGATAATTCGGGGATCAGAAAATGACTTGCTTTCAAAATACCTATGAAGAATGTTAAGGGGCCGTTTGGTTTAGTTTTCTAAACTCGTTTTCTGTTTTTAAATTCTGTTTTCTGATTCTAATTTTTAAATTTAAAAAACAGATTTAAAATTACGTTTCAGAATATTTTAAATGTTGTTTGGTTATGTTTTCCATTCAATTATATAGAGATAAAATAGAAAACAAATTTTCATTGTTTTCTGTTTTCTTAACAAATTTCAAAGAAAACAGAAACATGATTCTAAATCTGTTTTCTAAATTCATAACCAAACAGTTTTTCTAAAAATGTTTTCTAGAATTTAGAATAAGAAAACAGAAAACGGGAACAGAAAGCATAACCAAACGGCCCCTTACAAATTTACAATAACATTAATCAAAATAGTTTATAAATATCTTACTACTATGTACTATCTATGAGTTAGGTAATAAAAGACGTCACATTGATATATGTATTAGTTATTGGGTATAAATATAATATTTTCCAACGTTAAGTTTCTCTCACTCACCAAGATTTTTTTTTGTTTATTTGGTTTGGAATTGGAACCTCACCAAGATGATTTGGTAGGTAAAAAAAAAAAATTAATATATTTACAATAAACGTAATTTTTTTAATATTCAGTAAAGTATTCAGTTCAGACACCAAAATATCTACCACAAATATATATAATTTATAAATGTAATTCGGGTATTTTATCTTTTATTCTATTTTGTATTTATAGTTATAGATAATCATCTATACCATATGTTTGGAAGTTGGAAACCAGCGATGATAAAAGATGTGGGCATAGAGAATGGAGTGACCTATTCATAGGTTGTGTGCCGTTTGAGACAGGGGACCCAAATAATACACTTACATTTTAAATAAGAATCCTCTAAATTAATATATAATTATGTATAACGTGTATATAGTTGGAGTTCAAATATTAAGGCATGTAATGTGTTCGTTGGGTTTTCAAATTCATATAGAGGGACTAAAAAGTGCAGTCTTTGACTACAAACAAAACAAACAAACAGACAGACAACCAAACTTTTACATTACTCTCTCTCTCTCTCATCTTAAATATAACCTCCTTTTCTTGAAACTAAGAAAGAGAAAGAGAAAGACGAGTCATTTTCGACTTTGGCTTCTTCTTCAATATACCTTACCATCTGATTTCTACACCTCTGATTCTTCTTCTTCTTTTTCTTCACTGAAACCTTGTTCTATATTGTATCGGAAAGAAAAGAAGATTAAGAAGAGAAAGAAGAAAACAGAGATGAGCGCTTCGAAGTTCATTAAATGCGTGACAGTCGGCGACGGAGCTGTGGGAAAGACGTGTATGCTCATTTGCTACACAAGCAATAAGTTTCCCACTGTGAGTCTTTCTTTCTTTGATTCTCTGTTTTGTTTTGTGGGTTTCTAGGGTTTAATTAAGGACAGTTCTCTAATCTTTTTTGTTTATTTATTGTGAGTAGGATTATGTACCAACGGTATTTGACAACTTCAGTGCCAATGTGGCTGTGGATGGAAGTATTGTCAACTTGGGCTTATGGGACACCGCTGGTGAGACAGCCATTTATTTCTCATTTCCACATATAAAAAAAAATAGACTTCTTGATTTTTCTGATTTTTTTTTTTTTTTTTTTTTTTTTGTATTGAAGGTCAAGAAGACTACAGTAGGTTGAGGCCTCTGAGCTACAGAGGCGCTGATGTTTTTGTGCTGGCTTTCTCTTTGATTAGCAGAGCAAGTTATGAGAATATTCTCAAAAAGGTAAAATAAAAAAAAAAAAAAAAAACAAACAAACAGGTTTATTAATTTCTGTTTCTGTCTATACAGATTTGCTTTTGTTTCCCCTTTTAAAGAGATTACAGTATTTTCTGATTAAGAATCAGAAAGTGTGTAACTTTCCATCTGATAAATATTTTTGCTTCTCCAGTGGATGCCTGAGCTTCGTCGATTTGCACCGAACGTTCCGATCGTTCTTGTCGGAACAAAACTCGGTAAAGAACATTCAAACCATTGAATTGCACTAGACTAGAGTTATCAAGCTGACATTTTTTTTTGCGCCGAATATAATATAGATCTCCGTGATGAGAGGGGTTGTGTTGGGGATCACATGGGCTCTTCCAATGTCATAACTTACGCTCAGGTAAGGAATGTGTCAAATTTTTCAATGAAAATCATATTTCCCGGTTCGTATTGCCTGAATTCGGGGGTCTTGTTGGAAACAGGGCGAGGATCTGAGAAAGCAAATCGGTGCCGCGGCTTATATCGAGTGTAGCTCCAAGACTCAGCAGGTTCAGAATTACTTGTCACTCACGCCTCAATTATCAATATTATTTATTTATTTATTATTCTTCGATATTATCGCCTATGTCTTCGATGAATACTTAAAATGGGGTCGTTTTTTTTTAGAATGTCAAAGGTGTTTTTGATACTGCCATTAAGGTTGTTCTTCAACCTCAAAGAAGGAAAGAGATGGCCCGGAAGAGGAGGCACCGAAGATCCGGGTGCTCGATTGCGTGAGTACTCTCTGAAATCGAATTGTGTTTTTCTATGATTTGGAAAAGTATATTCCAAAATGATTGTGGAAATGAATTAATGAACAGAATGAAAGAGTCTTCTCTGTCTGGCAGTAAAAAAACATTTGGAGAAACATGCTTTGTTTGTCTTGGCTTGGCTTGGCTTGACTTATACTGGGACCTAGTTTTGGACCAGGAAAAAGTGTTGCTATAAGCCATATGAGAACCCCACAAGAAGAAAAAAAAATAGAGAGAGAAAAAAAAAGGGTTCCTATGATTAAGTTTTATAAAGGCAATTAATTTATCTGATTTTATCAACTTAGGAGGTCTCGTTTCGATATTAATTACTTATGATCCATTCCATTTGTTTTTTTTTTGTGCTCGTTAACCTGCAGGAGCATCGTTTGTGGAGGCTGCGCAGCTTAGATTGGCATCGATAGAGATATATTTTCACTCGTCAGAATTTGATGTTTCAAGGCAGATTAGTGTTTGATAAAATGATTGTAGTATATTTTAGTTTTTGGGTATTTGCAGATTAGTGTTTCAAGGGAATTATTCATTCTCTTGTGTTGTTGTTGTTGTTAGTTTGTACTTTGTACCAAACATGTCTTTGTGTTTTCTTTAAGCAATTGAAAGTGGTTTGTTGAATTTGTAGTAGCTGTGCCAAACTGAAAAAAAATATGCTTAATTTTCATTTGATTCTCTGAACTAAAACTTTTGTTCGGTGGTGGTGGAAGGAACTATGTGCCTGTCTTTATAAGCAAGCTGTTATTTTCCTACACCACTTCTATAGCAAATTTGGGTACCCATTTTTGGTAATACAATGTTTTTTTTTTTTTTTGCATTTTTTGCATAAAGCTTAATGAAAGGCTCTGAAACAAAGTAATGTACCTGTAAGAAAATTGAATTTTTTTCATCTGCCCAAAAAGAGAGAGAGGAGTGAGTGAATGAGAGAAGCAAGGACAATGATAACATTGATAATGAATGGCACACAGTTTCCAGTGCATGGGCAAAAAAAAAAAAAAAAAAAAAAAAAAAAACCGTCCTTCTCTCAAATTACTATCATACATGAATGACTGACTATTCTGGTCTTTGCAGAAGGTAGGTTTGGCTTTGCCTGCGTCTTAAGTGCTCACTGTAGATCAAGTATGCGCATAATTGTGAGCATTAAATGCCAATACCAAGTACCCTTTGAGGATGTTATGTTTTGCATATATTCATTACGAGTCACACTAATAACTCCAATTATTATAAGCTAGCAGAGTTTACTTTCACTTTTCTTAAATTGTTAATACGGCTGTTTATATGCGTTTTGCTGTGTTTACTTGGTAATGACACTCAATACCATCTTTGACCTGTTGATTCAGTAGCATTTTTTATCCTTTTAGAAGAAAGAAAATCACTTTCCTTCAAAAAAATAAATAAATAATTCATTTTTTTTCAATAAAAGTTACACCTAAGAAACTTAGCAAGTATTTACAAACTAAAATATCTTATAATTTTAGAAAGAAACAAAGATGCTTCATTGTTGATGTGAAGAAACAAAGAGCTGTTGGCTTTAGACACCATAAGACTTTGATGGATGAGAGCATGTGGTAGCTTTTCATACCATAATCGCGGGACTTTGTTTCATCTCATAAAGGACTTATGAAAACGACAGACACATCCTGTAAACCAAAGAGTCTTCAAATCCAAAAATTGTTTCACGCAGACCTCATCATGAAGATCACTATTTAAAAATATATTATCAATATTTAATTACCGAACACACCACTTAGAGGAATCCAGCCCAGAGAGCAAGACCCAAATCTTTGTGCGTTTCGCAACCAGTGTGACGGAGGCGGAGCCAGAAAAGCTAACCGGGAGATGCAAATTTGAAAAAAAAAAACCTCAGATGAGGTTAATTTGTAAACTCTTAGAGTAACTTTTAAAATAAAAATAGGCAAAAAATGTAAAATGTAAATAAATATATATATATATATATATATATATATATATATATATATATATATATTGATGAGGTCACGTGACCTCTCCTTGGATCTCATGTAAATCTGTGTCTGGTGACAATCACAGACATGAGTACCACAAAAGAAAAATCGGATAAACAATGTAATCTCACACCGCCTATCAAAAGTTTAGTGAAATGGTTTTGAGACTATGTAGGTATAGGACAACAAAAGAGTTTAAATAGGATGATGACTACCGTCTCTATCAAGAAGATGCATCTTCTTTACAGAAGCTCATTTCTTAAGAACTCCAAAATTAAGTAGGTGACCTCCAGCAAAAAATTTCTAAGAAGCGTGAAGTGAGAACAAAGCATATGCTAAAAGACTCGTGTTGATTTATAAGGTCAGTCTTCGATCCATGAAGCAGCTATGGTGACGTACTCGAGTTTAAGAGTCGCGAGTCCGTGAGTCGAAACTCAATGAAAGAAATGGAGACGTTACAATATGTCTAAACCATAACATTCTAGTAACAAAAAAAAACACTACTATTAAAAAAAATAATACAAAAACTATGAGTTTTTATTTAATTTTAAAAACTTCTTTCTATTCTCTTCCATAAGAATCATCAAACGGATTTCAATTTCAGACATATTAGCTATTGCCTATAATTTGTTTGAATTTTAGCCGGTTAAAATAGACTGCTAGATTATGTTATCACTACTACAAATTCAATTTTCTGATGCGGAAGGGTATGAGGTGCGACATGTCACACTTAAAAATCGTACCGGATACCCATCCAGATAACTAAATATTTCGCTGAAGTTAAGTGGTATTCGGTGTATGTTAAAATTGTTCTAGTGTATGTTAAAATTGATATATCTGTTATGAATGATGTGATTTGCTCAGTATAATTACCATATTCTTTTATCCCTCTATTATTATGTTGTGCCAATAAATGTTTTAACTTTCTTGTCCAAATTTAGCTATAAATATGATGGGCATGGATGATCTTAAATCCATCCCAGTTTTCACAATTCACATTCTACAATTTACTCTCTCTCTCTCTCTCTCTCTCTCTCTCTCTCTCTCTCTCTCTCAATCCCTTATCTTGAATATTTATTGCTATAGTTGTTCTTGCTTATGGTTATTTATTTGGTGTTCATAACACGTTATCAGCACGATCACTCTCGTCAAGATCAATTCGGATGTATAATACTCTAAACACTATAACTTGTACAACTATTATTTATTATTGTATAACACCAAATTACTATAACATGAGGTTCTGTCACCTTATGGTAATATGATGTGATTTACAATATATTAACTCCATTCGTATATAACATCACAATGTTATATACAGGAAGGTTTTGTCATCTTATAGTAAAGTGATGTGAACTACATTTGATTATATTTGTAATTAATGTCAATTTTATATACACAAGAGGCTCTCCCACCTTATAAAAATGCTATTAATTGCAAATTTATTTTGACTGATTTATGGCTTCACATATGGCAGGCGGGGCCTTTGTGCCGTTGGCCAGCCTAGGCGCGTCCGGCCCCGATTATGGGGTTTGACTCTTTGCTGAGAGTCGGCATTTCCTTGGTCAGCGTTCGATTCTGAGGGGAGAATTTTCAATCTATAACAACTATAATGATATAGACAAGTGGACATGTTTTATTAGCTTGTGATTAAGGTATGAAGCAAATTGGTCTGATGTTTTACATGGCTTGGAAAATGTGTAACGTGTACTATACGTGGTATATTTGTTATGTATTATGTTCAATATTTTCTAATTATGCGTTGTAATAAATTAATATTGTATAATAATGAAATATGTTTTCTTAATAGTTCTCTTTATTATTTTATTTAAATTTTTTTCAAATGGATAAAATTAATTGTGAGGCGAGCCAACGAGTTAATGTTGGAGAAATTTGCATACTTGATAGTGGAACTACGCACACTATTCTGAAGGATAAAAGGTACTTCTCACGGGTAAATTCAACAAAAACATATGTGAATACAATATCATGTCATGTAGATCTGATTGAAGGCATTGGCCAGGCAAATTTCACATTGCCAAATGGCACAAAATTTATAATAAATGATGTTTTATTTTCACCAAGATCGAAACGAAACTTGTTGAGTTTTAACGATATATATTCTCATGGATTTGATACTCAGTCTATAACTGAAGGTACCATGAAATATATATGTCTTACGATATCCGAATTTGGAAAGAAACAAATTTTAGAAAAACTACCAATGCTCCCTACTAGATTGCACTACATGTATATAAATGCAATAGAATCAAATTCAGTAGTTATTGATTTCTCAATATTAACTATATGGCATAATCGTTTGGGTCTTGGTTCAATCATGATGCGAAGAATTATTGAAATACACACGGGCATCAACTGAAGGGCCAGAAGATCCCTCAACGGAATACTTTCTCATGTAAAGTTTGCTCTCTCGGAAATCTCATCATAAGACCTTCACTAGGAAAAGTCGAAATGTGGGCCTATTCACTCACCATCTGGACCATTTCGATACTTCATGGTATTGATAGATGTCTCCAACAAATGGTCACATGTTTTTCTGTTATCAACTCGCAATATGACATTGGCAAAATTACTTGCTCATACATTCAAATTACGAGCTCAATTCGCTGATCATGCAATTAAGAAAATCAAGCTCGATCATGCCGGTGAATTTACATCCCAAACATTCAATGATTATTGTATGTTAGTTGGGATTGATGTTGAGCATCATGCTGCTTATGTACATACACAAAATAGTATAGCTGAATCGCTATCAAGCGCTTCCACCTTATTGCTAGACCATTGATAATAAGAAGCGCACTGCTTTAGTATGGGGTCATGCAATATTACATGGTGTTGTATTAATTTGCATCCGACCAAGTGCATGTCATAAATACTCCCCTCTGCAACTTACATTGGGCCAATTACCAAATATATCTCATCTGAGAATTTTTGGATGTGATGTTTATGTGCCCATAGCACCATCTCAAAGAACAAAGATGTGGCCTCAAAGGAGGCTTGAAATTTATGTAGGATATGAAAGTCCATCTATTATTAGGTATCTAGAAGCTCAAACTTGTGATGTTTTCACAGCATATTTTGTTGATTGCCACTTTGATAAAGAAAATTTCTCAGCATTACGGGTAGAAAGAAAACAGCTGGAAAGGAAAAGTACTTGGTATGTACCAACATTATTGCATCTTGATCCTAGCACAAATGACCGTGAAGGAGAAGTGAAAAAGATTATACATTTGCAAGGTATTGCAAATTAGCTTCCTGGAGCGTTTACGGACACAAAGAGAGTGTCTATATCATACATCTCAGTTAAGAATGCTCATGCACAAATTGATGTCCCAAAAGTCAAAACACGCCTGAAGTATGAAAGACCATTCGATTCCAAAGATAAAAAATCCTCGGAAAAGAGAAGGAGTAGAGAAACAAAATGACCCCAAAATGGAGAAATGTATTCCAAAAATACAAAACAAAGACAATTGAGAAAATTCGATTAATTATGCCAATACGGGTATACACTGGAACCAAAACGATGAAATCAATGATGCATTCTTATATAGTCTGGCATGCGATGTCATGGACAAAAATGATGGGGATCTCGAACCAATTTCTATCACTGAATGTAAAAATAGACACAATTGAGATTAATGGAAATAAGCAATCCAAGCCGAACCTGAATCGCTTAACAAGCGCAAGGTTTTTGGGCCTATAGTACTCACACCTGTAGATGTGAGACATGTTGGGTACAAATGAGTATTTGTACGAAAGAGAAACGAGACTCATTTGTACAAAAGAGAAACGAGAAAATGAGATTGTAAGATACAAAGCTCGACTTGTTGCCCAAGGTTTTTCTCAAAGGCCCGAGATTGATTTTGAGAAACATATTCCCTTGTTATAGATGGAATTACATTAAGATACTTTATCAGCCTAACAATGCATGAGAAGCTAAATATGCATCTCATGGATGTTGTCACTGCTTATTTATACGGATCGCTTGATATTCAAATATATATGAAGATCCGTGAAGGATTCAAGATGACTGTAGCATCTAGTTCAAAGCCTAGAGATAGATATTTAATCAAATTGCAAAGATATTTATATGGGTTAAAGCAATCTGGATGCATGTGGTTCAATAATTTAAGTGAATATTTAATACAAAAGGGTTATGTGAATAACGCTCTTTGCCCTTGCATATTCATTAAGAAATCAACATCCGAGTGTGTGATCATCGATGTGTATGTTGATGATTTGAACATCGTTGGGACTGATGAAGAGATCAAAGAAGTAATCTCTTACCTGAAGAAATAATTTGAAATGAAAGACCTTGGGGAGACAAAGTATTGTCTAGGATTATAGATTAAGCACGAGAAAAATGGAATATTTGTGCATCAAATAAATTACACGAAAATGTAATAAACCGTTTTCATATGGATAAGTCAAATCGTTTTATCCTAATAGTCATCAGATCCCTAGATGTGGTAAAAGACCCATTTCGTGCATGTGAAGGATCTGAACAGATTCTTGATCATGAAGTACCATACTTCAGTGTTATTGGAGATCTTATCTACCTTGTGTTAGGAATATTGTCCACTTGAAGATAATGAATAAATGATTACTAAATTCGATAATAAGATAACTTTATTAGCATTATATGATTAGTGGGTTGAGTTCTAAACAATTACAATCAATAACAACTATCTTCCATAGCCTCCGTATCTAACTGAGTCACGTGTTGGGCACCTGAGTTCGGGCGGTGTGCTAAAACATGGTCGATGACTGACATACGCCTGGAAAACTATATCTAAAGTCATATATGTGGAACACATAGGTGATGGCTGATCACTATGTGGGAGCATTCTACACTTGTGGTAAGTGTACGACCTGGACAGGTCTTGGTGTAGATGTGTCGTTTAAGGACCGTTACGACACACTAACCGAGGTCACTATGATGGTCACAGTGAGACTTGATCTAAATCCTGAAGTGATCATGGACACTGGGTTATGTTACTGAGCTCTTTGACTCATTCGCTAAAAGGCTATTCATGCTAATCACAGCTTATGTCTTGGGAGTTTTCTCAGAGCATAATTCGAGTGGGAAGTGATTTACAGATACGGAATCCAGCCTTCCTGAAAGAAGGTTAATGTTCACTCACCTAAGGGTTGATTCCAGAACCGATAGATTGCTAGCACTTTCGAAGTAAGTAACGTTCGAAAGAATCTTTCGCTGGGGAAGCAACAATGCTTAGGGCTGATATGTATCAAGAGAAGTATAACGGATAAATTGACTTTTCTTGACACGGGTTGAACCTGGAGGATCTTGATCACTAACTGACTATATCAATGGACACTCGTCACGATGAGTAAATATAATTCTAGTATAAAGGAGAGTTCAGTCTTGGCTTACAAGGTGGAGTATTTGACCAAGATTAGACGAATCGATGGACAAAAGAGAAAGGACTATTTCGTCTTTTTCATCGGATTTGTTAAGCTCCTATTACTAGGTCCATAGTCCCCGATTCGGCTCTGATAAAGGCGGATAAGAACTTTCGTATAATGATGTCTATAACTTGTACAACTATTATTTATTATTGTATAACACCAAATTACTATAACATGAGGTTCTGTCACCTTATGGTAATATGATGTGATTTACAATATATTAACTCCATTCGTATATAACATCACAATGTTATATATAGGAAGGTTTTGTCATCTTATAGTAAAGTGATGTGAACTACATTTGATTATATTTGTAATTAATGTCAATTTTATATACACAAGAGGCTCTCCCACCTTATAAAAATGCTATTAATTGCAAATTTATTTTGACTGATTTATGGCTTCACATATGGCAGGCGGGGCCTTTGTGCCGTTGGCCGGCCTAGGCGCGTCCGGCCCTGATTATGGGGTTTGACTCTTTGCTGAGAGTCGGCATTTCCTTGGTCAGCGTTCGATTCTGAGGGGAGAATTTTCAATCTATAACAACTATAATAATATATTCTCCTTTATTATCTCACTAAATAAATTATTCTCTATTTAAATAAAAGAATAATATCTCATAGATATTGATCTGATGGATGAGAGAAAAAGTAGGATTCACTTGTTGAGATCCAAGGGCCTAGATTAAATCCTCTAGTGTGAACACAATAAAAGGAAATAAAATATTCTGGAAGATTCCATGAATATCTCCTTTTTACTACTATAAATAGGGGTTCATGAGAAGGCAAAATTAAGCAATTTTTGGTGAAAATTTCGTGCTCTCTAGCCTACCTTGGCCGAGCACTTCACTTCTCTTCCCCTCGGAAAATTCGTTTCCATTCTTAGTAAAATAAGAACGAGATCTCGAAACACCTAGTTTCGTGATCTAGTGAGATAAAGACTGTGCCCACTCATCTTTCTTATTCGCCTCGGAGATTACGTTTCGGAAGACTAAGGTGTCATCCTCGAGTCCTTCATCAAGACGACTCAAGACGAAGACGGATTGTGAAAGCTTTCAGTTCGTGAGCCAAAAACCGTAAGTATTCGTTTTTCGTCCAAATCGGTTGCTTGATAAATATGCTCTCGTGAATTAAATTAATAAAACATAACTAGATCTTGTTAATTATAACCATAATTTAATTAGCTTATGATCAGCGTAATTAATTATTTTTCCGCATTAATATGGTTATATGGTGGAATCATCTCAAAAGAGGCGCGTCGGAACGATCGTTCGTGTCCGATGCGCGCTCGATCCACCAACACCTTGCTAATTGCACTCGACCTGATATAGCATTTGCAGTTAATCTATTAGTAAGATTTAGCTCAGCTCCTACGAAAAGACACTGGAATGGAGTCAAACATGTGCTACCACTACTACAAATTAACATATTGGGTGCGGAAGGGTATTAGGTGCGACATGTCACACCTAATAGTCGCACCTAAGCCCATATTAGGTGCGACATGTCGCACCGGATACTCATCCGGATGACTAAAAATTTCGCTAATGTTTAGTGTTATTCGGTACGATAATGTCGCACCTAATACCTTTAGGTGCGAAAAATGTCGCACCCAATGGGTTTCAAATTTAAACTTCCCCGCCGAATCCCTCCGAAATTTTTCGGATCTGGGATTTCATATTGGGTGCGACTTAGTCGCACCCAATATGATTATTAGGTGCGACAATGTCGCAACCAATAGTTTTAGGGGTTTTAACCCCGAGCCTCTTCTTCTCTTTCACTCATTCGCTCTATCTCTCTCAGCCAGCCCCACCCCGCGCTCTCTCTCTCTCTCAGCCAGCCCCCCGCCCCGCGCCCCGCCGGCCGTGACCAGCCTCCCCCGCCCCGCCGCCTGGACCAGCCCGTCGCCCGCTCCGATACGTCCCTCTCTCTCTCTCTCAGCCCGCCCCGCGCCCCGCCGGCCGTGACCAGCCTCCCCCGCCTCGCGCTCTCTCTCTCTCAGCCAGCCCCCCGCCCCGCCGGCCGTGACTAGCCTCCCTCGCCCCGCCGCCTGGACCAGCCCGCCGCCCACTCCGGTACGTCCCCCTCTCTCTCTCCGTCTCACCGTCTCTCTCTCTCTCTCTCTCTCTCTCTCTCAGCCAGCCCACCGCCCCGCGCCCCGCCGGCCGTGACCAGCCTCCCCAGCCCCGCCGCCGCCTACATCTCACTCTCTCTCTCTCTCTCTAATTTTTTTTTAATTAAAATAACCTATTAGGTGCGACAAAGTCGCACCTGATATGAAATGATCCGCTTGGGCATTAGGTGCGACATGTCGCACCTAAAAGTGTCGCACCTAAAGGTATACATATTAGGTGGCATTAATTTTCACATTATACAAACAAGATATGGATGGTTATATCATGAAAATAAGCCATTAAAGAAACAAAGACATGTCGCACCTAATACCTTTAGCGACGGACTTTTAGGTGCGACTTTGTCGCACCTAAAGTCGCACCTAATAAACTATTAGGTGCGACTTTTGAGGTATTTGGTGCGATAATCGTCGCACCGGATGACTATATTTGTCCTAGTGTTCGTTACCTTTAAGGAACGATTGATTTATGATTATTTTATCATAACAATACGAAACCAGTTTTGATTTCTTTATGCAGATGCAGGTTACTTATCAGATGCGCACAAAGGGAGATCCTAGACTAGATATATGTTTACATGTGGAGGGACTGCGATTTCTTGACGTTCTCAGAAGCAAACGCTCGACGCCACATCATCAAATCATGCGGAGATTATAGCATTATACGAAGCAAGTCGTGAATGTGTGGCTGAGATCGATGACGCAACATATTAGAACCACAAGTGGTCTTCCTACAATCGAGGAGCCGATCAAACTTTATGAAGATAATGCCGCATGTGTTGCTCAAATGAAGGAATGATTTATCAAAAACGACAAAACAAAACACATCCCTCCAAAGTTTTTTTTCATTCACTCAAGAGCTAGATAAGAACTATGTTATCAACATCTAATATATTCGTTATTGTGATAACTCATCTGATCTGCTCACAAAGACGCTCCCCACTTCAACTTTCAGAAAACATGTTCATGACATTGAAATGCGTAAATTGCAATATTATTAAGGAACGCACTCATGTATGTCTGCATCAGAGGAAGCTTTGCGTGGCTGTACTATTTTTCTCTTACTATGATTTTATCGTAATAAAATTTTCTTAGTAAGATTTTTAACGATGCAGCATGAACACGTAAAAATGATAATGAGCATCTCAATTGAAAGTGTTAGGAACGTGTTAGGAACGATGTGATTTGCTATAATTACTTTATTATTTTACCCCTGTTGTGTTGCGTCAATTAATGTTGTCTTTTTTTCATGGGAAAATATCAAGAACATCCCTTCTGTTTAATCGAAATGCGAGATTTATCCCCTCTATTTCTATAAATATCAGACATATCACTCCAGTTTAATATAAATGACAAATACATCCCCTAAAAAAATGTTATATTACAAATAACACCCTTTTTCGTTTATTTTTTACAAAAAAATAATTTGAAATCCCCTAAATACCCTTAATGAAATAATTTTTTATCTTCTATTCTATATAAAAAAAATTAAATTAAAAAATTTCTTTATAAAAAGTTAAGATTTTTTTTTATAAAGAGAGATTTTGATTTTTTTCAATAAAATAGTAAACAAATATTTATTCTATTAAGGGTATTTTGAGGAGTTCAAATTATTTTTTTGTAAAAAATAAACGAAAATGGTGATATTTGTAATATAACATTTTTTTAGGGAATATATATGTCATTTATATTAAACTAAACGGATATGTCTGATATTTCTAGAAATAGAGGGGATAAATCTCGCCTTTCGATTAAACACGAGGGGTACCCTAGATATTTTCCCTTTTTTCATTTGTCAAAATTTTACTATAAATAAGATGGCCACAAATGATCTTAAATCCATTTCCATTTTCACAATTCACATTCTACAATTTATGATCTTTATCTAAATCTCTTACTTAAAATATTTATTGTTATAGTTGTTCATAACTTTAGTTTTTTTTTTTTTTTTTCCGTAACAATAACTTTATTTTTCCCCTAGTTTAACTCTCACCTCGTATTGTATAGTATTTTTTTTTTTTTTGTATTGAAGTGTGCATCTTACTGTTTTGTATTATTGGATTCCCTGTCGTATCCAATTCCACACAGTACAGATACAGAGACGATCACAGAAAGTGACACCTCTCTCTCTTCTCCGAATCCAATGGAGAACCCTCCTCCGAAAAGTTGGAGCATCCACACCCGAGCTGAGATCATATCGAAGTACGAGATCCTCCACCGCGTCGGCTCCGGCGCATACTCCGACGTCTACCGCGCTCGCCGCCTCTTCGACGGCGCCGTGGTGGCGCTCAAGGAGGTCCACGACTACCAGTCCGCCTTCCGCGAGATCGAGGCTCTCCAAGCCCTCGCCGGAGACCCTAACGTCGTCTCTCTCTTCGACTACTTCTGGCGCGAAGACGAAGACGCCGTCCTCGTCCTCGAGTTTCTTCCAACCGACCTAGCCTCCGTCATCGCCGCCGCCAAGAAGTCCGGCGCTGGTATCCCCGTCGGCGAGCTCAAGCGATGGATGCTCCAGATCCTCTCCGGCGTCGAGGCTTGTCACCGTAGTTCCATCGTCCACCGCGATTTGAAGCCTGGAAATTTACTCGTCGCCGATGACGGTACTCTCAAGCTCGCTGATTTCGGCCAGGTAAAATTAAAAAAAAAAACCGAAAACCTAAATCCAAACAACGAACAATCAAACGATGTAATGAATGATTTCTTTTAAAAAAATAAAAATCGAAGGCGAGGATGCTATCGGATCCGATCGAAGCTCCGACGGCTCCGCCGAGAGAATCAGCGGAGGATCACGGAGGCATTCTGAGCAAGGCGGAGGAGTACCTGAGAGTGTTGGACGAGGTCAAAGCCAGAGACGGAGAAGCCGGAGACGGATCTTGCGCGGCGACATGCACGGCGAGCGAGGCGGCGGCGGAAGACGACCGGATTCCGGAGGAGGAGTACGGCGGCGAGAGCCAGGGTTTGTGCCTGACGTCGTGCGTGGGAACACGGTGGTTCAGAGCGCCGGAGCTTCTGTTCGGATCGACAAACTACGGGACGGAGATCGACCTGTGGTCCGTGGGGTGTATCTTTGCGGAGCTAATGACTCTGGAGCCTCTCTTCCCGGGGAGTGCTGACGTGGACCAGCTGGCGAGGATCATCAGCGTCCTCGGGGACGTGACGGAGGAAGCCTGGCCGGGCTGCACGGCCCTCCCAGACTACCGAATCATCTCCTTCGCCCACATCGAGTCCCCGCTCGGCCTCGGGGCCCGCCTCGTGGGCCGATCCCCGGAGGAGGTCTCCATCGTCCACAGCCTCGTTCGGTACCATCCATCTGCCAGGGCTTCGCCCGCTCAGCTCATGGGGGACGAGTATTTTTGCAGCGAGCCTCTTCCGGTCCAGCTCTCCGAGCTCAGCGTTCCTCTTGCTAGGATCCAAGACGACTCCACCGCAAGGTATGACTGCCACGACGACGATACCTCCGATGATGATTTTGGTGCCTTCCAGTTTTCCTGAGGAGTTTCCGCTTCTCTTGTTGTAATTTCCAAAGGTGGTATTTATTTCTTTATTTATTTACTCTCAACGAAAACTAAAGGCATAAAATTAGTTAAAACACTTTTTTTTTTCTTTCCTTTCTTTGAAACACTTGTACATCTGTCTTGTCTTCGAAAGACTTTTACTCTGGTCCAATTGCCATACTATAGGACAATTCACTCTTTACAACATAATAGCAAATGGGAATCTAAGAAGTAAGAACTGCTATCCGCATTTTCCCAAAATATTATTCTACATTTTGGTATAATCCTGAAAATTTCTTGCAAATGACACCCTGCTGGTACCAAAAGAGAGAATCAGCCACACCACAAGCCGAAACAAAATTCTTGCACATATCTTCAACAACGGCGGTGTTGCCAACTGCCGTGTATCACTACTATTCCTGTGGAAGAAGAGCGATCTCGATCTCTTGAAGCGATTTCCCTTTGGTTTCAACCACGTTTCTCTTCACAAAAACCACCGCCAGCGCGCAGAAGGTAGCGAATATGGAGTACAAGAGCTGTGGCCCGAGTTGCTCCAGCAAGCGCAGGAACAGCAACCCGACAAAGAAATTTACGACCTGAAGAGAGCAACAGTGTGGCGTGAAATGCAAGTAAAAGTAAGTCCTGGTGTTAAGGTAAAGAGGAGAGTGGTGACCATTACCCAATGCACAGACATACAAATGGCCATTGCTTTTGCTCTTATTCGGTTGGGGAAAATTTCTGGGAGGAGGAGACCCGGTACTGGACCAGCTCCTAGAGCAAATGTAAACACAAACCTGTGGAACATTGTTCAATACACGAAATTATAGATTGCAGATCAGGTTTACTAATAACTGTTGAGATTAGCTGCTTATATTTCTAATGAGGGTATAGCACAATCACAATTCACAAAGATCGCTACAAAATTTTGCCTTATTATTGTTAAGTATTTTTGGCAAGAGAGAGTAACGTCAGTCCTTTTTGTTATTACTTTTTTTCTCCACGTTTCAAGTTTTGACTTTAAATTCCAGGAAGAGTTTTAAACAAATTGCTTGAGTGGAAGTAGAACTCACATGAGCATACCACCAACTGATAAGAACAATGATCCAGCTTCTGATGCGTAAGAACTTGCACCTGAGACTTGAAGGGCCATTGATGCGGACTGAAATATTCACACATGGGTCAATATATGCGCACATATTTATAAATTCATTAGAAAAGCAAGCAGCTTAATTTAGCTGGTAGGGCTACGCAACGTAGTTTCGATATCAAAATTTAGAACTGAAATGCTCCAACCCGGTCCCATAGAACTAAAGAACAAGGTATAGAGAATGGAGATGATACCATGCCAAGGAAGCTCCATTGAAGGAGCACTTTCCTTCCTAGCCTATCCATCAAAGCTGTGGCAATTACTGATCCTGAAGACAAACAAACACCCACTAGGAGGTCAAGATACAGGCTGAATGAGTCCAACACAAGACACAAATCAATTTGGGAGCAAATGTCACCTGTTAAGTTTGCAATTCCTATGAAGGTGTTTGCAAGTGTTGATGGCACCCCCGCTCTCTTAAAAACAGCCGAAGAGAAATAAAAAACAGCATTTATACCAGATAGCTGTTGTAAAGCAAACAGGGTTGATCCAATAAAAACAACTGCAAAAGGAAAACGTGAATACAAAAGAAACAACAACAAAAAATACAGAGCTAAGAACAACGAAGCAGACGTTGATCATTGTTTACAAACATGTTGATTGAAGAATTCATGAGTTCCATCAATAAATCCAAAATCAACCTCTAAAATGTTGACCATAGATCAATTCGGAATACTTGACGGAATCCGGGTCATCTCCCCTATCCCCCTTGGATAGTTCTGCCATTGCAGTTTTAACGTGTGATGCTCCTAGGAGCTTTTCAAATTCGATTTCTGCCTCGGCCGTTTTTCCTTGCTATTGATTATAAGATTAAAAAACAGATGGAAAAAGCATGAGAACGTGACATTGACTTCAGCAGAACCACGAACGTATAAAAGAACCCAAAAAATACAGTTGACTGGACGTTAACTTCGATTTTGTGGTTCAATATATTGGGATACAAATATAGTGATCAATATACCTTGTAGAGCCAGTGGGGACTCTCTGCACAGAAAAACATGGAAACAGCAAGTATAGTTGCTGGAATTGTAGAAACCCAGAAACAAATGCGCCACCTGCATGAAGAAACCAAGATGTAGTTTAAAATGACAAAAAAAGCAGCGATTGTTGAACCTTGAGTCCTCTCTTACCAACCAGCGATTTCCTTAACAGGGATTCCAATTAAAAGAGACCCCATGATCCCAAGGCACGTGGCGATTTGGATCAAGCTTCCATAAGTACCCCTAACAAAAGCGGGTGAAACCTGACCACGATAATGGAGAAACCGGCATGAGATTGACATACAGGTTTGAAACAAGAATGTGAAAAGCGATGCACGCTTAGTCGAAGAGAGCTGTGTACCTCTGTTACGTATAGTGAAGCAACAGGAGGTCCCAGACCCATACCAGCCCCAACAAATAATCTCCCTACAAGCATACCAGCTATGGTTTTGCTTGTTGCGCTGAAAGTGCAGATTGATTTTTAGAGTGTAAGTACTCGATTTGGAGTTTTGTTATTCAGAAAGGTTAATACTGAAACATACATATGGAGCGGCTCCTACGTTTATGTTACAGTACAGTACTTTGGCCTCCCCAATGTGACAAATAGAAACGCCCTTCCTCAACTAACTAATGTGACGACCCTTGTAAAACATAAAAATTTAAATCAAGGAACTTCTTGAGGGCATTGCTATATTACCTGATAACAGCGCCAATAATCATTGGCAGTGCACAAAGCTGAAATGCCCTTCGACGCCCAAGCCCATCAGCAATTGAACCGCTGAATAACGATCCGATAAAGGCACCACCAAGACATGTACTCACAACCAGACCTGCATTTCATGTACATAATAGAACATTATGAAACTGGAAGTACCCAAAATTAGAGGTCGGTTCAAAAACACAAACGCAGACGACATATATTCTAACCTTCTGCCAATGTATTGCCACTAAAACCAAGATCAACAGATATGCTTTCTAGCGGCTCGTTTACTACTCTGTAATAAGATTCAATCGTCTCAAAAGAGTGAGCATCTTGAATTGGGTTTTTCGTGAACCAAAAAGTAAATGGAGGCAGAAGATAGAAACCAACCCCAGATGATAGCCAAATAGGAACGAAGATATTGTTGCCACCACAACATGTGGGAGTGAAAGCCTCCACGAAGGATTTGAAGTTTCTAAACTTGCGCTGCCCAGTAAAAAATCTGTAACCGCAAGGCAGGTGTAAACCCAACATTCAGTCACATATATACGAATACAATGATAATTAACATAGACAACCAACCATACTCAGTTTAAAGAGCAAGTGCAATGCAAGGCGTCAATCATAAAACAAACGAATTCAGGTCTAGCCAGAGAACTCCCATGTTAAACGACAGCGAATGCACTCAATAAAGACAAGGGACTACATTACCAGATTTTTCTTCCAGAGCGGTATTCACATAATCTCTTGGAATCGATTCCACATCATCAGAGTCCGAGTAATCTCTAGAAAGCATTCGCTTGTACATTGCTGCAACTTCACGCTGGCGCGGCCTCATACCCACCAGGGCCGTATTAGTTTTTTTTTTTTTTTTTGCTTCTGAATGCCAAAAAACGGAAAGTATATAGGACTATGGAAACAATACGTTACATTCTTTGCAAGTGAGCTATCAAACTATGAAGAACTTGGGACTAACATTTAGTTCAAATATCAGATTTCCAATGCACACCAAACAGTACAAGAATTCCAATCATCAACCCATAGAGAAACACTGAGAACCCGAGAAACACTGATCCTCGAGATTCACCTATAAATTTGCAGACTCTTACCAAAGAGTTGCGATCATTTTATCACATAAAAAAAGGGAAGGATATTGTCAATAACTCTTATTTTATTTCTTCGATTTCTAAATTCTATTTCATCACTAGTAAGCTTCAAAGCACTCTGCTCTAATCTCAACTTCTAACCACATACACAAACAGCTAAATGTCTAAACAATGTAGACTCACCAAAATACTTAGACCTAGCCTGGTGATTTTCCGATACATAAACTCTACAGATATCAAGGTTTCTCTCATCCTCGAAACAACTATACACAAAAACTCGGTTTCGCGAACATTTCCCCGCTTTTCTCACCAGCCAACCAGGTTCAACAAAACAGAGCAACCAACAACCAGAAGGACAAAAAAAAAAAAAAAAAAAAAAAAAAAAAAAAAGCTAAACACAGCAATAACGGATCAGGAACAACCATGAATAAACTAAAAGAATCGACGATTATATGACATACCTTTCCGAAAGCTTCGATCATCCAACAGATCTCGATTCTCGGGAACTTTCTGTCTTGCCAAACACACAAAAGAAAAGCTCTCGAGAAATAAAATAGCTCTTCGAAGTAGTTTAGAAGGAAACTAGAAACTAAAAATTCCAGTGCAACTATTCTCTTGAGAAGAAGCGAAACAGAAAAAACCGTACGGATTCTATTTTCCGCTCCAACAAAAAACAAGGGAAAACGACGATATTAAATTAAATTAATAATACTATAAAGATTAGTCGGTAGAGAAAAGACACGTGTATGAGCGTCGCAGCAGATTGCAGCGACCTTTCTAGGATGCTGTCGGGTCACAGTTCGTGAAATCTCCACGTGTCGTCTCATTTCACTAGAAACGTGGTTGTCTCTGATTTAATGACATGGGAAAACGACGATATTAAATTAAAGGTTTCATAACATCCTCTCAGACCCACTTTACAATTGATCTGACAAAATAAAATTGAATATGCTTCAATCAATTATATTTCTCAATTTATTATAAAGTCAGTAAATAAAAAAAAAAAACTCAAAATATGAAGTTTTATTATTTATAATACTCTAAAATGAGTGGAATTTTAATATTATTTAAGTAATTTAATTCATTATAAAACGACCCCAAAATTTGTTATATTTTAGTATTTATTATGTAATTAAATTGATTCATCACCAAATCATTTTATGTTACACTAACTTAATGTTCGAACATTGATCAAAAGTAGTAATTAAATTACATGGCATATATACAAATTAAAACTCTAAAAAATAATATCCAACGAAATTTCACACGCTCAAATTAAGTTACACAAAATAAAAACAATAGTGTGTAGTATGTACTAAAAATATATAGAACTAAATATGTTATTATAATTGGCCCCTGAATATGGCAGTTTCAATGTCTTGCATGCACGTGTGTAATATATGCTATATGCAAATAATATAGAACTAAAATATATGTTGTTATAATCATACATTTTAAATCCAAATCTAAGAAGACTCAATTTGTTTATTTAAAAAAAAAAAAAAAATAGTAGTTCACATACAAATTCCATGGCCAGCTTGTTATACTCGGCGTGAACTAAAATTCGATGTTCTTATTATTTTTTATAGTGCAAATTTGACTTGGGTTTCATTACCTAATTCTAAGCAAGGAAATGTTGTTTTCATTGCCGTTTCGAGCCTCCTGATTTACGGAAAATCGTCATGTCGATGGAAAACCGAACGGAAAAATTGTGAAAAATGACAAGTGAAATACCGTTTTCAAATGTCGTTTTCGATGGAAAACCGACGTGCTAACGGAAAACCGAACGGAAATAATGTGACGAAACAAACACATACATATATATATATATATATATATATATATATATATATTTAAATGTAATTCAATTTAAAACACTTCAAATCATACATATCTAGCATAAATGTTCCATAATTAATGAAATACAATGAAATTGTTCATGAAATAAATATGTTTTACAAACATATAGTTACAACATAAAATAAAATGTATCAATAGAATCCCGATGGACGTCTCGGTTGGATAAAACTCGGTTGGTTTTCTTGAAGCTCGCAATACTGAGACCAAGTGAAATTCTCCTGGTACGATTGTCGAAAGTTTTGAACATGCCTGTCGTAGTCGGCTTGATCGTACCCCACAGCTTCACTTATTAGTGGACATCCTGGTGCACATGCTATAACGTGCTCGGCACGGAACCGATCTACGCGTACACCGAACATACGACGTCCACGTCCTTGCGGATCACTTGTGGCTGTGGCACTCCTATCGGATTAGGATAACGATAAGAATGACAAGTATACGAACCGTCAATCTGTGTGTCTGACGTAGTGAATGACATTGTGACGAACTGAGACATCAAGTGATCGACGCTGTATTCACTGCTAGATGACATGTACGCTCCATATTCTTGTTGGAAGTCACCGCCGTAATCACTAACAGAAGACATGTATTGCATGGGCGCTCTTTGTGTTCCACCACCGTAATACGATCCGGTCTCAAAGTCAAAGTACTCTCTGGGTCTCTTAAACATGTAATATATTACTTTTCATATTCATCTTACGTACATTGTTTGCGAACTCCGACATGAATAGATGCGAATACACTAACATGTCAGATCTTTGACGTCGTGACCCGTGATCAGAATCTTGCGTGGCTTAATAACCTTGCTCCATAGTCCACGGATCGTAATATTGGCTACCACCACCACCAAGGTCTTGACTCGCTGGATAACCTCCAAGTCACCACCGTCTCCACCATCATCACCGTCATTAAGACCACGTCCATCGTTTGATGATCCATGCGAACTGTGACCGACGTCTTTGCTCAATACGGTGTCGACATCAACACCTTCCGCCCGGGCCTGTAAGGCGACGCGTGGGTCGGGGTTCCGGTCTTCATCGTCGAGGTAAACTGGGCGGATCCATTGTAGGAGTTCATCATCGTCGACGTTGTCGCCCATTACCTCCATTGATCTTTGGATCATATCCAACGGATCCTTCCTATCGACGGCGTCGCTTTCGATATCTTGTAATTGCAGCTTCATGTTGTAGCTACAAAAGACGAGTTCCTCCAGTCTCTTATACACCAGTCGATTTCGTTGCTTAGTGTGGACAAGTGCAAACGTGCTCCAATTTCGTTCGCACGCCGATGATGATGCGGTCTGAGAAAGGATTCTCATTGCCAACTTTCTCAACGTGGGGGTTTGGATTCCAAACATCGCCCACCATTCTCCTAAGAAAATGAAGAAACTCCGTAAATATGAAACTATGATATATTAAAAACTCGGGAATAAGAAATAGTTCTTACCGGAAGCCATCTTCGTCCTTCCCGCTACTGCGGATTTATTACCGAACATGCCTTTCGCATCGCGGAATGCTAGAAGTTTGTTCCCGATGTTGTCGCAGTCATCGTTAGGAATAGCCGCTCAAACACTTATGTAACCGCCGTAAGATGCTCGGGTTGCTTGACGATCTCCGGATTATATTGAAATTTTGGATTTAGATAGTAAACTACAAGATAAATAATCATAGATATAAATTAAAAATTATACAACGACGTTCACAAAGAATAAGTTAATTGAGTAATACCTGCTTGGTGTAACGGATGATCAAGTTGTCTATTCCATCTCTCAACCGCAATGTCAACCATCCACTGCTTGTTTGGGATGCTTTCCAACTTCTTTTTCATTAAATCGAAGACGTGGTACATCAAACCCATCGTTGGAATAACTTCTGTATCAACGAGACGCAAAGCAGAGTACATAGGCTCGAACACCTTGCACACGCTATCAATAATGGAACCAAAAGTTGTTGTCCAATATTTTTTACTCCATAAATTGCCCAGCTGCAGTTTGACGGAGGGAACATCGGTCCCACAAATCCAACGTGAACATCTTCTTCAACCCCGGTCGATTGCTCCTGAGACTCGTTAGGGTCAAGAAGTTCGTGGCGAATCTCGTCGCATATGGACGGATTAGCTCTCCTTGTCCCTCTTCTCGCATCTTCGAGAGGACTATCCCATGATTGTAGATCAACTTCGTCACTTCTCTACAATTCTTAACAACCTCGGCGATAATCGCTCGTTTTTCCACGTCCTCGAGCATCAAGTCTATACAATGTGCGGCGCACGGAGTCCAATACAGATTATATCGACGAGCGAGTTTCATTCCGGCTTTCTTGTAAGCTGAACCATTACCAGTAATAATCTGAACAACATTGTGTTCTCCGACTTCTTTCACAACGGGCGACGGAATCTTATAGATGTACAAATAATTCTTGATATCATCTGACGCATCAACTGACTTCAAAAAAACAGTCTTACCCGCCGAGTACACCATAGCATTTATGATGCTCAAATGTGTTGGTCCCGTCCATCCGTCCGACATTATGGTGCATCCATATTCCTTCCACACTTCCCGTTGCTGGTCAATGTACTTCTTGACGGACGCAACCTCGTCTCTCAAATAGGTGTTATAAATCTCGTACGGAGTCGGAAGCGGGATACCTGGACATGTGAAGTTTGAAAATGAAAGTACAATTAGACACGATAATACTTGTCAAATTAAAATCGGTACTTCAAAATTCAAATACATGAGTCTTACCAACTGTCACGGCTTCATTGATCATGTGTCGAAAGTGCGGCGACTTTACTTTGTTCGCTGGTATGTTCTCATGGATGACGTAGCTACTAACGGCTCGTCCTAGACGTTGATTCAATTTAGGATTTGTGATTTCCGGAATAGTAGGTTGTCGTCCACTATCTGGCCGAAAATGAGGTGGTGATGGTGAAATCCTGGAACCCCCACTAGGTCCAGATCTCCAAGCATCCGGCTGTGTCTCTCGACGGCTTCTTTTAAGAGCTTGTATCATATCACGTTCGTATTGTTGGTCGGGGTCAAACTCTATGTGAGTCGGTCCGAAGCGTCCGGCCAAGTGCTCGTCTACGGTTTCATCAAGGACGGCCTTGCTTTTCTTCTTCTAGAGAGTCGCCGCTTGTAACGCTAACATCTCTTTGCGTACTTCTGTAGGAACACTCGGACATTTCTTCACGTTTTTCTTCGGATCGTTTCCACTTAAGTGTAACTTCATCCGTGTGATTCTTGTTGGGGAATCGAGCGCGCATCAGACACGAACAATCGCTCTGATGCGACTCGTTTGAGATGATTCCACCATATAACCATATTAATGCGGAAAAATAATTAATTACGCTGATCATAAGCTAATTAAATTATGGTTATAATTAACAAGATCTAGTTATGTTTAATTAATTTAATTCACGAGAGCATATTTATCAAGCAACCGATTTGAACGTAAAACGAATACTTACATTGATTTTCGGTTCAGCTACAGAACGCTCCAAACCAATCGCGTACTCCTTGCGTTGTCTTGATGAAGAACTCGAGGATGACACCTTAATCTTCCAAAACGTAATCTCCGAGACGAATAAGAAAGATGAGTGGGCACAGTCTTTATCTCACTAGATCACGAAACTAGGTGTTTCGAGATCTCGCGCTTATTTTACTAAGAATGGAAACAAATTTCCGAGGGAAAGAGAAGCAGAAGTGCACGGCCAAGGAAGGCTAGGATGCACGAAATTTTTCACAAAAATTGCTTATTTTTGCCTTCTCATGAACCCCTATTTATAGTAGTAAAATGAGATATTCATGGAATCTTCCATAATATTTTATTTTATTTTATTGTGTTCACACTGGTGGATTAAATCTAGGCCATTGGATCTCAACAAGTGAATCATACTTTTTCTCTCATCCATCAGATCAATATCTATGGGATATTATTCTCTATTTAAATAGAGAATATTTTATTTAGTGACATAATAAAGGAGAATATATTATTTCCCTTTAAATATATTATCATATATTCTCCTAAATACTTTCCTTTAAATAAGGAGAAAATATAGGACAATATCTTATATTATTATCTCTCCTTTATTTAAACAACTAAAGAGAAAATATTGGTAAATACCAATATCATGAAATTCGGATTTGATGGAACACGGCCAAGGGGATCTGCGCAACACCCTAGTGCCAAAACCCTAAATCCGATTTTCATATTTTGTGCAAGGCCCAATTGCTTAAAACCCAATTAATTATTTATTTACTTGGTCCAACAATAAACAAATAATTACTAATTGTTTATTTACTTGATCAAACAATAAATAAACAATTCTACCATAAATATTTATTTAATTCTGCGAATACCCGTTTTCCAGAATTAATGTTGTCAATCACAATTACAGCAAGTGAGATTAATAATGATAAACATTATTATACAAAAGTTCTTATCCGCCTTTATCAGAACCGAATCGGGACTATGGACCTAGTAATAGAAGCTTAACAAATCCGATGAAAAAGACGAAATAGTCCTTTCTCTTTTTCCATCGATTCGTCTAATCTTGGTCAAATACTCCACCTTGTAAGCCAAGACTGAACTCTCCTTTATACTAGAATTATATTTACTCATCGTGACGAGTGTCCACAGATATAGTCAGTACGTGATCAAGATCCTCCATGTTCAACCTGTGTCAAGAGAAGTCAATTTTTCCGTTATACTTCTCTTGATACATATCAGCCCTAAGCATTGTTGTTTCCCCAGCGAAAGATTCTTTCGAACGTTACTTACTTCGAAAGTGCTAGCAATCTATCGGTTCTGGAATCAACCCTTAGGTGAGTGAACATTAACCTTCTTTCAGGAAGGCTGGATTCCGTATCTGTAAATCATTTCCCACTCGAATTATGCTCTGAGAAAACTCCCAAGACATGAGCTGTGATTAGCATGAATAGACTTTTAGCGAATGAGTCAAAGAACTCAGTAACATAACCCAGTGTCCATGATCACTTCAGGATTTAGATCAAGTCTCACTGTGACCATCATAGTGGCCTCGGTTAGTGTGTCGTAACGGTCCTTAAACGACACATCTACAACCAAGACCTGTCCAAGTCGTACACTTACCACAAGTGTAGAATGCTTCCACATAGTGATCAGCCTTCACCTATGTGTTCCACATATATGACTTTAGATATAGCTTTCCAGGCGTATATCAGTCATCGACCTCGTTTTAGCTCCCCGCCCGAACTCAGGTGCCCAGCACGTGACTCAGTTTAATACGGAGGCTATGGAAGATAGTTGTTATTGATTCTAATTGTTTAGAACTCAACTCACTAATCATATAATGCTAATAAAGTAATCTTATTATCGAATTTAGTAATCATTTATTCATTATCTTCAAGTGGGCAATATTCCTAACAATTCTCCCCCATCCCCCCCCCGTAACGTGCCCACAATAATTGCACGTGAAGTGGTTTGAGTTTGTTGCAGCTGGGGTGCAATGCTTATGAACTCCTTCCTCGCTCATCTTCGATATACCTGCATATTGAATTCAACATTTCAATCCAATTTCAACTTGTCAAAAAATTCTAATCAAACTACTTTCATTTCAATATGTCAACAAATTTATTTCAACATATTAATAAATTATAGTCAAACTACTTTCATTTCAATTCAAAACGTAACAATTTCATTTCATAATCAAACTAATTTAATTTAAACATGTCAACAAATTTATTTCAACATGTCAATAAATTCAATTCTCACTACTTTCATTTCAGTTAAAAACGTAACAATTTCATTTCATAATCTAATTTAAACATGTCAACAAATTTATTTCAACATATCAATACATTCTAGTCAAACTACTTTCATTTCAATTCAAAACGTAACAATTTCATTTCATAATCAAACTAATTTAATTTAAAAATGTCAACAAATTTATTTCAACATGTCAATAAATTCAATTCTCACTACTTTCATTTCAATTCAAAACGTAACAATTTCATTTCATAATCTAATTTAAACATGTCAACAAATTTATTTCAACATATCAATTAATTCTATTCAATATCTCAACATGTGAATAAATTTTCATTTCTAACATAAACATGATAACTAAATTTCAATTCAAACGTTTCTACGCCTAACAAAATAAAATGTAATTAAAAATTTAAACACATAATATTACTTAAAAAAAGAGAAATAAAAACTTGAAATTCTGTTTTTTCAGTTACTGGAAAAATTCAATGTTCGCCGGAAAAAATGGTGTTTCGCTGGAAAAATTCAAGGCCACCGAAAGTTCTCCAAAAAATCTGAAAAAATATATATGATAGATCGTCACATTACAAATAACATTCATGAAGACGATTATATGAAAAAAAAATCAAATTACTCAGTAAATTGAAGATACAACTTTCAGAATCTAGGGTTTAAAAAAGAAATCAAATTTCCTTCAGATCCGAGGAATTTCGTCGAACAAATGTTGATTTTTTACTTCACCGTGACGAAACGAAAGGATATTCGCCGATTGTCCTGAAAATTCGCCGGCGAATGAGTCGTCTTCTTCTCCTCTTCGCTTAGTCGAAAGTCATTTTTTTTTCTTTTCCTTCGATTTTCGTGGAAATAAAGGAGTTTTAATACACAAAACTGAACGACAAACGACGGCTTTTGACGACCAAAACGGCATGTCGTTTTCTTGAATTTCGAACGACAAAAAACGAGAAAACGATATACAACGCTGTCGCTCGTCGTTGACTCACCGACAAGGAATTTCCAGCCGAAATTCCAGGAAATTCGGCGACATTTTAAACAATGACGAGGAACGCATTTTTGCTATGCTACTAATACTTGCTCCGGTATTTTGCCCCGCCTGGCTGAGGAAGAATTTCGGGGCGTAAAACAAAAAAAATATGACGGGTGGCATACTATATTTTTTGGTTCTAAGCAACTGGTTTGATTGGTTTTTTTTTTCAATACCCCATGTGGCCGTGTTTCACAATTGGGGAATTGACACAAATAATACCATCTCAATGTCACTTACAATATTTAGCCCAAAACCAAAAAATTGACAAAAGTAATACCAAAGTTTAGTGAGAGAAATAAATGTTGACCCAACTATCCCCAACCCTATTCTCAACCCCTAGAACTTCTCACGCTAAAAACTTAGACTCATTTGTTTTCCTTCTTCTTCCTCACGCCCAACAAAACTGAGACCCATTTATTTTCCTTCTTCTTCCTCACGCCCAACAAAACTGAGATGATATTTTTTGTTTTCCTTCTTCTTCTTCTGAAACCCATTTGAAACCCAACGTTTTTCTTCTTCTTCCTCGCCGAAATCTGCACACGTTGTCGCCGGAATCTCTTCTTCTTCCTCTGAAACCCATTTGAAACCCAACTCTCAATGTAATAATGATAAACTTATCTAAAACCCGAGCTTGAAGTTTGTTTTCTGAAAATCAAAAGTGGTTGTTCAATATTAAAGATCCAAGCTCATCTTCGTTCAAATCAAAGATCCAAAATTCTTCAAACAAATTTTGGTAAGTTCTTCCTATCTTTAACATACAAGAACATGTTTAATTGTTTTGATTCATGTTGAAATAGGTTCCATTGTGTTTGAGTGTGATTTGTTTGTCAAAATGGTGTTTTTTGTTGAATTCCCGATTTTTCTAGGGTGTCACGAAGTGGATCCAGTTCGTGACACTTCCCGATTTTTCCAGGGTGTCACGAAGTGAATCCAGTTCGTGACACTTCCCGATTTTTCCAAGGTGTCACGAACTGGATTCACTTCGTGACACTAGTGTCACGAACTGGATGTTTTTCCATGTTAATAACCATTTTTTAATACTCATATCTAATACGAGTGAACGTATACAGCTATGGCGGAAATATGTTTATATGCTAAGCATAGCGGGAAGTGGGTAAAATCGGGCGTATATCAAGAGGGTGGTTTTCTTACGCTTTTACTTCCTACCAATTTGAATTACCAAAGTTTGATGCAAACATTGTATGCTCGGTTGAACGTGACCCCTGCAACGCATTCAATCAACGTCAAACATGAAGCTGACGGGCTCATCCGGCGGGTAGACCTAAGAAGAGAAGGATTCCCTCTCTTGAAGAATCTGATGCCCCGCTTCATAAATGTTCCCGTTGTGGAGGTGTAGGTCACAATAGAGCTACGTGTCGCAACCCAATTCCACCAGAAATGAGGGCTTCGGGGATGTGTCATTGGTTTGGTTTGTAATTCGACACGTTTTATCCTTGAATATCTAGAACTTCCTTGGTGTTTTGCTATGTATTACATTTTGAATGTTTTGAACTTTATTGGTATTGAGTTTATTGTTAAAAATGGTTTATAAAACAATCTCATGTTGACTCGAAGTGATCTCAGTCCGTGACACTAAGGTCACGAAGTGATCTCAGTCCGTGACACGTCTGTCACGAAATGAGGTCAGTTTGTGATACATAAATTGATTTCGAAACAATACATAAAATTCTAAGATGTCAAGACAATACATAAAGTTCTAAGAATACATATATACAGTTATAAACACATGCGTACAATCATAAACACATAATTTTAAGTTGCCTCAACATTAACATTTCCACGCGTGTGTAGTTTTAGCGCTCCGTGTCGGTATAATTCGGTGGTCATCTTCTGTCGATACATGATCATGTCCTCCTGTTTCAAATCAGATAATGGAAGGTCGTGCGCCAAAAACTCGATAGTCTTCATCATAAACATGCCACAATCATTTCTGAAGGAACAAAAAACGCATGCTTTAATTAAAATGTGTTATTAAGAATGTAAAATTAAGAATTAAAAGATTTACCCATTGTCTTGTTGTGGCATTTGATCGTAGTGGACGACCTAAAATATTTCTCCATTGGAGAGTAGAACGCCGGCGACATGCAGAACATATGGCAAAATGGTAGTACTGATATAGTTCATCAATCTGTGACACACCTGTCACGAAGTCAGCGAGTTCGTGACACATCTGTCACGAACCAGGATCCAAATGAGTTTGTGACACTCACCTTTCGGGAAATAACAGTGGTAGGACTCTCCGAGGAGGCCGCAACGCCCGAGGACTCAGTCTTATTTTTTGCCTATATCAAACACAAAACAAAATCAAATAACCATACATTGCTCTAATTAAGTCACTTAATTTTTATTATACCTTCTTTATCTTTGGTGGTGCGACGATGAACGCGTCGTCTTCGTCGGAACGCTTGGACGGAGAAATTATTTTCCTTTTCGAAGCCGTCCTAGTACTTCTTCGTACACTTTTTGAGGCCTCCTCGACCTTGGTTCCTTTAGACTTCGTCATTGAAGATAAATCCTAAAACAAATCAAGTCACCAATTTTCAACAACTTCAAGACCAAATACAATCCGAGAACACAAAATACATCAATAATTCAAGACCAAAAGACTTCAATAATTCAAGGAATAATTCATGCAATAACACAGAAATACACACAAACACACACTCGCCCAAACACATACAAGTTAATTAACACAACAAGGTAAACTAGAAAAAGACTCTTAACACAACAAGTTAATTAATCTCACACACAAACAAACACATACAAAAATTAATCCGGAAACAAATTAAGCCGGCAACAAATTCAATAATCCCAACAATACCGAAATGGGTCGTCGAAACAAACATGCAACTCAACAATCCGGCGACCCATTTCGGATCAACAATCATACCCAATCTCAACAATTCGGCGACCCAAATCAAACACATACCAAAATTCTGGTCGCCAAAATCACAATCAAGGTCATACCTAATCTCCGACCTAAATCAAACCCAAACCAAAATGTTGGTCGCCCGCCCAAATCAAACCCATACCTAATCTTCGACCCATAACAAACCCAAATCAAAATGTTGGTCGCCCGCCCAAATCAAACCCATACCTAATCTTCGACCCATAACAAACCCAAACCAAAATGTTGGTCGCCCGCCCAAATCAAACCCATACCTAATCTCCGACCCAAATCAAACCCAAACCAAAATGTTGGTCGCCCGCCCACATCAAACCCAAATCAAAATCAAAACTAAATGTTGAGCCAAGATCAAACACACACAAACAAAGTCATACCTAAATGTTGGGTTGCGCCTAGGTTGAGTTCGCGTGGGTTGTGCCTTCGCCCGAGATCTGTGTTGCGTGTTTTGTTGAGTTCGCGTGGGTTGTGCCTGCACCCGAGATCTGTGTTGCGTGTGGGTTGAGTTGCACCTTCGTCGAGAGCTGGGTCGCCAACGGAAGAGAGAGAGAGAGTGAAGAGGATGGGTTCCGCGTTTTTCACCGAGAAAGAAAGAGAAAGAGAGGGAGAGAAAGAAAGAAATATGTGACCGACTGAGAAGAAGATGAAGAGAGAGCGAAATCGTGGGTTGGGTTGAGCGAAATCGTGGGTTTGGTTGAGTGAAATCGTGGATTGGGTTGAGCGTGGAGGTTGAACGACCGAGTGAGAAGAAGAAGATGAAGATGAAGATGAAGATGAAGAGGTGTGCGTGGGATGTTTTGAGAAAAAAGAGGGAATTGGTTTTGGGATGGTTTTTTTTCGTTTAAATGAATTTTGAGTAGAGATGGCAACGGGTACGGGTAAAGCCGGGTACACCTATTCCGTTACCCGTACCCGCTATAATTTTTTACCCGTTACCCGGACCCATTTACTCGGATTTTAAGACGGGCCGGGTAACGGGGATACCCGCCGGGTAAGCGGGTTAAAAATATTAGACCCGTTACCCGTTTACCCGGTTTAAAAAAAGGTAGCGGGTCGGATAGACCCACTCACCCGTTTACCCGTTTATAAAATAAAAATCTATCAACAATATAAAGTTTAAAAATAATAAAATTTAGGTGAAAAATATCTAAGTGCTACTACAAATTGATTATCTTCATTGTAATTTTGGTCATCTTCATTGCAACATATAAAAATTTATTATCTTTTTAAATATTTAAAAGTTAACGGGTCGGGTCCCGGGTGACCGGGTATGGATGACTATTCCGTTACCCGTACCCGGATCCGTTAAAACCGTAACGAGTATTACCCGTTTACCCAAAAAGAACGGGTATTACCCGGGGTAACGGGCCGGAACTCGGGTAGCGGGTCAAATTGTCATCCCTAATTTTGAGGGTATAATAGTCTTTACCCATTGGTCTAGGTACTACATCTGTCAAATTTTTCATTTTGAGCTATATTTAGTAAGTGACATTCATTTAGTATTATTAGTGTCAATTTCACTTCACAATTTTAAAAAGTGAGAGTTTTATTTTGCATCGTCTAAAAAGGGATTCGAGTCATTCTCTTTGACTATGCTTTAGTGCTTTACAAGCTCTACGATGGAAGTGTAAGGGTATAATTGGCAGAAGAAACAAAATGAGAGTATTATATTGAAGTTTACTTGTATATGACATAAAGGTCTTGCCCATTTCCGTAATTTCACAAAATGAAATGGCCTCGGACACGGTACGTATACTCTGTAACGAGAAGTCGGAAAGTTAATAGTCTAGTGGTCTCGTCTTAACGCCAAACCCTCTCTCACTGAATATCTTCGGCGATTCTTTCAGACCGGACAAAGGAAAAATGAGTTCGAGAGAAAAGCGCACGACCGAAACCACGCCTCAACTCAGCAGCGTCATCGTACGCCCACCGGCCAACGATATCGGCGACGGAGACGACTCCGGCGAGACCCGCCGCTACCGTCACTCCAGATCCGAGCGGCGCTCCGGCGAGTCTGGTTCGTCTTTTTGACTCGTTCTTTTCGTGTTCGAGCTTTGATCGAGCAAATTGCTAGCCTATTATATGGAGTTCGGAATTTATATTAAATGTAGTTGCTGAAGATTTTAAGTTCAGAGCTGTGTTTGGGAGGTTAAGTTTACTCTCTGGATTGTTAATTTGCATCAGGTTTGAGTTGAATTTTGGTACATTTTTTAAGCATTTTTGTCATTGTTGAAATCATTGTGGTTTGCCATTGAGGACTATATAATGCAGGTATAGGCGTCTTAGCATGCAATCTGATGTTTTACACGCCTTTTGTTCTTGGAGAGTGTTTTGGCTTTGTAAATTACAATTCTCAGGTCGAACTTTAGTTGCAGTTTAGAGTTTAGAGTGTCGAACTTTAAATAAATTTTGGTGTTTATGTGTTTACAACTTTGGTTGTTTGCCTGATAGAAATCGAATCTGGAAGAAGGCATGTCGATTTTGGTGTTAGTGCAGTCTTGGATCATGCTTTTAAGGAACGCTTTATTACATGATTTTTTAAGACATTAACTGAATAATGGTATCAATAATTTGGGTCGTGTGCTTAATAAGCCATATCGGAGTAGAAGTTTGCAAAAAATAGTTCATTAATGAAAATTTCTGTAGTATCACGTAGTCAATGTTGAATTCTAAAGTTGCGTGATCTATTCAGTGAGAAATCTGTCACGTTTTGTTTCGTCTTTGTTTGGTTGGTCAAGTGCTGGGAATTTGGTGCTTATGCTACCCGGTTGTGACATTTGATCATTGAATATGTTTGTTGGTTATCTACAAAGAACAATGGTTTAGTTTGTATTTTTTTTCCTGGTTAGCCGTGGGATTTTCAGTTATCTGTTTTCCTCTGGCTGTTAAGTAGTTTTGGTTCGGTTTCTTATCAGTATTTGAGCATTTAAATTCCCATGACCTCAGGAAATTTCAGCAGCGAATGTATTTATCACACTGTGTGTGGTGATTGGTATAGAAAGCAGCGATTGTACTCTTAGGACTGTTTGTCGGATGATGTTCCATCCCTTCATGAACAAAGTTTTCTTTTAATATATATATAACAAAGTTGAATCAAGTAACTTGTTGATTAATTTTTTTTTTTTAACTTGTTGATTAACATTGGTCTTTGTTGGCTGTGCTTTATTTCCATTTTGTTTTATTTTGTTATTGCTACATATGGGTTGTAGCAATATGCATAAAAATCTGTTTTACCCATGATGCGCCTTCATTTGCATATTGCAGATCTTGCTTAAGATATTATTTTCTTAGTACTATTTGAGAGATATTTCAAGTTGTGGTTACTCCTGAAAGATGGTGAGAGGTTGGTTTTGTGTATAACATATCTTTAAAATGCGAGGCAAGTGACAATGGTAGATGTATGTGGCTGTTGAATATAGGATTCTGAAATGGGCTGGTTTGGAAGCAAAAAAAGGCTACTATAAAGTACCATGTGAACTTCATGATCTGTTCCCTTTACTTTAATTTTGATAAGAGAATTTGTACGTTATTTGAATTGGCAATTTGGGACCCCCCAGGACCGGAAAACTCCATCTTCTATAAGTAGATCATATTATTCAATTTTCTTCCAAGTTTAGTTACCTATCTTTAGATTTTACGGCCTCGTTTCCAGGGCGTAAAGTACGCGCAGCTTCTAATTCTCCTGGACGGCAAAAAAGATGCGCGGATCGCCGTCACAATCATGAATTCGACCGTTCACGCAGCCGCGAGGCCGGCGGCTCGAGGAGCGCCGGAAGATTCTATGGTCGGGAAAGAGGCGGTGACAGGCCATTCCGCAGAGGCCCTGCTCGTCCGGACCTTAGAGGCGAGCCCATAAGCAGAAGCAATCTGAGCGTGCGGCCACAGGGAGGCAATTGGTATTGCCCGGACCCCTTGTAAGTCCATAATTCTCGTGATATATATTTGTCAATGTTTTTTATTTATTTATGATCTACGTTATTTAAAACAAAAACAATGGTTTCTGCAGAATGTGTCATAAGATGTTACGCTGCCATAGTAGATATTAATTTGGGACACTTCACCGTTTACCAAAAAAAAAAGAGGCGTCAACACCCTCCATTTCATTTATAATAATAATAATAATAATACAAATAATTAATAAATAAAAACATTACCAAGCAATGCCATAGATTTCTTTGACTCTGCTTGATCGTCAACTTTCTCCATCAAACTTTAGATGCAGGCACTTGAACTTTCCGAGACGAGATATCTGCCAAGCCTGCCAATTTCCTAGGAGGAGTTACCCGCCGCTCCCGGAACCCCTCCCACAGCGGTTTCGCAGCCCTCCGCGGCCCCTGAATCGCTTCCCCAGGTCGCCTTCTCGCGTGTTCTTCAGAGACGCCCCCAGAGAGTTCGGAGACGACATTCTTCCGCCTCCTCCGAGGCACGATGACGACAGGTTCGCCGATCACTATCTGCACAGAGACAGACCGGAGTATCTGTACGATCATCACTACAGAGGAACGCGTTTCGGGTTCGAAAGGCCAATATCGATGTCTCCGCCGCCGCTTTTGCTTTCGGATCACGGGCGGCCGTGGTGGGGACGTGACGTTGTCTGGCACCACCCCGGGAACGCTTACGTGGATCGAGACCGAGATCGCTTAGCCTATCGATGAGCGTCAGAATATATATATATATATATATATATATATATATATATATATATTTGCCTTCTGTTTAAATGAGACTTTTGAAACAGTTTTAAGTTTTAGATAATCGGATGTGCGAGGACGAGAACATAGCTTTGAGACAGACTGGCTGTCTTCTGAGTTTTTTTGTTTTGGGTCCTCTATGCACATTAAATTTTGTACATTTGCTAGTTTGAGAGCAGGTTATAAAGGTATGTCCTTTTTTTTTCTTTAAATATATATATATATATATATATATATATATATATACATATATATATATATATATACACACACGAAATTCCTTTGGCCGGATTGTTTTCTTATTCAATTTATTTTGTTTCATAATGTTCATATTCTATATTTGATATTGTTACCACTCCATCTCTTCTCTATTGATTTTTTTTTCTTCCATTTATTGCGAAATAGACATCTATCATTAATTGTAATAGTAAAGATTAACCATATACTCTTTTTTTTTTTTTTTGAAAACCCAAGTATCAGGTGAATTCATTAAGGCAAATCTGCCAAAGCTAAAACAAGCAGCTCAGGGGGAACAACCTCCTCCCAAACCAGGTTCGAGTCTAGGCTTAGAGCCTTTTTAGCTAGAGAATGAGCGACACCATTACATAAGCGGGAATGAAAAACAACATTACATAGATCAAACTGATTAGCTAGGTGGTGTGCAGCATCTATGAGAAGACCCTCCTCTGTAGATTGGCGTTTCTTCGTGTGAAAGAGGGCCACCGCAGCGGCGCAATCTGTTTGCACCAGGATTCTTCTGTAGCCTCTGTCCAGAGCGAACTTCAGCCCCTTGATTACTGCGTACAGCTCAGCCATGAGTGGAGAGAAGGGGCGAGCGCAGGGGAAAGAGAAAGCTCCTCGAACACGTCCCGTCTCCGTCCTGAGAATACCACCGAATCCACACCTAGCATGTGTCTCGAGTGTGGCTGCGTCTACCGATATCGCAGTCACTCCTGGGTCTGGTGGCGCCCATTTTTGGCTACGGTTATGGGTACCTACTTCCTTTGCCTCCGGACGGTTGGCCATCCGGAACTCGTCAAGGTAGTGAGTGGACCAATTTATGAGCTCCATCAGATTGCCCCCTTTACCATTGTGAAGGGTGTCGTTACGACGATTCCACGCGCTCCACATCAGGGTCACAAAGACCTCGAAATTTTCCGTCGAAAGGCAGCTATGTATGTGCATCAGCAGGCTGATAATATCTTCTCCGAAGCAGCCTTTTATGTCCCCCCACCAACCTGTAGCTTTCCACATCGGCTTGATCTCGCGGCAGCTCCATATTGCGTGGAAAACCATCTCCGAGGTGATCTTACAGCGGGGGCACCTGGTGTCCACCTGGATACCTCTCTTGGCCAGACTGGAATTCGTCGGGATCCATCCTCTCGCCACCCTCCAAACGAACATCCGGATTTTCATGGGAACACTAAGCTTCCAGACTCCTTTCCACCAAGTCGTTGTCGGCCCTGGATTCGAAGAGCTCCCTCCCTCGTGTAGATCGTTCAAGAGCCTGTACCCACTCTTAACTGAATAGTCTCCGTCCTGGGTAAAATGCCAGCAAAGTTCATCCCTTCCCTGTAACTCTCCATCAGGGATTTTTAAAATTTCAAGAACATCTTCGCCGAACACCAATCTCGGAGAAGCTCCAGGTTCCACGAACCGTCTTGAAGCTTGAGGTCTGCAACAGTAACACCCACTGGAATTCGGTTGTCGAAGCGGACTATAAAATCCCCCGATCTCGGGATCCATCTTCCCGAGCGAGCCTCAATCGAATCTCCGGAACCAATTCTCCACCTTGTTCCTCGTTCGACAACTCTTCGGTCCCACAGTAGTCCCATCCAGATGCTAGAGGCATGAGAAGATTCCGGAGCAAGAAGGATAGTCGTGTCGGGGAAGTAGCATGCCTTGAAGATCCTGGTTGCCAAAGAGGAGGGTGTCTTCAGCAAACGCCAAAAACTCTTCGCCAGAAGAGCTTGATTGAACCACAGCAAGTTCCGGAACCCGAGCCCCCCGGCCTCTTTCCGAAAACACAATTTCTCCCAGCTACCCCAGTGCATCTTTCTTTTTTCCTCACTGCTGCCCCACCAGAAATTAGCATCCATCCGATGGAGGTCCGAGATGATGCTAGCCGGGAGCTTAAAACAATGCATAACATAACTGGATATAGCTTGGAGAACAACCTTTATGATTACCTCTTTCCTGGCCAAAGAAAAATAGTTGCTCTTCCATCCCTTCACCTTATTCCATACTCTCTCTTTGATGTACCGGAAGAGTTCTGCCTTGCTCCTTCCCGTCGTCATTGGAAGACCAAGGTACCTCTCATGGCCGGGAGAGATCTTCATTCCCATAACCCGGGCTACCTCCTCGCTCTGCTCTTTAGACACCTTCTTGCCAAACCACACGTCCGACTTCTCGTAGTTGATCACTTGTCCGGGGGCTTCGGCGTAAAGTTCGAGGCCGTGTTTAACTGCCAGACCCTCCCGAACCAAGGCTTTGAAGAAGATCAAACTGTCGTCGGCGAAGAAGAGGTGGGAAACATGAATCCCCGGTCACCCAAACTTCACGCCCGTGATTGCTCCCTCGTTCTCCGCTTTCCGAAAGATGGCCGAAAGACCCTCGGAACATATTAGGAAAAGAAATGGTGAGAGAGGATCTCCTTGTCGGAGCCCTCGATGCGGCTTAATGTCTCCTTTCAACTCCCCATTAAGCACAAATGAGAACCTCACCGACCGCACGCAGCTCATAACGAGGGAGACCCATCTATGCTCATAACTCATCCTGATCATCATCGCTTCCAAAAAGCTCCACTCGACTCGATCGTATGCTTTTGACATATCGAGCTTAAGGGCACCAAAGAAGCCAATCCCGAATCTTCCTCTTCTCATCGTGTGCATACCCTCGAATCCGATCATAACATTATCGAAAATTTGTCTCCCGCTCACGAATGCACTTTGGTTCTCTGAAATAATCGCATCCATGGTAGGCTTCAGGCGGTTTACTAGACACTTCGATATAACTTTATACATCACGTTGCACAAGCTAATTGGTCTGAAATCTTGGATGCGTCTCGGTTCCTTACACTTAGGAATTAAAGTGATTGATGTCTCATTCAAGGATCCGAGCTCACGACCCTCGTTGAGAATTTCCAAACACACCCGAGTATACTCTTATCTGATTGAGTTTTTCACCTCTAAGAAAAGCCAAAATTGCTATATTATGACCTGTACAATTTCAATGGGATCGCAGATCGTCCTTGTGATAGGTCATGCCTGTATCCGAAAGCTTCAACTTTTTTTTAATCTGATCGCTTTACGAAGTTTTTTATTTGAATTTTTTTTTCAAAACTACTGATCATGATTTGTATTATTCGTGCATACAAGTCTTTGATGTAATGTCGTATATTTTGAAACTAATAATGTCATTATTTCGTATAAGTCGCTTGAGCCATCAATTTGCCGCTAATTGGGTACAAAGCCTCGCCATTATAGAAATATTATCATAGAACAATGTCAAAAGTAATCTTCGATGATGAATAATCAGTACTATACATGTGTGATTTAAATCATCATTTGATTTAAAATATCGCTTACCGCAGCGTGCCGCACTTCTGATTTTACTGGTAATCTATATATGGCGTACAATATATGGCTTACCGTATATATACCACAATTTTTCAACATACCGCAACTATTATACATAATATATATATATATATATATATATTACATATAAATATAAAAATAAAATATTTGCTATATTTAAGATAAATGCACGGTATTTGATGAAAATTTTAGTTTAAAAATGTGTAGTATGTGCGGTATTTTGCTAAATATGAGTGATATTTACGATATTTGGGAAATTTATGCAATTTTTGCTTAATATTGCAGAAAACTACCCACATCGCGAGATATTAACCTTCGATCTCACGTACGTGCGGGTAACAACAACTCGCGCGAGAAACCCCATCGCGAGATTTAAAACTTGGTTTGATTATCATGTCTTTTAGCAAAACAATCTCTTAAATCTATTCCATAAGGCAACTCAAGACTAACTCATAAACAAAGATAACCAACCAAACGCAAAGATGAATCCTAAGCCCCACACACACAAAAAACCCCTAAAATGATATAATTTTTTTTCTCTCTTTTTTCTAATTGGAATTTTTAGACCTTTTGAAGACATGTATGAAGTTTGATCTCGGCTTCAAGCGATGTACGCCTAAACTCACCATCTTCTTCAACACCTCACATCCATCGCATAAAAAAAGCTCGACGGCCATCCACTCAAGGGTAGTCGATGTCAAAAGCAGGAATTTGATCAAATTCATTTGAACTTTTATTCCAGTGACATAAAAACATTGTGACAAATTTAATATTTGACAATGGCTGCTCCACGATGTCATTAGTGTCCTACTCCACATCTCAATGTTTAATAATACGACATTTTTGTAAAAAAAAAAAACTGCATTTGAAACTCATCAAAATGAATATCATATGCTTATAACATTTTTTAGCCTATGTTGTTTGCATTTCACGCGACGTTCAGCCTATGTTCATGATTGCAGGCATGATTGTCGAGTTGAAGCTTTCACAAAGATTGTTGAGAAGCATATCATATCACACATCAACTCCGAAATGTGAGTTTTCTTCAAGGTCTTTCGTCAACAACCATAGATATGCTTTATTGTCCTCACATCCTTTAGCTCATTCATTCTCTATGTAAACTACGCAAGTGTAGTTGCTATTGTACACGCCCACAGTATTATTTGAGAAGCAAACCACTATGCTCTTTCTCGGATTTGGCTTGAAGATGTCACTACTACGAATATGACCTTTAGAAGCGGGCATCTTTTAGAAGTGACAAGTCACATATAACTAGAACCGACTTATCACTTCTATTTCTTCTTAATAGATTACATATAGTTAAAAAGTGACTTGACGTTTCTAAAGTCACTTCTACATTATGTAATGTTTTGAACAGTTTTAATTGCCCCCTTTTTTATTGAGAAATTGCTTAATTTGCCACCAATTTTATAATATTTTCTCATTTTCCACCAAAACGCTAATTTTTCCCAAAATGCCACCATCTATGTCAACAATGTTGACATCTATGTTTGCTCTACACTATTAGATGTCAACATTGTTGACATAGATGTCTACATTGTTGACATAGATGGTGACATTTTGGGAAAAATTAACATTTTGGTGGAAAATGGGAAAATGTTATAAAATTAGTGGCAAATTAGGCAATTTCTCTTTTTTATTTTGAAAGTCATTAGAAACAACTAGTCGCTTCTAACGTCGATGAGACATTTTTTAGCTAGTGACTTTGTATTATTTAAAGTCGTTGAAAAGAGACATTAGAGCTGGCTTGTCAATTATAAACAAAATAATCGACTATCAAATTTAAAAGCGACATTTGTTGCTTCTAAATGATACTAGAAGTAGCATTTGTGGCAAATGTCACTTCTTAAAAAGTATTTATTGTAGTGTGTTTTTACTTAGAATATGACTTCAAGTCTTCAACCCATAGAGAAAGTATGTCAATGTTTTTTCTAACCTTTTTTTTTTTTTTTGCATGCATCATGGTAAAAAAATTTGGGTTAGACATACAGATCTGCACGAAGAAACTTTTATAATTCATGTCCAAGTTATCGTATTTTGCATCTCAGCCATTGCAAAATACCACCGGATATTAAGAGAAGTTTGAGTTAATATATCAATAGCAGCTAATTACATCCCTTTTGATACCTTTCCAAGAAGCAACCATCAATCCTAACAATGGTCTGCAACCCTTGCTGAAACTATCCTTATACCCTTTCAAACATATATAAAGACTCTCAAACACTATTTTCCATTGAAGAGAGAGGTTTAAAGGAGAGCAATGGAACTTGGGTTTGTTGTTGTCAATTGCTTGCAGTAGTCATCGAGAATAGCATTATGATCCTTCTTCACTGATCCCTCTAAAGTCTCTCCTAGCTTTTTTTTTCTTGGTCTTGTATAACATGGTCTTTGACCTATTACTAAAATTCGTGAGTTGTACTCTCTCGAACTCTTCTTCCCTGATTGCTCATCCTCGTCATTACACAAGCTATCAAGGTTGCTCTTAAACCTTACTCTATCAGACTCGTCGCCGCTACGCTCTATGACATTTTAAACCTATTCACCACAGACTACCATCTTTTTTTGTTTCATCGTGTTCTGCTGATCATCTTGTGAATTTGTGTTCTCCTTCGTCGTTATACGCTTTCAAGTTTGATGATTTTGTATTCCAATTGGGGTCTTTGAATTAAGAAGTCGAAATGTTCTATTCGAGGCTCTAGTATTTTTGTAACTTAATTTTACTGTTTGTTTGATTCTTTAGGGTTCATATAATGTTAAATATAACATTTATTATGTATACTACAAAAAATAATATTTTTAAATGTATATATAAAACAATATTAAATATTTGCTCTAATTTTTTCTCCTTAAAGTTGTCAAATTACAAACAATTCCGTGAAATGAAGTATGAAACAATGTGGCATGACTGATTAGTACATTTTAATAAGGTTTAAACTTTTAGAAACAACAGTGGCTGTTCCTAGTTTTACAGTTTTACTTTGAAAATAATAAAAAAATAAACATTTTTTCTAAAAAAAAAAAAAAAAAAAAAACAATTAATAACTCCTAGTATATTTACTATCCCATGTGATTGAAAGGTACTTAAAACTTAAAAGTCAATACACTACCTAGGGACCCTTTTAGCGCCAAAATTCATTTTTTATTATAATATTTTTTCACTTTTAACGGAGAGGAATCTTTTATTAAAAGTTCCCTCGTAGTTTGTTTTTCTTTCCTGCGATCTGAACACCAATCTAAGCGTGACACGTGTACTAGGAGTAGCTAGAAACAAGTTATCTGCCACGTGACAATATTCAACCGCAGATCACTCACTCCCGTGGAGCCTCGACCACCGAATGATTTCTACTCCATTAGATGCCTCTCCAGTTAATACCCTTTTTTTCCCTTGTTTGTTATCCTACTGAATCGGACGGTCAATCACTCACCAGAGTTCCTTTCTATGAATTTCGCCGTCGGATATATGTTTGAAATCTCAGCCGTCAAAACAAAACAGAGACACGAATTGGACCGTTCAAATATTTACGAAATTGAATTTCAAAAGCTCGGGAGAGAGAGGGAGAGAAAAGAGACGAAGAAGAAGAAGTAGGAGGAAAAAAAAAAAAAGGCAAAGCCCTATGGCCATGAAATTTCTCTAAATATCATCGATACCTTTGCATCTCGAAAGTCTCTATCTACCTCAATCTATATTATCTATTCCCTTTCTGTCACTAGGTTATCTCGTGTTCGCGCTCAGTTCCGAAGATTCGAGCTTTGGAATCGCGGACATTGTTGAGCGAGCTCGGCAGCGAATCTTGAGCTTCCGAAATCGAGAATTTTCTGTGCTTTCGATCCCGAGGACTAGGTTTTCCCGGTTTTCGGATCTGAAAGACAGAATTCGAGCTGATTTGTTTTTATATATTTTTTTAAAAATTTCGGCGATTGTTGGTGAACAATCGGTGGATAATTGTATTCGCTCCCGGTGATTTTAAGATTATTTATTTATTCGCTTGCCTTCGAAGAGTTTTGAATTCGAATTTGTATGGGAGAGGGCGAGGGAGGCGGTTCGCCTCCGAAGAAAGTTCGATCAGATTCCGTGGCGGCGACTGATTTTCCGGCGAAGAAGCTGGCGAGGCAGCTCGATTTCACTGGTATCGGCGGCGTTTCGGGGAGCGTGGTATTGCCGGAACATCCTCAGTCTCAACCGGCGGTACCAACGCCGCCGCCGCAGCAAAGTCAGTCACTTCTGCAGCCTCGGCCGGCGCTGGCAGCGTCGCTTCCATTGACGCCTCCGCCGTCTGTTTCCTCTACGGCCGCGAGGATCTTGTAAGTATTCTCCAGACTTCTTAACGAAGAATTACTTTTTTTTGTTTTGGTGGCGATAGCTTCAGTTTGTGCATACACTCTATGAGAGTTTAGGAGAGCAAATTTGATGTTTTAGAGTTTGCAGTTTGCTTGATTGTTTATTTCTGGGATCCCCAAGATGATGGATTTTTGTGGTGGTTGAAAATTTATATCTTTAATCTAGAGATTGGATTTGAGAGGGTAAATAAAACTCAAAGGTCCTGTGCGGGGAATTTTTTTTTTTTTTTTTTTTTTTTCGCTTTATTTTCTTTCTTTCTTTCTCCATATCTTGGTGAACAGTTGTGTGTGCTATTGGGAGAGTTCTGTTTTCTTTGTGCCTTTCATTACCCATTTTAAAGCTGGGTAATTTTTGTTTTCTCCTTCCTGGATTGCGAAGACCTGAGGTATTTTGAGGGCAAATGTTGTTCCTGTATTCATTATTTATCAGGGGAAGGATAGTTTATTTTATTCTGCAGCTTCCAAAAGTTTCTCAAGGTTATTAATTATGCTGTTCAGATATTGATTCCTCTGTTGAACATGATTAAATGCCTTACGGCCAGTGATTTGTGAGCCTTAAATTCTCCTGGTTTGTGCTGAGAAAATAAAATACAAAGTGTTTCTTCTATGTTTGTAGTTTTAGAGACGCGTCTAAATGGACTGACCATGTTTAATTCCGATCTTCCAGTAGGAAGAAAAAATTGAACATACGCACAAAACATGTGCTTGCTTGCTATTCTGTCGGCATTATCAATTGTAAAATGGGGTTTCTTCATAAATTTATTGAAATTAGTTGTACCAGCCTAAATATTTGTATGAGCTAGTATGCGCAGAAACAGCTTTTAACACAGAAGCTTGTTACTTATATAAATTTCTTTACTAATGAAATTGTTGAATTTATTTATTTTCTCCTTCAGAAAACCCGAATCACCTATAGCAAGATCAAAAGCCAATGAAGTGAAAGATGGTACACCTAAGAAGCAAAAGCAGTGCAATTGTAGACATTCGCGGTGCTTGAAGTTGTAAGTTGAAATAGAGTCTGCAGTGGTCGGAAAGAGCATTAAACTAGAGAGTAGATGATACACAATAAATTCACGAATCACAGTTATCTTGTTAATTTAGTTTTGCTACGACTGTCATTTTACAGGAAGGATAAGGAAGTTGTAACTGTTAGTTGTTTCTGATATGAAGTTTATTTGGCAATGTTGTATCAGGTACTGTGAATGTTTTGCATCTGGAATTTTCTGTGATGGTTGCAATTGTGTCAATTGTTATAATAATGTCGACAATGAAGCGTTCAGACGAGAAGCGGTTGAAGCTACTCTAGAACGTAATCCAAATGCATTCAGGCCGAAAATTGCCAGCAGCCCTCACGGAACACGAGATATTCGGGTAAGTATCCCTTTCTGAAATGAGCTTATTTTTGCATGATTTGCATGTGTAATTCCATTTTCAGGTATTGATTATGCCTGCATAAATTACTGTAGTAAGAACGCACACACACACGAAAACTCTTTTGGAACAAAAAATCATTAGAGCGTGTGCAACAAATGATATGGTTTTGTATCCATTCCATTGTGCATGTCCAAAAAAATTAATATGCGTATTATCAGGCCATTCCAGTTGGGCAATATATGTTTTCTTTTTTCATCAACTGGATGAATTGTATGTGCTAAAACCAGGTTAAGTTAACCTATATAAATGGTTTCACTTGTTTCTTTTTGCACAAGCAAATCAAATTGTATGTTCTCCAGTTTTTGTGTTGGGTAGTTTGTCAATAACACGGACTCCTTTTGAAATTCAGGAGGAGTCTGGGGAGCCTTTGATTTTGGGAAAGCACAACAAAGGATGTCATTGTAAAAAATCAGGGTGCCTGAAGAAGTACTGTGAGTGCTTCCAAGCAAACATTCTCTGCTCTGAAAATTGCAAGTGCATGGACTGCAAGAATTTTGAGGGAAGTGAAGAGAGGCAAGCTCTATTTCACGGAGAACATGGAAACACCATGGCTTATATTCAACAAGCAGCTAATGCCGCCATAACTGGAGCCATTGGATCCTCCGGATTCGCAATCCCTCCAGTCTCCAAAAAAAGAAAAGGTCAGGAACTTTTCTTTGGACCTACAACATCCAAGGATACATCTAATCACAGGATTGCGCAGTATCAACAGGTAAATCTAATTGGCATATGGATACAGAGCAAGTGATTTCGAGAAAAGCTTAATTGATTTGCCTTAATGTTTCCCTTTGTATCTGTTTTGATTTTCTGAACGCTAAATATATATGGGTCTATGAAGGGTTTAAATTGAGCCATCTACAGGCTTCCTGATTCTATACGGTGTTATGGATTGTTTTCAAAGAAATTTTATGTGTTTTGTGTGTGCGTGATCACTCTACTCAACTTGTTACAGAGGATGAACACTTAGAACTGAAGTGCACATTTTTTATTATTATTGGTTTTTTAGGCAAACCATGCCAGAGCTCCAAATGCTTCTTCGTCGCCTTCAGTTTCTGTTGCTCGGCTTGGAAGTACATCTGGACCAGGGCCTTCCAAGTTGACATATAGGTACAAATTGCTCTGCTGTTTATGCTTTATCCAGAAGTTCAGAACTAACTTTGTGATTGTTGAAGATCTTTGCTAGCAGACATCATCCAACCACACGACTTGAAAGAGCTCTGCTCGGTTTTGGTGGTCGAAGCTACCAAGACATTTGCTGGTATGCATTTTGCATTATGCTTGTTTTGTTAGTTTCAGTGTCATTGTTTCTTATGCACATGCTCTCTCTCCGATGCATACCCACCCCCATCCCCGCCCCTTCACAAAGGCTTTATGTGATTGAATATCGATGAGTGAGAGTTTGGTCTCTGGGATTTAATTTTTCATGACGGACCAGCCTAATAATATTGCAGGTTCAGCATGGGAACAAAAAAAGTAAAACATTTTCTAGGTATCTAAACGAGGCGTATTACTATGTTCTGAATCCCGCCGCATGCTTAATGCCTTAACCAAACAATTTTTATCAATCTTTCTCTGCAATATCGTATCACCATAAGGAGAATGGTGATATTTACTACTCCCTTCTGTTTGAAAACAAATATTAAAGTAGTAGTCCTTTGGTATATCTGTATTGGTGTATGGTGTTTTGCTTTTTTAGGAATCTATCGCTTAATTGACTGTGTATATCTTTCAGAGCAAAGAAGGATAACGGAAAAGCGAGCTGAACAGCAGTCAGAAGCTTCCCTTGCTTCAATGGCTCAAGACAGGTTGAAGAGCCAGAAGGAGTCGGATCACGAGAAAGCTACGGCTAATGAAAGTGGCACTGGAAATGAGGCTGATAAAACCGGCCCCAACGATTCGGGTTCAGATGGCTCGGATTCAGCGAAAGGGAGACCAATGTCTCCCGATACGTTGGCATTGATGTGCGACGAAGAGGACACGATGTTCATGACCGGAGCTTCTCCTAGCGCGGCGAGTAACGCTCCCCCGACACTGCCTTGTGGACAAGGCGCGGCAGAGATCTACGCCGAGCAAGAACGGGTTGTTTTGTCAAAGTTCCGAGATAGTCTACAGATGCTGATTTCATTAGGAGAAATAAAAGGCAAGTTAATCCACTATTCATATTTCTGGGAAATATTTTTTGTAGGACACACTATAACTAAAATTTAAAACATAAATTATCAATTGATGATTATGTTAGACTTGTAACATGATCACATGATCGGGATGGGTAAATTACTGATTTTAGTATAAATAGGTTATTAGGGTGAGTCATTAAGGTGCATGAGAAGATTAAGTTAATTGTTGTAGTTTTTTTGGGAGTAGAGTAGTCCAGAAGGATAAAAGATAGATTACTCTATTTAGACTTGATTCTCTTCTAAATAAAGATAGCTACTAAACATGGTGCAGAGTTCTATAATCCGAAACATACAATTCCAAGTCAATAATTTCTATTGGTTACACAGTACAGAGAAATTCTGTTCCTCGTTGGCGAGAAGCGAATCAGGGACTCAGAGAGACACACTGAGCAACGGTGTTTCGAACTTCAAACCTGAGACACGAAATCAGCTGGGTTCTGCTGGGAACGGCATTCCGAAAGCTATTGCGCAATCCACTGCAGCCAAGACCACAGTAACACGGGCGCCATCGACCACCACCGTGCCCAGAGTTGATCTTCTCCCAAAGATCCCGTCTTTCCCCGGAAATGGCGATAGCAGACAAAAGAGTGAAGAAAAACAAAATTTGTAGAAAACATATTTAGAGCAGATGATTGGCCAAAATATATATATAATTTATATATTACTGCATATCTGTAGTAAATTTTCTTAATTTTATTGCAGTTAGAGAGGCAGTAACTACATGATGGCCACAGTGTTAGGAATATTTATTTTAATAATTTTATTTTTCTGATGTAATTTTATTCATCTCTAAATTAGATAACGAGTCAATGTATCCACAGTCCGATCACGTAATATTGTAAAATGCAGAGCTTTGTAATCGTTTAAATTTAAATATTATTTAGGTAATTTAGCATGCCCACCATTTACTAATACTAGTATGAGCTGGGATTGTTTATTCTTGCTTTATCCGTTGCATTAACTTCACGAATGTGTCCAAGGCTCCAAGCCAACTATAGCAATGGGTTTTGAAAATGCACAGCTTGGGGTTTTGAAGCAAAAAATTAAATAAATAAAAAAACTTTGGTTTTTCTACATTTCTTTCTTTAATGTCTATGGCGTATCTAAGCTTATTTCTTAATTATTCGAGAGTTATGCTATAACTTTAACATAAATAATCTAAATGGATCATAATATAGTGATATTTATAATAATTCATATTATGAATGAAAATTGTTTGATTTTATCCTAATGATACAAAATAAGCTATTTAGAATTAGAATCTTAATTTTTTTTTATATTAATATATTGACCAATGTCAAAGTTATATTTACTTTTTAGTTTGTAGAAAATTGTACACTAAAATGATCACTAATCAATATAACATAATTTTATATAAGGAAAATATCACGAGTATCCCTTGTGTTTAATCGAAATGCGAGATTTATCCCCTCTATTTTTAGAAATATCAGACATATCCCTCCAGTTTAATATAAATGACATATGCATCCCCTAAAAAATGTTATATTACAAATATCATCATTTTCGTTTATTTTTTATAAAGAAATAATTTGAAATCCCCTAAATACCCTTAATGAAATAATTTTTTATCTTCTATTCTATATAAAAAAAATTAAATTAAAAAAATTTCTTTATAAAAAGTTAAGGTTTTTTTTTATAAAGAGAGATTTTGATTTTTTTTTTTATTAAAATAGTAAATACATATTTATCCTATTAAGGGTATTTTGAGGAGTTCAAATTATTTTTTTGTAAAAAATAAACGAAAAGGGTGATATTTGTAATATAACATTTTTTTAGGGGATGTATATGTCATTTATATTAAACTGAAGGGATATATCTAATATTTCTAAAAATAGAGAGGATAAATCTCGCATTTCGATTAAACACGAGGGGTACTCTAGATATTTTCCCTTTTATATATCTGAAATTATCAAAGCGTAATTTGCAGTATTTGATTAATTATAAAAATTATTATAATATCTTTTAAGTATTATTAAATTCTTTCTAGTCTACTTGCTCTAGTTTAACACACTTTAATTTCATGCCTTCATGCCCAAGGAACAAGAGGTATACAAGTATAACCCAATATCTATATCTATATATATATATATATATATATATATATATATATATATATATATATATATATATATATATCAATCAATTTCGGTCTTCATAATCACACCAGCTTTAATAATTGAGAAATATATCACTTAATTGTTTCTTAGTTGATGCTTTTGCCATCCTCGACTTGAATACCGTGGGTTTCTCGAAAGATGTTTCAAGTTACTCCTCCAAGGAGCTCTATGGAGTGTATGGGACTAGGAGTTTTCTCATCGTTCATGGTGGTTCGTCAAGTGAAGTAAAGAATGAGGCTAATCTACATTCATACAAGAAAACTAGTTGCTTATCTTACTATGAAAATTGTTGATTTTAAATTTCGGATGGAATCCTACTTACTTGGAAAATAATTTTACTCATAGCAATAAAACTGAAGGGAAGTGTAATTTACAACGAATAAAGTTTTGCTTGATAAAAATTCACTAACCCAAACTTAATCGATTCGGTTCGGTTTTGGCTATTTTTCATATCCGAATCCGAATTTTCGATTTTAAAAAATTTGATCCAATAACCAGTCCAGTTTAGTTTAAAACCGAAATTTGGTTATCCGATTTCTTAAATCCAATATCCGATTTTAATACTCGATTTTCAGAATTCGGTTATCCAGTTGTTTAAAATTTGGATCCAATTTTAAAATCGGTGTAAAAAAATCGGTAATAAATTCTTAAAATTCATAATCACGTCAAAATCCTAGTAAAAATGAGTCAAACATCATAGCGTAGCTATTTATTTTATTTTATTTTTTTTAATAAAAAAACTAAGTTAAATATCTGATATCCTATCGATTTTGCCAAAATTAAAAACCGATATCCGGTTCAATTTTTGAAACTGGATCGATTATCTGAATCCAATTTTTGGTTAGATGACATGGTAGCCATCTTCGGGTTTGGATTGGTTCGATTATCGATTTTATCCAACTTTGGATTATTTTTTGTACAGCCTACCTTGTGATATCAATTCTAGCTTCTTGATAAAAGCTGAAAGACGAAGTTTTCAAAATTGACCAAATTTTACTCAACAATATTGTCCAAAGTACCAAGGATTTAAATACCGTTACCGTTACCGTTCCGAGGTTCATAATTTACTGGTAACCGCTGGTATAGTAAAAGAATACCGGGGAAAACAGGAAAAAAGGAAATCGGTACCGTTGAACTTACCATTACCGTTGAGGAATACCGTCAAATACCGTATTTACCGAATGGAATCCAGAAAAGAAATACACAAAAAACATACAAAGTACGTATGATAAAATTCATAAAATTAAAAATAGTGTATAGTGTTTCAATACATTACCAAATTACAAACACAACAAAAACTAAGTTCAATAGTACAAACCAAAATGATAAAGTTCAACACAATCCACAAAATACCATAGTTCAAATTCAACATAAAAGAAATAAAAAGACTACTCTGGATAACGACCGTATGCAGCGGTCATACAGTAATCATACCAACTTATGTAATGAGCATGTGCACGAAAGTATCTGTCCAAGTGATAGTCGTACTCATATTGAATTGCAGCATCAGACATGGAGTGGAGGGGATAATCTGGAAATGGTCGCACCATGTCGGGAGCTAGAGTTGATGGTGGATAGTAGTCCTGATTGTAACTGGAAGACCCGTCATCATACGAGGACTCCGTGCCTTGAGGACCAATTGATACCGATCCGAAGTTGTAGGACAAGTCATCAAAGTCATTGCTAAACGTAAATGACATGACATGATTCATACATATGCGTCCGTATCATGAATCACTTTTACTAAATTAAATTAGACTAACAGTCATGAATCATATTCACAAACTCTAATTCACAAACTCTAACATATTACCAGATCTAAAGTTCTAAACTAACATATTCCCGGATCTAAATAAAAATTGAAAATAATTCATAAGAAATTCGGAATAAAATAATAATGATTTTAAATATATGATTTTAACCATAATCATCACAAACTAACAATAAATTCAAAGATTAATTTGGATTAATAAAAAAAAAATTAGAAAACATGAACACAAAGTCTAACATATTCCCGGATGTAAAATAAAATTGAAAACATGAACACAAAGTCTAACATATTCCCGGATGTAAAATAAAATTGAAAACAAATCATAAGAAATTTGGAATAAATCAATAACCAAGTTCAACATAACCATAATCATCACAAACTAACTAAAAAATAAAAAAGAATTCGGATTAATAAAAACAAATAGAAAACATGAACACAAACTCAAAATCAACACTAGATTCATGTTCAAAACTACCAATTTATATTTAATCTTCAAGAATTATCAAGAAATTAAAAAAAAATTAAAAAAAAACTCAAAATCATCAAAATACAAATTCACATTGAGAAGCTCACCAATACCAGTGCCTTCTGGCGGTATCTGGAGAAGTTTGGCATTCGGAGCGTCGGTAAGTTGACGGGAAGCTTTGAATGTGGCGGAATTCCAGAAGATTTGCACTGGGTCGCGGCGGTTCCTCGGAGTCACCGGAAACCTCCGGTTTTGGTCATTCCGGTGCCGGACTCTTCAAAAAAACGGGAACCGGACTGGTTCCCGTCCGGTTTCCCCGGAATTTAAATCTATTGGGTCTCCAAATTATCATATAGTTGAAGTTCAAAGGCTGGGATATATATCGTGAGCAAATTATCATATTATTCTCAGCGAAAGTAACCAGCCCTGAAAAACTATAAATGAATAAATACAGTGCGTTGATATTGATTATGAATGTCATGTTATTCCCTTATTTGTAATGAAATATAAAAAGAAACAATAAACCACAATTTCATGGCTGTATTAAGACAGAGAAAAGGATTACAGAACTGTCTTCCCAAAAAAAGGTAAACAAATAAACACAACGGCAAACACGCTCGCAAGCAGACTTTATTACGACGATTATTTATAACTTATTCAACTCAATGCCCACTCTGCAAAGGCCTGGTTTTCACTGCTTACATACGTGCCCTCGAAGAAGAAGAAGAACCAGGTTCACTCTGCATAAAGTAGAACCAGATAAATATGGAGTGTCAGTATTCGGTTTCCATGAAGAAAAAAGTTAACCATATTGCAGTTTATCACATATGGAGGAAAACGAGAAGATAGTTTCTTACCAAAAGCATGCCTTTCATCGCTCGTTCTTCCAAATACTTTGACGGTTTGTAAAACTTGCCATACTTTTCAGACCACTTCTTGAGGCTTGAATAAACATGCTTAGGCCCAACCATGTCAGCCCAGAATACAATACCACCCCTGCAATAAACGATCCGATTGCTTGCTTTAAGATTAGACGCCCAACCAGGTAATTTAATTTTCTATGCCTGTATAATTCGCAAAGAATTTCATGAAATGATTTACCGGTAGGACGGGAAACTCATCCCAAAAACTGAAGCGATATCCAGGTCCGATGCTCGGACTACAATTCCGTCCTCCAAAACACGGCATGCCTCATTTACCACGGGAAAGAGAATCATCTCGAGAATTTCTTGGTCTGATACGGATATTGGCTGTGACCATCATACGATTCAACAAAATACATATTTAACACCAGTAAAAAAATATGTGCTCCAGAAAGAAATGTCTCACTGAGTGCGTTCCTAAATATCTCGAATCGGTTGTGTGTTTTGACACAGAAATAATACCTTTCCACCTGGCATGATGTTTGTCAACCGTCGCGATTCCTCAATAATTGGCAGTACTGAGAGATCGGGCTTTGGCGGGCTTCCCTTTACGTAACTGTAATATCCCTTTCCATTGTTCTTACCTGAAAGCAAACACCACAAGCGCAAAAGACAAGAAAAATAATAAGCATTCGCAAAACAGAAGGAAGAGGTACAGGCAAAAGCATTTCGGAAGTCTTGTCTTACCATTTCTTCCATTTTTCACTAAGAGGTCAACCAATGGGGAATTAAATGTCCGGTCAGGGAATGCAGTAATAAATTCCTTTGCTGTGGCAGTAAATACCCCATAGCCTGCTAAATCTTGAAGCCTGCAATCAGAGTTATTATGAGCAAATCAATATTATCCTCAAAAGCCAATGTGTAGTTGCATCCCATACATTATTAATGGCTAAAAACAAAGCGGAAGTGACAATAGATAAATGAGGGAAAGAAGATTACTGAAATGGACCCAAAGGGAGGCCAAACTTGGTGATCACTCTGTCAATTCTGAATAAATCCACCCCTAAATTGACCAAAACATGAGCACCTTGTGAGTATGGAAAGAACGTTCGGTTGACAGCGAAGCCAGTGCAGTTTCCAACTACAACAGGAACTTTCTTCATGATTTTGCCAACAGTCATAAGATCAAGAATCACTTGTGGTGAAGTCTTCTCTGTACGCACAATCTCCAAGAGTGGCATCACATGGGCAGGGCTTTTATATATAAAAAAAATAAAAAATAAAAAAAGCTATTTCAGCATTTGATTCCGTACAGAATTTTGATCAAATGTATATATGTAAAGAATATTTCACCTGAAAAAATGTGCCCCCACGATGCGATCTTGAGAGCTTGTTTTTTCCCCAACTAGTCGAAGGTCAATGGTGGATGTGTTACTCGCCAATATGCAGTGAGCAGGGCAAACTTTCTCAATCTCACTAAATATCGATTGCTTAAGAGGAATTTTTTCGATGACGGCCTACAAACAGGACAATCTTTCAGCTATTTCCTAACAATAAGACACAATCGATCCATAGGCAGAGCTACCATAAAGAAAATTAACAAATAAAAAGATCCCTACTGCGCAATGTAAATATGGGTCTACCTCTATGACCATATCGACATCCTTAAAGCTTGTGTAATCCAAAACGCCTTTAAGAAGTGAGAGAGCCTTGTCTGCCTTGTCTCGTGTCAACTTCCCTTTTGACACCAATCCCCGAACATTTGCTGCACCAAAACAATAACAGGGAAAAAAGAAAAGAAAATGATCACCGTTTACTACATACAGCTCAATGCTTTTCCGAAGGTTCAGTTTCCAGGAAAGAAACTTAGCAGTAAATTCACACTAAAAAACACAATAGAAAACGATGTATTTAATACTCATATTGTATGAACAAAGTAACCACCTTCTATCAATTTTGTGCCCCTTGAAAGGTATTCGGTATTGATTTCCTTCAGCACAACATTGATATTGCTCAGAATAAGAGCTGTAGCAATCCCAGAACCCATCAAGCCTCCTCCAATTACAGCAACTTTACTTATCTTTCTTGGTTTGAGCCCAATATCGGTAACATTTGGTATCTGTAGAAGTTGTGTGTCACAAATATTGCAAGGAAAAGAAACAAAAGCCAAAGCATATTTTTTTTTAAAATAATGAAACCAACATATATAATTTAATGCTACATGCAAGTGAAAACAGTATTCCCAGACAATTTTACCAACAAAAGAATATACTAAATTATCAGCTCAACCCTATAAACATGTACCTTGGATGTTGCACGCTGAGCAAAAAAGACATGAACAAGACCTTTTGAGGTGTCTGATAAAACCAATTTCTTAAAATCATTTGCCTCCTGCACTAAAAATATCAGTTGTCATTACAAGATAAGGTCGGTAGTTGGAAAACGGAAAACAAAAAGTTAGTCACACAAGTAAATCCAGATGGTTACAAGTCATCGTTATGTTACGCAAATTAGGGTAGAAAACTGATAATACCTTTAGAACTCCACTGTATCCTCCATGAATAATACCATCCTCTATCACCTCAAGACACACCTGGTGCTGAGGCATATTTGGAGCAGTTCTCTTGGCTTGTTGACGGGCAATTTTCAATATCTCACGAGCTTCAGACAAGGAACCAATTTTGTCTGTCCTGTGAAGGGAACGGATCCATGGTTTTCGTCTCTCAGCAATGGCTAAAGCCCATACTCGTGATGCTTGCAGCAACTCTTCAGAAGACACAATTGAATCAACAAGACCAAGCTTCTTCCCTTCTTCAGAAAGTATTGGCTTCGATGACTGAAAAGCATTCCATACAAAATTGATATCCCATCATACAGAGTGATTATCCCATCATACAGAGAGATTAAAAAAAAAAGGTGATGTTCTTCCTACCACAATCTACTGAGCAAACAAGCTCTGACGCATGAAAATGGTATATATTTCTTTAAAGCTTAAATAATCATCTTCGATAGTAAAATCAATTATAACTTAACAGATCATTGAGGAAAAACGAAACTAGGTCTAACTCCAAACACAAGGTGGAGGAAAAAAAAAAAAAAAACTAAGTAAAAGTTCAATTACCAGCATCATTTCAATTGCCTTTGAAAGCCCCACAAGCCTTGGAAGCCGTTGTGTGCCTATAAAGCAAATCAATTAGTACAAAGTTACAGTAAACCCATTATTTCAGAACTCAAGAACTCACTGCGGCAGAAACAAACCGTACCTCCAAAGCCGGGAATGATGCCAAGAGAAAGTTCTGGCAATCCAAGCTGAGCTCGGGGAGCTGAAATACGTGCATGACACCCCTAAAAAGTTAATTAACAGTTAGTATGAAACGTTACACGATCAGATTATTTCCCAAAACTTTCAGAGGTTAAAGTACCAGTGCCAGTTCTAAGCCACCGCCAAGAGCAAGTCCTTCTATGGCAGCAACAATTGGCTTCTTTGAATCTATGGTTACAACCCCCAAAATAAACACAAAACGAATACGTCACGTGTTTGTGAAAAGCAAAGTTAAAATGATCAATCAATCTAACCCAGATATATACAAATAATCATCCTCGTAGTTTGGCCGGGAAGAGACCTTCGATTACATTAACCACAAGATCAACAGACACATCGGGCATAAGTGAAACATCCCCTGCAACATCAAAGATCACAGCGAGCTGGATTTAATAATTTCACAGGTCAAACTAGATTCTAAGTTTCAAGTCACAAATATGAGTCTGAAGAAATCGCTTCACCGATCACATACCGGTCGCGTGAACTTTCTCGAAAACGTTAATGTCAAAACCACCAGAAAATCTCCCTCCTTTGCCTTCATTTATGGAAGAAGAAGAAAATTGTTATAAAAAAAGGACGATTAGAGCAGGTAAATAGTTTAAAGAGACCAATAACTGTACATCCGATACAAACGACTTAATGCCAAACACCCATAATCAGTGAAAACCACTCCAATTTACGTAATTAAAGAGACTTTACTCCTCAAAAACACACTAGAAAATCGAAATCCAAATCCAAATTCAATCACCGTAACAATGACGAATCAAAACTCACCAGTCAAAACAATAGCTTTCACATCGTTTCTCTTCGTCGCCTCGTCGAACTTTTCCCTCAACCCCGCAATAACTGAGACAAATCAACAAAATAAAAATAAATCGCCGAAACAACAGACTATCCACAACCGATGATCCAAGCAACGCGAACGAAACCTTACTGGGGATAGCCAAAGCGTTAACCGGAGGATTGGATATGGTGATGACCGCGACGCCGTCATTTCCGACCTCCATGCTGACGTTAGCCCTTGCCATGGCGTGATCTTGTATCGTATCGTCTCGATCTTGATAATTGTCTCGGAATTTTTGATAGGATCGAAAGTTTCGATTACGCTTCCCAACGATAAGGATAAAAAAAACTATAAATAGTTAAATACACTGATTCTGGAATGGAAAGTCGTGGTGTAATAATATTGTTTTATGAAATTCGTTATGAATCATTATTTTATTATTTTATGGGTTGTTGTGCAGACTCATCGTCGGAAGACCAGCTAGGCTTCTATAAGCGGCGGTTGGGCATCCAGGTGGGAGAGTTTTATTGGCTGGGTTCCTCCGAAGGAAAGGGTATTAAAGTAAATACGACCACGAGTCGGTAAAGGTAGAGTCAAACTGGATAGAGATGCTGCGCTGGTGGAACTTTCCTGCTTAAAATCCTTCCGGGCCTTCTAGAAGTTCTAAATGACCTTAATTCCGTTTAGAAAATACCGATACAAATATTTAAAGAATTTAAACACTCCGTTGGCTTGGAAAAAAAAAACAGGAAATATCACTTTCGGTAGTGTTTCATTGTTGCTGAAGTGATATTTTCATTAGGTAATTTATTGTCATTCATTATTTAATGGTAGTGGTATCCATTGAGTAATTTATTGTCTTCTATTGTTTAACGGAAGTGAAATTTCCGTTACGCTTGATAGAAGTTAGCATTTTCGTTAATTTCTATTATGTAATAAAAAAAAATTGAAAAATCAAATTTAAATGGTAAATTAAAGGGACTCAAATGTTAAAATTTTAAAAGAAAATACTAATATGTAAAATGAATTGAATCTTTATTAATAGTCATGTTTTGAAAGTTTATATCAAAATTATTAACAAGATCAATGTTCACAAATATTTCTTGAGAAACGTGATTCGTGTTGACACAAATCTTTGTAAACGGTGAGTGCTTCGATCATTACGGGTTTCAAACTATGCATTCGATCATCAATGATGCAACCCGAGCTGCTAAATGCAACTCGGACGACACCGTTGCTATATCTCGGAACATTCATTTACTTGTTGATGAGTGTCAGGATAGACTCGGCTCGGGAAAATTTGAAATTTGTCGTTGGTAAAACTTGAAAAAGAGTAAAACTCTTCATCGACCCTAATATGATCATGTGCCACATAATCTTGTTCAGTATGACGTTTTATATATTGTAAAAATGTAGGATACCCTCAAATTTTATTCGGGGGTCTAAAATGCATGTAAAACCATATAAGAAAGGAATCTTTGAAATTTCCCAATATTAAAAAAAAAATTGCTCTCATAGATGTGACACATGGTTGAAATATTTCAAAATAGTTGCAATCGTGAACATGTTCGGCAATTTTTGTAAACTATATATCGCTAAATAAGATGTGGGTATGTAAACGGTGAACAATGCACATGTTTCATCGTAAAAAACGTGAAGAAAATTAATAAAGCACTTAGCTACTGCGATGTCTAATTCGATTATGTCATGGTCTCTGTTTCTGTTCACAAATTCACGTGTAACTTCTACAGGCCAAGAAAGAATTCATCATTAAAATGTTGAGTTCCACCTATTCCTGTTATCGGTGTGGAAGGTCCTCTCGTCAAGACTGCCTCTTGAGTTCGTCCATTCTTTGGGTTGAAATGTTTATTCAAGCCATGGCTTCTCTAATATTACTAATACAAAATGCCCAAATCCGGCTTTCACTATAAAGTTTATGATATGGATAGCACATCTTTGGTATAAAAGAGAGTCTTGATTGAGTATCTTAAGGCGTAAAACTCTCACCATGGAGTCGTTGTTTATGGCATTATCAAGAGTTATAAAAATTATTCTCTCATAAAAGTTCCACTCTTATATAACATCTAGAAAGATTCCTAATATGGCATCTGATGTGTGACTACCCTCTATTCTCTTAAAGGCTATGATCCTCTTGTTTAGATTCAAAGCCTCATCTATGTTATGAACTACAACACTCATGTAGTCCATTTTGACGTTTCCGACCAAATATTAGAAGTCAGCGCTACATTAAATCTAGCAAACATGAAACAGACTCTAAGTGTGTCTTTTCGTCTAATTTTTTATTTATAATTTCTTTATGAAGAGTTTTTCTTTTAATAATATTAATACCAGGAACTAGATAGTGCACAAATCTTCCAAAGCCTTCACTTTTTACGTGAGAAAATGATTGGTCGGTAGAAACTATGTATTTAACAAGTTCTTTTCTAAATTCAACGGGATCGTGGGTAATTACCTGAGATGAAGAAGATCCGGCTTTGATGCACATCTTGTAGTGGTGGCGCAACGAGGAAGTCCCGTGAGTAGAAGAGTCGGCTTAGATAAGCTTCCCACATTTGCTATATAGACCATTCTTTCCTTCATCACCGTGGATCTTCTGGAAGTATTTTCACATTCCGGTACCTGATTTTCTTTTATTTTTTGGTTGTTGAGCTTGTGGATTTTATTGGTCTTCGTGATTTGGTGGATCTTGATGTGGAGGAGGTGGAGGTGACTCGTGTTGAGTTGGTGGAGGAGGTGACTCGTGGTGAGGTGGTGGAAAAGGTGACTCGTGTTGAGGTGGTGATTGATGTTGAAATCTACAAAGTTGTTCTTGATATACGAGGTAAGGGTATTCGTATGGATATTGTTGAGAGCTAGAAGGTTGGTCATGAACATGACGAGGATGAGGATATTGTGTATAGTATTGTTCTTGAATTGGAGGAGGAGGAGGTGAAGTTTGTTGTGAAAGAAATTGTGGTGGAAAAGGGGAGATCGAGGTGAATCGAGCTAATTCTATAGGGAAATTTGGAGGATGGCATTGTGGTGATTGCTATTCGATATTTTGTAGTTGTGTATTTGAGAAATGTTTAACCAATTTATTGAAAATTGACGTGGTGGGAATGGTTGTTGAACTTCTTCGTGTTGCTCATCTTATTGTTGTGATTGTGATGACGTAAGAGTGCGATTAGAATTTCGACGCGATTCATGTGAATCTCGACTAGAAACTCAGTGAGATGGTGACTCGCCAGGGATGCTTGTAGAGTATATAATACTAATCAAAATATAGACAATTTTTTTATTTATTTATTTTTATAGATAATAACTATAAAACTATAATTTAAAAAGGGGAAATGTCGGCAAAAATACTCGAAGTTTGCTTTAACCGATATTTATATAGTCAAAGTTTGCTCTAACCGATATTTATATACTCATTCTTTTTATTCTTGGGCAAAAATACATCATGTTACAAATTTAGTTACACGTAAGTACTTCCGCCGTTAAAATTTCTGTTTGAACTTAACGGTGCAAGTAGTTACGGCGCTACTAAATAGTCAAATGTGGTATTTTTCCTGAAGAAAAAAGAATGAGTATATAAGTAGTGTTTTGTTTAAACATTGAGTATTTTTGCAACCATTTTCCTTTTAAAAAATTTAACTATATTTTTTTTTATAGATAATAACTATAAAACTAAAATTTTAAAAATTTAACTATACATAATATAATAATTTTTTAGATAATAACTATATACTAATTTTAGAAATATTAATTTTATAAATGTAATTATGTTGATAATACTGTAGAGAAATGTTTGTAGAGAATATTGTAGAAATGAAATGTAACTTGTGAGATGAGTTGTGAAAAATGAATTAAAATGAGGTCTATTTATAAGGAACGATCTGAAATGAACTGAAAGTGTAAATGTTTGATTAATATTGTGGCTCAATGGTAAGAAACGGTCAAAAAATCTAACGTTAAAAAATATATATTCCTTTCATCAATCCAACTGTAAATAAATTAAAGGTTGAGATTGAATTACAAAAAGCCATCTCCAAAGAAGAAAACGTCTGCAAAGCCAACATTCACCTAATGGACTAATGAAATTAACTGCGCATCACTGTCAACCATAACCCCACTGCCACTTCCGACAGTTGTTGGAAGTTTTTCTGCCATTTCCGTGCCACGCGAATGACGGTACTTCCGTCAGGCACACCAAACCATTCAGCACGCTTCTTTTCGTTACCTTCGGTGCCAAATGTCAGGATGATGTTCTAATTAATTAAGAACTGTTCACGAAGAAAAACAATATAAAAATTTTAAACTCGAACATTATATTTGAAAAAAAAAAGTTTAATTTTTTTTTTGGCGAAGGATCGGTGTATGTTATTTCTTCACTTGATAATATTAAGAGCAACTTAAATGGGGGTTGCCCATGTTTATGTGGAACTTAGTTGAAAATCAACTTAAGTTGTTCATGCATTTTGAATAACTTAAAATAGCATAATCATTATGGTAATGATGCTTATATTTGACACCAATGCTCACTATTATTTTTATATATAAATAATATAAAGTTTATATAAAATAAATAAAAAAGAAATAATATGTATTTAAATAGTATTATAGTTGACAATTTTTATAAGAGTAATGCTATTTGTCACGGGTCCGACTTTTAACGATCCACTGAGTGTGTGACAAGTGGAATCATTTTAAACAGTTTTTGCTATTTATCATTTTTTATGGGGGAAGTCGTCAGTCGCCACTCGTAACAAAAATCATTTCCCTTTTTATAATGATTACATTAGAGTATTTTATCTAAAAATTTCCCATTAATAATATAAAAATAATATTTAATAATATATATTATTTATGATGACATTGGAGTTGCTCTAATACTTGATACTGATGCTACTTCACAATATTAGTTATTATTTTTTACTATAGATACATAAAAAGGTAAGTATAGTAAGTTTTACTACTTACATCTATAGTAAAAAGAGCAATGCTATTTGACACTACTCACTACTTTGAACTATCCATTCAACTGTTGACACGTGGACAAATCTGTCCACGTGTCAACACTTGAGTGGGTAGTTCAAAGTAGTAATGTAAAGCAAAAAGATTCAAAAATGATGAAGTTTACACAATTAAATTTACCAAGGTTATAATATATGACGCGGCAGTCTTTTATTGGTTCTGAAAAAGTGGGACCCACAGCCATAATCAGTATATTCATAATATTTTCTGAGCAACCTCTCTCGGAAAAGACAAAGTTAAGTATTAATCAGTTCACTTCCAACTCCAAAGTTCAAACACACTCTCTCTGTCTCTCTCTCTCGTCTTTCTCTGGTTACCACTACCGAACCCTAAAATGTCAGACAACTCTCCTCATGAACCTCTTTTCCACCAGCCAAACAAGTACTACTTAAGCGAAGGCTCGCATGTCGAGGTTCGGGGCGAGGAAGAAGGTCTGCAAAATTCGTGGCTTCCAGCGACGGTCTTAGAGTCGCCAAAGCCGTCGGAATATCCAACTCCGGCGAGACGAACGAAGGCCAACAAGACCGCGAGGGTTCAGTACACGCACATGATCTCCGGCGACACGGGAGAGCTTCTGGTGGAGACGCTGATGGCTTCGTCCGTCAGACCAGCTCCGCCGGAGGATCCGGAGCCTCTCGCGCCGGTGGAACCGTACGAGATCGTTGACGCGTTTCACGAGGATGTTTGGTGGAGTGGCTACGTGGTGAGGTGTGACGTGGATGATGACATGTACGCGGTTGCTTGCAAGAATCCGCCGGATGTTCTTAGGGTTCGGAGAACTGATCTGAGGCTTCACTGGGATTGGGTTCATAACCCTACTCGCTGGGTTAGGCCTCACAAGGAGGTCAGTGATTTATTTCTTTCTTTTTCTAGACTTGCATTGCATGGAGGTATATTTTGTTGGGAAGGTGATCTTATTTTTTATTTTCTTTGTTTAAATGTGTGTGAAGGTGATAGGTGATAGCTTTTTGGGTTTTTGATACGCGATGTTTAGTGGGAAATAAGGATGTATAGTTTCTTGGGAAGGTGATCTTTTTTTTTTTCCTTGTTTAAATGTGTGTGAAGGTGATAGCTTTTTGGGTTTTTGATACGCAATGTTTAGTGGGAAATAAGGATGTATAGTTTGTTGGGAAGGTGATCTTTATTTTTTTTCTCTGTTTAAATGGGTTCTAGGGTTTTCAAGGTGATAGCTTTTTGGGTTTTGATATGTTATGATTCGTGGGGAAAAAAAGGTTATAGCTTTTTGTGTTTTATTGAATATTGATATCTTCGGGTGTTTTTTTTTTTTTTTTTTTTGGTGTCATTTCTGGTTTTCAAAGCTTTTGTTTTTTTGTTAGAAGTTTTAGATTTGGGGTTTGGAAGAATACAACTGGACTTAAATGGTGTGTTTTTTTTATTTTTTTATTTTTATTTTTTTTATGTGTTGCATAAGATGTTCACTTTGTCCTTTTTTTTTATCCTTCTCATAAAATCACTAAACTAAATTCCATTTATTTCTGTTATATCTGAAGATCTTGGATCGATGCCTAAGGCCTATGATTATATTTTTTTAGTCTTTTGGGTTTATAACTACAGTATGACAGTCGTGTAACTGATTACTCACTGGATTGTAGAAGGTTAAAAAGGGATCACCATGGTTTTTCACACCGGCCACGGAAATAGAACAGGACTACGATGAAGGAAAACCCGGGACTACTTGGAAGCCTGCCATTTACGTTGGGAAATCTAGGCGAGGTTTACACTTCATTAAATTTTCATATGAAGGCACGTGCTTTGAAGCTTTCTCCGGCCGTATCCGACCCCGCCCACCTAAAACGGCTCGTGAGGATTTCGAGTGGGCCGAGAAGGTCGAAGCATTCTGTGATCCGTTGTGGACTGTTGGAGTGGTCACAGGAGTTCTTAAAGGAAAGAGGTACATCGTTGCCCTCGAGCTTGAGAACAAAGAGGCCGAATTTGATCACTCACAACTCAGGCCTTGCCTGGATTGGGCTAATGGACAATGGGTTTCTAAACCATCATCGAAGGTACGCCTCAATGTTTGATTGCTATAACATATGGAGGTTTTACAAAGCTTTATTGATTAAAAAAGAAAACACTTATGAATTTTTTTTTATATATATATATATATATATATATATATTTCATTGTTTTCTGGCTACTGGGTACAGGTTAGAATTTGCTTTTCTTGTCATTATTAGCTATTTTATTGCAACGGTGTTTGGAAATGTTGGAATTAGCTTTTTATGGTGACGAGGTTTGCTCAGTTATGGTATTTTTGTAACCGACTAACGGTTTCTGTTTCGGTGTAACAGACTTCAGAGAGGGGCCGGAAGCTGAAGCGTGCACGTGATCTCGAAAAAATCATCTCCATCGAAGATGATGCCGATTCTCTGAAGAAGCAGGCTGTTATTAGAGACGACAACGAGCCACTGAAGGAATGTGTTGTCGTCAGAAACGGTGACGAGTCTCTGAACGAGGAACCTGTGAAAGACATTGTGATTAGAAGCGATGATGAGTCTATGGCACAAGACTTTTCCATGGGAAACAATGACGAGCTTGCCGGAAAAAGCATTGACATTATAGACGATGACGAGTCTTTGACAAAACATGTGGCCGTTGGGAACGATGACGAGTCTCTGGCGAATGTGAACAAGTCAGGTAAAACAAAAAAATCTTAAATTCAAGCAGAAGCTCGTTAACTTCATATAACATCCGAAATTGGTTTCGCAGATGTAATCGAATCTACACCTTTCGTGAAATGCTCATCGATTTGGCGATATCTCGTGGAAGCGGAGGACGTATTCAAAAGATTCCCTCAGAGCCCTAATTTCCTAGCATTGGAAAACTGCGACGAGGAGAAGCGAGAAGGGCTCGCCGTCGGTCACATGGTCAGCTTCTCCAATTTGGTCCGCCGAATCTCGAATCTGCAGCGAAACGACACCCCGAAGTGCGTCGAGGGTTTGAAAGAGAGGCTCGTAGAGTACGAACACATGGGATTTGAGGTGAACGAAATTCGGGGCATTCTTGACGAGTGGTTGGGCAAGAAAATGGAGTGGGAAGGATATGAGCGGGTGTTGCAAAAGAATACTAGTTGGATAGCTTCCGTGGAGGAGGAGCTCGAGAAGATTAACAAAAGGCGAGCAATCTTGATGGAAGAGAGAGAGCGACTGGGGTCGGAAATTGCGAGTTTGAAGGAAGAAGCTGAGTCGCTATTGGAAAGTGGAAGAGAGCTGCTCAACTTTTTTCCTTGTTCTGCGGATGGAATGAAGAATGGTAAGCTTGGCTAGATCTGGCTTTATTTACGAGGTAAATAGTATATATATGTTTTGTGAATGTAGGCAAACCATTGAACACTCGTACCAACCTATGTGAAGAAGTGTTCAATATACTTGCAAATAACTAACGGCTGGCTAGGAGAGTATTACTAGTGTGTGCGTGACTTTGCTGTTGAATTTTGTATGTACATTTTGCTACGAAAAGCCAAGAACTTTTCCAATTTGAACTGCCTCTGTATTATTTCGCGTCTCTGTATCCCAAATATCCTCCGTTTCTTCTTACAGCCCAAGTAACTACTTCAATTTCACTAACATTATGGTTGAGCCGGAATGTTTAGTCTATATCGGCCAAGCCGGCTTCAGTGATTATAAGATTTAGCTATTAATTCTTATATTATGTTAAAATTAAGAATCTAATCTTTAGGGCTTAGAATATTGTATCAAAACCACAGCAAATAAACCAAGGGATGAGTTGGGGAAAAAACAAAATGAAAAGACCTTACATACATCAATTTTAATCAGGCAAAGAGTCAATACTAGCCGTGGACGACGAACTCTATGGTATTTTGCTATGAAAAATATGGATGAATGTTTTTTTATTAACACTGAAAAACAATATTTGTGAACGATTAAAGTATTTAAATTTGAAAAATAAACGACCATAAAGTCTGATATATATTTATTTTTAGGTTAGATAATCAAATTTACGTTATTAGATCAACAAAGTCATTTTTCTATTTAAAACATATGAATATTCACATATTTATCTGCAAATACTATTCAAATCTGATAAAGTTTGGGAGTAGTACTGCGGAAATTTGAAAAAGTCAGTGGCTTTATACTAGAATAAGATAATAAATACTCGTAGTAACTCAGACCCACTAACTTCCTTTCCTTGGGTAACAAGCAAGGAAGCTCATAGCTACATGAAGCCGAGATATCTACCAAAAACACAGATAGTGCTCGTTTTTACTACTACATTACATATATATATATATATATATATATATATATATATATATTATATACACGCAATCAATGGCGAGCCGTGGGACTTCTGAGGCTAAAGTTCTCGAGCTTCTCTAAGTAAGAGAACCTCTTGGTGTTGATGTTCGCAGGTTTACCGGGAAGCTTATTCAGGTCGTTCAAGTCTTTGAGCCGACTCTCCTTAACGACCTTCAAACCCATCTTCTTTGGGGTCCCCTCTTCGTGGGCCGAGCCCCAGCCGAGGCCCAAACCCGTCTTCTTATTGCTGTTGCTGTTTCTTTCGGGCTCTTCGTGGGCCGATCCCCAGCCCATGAACTCCGACAGGGTTTTCGACGGCGTGTCCGGCGACGGCGAGCTCATCATCATCATCCCCGCTCTTTCTCCGCCGTCCGATTCGTCGTGCCTCGGTGATCTCTGAGGCGTCGAAGCCGGCGCCGGAACGACTGGCTGTTGGCTCTGAATCAGCGAATCAGCGTAGAACACGTCTTCGATTCTCGAGATGACATTGAAAGCCAAGCTCTCTATCACTCTCGAATAGCTCTCAAGGATCGCGTATCCAATGTCCTGTGGAAGGAAATTGTTTTTTTTTTGTTTTTGTGAGGAAAAGAAGACGAAATACGAGTTATAAGAGGACTTGGTCGCAAATGTGATGATCTTACTTTGTTGTATTGGATTTTGCTGATGTCTAGTGCAGATTGCGAAATCCCTGGGTATCGCTGTTTGAGGAGGATCAAGATCGTCTCTGCTCTCTCTTCGAAGAGCTCTCTCTTCTCCAAGCTCACTCCCGATCCCCATGAGGATTTCCCGTGGTCCTTCTGCGTCATTTTCCTCTGCCATATCACCACGGAAGCTTCGATCTTGTTCTTCAGGTCCAAGACTTTGTGCTCCGATGATAAGTCCACCGATCCAAGCAATTGCTCAGGGTCAAAATAGTCATCTGTTATGCTCTTGTAGATCGAATCTCCCAGGCAGTATCTGCCATTCTAAACACAGGGAAGCATATAAACCTGTTATTGATATTCCTGGCTGTGTATCTAAATACGAATCCTTCGTATGTACGTGTATTATACCTTAGGAAGAGAGTCGATGTAGTTTTCAGGGATCTCCATTTCGGAGAGTACTTGTGCGTTTATTGCCATGGAGGCTTTCAACACTTGGTTGACCGAGTCCTTCTGAAAGCTGAGCCATTTACGGCAAACCTCCGATAATCCGTCCGGCGAGACTTTGACCGTCGGTAACCACCACTTGTCGTCGTTTCTGTGGAAATCACCCTTTTCGGTGTCATCAGCATCTTTCGCGATGTACCAGAACTCGGACTGCGTCGAAAACTGGTCTAGATAGCCCTAGAATTGCAGTAACTTGTTCAGCAAGGTATGCATAAATCCAGGTATGCAACGGTAATATATTATATATGTATGTGCGTACCATGAGCATGGTGTCTAGCTTTCTCAGCGCGGGTATGTTGATGTGAAGATCGTTCCTTTGGCGCGTCACCATTATCTGCCGAAACCAAAGGCCGAAATGGTAAATTTAACAAAAGTGTTTGAGAGAGAGAGAGAGAGAGAGAGAGAGAGAGAGAGAGAGAGAGAGAGAATGAACCTACATCCATGTGAACGCCGTCCTTAGATAGCTGTTGAGAGGGGACAAACTCGACAATGTGATCGGTGACAGACAAAAACCATTCCATTTCTTTTCTCCACCTTGTTTTCCTGTCCGGAGACATCGGCTCGAGTTTCTTCTGTTCTCCGAACACAGACGCTGTAACCCGACATTTTTTTCAGAATTAAAAAAAAAAAGAATCTTGATGGGTTTGGGGAGGAAAAGATGGTTGATTAATCATTAAGTTAATTATTTATACCTGCAAGGTTGGTTATGGCATTTGACAAAGCCAAAGCTGAGGAAACACCTTTTCCACCACCAGACATATCTTCACCCAAAAGAAGCTTTGAAAATCTCTCCTTCATCATCTCCATATCTGAAACATTCAATCAACCAATCAATCAGGGTATGTTTGTTTGAAACCCGAAAAATCTATAAGAAAAACATTGAGAATTCTTTTTTCCAATGTTGTTTAGATTTAGGACAATCCGAGAGAAAATGTATAACTGAATTCGAGATTTCATTCTCCTTCGTACAATATGTGGAAAATGAAATCCAAGCAACCCTTGATTCTTATAAGCCACATGTATATGACTCTTTTCGCCTTTTTTTTTTACCTTCCCAACACAATGCAGAATTTTGATTTACTCTCATAAATTTCTTTTGAATCTTCATTTTCAAACGGTCTAGACCAAACACAAGCATGAAAAACAGAATCCCAGACCTTGATGACTGGAAGTCTTGGCCTTGACGGTCTCCAAGCACGAAACCGGGGCGTGATAATCGTCCTTGAGCGAGCTTCCGATGTTCAATGGGCTTCGTGGCGGCTCCGGGCCCACGCGGGGACAACAGCTCCGGGCCCGATTCCCGGCGTCCTCGTTCCCGCTTCGAATATCTGCTGACGTGTAACTATGAGCGTTCCTACTAGAACCCATATCAAACATTTTCATGAGCTGGAATGACTTCAACTTTTGGAAGCTTTCTTGCCGAGAAAACGCCCGAACCATTTTTCGTGTCACTGCCTTTCCCAGATTCTGAAAACTCTTTGCCTTGTTTTTGTCTTATAAGAGTCAGAACCAGAAGAGCATGAAGGGAAATGTTGGGTGTCTTTTTGGCTTTGTTAAATTTTAGGAAAAAAAGACAGCAACGAGAAGCAATGCAACACCTTTCCTAGTAACCCAAATGAGAGGCCAGAGAGAAAGAAGGAGACAAAATAAAATATTTGCTCGCTTATTATTATTATTGATGAGTTGTTGGAAGACAGGGATTTAGGAGAGACAGAGAGAGTTTGTGTGGAACTTTTATTTTGTTTTTGTTTTTGTTTTTGTTTTTGTTTTTTTCCCTCTTAAAACGTGGGTACCAGAAAGGTATAAGAAAAAGAAAATGTGCATTGTGTAACAGAAAGAAACTGAATAGATTTGAATACTATATTTTGAAGTCTGTTTTTTCTTAAAATAAGAATATTATATATTTAGTGGTTGGGAAGTCAGCGAAAGCCAAAAATTCCCGGGACGCCGTGCAGGCAAAACCATAATCTATTTTCAGATTCTATTTTTTATTTGATTTTTCTTTTGTACTGTTAGAGATTCCATTGTCTTTTCATCGGAAAGTCAAATATATTAGCCTCTTTTAGTAAAAATTAAGTGTTCGTTTGGAACCGTCTTATTTTTTTTTTGTTCTTCTTTCTTCCTGGGATTAATAGTTTATTTGACTTAAAGTCAAGAAAGAACATATAAGCATAAACTATTTTTGTTAAATTAGTTAAATTAAAATAGAAAATTTCTTAAAAGTCAAACTCTGAAATACACCACCATTAACGAGCTAAAAAGCCAGGGGCTTTGACATTAATTTTTTTTATTAAAAAAACATAAATTACCAGAGATTATGCTCTTTAACCCCTAATAGATTTATAAATATTTATATAGATAATATATACTTGATAAAATGACGGTTTGAGACGTGTTACCCACATACAGACTAATAATTTATTTTGTGTTCATATTTGACTGCTTCATCTTATTGCTGGAGCACTAAAACAAAGCCGACAACACGCATAGCACTAGTGTTTACTTCTTTTCGTATTTATTATTTTTGAAATAGATTAAAATAAACGAAGTTAACCACGAGATAGAAAAATATGTATACACATGTTTGCAATTGCATAGCAAAATTATTTTCAAACAAGCCCACATATATTTATCTGTAAATAGTTGTATGATTCAACGACAAACTCAGTACTTAGACACGGTTCTCTCTCCTCTCTCTATATATATATTTTACACGGAAAAGCTATTACAAGGCCCTCTTGTATATTTGACAAAGCAACGGTATTTATAAGCACAAATATTGACATGACACACACAAACAAAACAAACACAAAACTCTCACAGAGACAGACAGACAGACTCAAACTATCTGCAACTTTTCATCAAATATGATGAACTTGAATTGCTTGAGGAAACGGAATTCCCGGGTAACTTCTTGCTCTCACATCCACTGAAGTCAAGTACACGACGCTCCATCTGCCATTTTTGTAATTGTTAAAGAGTGAAAGCTAAAATGTAACGAAAAGAAAATAGAAAAAGATACCAGTTTGCTTACCAATGTATTTGGTGGCACGTTTTCCTTCTCGTCGTGAAGAAAAGAGCCGTCTTTGCAGTTCATATCGTCGTCAGCGCAGAGCATCATCTTCTTGGATGGAATTTCGGGATAATCTCCTTCCGTTACCTGTCTCATCATCCCCGGGGACATGAAGTCATCCAGATCCTGCAATACAGTTTGATAAAGTGGGGTGATAAAGAATGACTTGGAAAGAATTGCCACACAAACAAAAAATTTTAAAAAAAAGCTACCTGGAGAGTTATGTCTGTATCGATCCCTGTTCCCTGGAGAAACGAATGAGCGAACCATGGAGATTTCCATGCCGACGGAGATTCAAACCCTCGTTGTTTTCCGGGGGTTTCGCAAAACCTGAGACAAAATTGTTAGAACAAATATCATCAAGGGCTTACACAAAATGTCTTAAATCATAGAGTAAGTAAGGCAATGTCATACATGTAAATGCTTTGCAAATCAGCGTCGTTGCCAGCGACTTCACTGGTGTTCTGGTTCTCCACGGGCCCTTCATCGTACGGTTCTTCTTTTTTCTTTATTGCTGAGTCAAAAGAGCCGCCACCTCGGTCCAATCTACTTGACTTTCTAGAATATTGACTTCTGGGACTCAAAATCGCGTAAGTGAAGCTTCTAGTTGCTTGATTTCTATATATCGGAGAAACAATAAACTGACCCTCCAAAGGATGCTCCATAAGTAACCCACCACCACATTGATGTTGCTGCAGTGTTGTCAAGATAAAATAGAAATAAAATTTAAAAAAAATATACGACTTTTTTTTTTATAAATAACTTGGCTTAAAAGTTTTAACGTTTCACCTGTTCAAGTTTGCCATCACTTATATGATCCGAGTTCTTGCAATCCAGTTTGTCTGCCCTCTTTGTTTCATCTTCAAAACCGTAGTCCACAATAGTTATATCTTGCATCGAATCATCGAATGACGATATGGACATCCTACACGCACCATTGTCATCAAAGATAGACTCTAGAGACGAAAACTCCCCCGACAAAGTAGACGACCTCAGATTCAATTCCCTATCGGCTCTCGTATCTCCCTTTCTTCTTTCTTCGGATGGTGACAGAATTTGATGAAGCCTCTTCCTCGTCAAAGATGGTGTTGTAGCGGAAACGAAGCTCTTTGAAGCGTGCTTTGATGAAGTTCGTGGAGTTCGATCCCGGATGGGAGAATCCAATACTAAGCAGCGTGGCGATGAGGTGTTCATCGATGACATCATGAGTTGGCGGATCCCAAACGGGCTGTAGTTGTGAGGAATATCTCCGGCAGACTCCATGAGATCAGAGCTAAAGAAAGGAATATCTAATCTCGGGAAACGAGAAGGCTCGCGAGAGAGCGTTTTCAAATGATGCTCTTCTTCTGCTTGTAAAGTCCCGTTATTGTTATCTACCGAGGGAAGAGATTCCGATGAATCTGCTTCTGGGGGTTTTTCATTTCCAATAGAATCAGAATTTGGCTTGCTAAATATATCCACAGACACTAGTTTTGGACCCTTCTTCGCCTCGTCTAGCTGATAACCATCTGTTTTATTTGCTGCGATTGGAGAATCGACACATATGAAGTCATCTCTTGAAGTTGGTAGCTCTAGACTCTGGTCTGAAACATGGTTTTCAGGGACAAATGTCTTCAACGGCGATGCAGTTGAGGCTAAAGAACATTCAACATCACATTGATCTATGTTCTGTTGTGGAAAGCAGCCAGATTCCTGAGGCCCTTCCCATATAGCTTCCGAGCAGTCTCTCTCTGATATCAATAGACCCTCGAAATTCATAGACTCAATAAGCACATTTTCTGCCTCAACAGAAGCACCGAATCGAACTGGACTCTCATTTGAAGTTTCACAGAGCTGTGAAGAAGAAGTGTTGACTAATTCAGGGGAACCATAGTTGCTATTCTGGAACCCCGGTGTCACATTTACATTGCTTGAGCCTTGGGCAAATCCCAAATCGCCTTCTTCTTCTATTCCATTTACATGATTTGGTAAATGAAGCTGACCTTCGAATTGATCGAGTAAACCTGATGCCAGATAAGTTTCCACCTTCTTCTTCACGGAACTATTCCAGTGATTTTTTATTGCATTGTCTGTCCTGATGCAAGAAAAAAAAGGAGGAAATTTTTTTCAGAAATAAGCAAACCATCAATCTATATATGGCCATTCATTGTGTCAGGTTTGTTACAAAAGAGACTCACCTTCCAGGCAAAACTTTCGATAACTCGGCCCACTTGTTCCCATAGACTTGATGAGCACGAATCAAAACTAGCTCTTCCTCCTCGGTCCATGGCTCCTTGTTTATTGAAGGATTGAGATGATTATGCCACCTGTATGAATGCATAGATTATTTGTGATATCAGCGAAACATGATAGTGATACATTACAAAAGATAGAGACTAGATTATAACTAGATGTATTCTATAGCGGTCGTTACCTTTCTCGGCATTGCTTTCCAATACGTCCAGGTAGCGATTCTGATATCATTGACCATTTTTTGGCCCCATATTTCTTCACTAACTGGACTATCGCTTCATCCTCCTGGTTATATAGATATAAAACATATTAGTTAATGACAAGATCCTCGCCTAAAAAAGGAAGTAGTTTCGGCCTCTAAAACAATTTACCTCTTTAGACCATGGACCCTTGATAAGTTCAGGATTTAAGACCTTCTGCCACCTATGAAGGCATTGAACATCCGATCGGTCTTTGAAACATTCGGCTATATGTTACACAGCATTAACATTAAGAAACAATAGTCAGTATAAGGATTCAGAGTAAACAGAAATAACCCTGCAATCTATCCCTTAAAACTCGCTAAATTTATGTGCTTAAATGGGCTTTCCTATAAGTAATTTTTGCGAGACAATTACAGAAGTAATAATCAAAATAATGTTTGGGCTTTCCAACAAATATACCTATCTTTTTCCAGTTTTTGCCATTGTAATGCTTGACGGCCCTTCTCAGCACCTCATCCTGATTAAAAGTCATGCCAACAAGTTATCATAAATAACGAACAAGCCTGAAAACAGTTAGGAAAAAATATGTACATAACAAGGTGAAGATCAAAGAAACATGATATATCTCAATTGAACATTAGGCTGACTATATTCCATACAATTCCCAGTTTCATATCTCGTCCCAAATATGTACAAAGATATAGATGATGCTGTAATACCTCTTCGACTGTCCATTTACCCGTTGTCGAACGTCTTGTGGGACCACTGATTCTCCTATTACAAAAAAGGAAATGAATTAACATTCACAAGAGGAACAACATCAGAATATTTCACAGAAAAATCATCAACGTAACACTGTTACAAATTGGAAAAACAAAAAGAGCTTTTCAAATTTACCCTCTCAAAGGCTTGATGTTCTGATAGACACTATCCGGTACACCAGGATCACCAACTCTCTTCGCACTTGTTCTTCTCAACCTCGTCATCAGAAAAGCTTCTGAGTCACCAATCGATTAACGAAATCCAATTCACATAAACTCCCCAAGAACATCTTTTGCTCTGATCACCCAAAAACAATCAGCTCTTCAGATATCCCCTTTTTTCATTGAAATTGAAACAACTAGTAAAAAAAAGACCTAAAAGCCTCGTGAAATGAAGCTGAATCGAAGCTCGGAGATGAGATAACGAGGATTTACAGATCGAAAGTAATCGAATCGCTTGAGAAATCGGAGCTTCTAAGATTAGGTTCAATAGTTATACGACTTTTTTGTTTGCGATTAAAGAAGGGGAAAAGAATAAAACGGTCGAGAGAGAAATTTGAAAAACCAGGAGCGAAAACAATCCTGGCGTTAAATCTCGAGCAAGTTTGGTTTGCATGGACGGTCGAGATTACTTTTGCCTGAGTCCAAGTTGCTCGACTAAGTTCAAATACTTAACGGGTGACTAGATGAGAAAAAGAAACGTATTATCTTCAATTTAAATCCAAATCCTATATAGCTAAAATTAAGGAACGGGAACTTTATTGTGGATTTTGATTTAAGTCACCTAATGTGGATTCTTTATTTAATTTTTTTCCTAATATGTTGATACATTAGATTATATAAGATATATGAATAAATTGTGTTAAGATAATTTTCATTACCCAAAATGTATGTAAGTTAAAATAAATTGGATGTACTAGCTAAATAGCCATTAAAACTAGAGTCTAGTAGAATTGTAAAATAGATACGAACTGTGTAAAATTAGAAAAATAATAATTGTGATAATAATAAATTTTGAAAGTACAAGAATAAATAATATAGTTACAATGTATAGAACTTCAATAGCATAATATATTTTAGGGCAGTTTAGTTTAATAGCTAACAACAATATTCATGTTTTCAAAATAGCAAACGTTTGCAAATTTTTAGAAAAATAGCCAAACAGCTTAGGTGGCATTAGTGATAACTAAACGGTGCCAAAAGGAAGGAACACAAGTTCTCTTCTCCTTTGTTAGACAATTCCCTAAAATAAGGGAAGATAAATTCTCTTCCCTTATTTTAGGGAATTCTCTACTAAAAGGGAAGAGAAATTCTCTTCCCTTAAAAGAGAATTCCCTTCTCCTAAAATATATTTTTGATTTAAAGTTAATGGTATTTTATTTGTAGTGTTTTTAATTGAAGAGACTAAAAAGCAAAGATATTTTTATGTGTGTGTAATTATTTCATGACTAAATGTGTTGTTCTATTTAATTGTATGTAAATATTTTTTTTAAGGGAAACGTGTTGTTTTTATTAATAACCCTCGCTTATAGCAAAGGAAAACCGTGGTTACACAAGATATTACAAAGCAATAAAAAAAAAAAACAAAATGCAAAGCAAAATTAAAAGGAAATTACAAATAAAATACTAAGGGTTGGTAAGGTTTATGTTTGAGAATCGAGTATCAAAATCATCAATGATTTCAATTTCGCGAAATGTCTCTTGTGCTCGTCGGCTATGTAGAATCCAATCTTTGCCCATCGTTAAAGCCTCGACCATCTCGGGTGATAAACTACAACGCCTATCATCAATAATGTGCCCCGAAGAACTAAATTCGGATTAAGAGGAAACGGTTGAAACAGGAATCGTCAGAATATCACGAGTCATACTTGCTAAAATGGGAAGTATTCCTTCGTGTTGCCTCCACCAATCCAAGAGGTCAAGTTTGGTGTTCGAGTACTCAACGTGAAGATGAGTAGTGTATCTTGATATTTCGTCATATATCGGTCGAGACGGTTGTGGGGATCCTCTCCCTCCTCTCCCTCTTGGAGACGATTGTGGAGATCCATCAACTCCACGAAAGTGTCGGTGAACAGACAAGAACATATACTCTTCTTCTTGCCTTGCATTTCGTGGTGAGCTAGGTTCGGGGGGCGGTGCAACTCGTTCTTGATAGACCCTGAAAAGATCATAAAAACCCTCCACGATCCTATTGTGATCATGTGTAATATAATCTTCCCCGATGAACATATCTTGTAAAAAAATTTAAAAACATTTTAAAACCATCCATTTGAATACGAGGGTCTAAAATACAAGCATACCCATACAAGTAAGGAATTTTGCCTTTACCCCAATATTTTAAAAATTTGTCTCTCATAGAGGAAATACAATCTTGAAAAATTACATAGTCCATATTGGTTTTAAAATGTTGAGCAATCGCACAAAGACTATGAATTGCTAAATGAGAAGTAGGTTTATAAACAGCAGATAAACAACAAGTTTGGTCATAAAAAAGTTTGAGAAAAGTAACAAAAAATTTAGCCATGTTAATATCTTCCTCGCTTAGTGCACCTTCACCTTCACTCAAACTTGAATTGTAAAAAGCTACAATAATCTCATAATAACCCTCGGATAAGAAATTTGTTAACATCAAGTATGTGGAGTTCCAACGAATTTTATTGTCTACATGAAAGGTTCTTTCATGTAGTCCATGAAGTAAAAATCTCCTCTTAAGTTCATCTACCCTAGGGGTTGAACTATTGATCCAATTTCTAGCATGTCTAATTCTCTTAATCCCATAATGAAAAGCTCGTGCCCCACTTTGAACTATAAGGTTAATGATGTGTGTGGCACATCTTTGGTGCATAAGGTTTTCCTCACAGAGTATTTTGGTTTGTAATCCTCGAATCATGGAATCATTGCTAGTGGCATTATCTAGGGTCACGGAAATAATTCTAGCACTAAGTTCCCACTCTTGAATAACACCTAATATAATCTCTAATATGTTATTCGCGGTGTGCTTTCCTTCTATTCTCCTAAAGGCTATAATCCTTTTGTTAAGGTTCCATTGTTCGTCTATGTTATGAACCACCACACTCATAAAATCCATCCTAGATTTACCCGTCCATATATCAGAGGTCAAGACTACACTAAACGTTCCAGAAGATAAAATGGCTTTCATTTTTTCCTTTTCTTCCAAAAAATATTTGAGTACGTCACGCCTCAATGTTGATCAAGAAATAATTTGAATACCAGGTACCAAATAACTAACATATTTAATAAAAACATTCATCCTCAACATGACTAAACGAATGGTTAGTGGAAATGATGTACTCAACTAAATGTGTCCTATGTTCTAAGGGATCGTGAATACTTACATTACTTGAAGAACCAATCGAGGAACACTTCTTGTAGTGGTGTTTTAGACAAGAAGTTCCTTGCACGCCATTTTGAGCTTTGATGACATTTCCACGTGCTAGACATTTTCCTCGACGGGTAGAGCCTTCGCCCATTTTCTCGAAGAATTGCCATACGTGGGATCGAGCCTTTCTTTTCTTTCGGGGCCTTTGCTCTTGTTGTCTTGGTTGTGGTATTTGGATTGGAGGATGATGTGGTTGCACCTCTTCGGTCTCCTCCTCATCGTCTTCCTCCTCATTGGCCTCCTCATCCTCCTCCTCGGGGTTAATATGTTCACTTTCATATTGTCGATATACTATATAAGGATCTTGGGTTTCATCATCATCCTCTTGTGGTATTCGGGCTTGTTGGGAATTTTGGACTTGAAATTGGATTTGACTAGGTGGTTGAACATAAGGGGGATTTGGGTTGAACTCGGTTTCGTATTGGGTTATGTTGAATGATGGAGGTTGGTAAGAAGATGAAGGTAATGGAGTTGGGTCAAACTCGGTGTTTTCAAAATTAGGAATTTGGTTTAATCCTAACCAATTTTGAGGAAATTTGATGGTCGGGGAATGTTGGGGTGGTGGAGGAATTGTGGGAGGTGTGTTTTGGGGTAAAGGAGGCGGATGATGGGATCGGGATGAGTTAGACGATTTACGGGGCATTGAAGTGTATAATAAAATTATTACTATATGATAAAATTTATAACTATGAGAAATGAATTTTGAGAGAGATGTAGAAGAATGAGAGAATTTGAGAGTGTTTTGTGAAAAAAGATTGGAGATATATGGGTGTATTTATAGAGAAAAAAATGAGGGGGTTAAAAATGAATTTTTTAAAATTTTTTGGGGTTCCAACGGATATAAAACGGTAATATTTGGGCTGAAACGGTAAAAAAATCTGAGCCATTGGATCTCCAACGGTCATAAATCCAATGGCTCAGATTTAAAAAAAAAAAAAAAGACCTACGGTTTGGAGGAGAAAAGAGAGAAGATAATATATTTTGGGGTTTTTTCCCTTCCCTTAAATGCAAAGAGAAGGGAAATTCTCTTTCCACATTTAAAGAGAAGAAACATTTCTCTTCCCCATAAAGAAAGAGAAGAGAATATAATTCTCTTAAATTCCCCTTCCCCATGACCACGTTTAGTGATAACTAATAAAAATTACTTTTATGACCTTAGCTTTTTAAATTCGTCACTTTCTCTCTCCTGTTTTTAAATTCGTTACTTTCTCTCTCCTATTTTCTTTCCTATTTTTTTTCATAAAAACTTCGAAAATTCATATATATCTCATACGAACTCGAAATTGAGTTATTCCAAATCCTAGGGATTCGTGGCGTCGAGATCTTAAAAAATAAATTATATTTAATGCATCATGTTTACGTGTGTTTATAATGACTTTTATTTCCGAAAATTTTCAGTTATTTTCATATTTAAGGAAGTAATATGATTTTTCTACATCCATGGCATTAGAAATTATTTTTCATCTAACACAATGGGTCTATTTTTGAAGATATCGGCGGTACGAATACGTAGGATTCGGAATCACTCAATTTCGAGTTCATATGAGATAGATATGAATTTTTTAAGTTTTGATAAAAAAAAATGTTTGAAAAAAGTAGGAGAGAAAAAATGACAGAATTCAAAACAAAGAGAGAGAGAAAGTGATTAATCTAGAAAAAAAATCCGCTAAATTGATTTAAGGATACATTTGGAATTTTAACCCATTACCCTAACTGTCACCTCAAACATTTGGTTATTTTCTCATAATTTTTTAAACGTTGGCTAAATTTCAAACGTTAAGATTAAGTTGACTTATTTAGTTACAAATTGCTATATTTTATTTTAAAAAAATGAATTACATAAAGTGATAAAACAAATTCTAAAAAATACATATAGAAAGTAAAACATGGATCATGTATAATTTAAAACTAAACTAATCACATACAATATAAAAAAATTTAATTAAATTGAAATACACTAGTAAATATTTTATATATCCTTAAGATTATAAACCTTGAATTTTTATGAAAAACATTAAAATTTTACTAGTGTACTTGAAAAATGTTGCCATTTTGTTCATTAATTAAGTAAAATGAATAATGCTATAGATAATCTTACCCGATGAGGAAGAATTCCATCAAAGGTACCTAGGGTGAAAACGGGATTGGGTACAACAAAGAGAAGGAAATTCTCAATGTTCTTGAGAGATGAATTTTTAGCAATATTTTACTTCTCACCAACCATTGGAATTTCAATATGATCATTTCCTGATGCGCTTCAGACTTTCACGAAACCAGTGGGGGAACTTGATTCATATTCATGGCCAATGACGTTAAGACGGTGGTCTTCAATATCGATGCAAACAAATCTTCGATTCCGGACGACTTTCATTGTGTGTTTTACTATAAATCTTGGGTTATTGGTTGGGCCCAAGAATTACTACAAATATAGGTTCGATGTCCAGAATGTCGCACCCGAAAGTTTTTCGAGTGCGACTTTAGATGCGACATTGTCGTATCCGAAGTCGCACCTATTTGGTTTCAGGAAATCTAAAAAAAAAAAACGAGTATTAAGTGAGACATGTCGCACCTAATACTTTATTTTAATTAAATTTTTTTACAAATTTACAATTAGGGTTGAGCTGGCCGACGAGAGCGAGACCGGCGAAGGCTGAGGCCGGTGAAGGCGAGGCCGACGAGAGCGAGGCCGGCGAAGGCTGAGGCCGGCGAGAGCGAGGGAGGAGGGGCGGCGAGGGCGAGATCGACGCTGTGACGGGGAAGACACAGCCATCGCGGTCTTGGATGGCGGAGGTGCTCTATTGGAGGGCGGAGAGCAAAAGAGGTCGTGGTCTTGGGCGGCGGAGGTGCTCGGCACGCAGAGGTGTCGAAGGAGGAGCTCGACGGAGGTGGTCGAATGAGAAGATCATGTTTGACGACATGTGAACAGCAAGCTCCGGCGTGGAGGATGGGCGGCGAGCAGAGAGAGAGAGAGAGAGAGAGAGAGAGAGAGAGAGAGAGAGAGAGAGAGAGAGAGAGATAGGCTATGTGAAGAAGAAGAAGAAGAAGAAGAAGAAGAAGAAGAAGAAGAAGAAGAAGAAGAAAGAGTGGTAGTTTATAATTTTAATCTAATACTATCAGGTGCGATATGTCGCACCCGTTGAGTGTATTGGGTGCGACATGTCGCACCTAAATGAGCATTAAGTGCGACATGTCGCACCGGATACTAAAAAAAATTCAATTCAGGACAGTGAAAATAAGAGGAGGGATTTTAAGCCCGCCTAAAATTTTTAAAACTTTTAGGTGCGACATGTCGCACCGGATAGTTTTAAGTGCGACATATCGCACCCAATAACACTTAAAATGAGCGAAATTTTTGGTTTTCTGAGAAGGTATTCAGTGCGACATGTTGCACTCAATGCCCATTTAGGTGCGACATGTCGTACTTGGATACTCTTCCACACTAGAAAATGAAATTTGTAGTAGTGAAGTCTCCTTGGTATGTCTTTCAATCCTCAGCAACGTTATCTCAATAAAATACTTCAACAACATGGTGGTTTCTTATTCCGAAAGTAAAAATTCAAAGAAGGCTACCGATATCGACCAATCAGCTTATGTAATGTGATTTCTAACATTATCAAAGACCCTATTATGATTTCTCTTATATATCCTTCTCAGAGTTCTTACATTCTCGACTGATATATCACCAAAAAATTTGTTGCGCCTTAAAACGCATTCACCATTGTAAACGTACGTCATAGAGGCCTTCGCCAAGGTTACCCACTACCTCGTCATTCTTCTCTAAAGTGTCTTGGGATAGAGACATTATGGGCCTTTCATGTGGTCGCAACGATCCTTAGGTAAATCACTTGTTCTTTGTTGGTTAGTCATTACTCTTCTGTCGGTTAAAGGTGGCGAAGTCATGACTTTTTGATGAGCTCTTGATATTTACTCTCAATCATTATGCACGTGCATTAATTTCCAAACATTGGCGACCTGTTGCAGCCCAAATGTCGACATTCAACTTCACTCATGTATGGCACTAATCCACGACGTCAAGTAGGTAAGCACTTTTAAAAAAATGGCTCTCTAGATATATAGCCATATGAAAACTCAAATTTTGCTATATAGCCACATTTGGTAAATTTTAAGTAAATAGCCGCAAAATTTATTAACAAAGCAAAAAAAAAACATTAATAGTTGTAAATATTCGTTTATAATTGTATATAAAATGCTAAACACGTCCAAACAATGTCACATCATCATAATGACTATTTACTTAAAATTTACAAAAGGTTGTCTATTTATCTGATCTCCATTAAATAAGGGGGTGAGTGGCAAGCTTGTAACCCCAAGTCTTTTGAGGGCTCATGTTTAAGGAGTAATATGGTATTCTTGATGGCTCATTTCTCTTGGATAAGCAAGGCTGGAGAATTATCAAACACGCCCATCTTCCCTCTTTGTCCAAACTCTTCGAATCCTGTATTTTTTTGTTGGAAGACTTGGTATTTAATACCAATATAATGGTTGATTTGTGGCAACAATTTGAGTGGGGTCTACTCATCGAAATTTGATAATTCCAAGTGCTATGTATTCCTTATACCGAGGGGTATAAGATAGTATATTTAGTTGTCAAAATCGGACCTAGAATGAATGAGAAATTGATGTTCAAAGTATACTAAAAGAACACATTTGTTATGTGTAAGTGAAGTGGAAAACAAGAGTCCCACATGGGTTGGGTTAGTATGTTGTGTAGTGTATATATACTCTCCTCTTTCTTTAGTGGTCAAGCAAGTGCAAGAGAGGAGAGTGTGAGTGGGTTATCTCTCACTACAACAAATACGACATTTACCGACGATTTTTTCCGTCGCTAAAAACCCCATAATCGTCGCTAAATCTCTTTAGCGACGATTTTAGCGACGATAATAATCGTCGCTAAATGTGCGTGCCTAAATATATTTAGCGACGATTTTTTCGTCGCTAAATAATTACCGACGATATTAGCGACGAGAAAGTCGTCCCTAAATGTCGTGACGAGAAGTTTTTTTCCATTTTGAAACAGGAAATTAGCGACGACTTTGTCGTCGCTAATTCACACGCGAAAATTTCCCGCGTGAATTAGCGACGACAAAATCGTCGCTAATTTCGTCCCTAATTATTTCGTCCCTAATTTTTTTTTTATTTTTTTCGTCGTTAATTATTTTTTTTTATGAAATTCTAAAATGAAAAATCAAATAAAAACTAAATTATATTATCCAAATCAAGAAATAAAAACTAAATTATATTATCCAAATCAAGAAATAAAAACTAAATTATATTATCCAAATCAAGAAATAAAAACTAAATTATATTATCCAAGTCAAGAAATAAAAACTACTCGCGACGTTTGTTTTGTCGTCCCGCTCGTTTTCCTCCTCCTCGACGTGAAACGTTCTTTTGCTGGCGCTGAAGTTTTGCAGGCTGCGGCGTCGGAGTAGACTGACTTGGTCCGCCGGGCGTCGTCTGCTGGCTGGCGTCGGGAGTCCTCTGATGGCCGCCCGTCGGAGTGTGGACGTCGCCCGTCGGAGTCTGCTGGCTGGCGTCGGGAGTCCTCTGCTGGCCGCCCGTCGGAGTGTGGACGCCGGCCGTCGGAGTCTGCTGGCTGTGGGATGACGGAGCCTGCTGCGAACTCTGCGAAAATTGGGACATGAACGAGCTAAGGTTGATGCCGGGCACCTGACTCTTTATTGTCTCGGCGAACGCGGCGAGGGTCGATGTCAACACCTCATGCGAGACATATCCTGGTTGCGACGTCCCAGCCTCCGAACCGTAGACTTCGGCGACTTCAGCCGCCATCCGTGCTCCCTGTGGCACCAAACGTCCGACGCCGGTCAAGTGATCAGCCCGCGAACCCATAATATCGCGGATCGCCTGCTGCTCTAGGACGGAAATATCGACATCCGCTCCTTGTTGCTCAGCCTCCGCTCGCAACGTGTTGAACGTAGCGACCAGTCGATCCTGATATAATTAACTAGTTAGTAACTAATTAGCTCCTGTAGCCGCAGCCATCTGAAATTCAAAACAAAATACGATCCTACCAAAATTTCGGCAGAACCTCCCCTATAAACTTAACAACCCGGCATCAGCCTTTAACTTTAAAACCTGCATAGAAACATCCTAAAACTAACAATAAATCCAAACTCAGTGGTTCGATCATTTTTAAATCTATAAACAACTAATTAATTTCACATTTTTAGTCATTTCTAACAAAAATTAAATCCAATTTCAATTTCAATCCATAACCAATTAATTAATTTCACATAAACTACCTAATTTTCGTTAAACTAATTCATTAATTTAAGTTTGTTACCTTTAGAGAATCGGTTAGTAATTACCTTTAAACTAATTCGTTAAATTACCTTTAATTCATTAATTCATACATAAACTACACAAACTTAAACCATTTTAAATTTTCTAATCGTAATTAACAAAATTACATTTCCTAATTGGGGCGGCTAGGTATCTAGCCCAAATTGAACCCCTCTATTAAAATTATAGCCCAACTATCACAAAATTTAAGTAAGTAGCCCAATCTACTACCAAACAATTTAATATTCTTATATTACCCTTAGTTCAAATAATAGAGCGCAAAACACAATTCCCTCATTCGAAACAAACCTCTCCGCCAAACGAATTTCTTTTACCCTCATTCGCGAACACGAAACCGACGATCTCTCCACTTCCGAAGCCGACGAAGAAAAAATGGTGAGTATCTCAACCTTCAATCTCTGGTAATTTCAAATCCTTCAATCTCTCCACTTCCGGCGCCGACGAAGTAAATTGGTTAGTTAATATTATTGACAATTCTTTGCGATCTCATAAAACACCCAAACTGAAACCCTAGACCTCATCCCCGCTCAATTTTGTGTTAGATTAACCATTAAATTGTAAGTAAATATTATTAACTGAACCCTAGACGTCATCTCCGAACGATTTTGGGTTAGATTATTCATAAAAATGATAAGTAAATATTATTTACAAATCGTCGTTCGATAGTAAATAATATTTACAAATCGCCGTTCGATAGTAAATAATATTTACAAATCGCCGTTCGATAGTAAATAATATTTACCATTTGAAAAAACCAACATCTTTGAGCGAGAAAGTCAATGTCGGTTTATAGTGGGATCTCTTCTCTTCATCTTTCGTAGTAAAACGTGCAAAATGAAATAATTACAACCACACTTTCGAGTTTGGAATCAAGAAGAAGATGAGAAAGCTCGGGTCAAGAGGAAAAGAAAAAATTGATTGAGCCGATCTCTCAAAACAGTGAATCCTTGAGGTACGTACACTTTCTCAGAGTCCAAATTAGAGGAAATTCAAACAAACATAAAAAATAAGAAAACAAAAAAAACTGAAGAACAGAGATCTCGATTCGGAGGTACAGTGAACCAGCCATACCTCATCATTTGCAGTGCGTTCCTTCCCTCAAAACGTTCGGTGTAGAGCGCAAGGAGGTACGACGATTTCGATTCCGATCAGCGAGCCGCGTGATCAGGAAGGCCGAGGAGCTCGGGGAGAGGAAATCCGACGCCGATTCTTACTCGGAGTTTCTGAGGCGGAGAAAGCCGTCGGAGAAGAAATGCATTCGGAGGCCGTCAAAGTCATCTATATCTTGTTCTTGGTGACGTTCGTTACTGTGAATTTGTGGGTAAGGGATATTTTGGGGAATTCTAATTAACGTGGGCTATTCCTTTAAATAAAATAATAGTCTGGCTAGTATTTTAAACTCCCATTTATAATCCGGCTATATGCTAACAAATTAATCTCTAATCTACTATACTTATATACATAATTAATCTCTAATCCTAATTTACAATTTTAAATTATCAAACATCCTAAATTATATCGTAATTAAATCCTAAATTATGTAATAATATAAAATATAACTTATATATATATATATATATATATATATATATATATTTATAACACCAAAATAAGCATAATATCACAATTTTTATAACTAATTTAAATAATTTATATTACCTAATATAACTAATTTTTATAACTAATTTAAATTACCTAAATTTCATACAATTCCATTTATTTATAACTAATTTAAATAATTTAAATTACCTAATATAAATAACTATATACTAATTAATACAATTCCATTTATTTATATAAAGTTATATATATATATATAAATAACTAATATATATAACTAATATATTAATTATATAAATAACTAATAAATATATATATATATATATATATATATAAAGTTATAAAAAAAAAAAAAAAAAAACCTTACCGGCGGGGATCGTGTGAACGACGAGGACGGTGGACGAGGACGAGGAAGAGCAGCGCTAGCTGCCGGACCGGGGCGGACGAGGACGAGGACGGCGTCGGTGGTGGAGCGGCGACGGCGTCGGCGGCGGAGCGGCGGCGGAGCTGCAGACAGGAGAAACTGTGAGGAGAGAGAGAGATGTGAGGAGAGAGAAGTGAGGAGAGAGAGACTTACCGGGGCGTCGACTGCGTCGGGGCGGCACACGGCGGAGGAGGCGCACGGCGGAGGAGAGAGAGAGAGAGAGAGAAGTGAGGATTTTAGGGTTTGGGAGCGAATGAGGGGTCTCAGTCGCGATCTGGTATTTAAAGACATTTAGCGACGATTTACTCGTCGCTAAATGTCTTTAAATTTCGTAGCTAAATCAACTTAAATTTTCAGTTCATAAACCAGGAATTTAGCGACGATTTTCTCGTCGCTAATTGATTTTTACACATTTAGCGACGATAAAATCGTCGCTAAATCATTTCATTTAAATTATTTTGGCGGGATTTTTCCCTCTTTGAATTTCGTTAAAATTCAATTTTAATTCGAAACTATTAGCGACGATAATACCGTCGCTAATTGTTTCCCCGTGAACTTAGCGACGAATATAAATAATTAGCGACGATTAATTCGTCGCTAATTATTTTTGCCGCCAAATTTTAGAAGTTTTGGCACCAAATAATTAGCGACGGCTTTATCGTCGCTAAAAGGGTGATTAGCGACGACAAATTAGCGACGATAAAGTCGTCGCTAATACTTCCGTCGCTAAATGTCATATTTCTAGTAGTGTCTTAACCCCTCACGCGCGCGCGCGCACACACACGCACACACACACGTGTGTGCCGCCGCCGAGCCGAACCGGACCGGGCTCGGGTTTGGGTTTCGGGAATGTCTCGGTCTCGGGCTTTCTTTTTATTACAAATTTCACTTTTGAAAGTTTTAATTCCTCAAATAACTCGTGCGTTATGTTGGAAATTAAACTTGTAACCGTGCATTAAGGCTTGGACGGTTTGTAACTGTGCATTAAGGCTGAGCGTTTTGTAACCGTGCATTAAGGCTTGGACGGTTTGTAACCTTTCCATTATCACGAGTTATGGAGCTTTATTGTATCCGTTAGAGCTGTTGCTCATGGTATGCGTATGCCTATATAAGGCTGAGCTCAGGGTACAGTTTTTTTTTCTCTTGTTTGTCTTGGTGATAGTACTGACATAGGTTCTAGTTCGCCGTTGATACACTAAGTGGTGCCTTCGTGTGTCTTTTTCGACGTTGTATCCTGAGAGGCTGTCGTTCAAGTAATACTGCACCTGAGGAGGGTGATAAAAAGCTTCAAGAAAACCGTCCAACGGGCCTCGATTCTTTCCTACCGACTTCTTCCTTCTCGTTACTATTTCCGGTTTTTAGTTCTACATATTATTTCCTTTGCTTCTGTCTTTATTTTCTCGTCAATATTATTTGTAATATTGCTAACATTTTTTTTTTTGAAGAGTTATAAAGCTAAATGTTACAACCTCAGCCTTCGTTCTTGGTTGTTTCATTATTTGGGGTCAAGATGTCCTCAACAATGAATTTTTATTGTGGGGATGATAGCTATTTGAGGTCAAGTCCACCGCCTTCGTTGTAGGTTTGGTTCATTTTTTCGTTTTTTTTTATTTTCTATATTTATTTAGTTTACATTCTTTTTTTTTTTTGTCATTATCTTCCTCTCGAGTTTTCTCTCGGATTAATTTAATGTATTAAACGACACGAAATACATTTAGAGGCACCTACAATACCTGCAACAATGGCACTTTACATTAAACGACACGAAATACATTTAGAGCACCTGCAATAGTGGCGCTTTTGTAAACAATAAGAGTTTTCAAAGTATACTTTTTGAGCGTTGTTAATATGCATATGTAACAGTGGTCGTGCTTCTAATTTTACTTTTGAATTATATGTCTTAAGGTCTTTTTTTAATTATCCGAAGATATGTAATATTTTTATATGGATGTAATACTTGTTTTCTAATTGAATAATATGTATATATAATTGCCACTATGGTTAATATTTTTTTGCAAGTCGTACAGTCATATTTGGTGTCGTAGTACTCAAACTCGGTGCCTATATTATTTTATTGGTATCAATCAACAATGACCGATATGCATTTACTAACATAGGAAAAAAAATACCTATTATATTACCAACGATAACCACCTTATATATAAGTCATATTAGAAACGAACTCTATATATAAAAGAAGTACAAAATAAAAACTGACATTTCAGTATGTTAACAATTCATATAAGAAACACAAAATAAAAACTGACATTTACTTATGATAACTTTTTCTTACTGTAATCTATTGTTGTGGTTATTGTTAGATCTTTTGTGTCAATAGGTTCTAATTTGGTAAAATATTATGTAACATATGTTCAAGGTCAAACTGTTAAGATATTGGTCAAGCAACAATAAGTGATCGAGATACTTATATATTTTTCTCCCCCGCGAAAAATAGAAACTAAACAAATTGTTTGGTTCCGAACATTATGGACATATAATATCGGATTGCTTGGAGAATCCGACTTATTAAATTTCGCGAGAGATTAGAAAGTCGATTATATAAAATCCACCTATGATTTGTTTGAGCGATTTTACTTTTCTGTTTTGGTAAAATTCACGCAGCCATAACTTTGAGTTCGTCTCTCTACTCTGGAGATCATCATCGACAACGAGCTCAAAGAAACTTGCAACTTGTGTAGTCGTACTGAGTGTGTGAGAGCGTGTATTTTTGCATTGATGTGCTTGTCAATCTTCGAAAGAAGATTTGGTGAAAGTGAAAAGGAGTCTTAGATCAGAAGGGAGCTCAGATTGCAAGAATCCATCGAAAAAAAAGTCTAAGACGAAGGTGTTTGTGAATGAGAGTTTTCTCAAACTTGATATTCATGTACCTTTGACTATTTTAAGTTAGTGGACTACTTTTCACCTGAATATATCTGTCCCCCTGAGTAGGTGTATTTCATCGAATATGGTTACAAATTTCTCGTGTTCTTTATTGCTTTCAGTTGTTGTTTGATTGATAGTTAAATCATGTTAAAATCGATCTGTTGTTCAACCAATAGTTACAAAAACTAAGTTGAACAACACCACATTAAGTAATTTTAATTGGTATCAGAAGAACATGGCGTGATAGAATTAACTGAACTGAACTAGGTCCGTGAAAGTGATGAAATGAGACTAAATTATTGTACCTTTCTATTTCCATTTTTAGGTAGAAGATGAACGTAGTAATGGAATATGAATTCTAAAATAAATAAAGATGAGTTGATGGGTAACATTTAAATGACTAATTTATCACTATGGATATGAGTCTATGACTAAAATGGGAAAGAAAAATATAAGAGGAAGAAAATTCTCTTCCGTTTGCTTTAAAATTTGAAACTGAAATTTTGTTCGAATTGTATTTCAAACCGGAATAACTCAGTTTCCATCCATATTATTATGGGTTTTTTTTCCTTCTAGATATTAGACCATATTTTTAGGTTTTTATTAAGAGGACTGAAATAAAATTTGAAAAATTACACGGACTAAGCCAGTTGAAACATTTGGTATTGCAATCTAGCTAATGTTTTATTTAAGTTTCAAATTTAGGCACAAATGAGGACGTGACTTTATTAGTCATTTAACAAATTACTATATTAACTTTTACTTAAAATCGGCTGAACATAGACATGTAGCCAACGTTTTGATCGCAGCCAGATAATGCACCTTTAATACACGTTAACTTGATTCTAATTAGTTGCGATATCAAGTTTTTTTTGGGTTAATTTCAGTTAATTTTCGTTTATTTTACATGCGATAAATTTTGACTGGCTGAAACGTTGGCTAGTAGCTGGTTTCTATGATTTATGTTATATAAGAGTATTTCCGATATTTTCTAGCCGTTTATTTTGTATAAATGGCTAGATTACAAAATTTATCAAATGTTAGCTACATCTTTAAAACTTTGTTTAAAATTATTGACTACGTTGTTAAATTATCTATAAAATTTTCCGTTATGATTTTCGCCGAAATTCCAGCCATATAACATTTTGTTCTGTAATCACCAGAAAACCAGCTAAGACAGGACATATGAGATATGGCTTATGAGATATGGCAGTGTTTTGTTCCAAGCAATATTTGAAACTAAAATCTCGTATGAATTTAAAATTATTAACACATCGTCTACAATTATCATATATGATTTCAAAATTGCAAATATTAAAATAGTTTTAAGTTTTTCCCGAGACAAAATAACATTATGTAACTTCAATATGTTTGATGCTTGCGTAAAATTAATAACATCCCTATTTATGCCCCCATGGCATGTGCGTAGTTGGAGATTTTAAATATTTAAAACTACAAATGGGATTTAATTAAACAACCTTTACTTCTCTCGCTGCTATATAAACCAGTCAAGTAGGAGAAAAATTGGTACATATACTAAATTCATTTATGACAATCACTAAAGTAATATAACTTATTTATGAATCACAGGTAAAACAATTCAAGAATCCTGTGACTGCATTTACACATTTCTCATCTGGGTAGGCTTGGCCTCTTTTATGCTACCACCAACTGACGTATCTAATGGGTAGTTAATATTTTGTAAACTGATTTCAGATGGGGTTTTTTTTTATAAGAAACTTATTTAATTTCCATGTACTAAAAAAGACATTGTAAAGTTACCTAATTCTTTCAAAAAAGTCTTTAATACCGGCGGAGTGTAATAAATACCATCCACAATTGTGATATTTCTTAATGGCTTGAAATTTTTTCGGTGAAATGTTTAATGTTATTGGTGTTTTTTTTATTTTAAGTAAATGTTATTGGTTATTTTTAATATATCATAAACAAAGATGATACATTAATGTTATATAAAAATATAATCTTTAATCACCTATTATGGAATAAATACATTTGTAATCTTAACAACATATCTACTCATATTTAAAAGTAAATAGAAAATTCTTAAACTAGACTTCATAGTTAGAAAAATATCAAAATGGACATTTGTTATGACAAAAAAAAATCCCTCATTCCATTTAAAACTTAATTTTTTTCCATTTTAAACTTTATCATTGAAGTAAATACTGAATTTCATCGAAATTTATAGAGAATTATCGAAATTAATCGCAAATTAAGGAAACTACGGCTCTTTTTGGCAACAGATATTACAAACGGAGTTATTGTTGCTTTTAATCCAAATGAATTTTGTTTAATAACGATGACTTGTGACGATATTCAAAGGCCATCATGTCTACAAACGAATTCATGCTCTAATACCAAATGACGCGATACTCATCAAGAGGAACACGATTTTCAGCAAAAGGGATGTTTTCTCCACAAGTTTGGTGACTTCGCGATCCAATGCCTAGAGACATGCGAACTTTGGAATAATGAAGATGCCACAAACGATGGTGAAAGCTCGTTTGATAAATCGAAGATTGAATGACGCCATGATCGGATGCTAAAGACCGATTGATAATTCAGTTTGAATGCCACAAGATTTATCTTGATCGATTAAAGTTCATATCGAACCCGAGAGAAGACTCTCATTTTTTTCAATCAAAATCTAGATTCCCTTTTTCATTGAAAGTAAAGAAGTATTTATAAGCATGAAACAACCCTTCATGCTAGGAATACGAAAAGTCTCATTTAAAACTCATTAACACAATTTAAAACCTCCTAAGTAATCAGACCACATAATGACACATCTTAAACCCTATAATTTGCATTCATCCTACTAATAAAATAATAAACAATGCCCAATAGTTTCAGCCCATTAAAAGCCATCAATTAAAGCTAAAACAACATTAGAAGCCCAAAAGTCATGCCCAACTATATTCTGATGAAGAATACAACGTTTTTCACCTCTTAACCATCTCTTCAATTGCTTAGATGATGAATTAAGCATTTTTCTTCCGTAAGTGTAGATCAGCTCATGCCAAGTTTTATACTTTTTCCATTCATCTTGGTTTAAACTATAAAATTCCTCATTAAAGTCTTGAATTCAAAATTGGCTTGTTGACATGTCTTGGTTTTTACGCTGCCCTTATCATATCATACTCTCTCTTTCTCTTTGAGAAGATTTGTCCTCAAATCTTGCACATTGTTGAATTCAGCGCTCGATGGGAAGATATTGAACTTCTTTCGTTGAGATGAAATTACTTCATCCTCCAGCTTCTTGTTATCTTCAAAATCAGGAGATGCCAAGTATGGGACTTCTAATTTTTATGGAAATAGACTCCTCAATCAGCATAGTCATATATTCCTTCTCCATGGGCTTTTTCATTTCTTCGACAACTTCAACATGCTTAACACATTCTTCCTGCCTTGTTGGGAGGCTTATGTGCAAACAAGCTGGAAATGTTTTTCGTCAAAATATCCCATCTCTGGTCGAGGGACTCTAGCCTTTTCTTTTGAGTAACACTTCTGGGTTGTAATTTTTCTTCAATTCGATCCAATCTCTTCATAATTGTTGTTGTTTCTTTTGAAATCATATCTCTCACCTCACTCAAAAGCTCATTAAATCCATCTTTTTTTTTAAACAATCAATAATGACTTGTAAAAACCTGGGAGAAATCTGCCCTATGATACCAAATGGCGTGATACTCGTCACGAGGAACGCGATTTCCAGCGGAATGGATCGTTTTCTCCACAAGTTTGGTGACTCTGCGATCCAACAGCTAGAGAGACGCGAACATTGGAATAGTGAAGACGCCACAAACGATGGTAAAAGCTCATTTGATAAGTCGGGGATTGAATGATGCCACGATAGGATGCGAAAGACCAATTGATAAGTCAGTTTGAACGCCTTAAGACTCATCTTGATAAGTTCTATTAAAGTTCATATAGACTCAAGATAAGACTCATTTTTCTATTATCAAAATTTGGATTCCCTTTTCATTGAAAATAAAGAAGTATTTATAAACATGAAACATCCCTTCATGCTAGAAATACAAAAAGCCTCATTTAAAATCCATTAACACAATTAAAAAACGTAATTAAAACCCCCTAAGTAATCAGACCATAATGACACATCTTAAGTCAGACCATATTGACACATCTTAAACCCAATAAATACATCATTTTTCATTTAGCTTACTAATAAAATGAAAATAAACAATTTTCAATGGTTTCAGTCCATTAAAAGCCACCAATTAAAGCTAAAACAACATTAGAAGTCCAAAAATCATGCACATTTATAATCTGATGAAGAATAAAACGTTTTTGACTTCTTAACCATCTCTTTAATTGCATAGCAACATTTCGAGTTCATCTTTTACAGTCACGATCCTCTTGAGACCGTTGAAAAAGAGAAGTTGATGATCTCTTTAATTGCAAATTGTGACCTACTATTAATCATAAAAAACAAATTAAAAATCACCACTAGAAAATAAGAAAGTGATTGGAAACATTTACATAATCGTTGCATAATTTGTGAAAATCTAAGTGTTAATTTTTCAAACACCAATCCCCGTACTTTCTTTTTATTATTCTTCTGACATCTCCATCTCAGTTAATACTTGATAGTAATTTATTTTAATCAAAATATAGATAATAATGTGCACGTACTACGTAGACGTAGACGTAGTAATTGAGAGATTAGTTTTGTCATGATTAACATTCAAATTTAGACAAATATGTCAATAAAGTCTTCACACAAACCTAACAACGGACCTACCATAAACCCTAATATTTATTAAAACTTAGATTGTGGCATTTCAACTCCCACGCCCTTCCACCAATTAGTCCAAAATATTAGGCCTTCATATATTTTGAGGATAGAATAATGAGTCGACAGATCTCATTACTGATGTTTAATAGAGATAAATAGACATAAATGACTAATGAAAGAAACCAAGTTATCAAAGAAAAAATATCATATTAATAATTGCCTGGAGACATGATGGTTATTCTAAATTCATAAAAGCATATATATATATATATATATATATATATATATATATATGTATATATATATATATACACACACACGTGTGTCTCACACAAGTCACAACTAAGGAGGACATTATTACTCGATATCCGTTAATCCGTTCGTTACTCGATCTAAACGGATCGTATAATACCCGTTTAAAACGGGTTAACATTTAAACGGGTACGGGTACATGTATATCTTTACCCAACCTGTTTACCCGTTAAACAAAGCTATTATAATTTTTTTAATATTTAAAAAAAATATATATATTTTTCTACTTTAAATTGTTTGTTTTGTAACTATATATTTTAACTTGTTTTAGTGTCCCATTATAATTTAATATCTTTAAATTATATTTTAGCTCTAAATTGTAGTTTATAATTTATATTTGGATTTATTGAGAGGTTAATTTTTTATTTGTGAACCGGATTAACGGGTAACAGGTATTAAAATTTCACACACGTTATCCGACGGGTATTATCCGTTATTCGACCCATTTGAGAAAACGGATTAACAGGTACGGGTTAACTTGTATTTTTCTAACGGGTCAGGTACCGATTTAGGAGCATCCGTTAATACCGATACTTGTTTTCATTCCTAGTCAGTATTTTTTTTTTCTCTAAGTGAAATTTTAATGTGTTTTGCAACTTCCATGAACACTAATTATATAATGTACCAGCCATTGGATTTATTTTATAAAAAAAGAAAAAAAAATAAATAAAAAAACGGCTTGCGTCATGGCTAGTGATAAATCAATGATTCATTGCTAGAATAATGATATCTTACTAACAGTACAGTAATTTTACCCTTATCTTAATTTTTTTCCTTTGACTAGTTTTTCTTTTTCCTTACATTTTTCCTTTGATTAGTTGAGAAAGAAAAATCGCCCTCTTTTCCGCCAAAAGGTCGAAAGTTAAACATTTTCTTTTTAATTGGGGAAGCTTAATAAAGTTGCATTTCTTTTTTTACTCTCTATATTTCCCGTGAAGGACAGACGAGACAAAAATCCAAAAAAGGGTTAAAAGTAAATAACAGTAATAACAATAAAAAAAAATTGCATTAAATGAAACTACCATGATTTATGGTGGTTTCCAATCAAATGCACAGGGACACTTGACGTACCTTTTATTTTCCCAACCCACATATTTTTCTTTCTGTTTCTCTCTGAATCTCACTCGCACACAAACACCTTGTACGAAAAATAAAAACAAAATATAATAATTAGTCACTCTTCATGATCTCCCGATGATCTTTCTTGTCTGATGACCAATAGACAGAGTAAAATATAACCAAATCTTACGTCCTTTTTTTTGTTTCTTTATTTAGTTTTTTTCTCTCTCTGTGTAGACATGAAATTTCAGAGTAGGTACGTTAGTACATAGTCAATGCACGCACCGACCGACTGGCTTTGCTCTCTGTGGATCCGAGTCTTCTTTTCTTCTCTCTCTCCTCCTTCAATTTTACACTTCTTGGCTCTCAACTGAACAACCTGCCTGTGAGCTTTGTCTACTTTATATTTTCCTGTAAAAGAATCAACCATTAATAATAATAATAATAATAGTAAAACATTATTTCCTATGGGTTCTAGAGGAGAAAGAAACACCAAAAGAAAAGCTTCTTCAAATGCCGAGAAAGAACCACAAACGCCAGGTAAATTGTGCACGACGTCAAATGCATGGATTTTCATTTTGGTTGTCCTACACTGTCTTTATTGATTTTTTTTTTTCTATGGCTCGTGTCTTTCACTCAAGAACAGAATCAAGAGAGAATTATTATATATGTCTGTTTGTGGAGGCGAATTAGGAAAGTACTAAGTTGGTCCTCCAAACCCATGTAAGGTCTTAGTCTCAACTCTCAAGTCTCACTCAAAACGAAAATGGGAAACGATGTGTGGATCGCAGTATTTGATATTGAGTTTTTGTGATATCTGAAATGGAATAACAGAATATGCCTCAAGAGGGGTTCAGATCAGCGATATACCGGTCTCTCGCCACGTGTAACGACCCAAAAGGAGTTGTGACTTGCAAGCCGATCAGGAGAGCCAAAAGCAGCGAAGAAGCTTCGACGATGAGCCGAAGAAGAAGGAAGGCTCCGGAAGAAGCGAACAGCCCGGCCTCGTTCCAGCTGGCGGAGATCTCGAGAGGGGCCCGGAAGCTGAACGAGACGATCGAGCGGTGGTCCAGCGGGGACAGAGAAGGATCCAATGACATGGCCAAGGAGCTTCTGAGAGGCGCGATGGACCTCCAAGGCTCGCTCGTCATGCTCGGGAAGCTTCAAGAAGCTTCCAAGTTCATGGCTCGCCTCAAGCACGGCGGGACCAGTCCGGACCAACAAAAGCCTCGGCTTTCCTTCGGAGGGGATTCCACCGAAGAGCTCAAGAAGGTGATCAGAGAGAGCCTCCTCGTGAAGCAGCGCAGGAGCTTCGTGTCCTACCCCGAAAATGGTTTGGAATCCGCTTCGGCTTCGACTTCGACTACTTCTTGTGAGTCCCATTTGCCACCGAAAGGTCCGAATCTCATCGCCAAGCTCATGGGGCTCGGAGACTACCCTTCGGCGGCGAAGCCCAACAGACCCGTCTCTGATATCGACACGAACACAAGGCCTCGTCGGAGTTTGAGGGAGATTCTCGAGAGCGTGCGGTCTGAAGGGGAGTTGAGAGGGGACGATGATGAAAGCCTTCCTCCGATCGTGCTGATGAAGCCGATGCGAGTCCCAAAGAGAGAACAAGAACACGACGATGATGACCCTCTGTGCGTCAGCAGAGAGGTGTTGATGAAGCTGAGAAGAAGCAAAGATATAGAGCCGGTTAAAGCAGCGAGGCTCGCCAAGCCAAAGGCAAACTCTCCTTCGGTGGTTAAGCCACCAAGAGCCTCTAGTCCTGCGAGCCACGAAAAGCGGAGAAACGAGGCCGGCGATAAAAGAGGCGACAAGGTTCAGATTAAGGTCCACAGACCGCCGGAGGAGAAGAAGACCAGAAGTGAAGGTCAGGCTATTGATAGGAAGACCTCTGTTAAGACGAGAAAGACGAGTTCCGAGGCAAATGCTCCGAAGATTCAACATATTTCTGGACAGCGACGGAGTTTGAGTCCCAATAAGCCGAGCACAGTTAAACGCGGTGACCAAATTGCTTCTTCTAATCAGAAAAAGAAGAGCTGCGTCAAGAAAGAGAAGCCTGCGAACAAGTCCACGGCGGTGAAACTCGCCGTAGTGGTGAGTGTAAAATAAATGATATTTTTTTCGTCAAACAAAGTCAATGAAGTGTTGATGCAAATTGTGTACTATTCAGGTTGATGAAATTAGCCGAGTTTCCACGGGAAGCGACTGTCGTGAAACTAGCCCTAAATCTCAAGACGAGGACCTAGGTTTCTCTGAATCTAACGTCGAAGGTACGTAAAGTGTCGATTTGTGTTGAATTGGTCACAGGATTACGAGTTCTGAGGATGAATTTTGGTGCAGATGTCACTCCTGAAAGAATACTCACGCCGTCGAGGGCTTGCCTTAATCACGATGAATCCGGAGAGGAAGAAGAAGCTCCGACGGATATCATCAACGATAAGAGGTTCGAACCGGAATTCAATCTGAAAGCCTTTCTTCTGTGCAGTCTCTCCTTCCGAAGCCGCGCGGAGGAACTTTTCGATCTCGATTTCGACGCCTCACAAACCCCGCTTTCATCCTCCTCCGACGATTTCGATGATCTCCGACGAATCGCGGGATCGCTTCTTGTCGACTGCGCATTTGAGCTCGTCGAGCGTCTGAGCCTTACGATTTCGCAATCGGCGAAGTTGATTCGACGGCGAATCTCTCTGGAGACGTTGGCGGAGGAGGTCTGCGACGAGATCGAGGCTCTGAGGAGCTATCACTCCGGCGGAGGCCTTGTGGCGGTGGAGTGCGTGTACGCGATGTTGGAGAGGGACGTGATGACGCGCGGAGGAGCAGCGGCGAGTGGAATGTGGGATCACGGCTGGAGTTTCGCCGGAGTTTCGTCGGAGGAAGCCGAGCTTGTGGTTGCTGACGTGGCGAAACTGGTGATGCGTGGATTGATTGAGGAGATCTTTTCTTGCTAACTCAAGTTTTGTTTGCTTTGGCTTTGATTTTCTAGTTTTTTTTGGTAGAATAGTAAGTTGGAAAGAATTTCGTAGATTTATGTACGTATACATAGAGAAGATCCTTAATTTGTTAAATACATCACTAATACATGATCTCTGAGCATGAAAATGATGGTCATCAAAATTTGACGATGGCCTTTTAAGATTTGTTTCCCCAGTGCCAATAGTCATATTTCAGTATTCCTTGTCTTCATTCATAGTCGTAATTTTAGTCAAAAATAGGTACACCGGAAATTTTTTATTTTATTTTAAATTAGAGTATATTTTAAGTTTCAATGGTTTCTTTTCATTTAGGTCGGAATTCTAGCTCTATCAAACCATAAAATTCTAATTCAATGAGTACCAAAATTTCGGTTTGGCCGAAGCAGAATTTTGGTCTAACCAAATGTCTAGATTTAATCTTTTTTTTTTTTTTTTTTTGAAGAAACAGACATAAATCTTATTAAGGCATATCAGCCAAAATGTCATCATACAGCCAAGGAGGGACTCTTTCTTCCCACATTACATCAGTATCAAAACAAAGGGAATATCTAGCAAGCTTGTGTGCTGTTTTATTACACTCACGATTGATATACGAAAACTTTATCTCTTCGAAGCTTTCCCCAAGGCATTTGATTTCTTCGAGGATTAGACCGATTTCCGTGGCTGGTGGCTCAGGCTGTTGGAGTTGTTTTATTATACTCTGGCAGTCGGATTGAATAATAATCTTCCGGGTACGGAGTGACGTCGCGACTTTCAGCCCCTGCAGAATTGCCCGTGCTTCAGCTTCCGGAGGTTTTAGTCGTTGCGAGGATGAAATAGCCGCTGTCTTGAGGTGTCCTTCGTGGTCCCGGACGACACAACCTGCTCCTACCCTCCCGGTGGCCGAGTCGATCGCTGCATCCACAGAAATCGCAGACCAGCTTCTCTCCGGGGGGCCAGCGCTGCGGCTCCGCGGCAGCCATCTCCTCGTCGCTGTTTCATCTCGTCGGAGGTCTGGTATCTTGGAAATATTGGTCTGTCCATTCAATCACAGACTCGTATCTTCTTTTTATTCCTTGCATTACTCATTCATTGCGAGAATTCCAAATCTGCCACGCAAGCATCAGGCACCACTCCAAATCAGCCCGCTTCATCTCCTTCGACATCCTGTCCAGCCCGCCTACAAGGTCCGCGGCTTCTTCCGGGATGAGGCCTTGGTTCACCGCCGCAGCCTTCCACATTGTCCTCGCTTCCCGGCATCCCCAGATGGCATGAAATAATGTCTCAGAGTCCTGGTCACATCTTGGGCAAACATCGGTGTGAGTGACTTTCCGTCTGAAAAGCGCCGAGTTCGTTGACAGCCACGAGTTGCTGAGCTTCCATAAAAACATCTTAATTTTCGGGGGGAGGTTTAGGGCCCAAAGCACGCTCCACCAAGAGTTGCTAGAATTGGGGTCCGAGCCACTCGCTTCTTCTCTCTAATCTTGTGCCACCCGGTACCCGCTCCGCACGGAATACTCGCCGTCCGTCGAGTAGTGCCACATGAGCTTGTCTGGGACTGGAACGCTGCTGGTGGGGATCGCAAGGATCATGTCCGCATCTACCGGTGTAAACATCGCCTTCACCAAAACCTCATTCCAACCTCCATTATAATTTTTCAATTCTGCGACCCTCATCTCACAAGGGAGTGGAGGGGGCTCGATGAGGCTGAACAGCTTCGGTCTCGGGATCCATCGGTCTCTAAGAATATCCACTTGTTCTCCATCTCCAACACGCCATCTCGAACCTTTTTCGATGAGTTTCCTGCCCCACAGAATTCCTTTCCGGATTTGGGAGCCATTTGACCCGTCATTAGCCTCCAGAATATTATTATCGGGAAAATAACATACCTTGAGGACTTGATTCACCAAGCGATCCGGGTGTCGGATAATATCCCACGCTTTTTTTGCAAGGAAAGCTTGGTTGAAGTCCTCGAGGTTCCGGAAGCCAAGGCCGCATTTGGTTTTGTGTCTACATAGCGTCTCCCATTTAGCCCAGTTGATTTTCTTCTTCTCTTTGTTGCTGCCCCACCAGAAGGCGTTCATGAGGTTGTGGAGTTTGGAGATGAGGCTCTTGGGAAGGCGGAAGCAACTCATGGCGTGGCTCGGGATTGCTTGCACGATCGCCTTAAGAAGAACCTCTTTCCCGGCCTGCGAGAAAAGGCCACCCTTCCAGCTCTTTATCTTCTTCCACACCTTGTCGAGGACGAAAGTAAACAGCTCCACTCTCCGACGGCATGAGAATGTTGGGAGTCCGAGATAATGGTCCAAGTTCTCGGCCACCTGGACCCCTAGTGTTGCTGCAAGCTCTCGCTGTTGTTCTTCATCCACTTGAGATCCAAAAGTGATGCTATTCTTATCCATGTTGTTAAAATTTGAAGAGTCTTTCCCGTCTCTAGAGGTTTCGCTAGTTAGGTATTGCCAATGTTAAAAAGTCGGAGAGAGAATGTAAGAGAGAGAGAGAGAGAGAGAGAGAGAGAGAGAGAGAGAGAGAGAGAGAGAGGGAAACCCAATATTTTTTTTAATCTACATAAAAGTTGAAGGAGAAGAGGATATTATCCTTATATATCTAAAAGGAAGCCCCCAAATATTATAGAAGGAACTAAGCATGTACATCGGGTTGGGTTATTCGGGTTTGTACATTTTATGAACCCGACCCGAAATCTTCGGTTTGTCATTTTTATAACCCAATCCAAACCGTTTATGGTATTAAAACCAAACGATATTAATCGGGTTGGTTTGGTTTGATTTATTTGGGGTGGTTTAAGTCGGGTTGTTCGGGTTAATTTGTCACAACAAAAGTACAAAATAGAACGTTGAATCAAATTCATAAAAAAAAAAACAAATCATGCAAATACTAAGAATAAATAAATTATGTCTCATCTCAAATTTCACACTCCATAAAAATCTAGACCTCGTGAAAAATCTGTAAAATAATAAAAAAAAAATGAGTTGTTGAATATAAGTAAGTCTTAATAGATAATATTGAGTCTACTTATATTATCTATTTGTCAACTGTCATGAGCATAAAGATACACCTACAAAATAACTAATTAATTTAAAAATGCATTTATATTTTTATTTTAAAACCATAAAGCATATGGTGTATTTTTTTTTATTTTACCTTGATAACATTTTTCATTTTTTATAAATTTTTATTTTATTTTAACGGGATCGAGTTGGTTTGGTTCAACCCAATCTCATGACGATCAAAAACCAAACCAACCCGAAACACTTGCGGGTTGGGTTGATTTCAACCCAAAATTTTTCGGGTTGTAATGAGGCGGGTTAGAAAAGAGTGCGGTTTGGTTTGGATGATCGGGTTGTTTGGTTTGTCGGTTCTCATGAACACCCCTAGAAGGAACAATATTAATTTTGTATATTTTTAGTTATGTTTTATATATTAAAGTTTGACACAAGATTTTGTGGAGGGTGTTAAGCGCCCATCCCGCGTAATTGTTTCTCTTGACTGCATATCCCTATATCCCTCTATGCAGAGTGTGAGTTTATATATATATATATATATATATATATATATATATATATATATATATATATATATATATTATGTGTAGTTATATAGTTATCATCGTTACAAAATTCATATAATTCTTTAAAAATATTATGGTTAATAATCAATTCAATTGTTATAAGATCTTTAAAATTTTAAATATCCTCCGAGCATGTGTCAACGTCAATTATGGTTCTCCAATTATCAAGAATGATCGTCGTTTAACCGCAACAGTTGTGAGGAGCTATAATTGGTTATTTTTATATCACCCAACAACAGTGACAATTCCTATTTGTATCACAAATTATTAATTTCATATACTTATCTGGTATTACAAGTTATAAAATACTTACAATTTTTGTTTCAGTGACTTTGTTCGAGGTCATGCTCACCGGATTAATAACAACATTTGCTAGCTTATCTTGAGTAATGAAATCATAAAGTTATTATAAAATATTAGAAACATGATTTATCAATGGAAATTATGCCACTTACAATTTCCGTATTGTTGCTTTGGTTTGATGTCACGGCCATTAAATTTGTAATTTGAGTCGTGTTTACTTCCTGGATAATAAAACCACAGCTGCTATTATTAATTCATATTATAGTAAAAGATAATTTAAACAACAAGATAACTGGCTATTCCTTTATTGTTTTAGGTCACGATCATCGGATTTGCATTTTTATCTGTCGGCATTTCCTGAAAATGATTTTTTAGTTTGTTAATAAGATAACATTATCAATTATTAACATGTATTCATCAATTGTATATTATTAACTACTTACAAAAGATACGTCTGGAATTTTTCCGCCTAGTCTATCCATGAAGATCCGCATCTACATTTTGTATAGGGAGCCCGAGCTAAATAACAAAGTCAAACGTTGTAATCGTCAAAATAGCCAAGTTTTGGTTTATTTTTAATGTGTAGCCAATATACCACATTAACAGTTAAAAAATACAAATTTGCCCTTCATTTAAGTAATATCAAATCAAATTCCCGCGTCCAAAAAAAGAAACAAATAAAATTGGAGGCAATGAATGTCAACTAAAAAAATCTGCCGTGATAAATGATGCGTATCTAAGAAATCTACCGCGATAAATGCCAACCAACACGCAACCACACCTACAACGCACGAGAAAAAATTCAAAAACAAAGTCAAACAAAAAAAATTTGAAGCGAGACCGGCGATTGAAATTAACAGATATTAACATAAATTAACAGCAATTAACAGAAATTAACAGGATTGAAATCGTTCCATACATGAATCAATGAGTGAAAAATCTTCAATCAAAGCTCTAAATAACAACAATTAACATAAATTAACAGGATTGAAATCGTTAACACCAGATCGTCAACAACAATTAACAAGAATTAACATAAATTAACATGATTGAAAACAAGATCTTTAATTCATGTACAAATATCAAACATAAAAACAGATAACAAAAACCTATAAATCGTTCAATACCTGATTCAAAAACATGGGTGGACGACGGCGCGGCACCGGTGGCGCCGACGGCCACGGCGGGGGCAGGGGGAATGCGCTCTCCGGAGATCAAGATAAGTCTTCCCTTCTCATCGAGGTGGTTGGCTCGGGCGATGCTCCTCCGGGCGACTGGGCCTCACCCGGCGTGGCCGGCGGCGCGGCCGACCAGGCTCTGCAGGCAGCCGAGCCCGCCCAGGGCGTTGGCGCGCGGGATCGCCGAGGAGGGAGCCCCCAACCAGGATAGGCCTAGCGCTGGGACGGCTGGGACACCGACGAGCGAGGCCGGTGCTGCGCACGAGACGGGGCGCGCGAGACCGAGCGTTTGGCTGGGCGTGAGGGAAAAGTCTCTTCAAATCTGAACGTGTATATTTAAACGTGGAAATTCTGTTAAACAAGCATTTAAAGTGGATCATTGGTTGACTTTTTCATATTTTGATTCTTTACGTTTATATAAAACCAACGTTTAAAAAAATAAGGGCATTTTAGGTAGAAAGAACACGTCTGATTTGCCATCTCACCCATATTGACTATTCTGCAAAAGTTTTTCAAAGGTTGGCTATTTTGCAATCTAAACGTTTGGACATGGCTAGTTCGTCTAATTTTTCAATAATATATTAGTGAAATACACTCATCTAAGTGACATAATGTATATGATATTAAACAACAACATTTTTCCATGTTCGTCAACGTAAGTTGAGCTTTTTAGGGGTTCTCGGCTGGTTTGTTGACAATGTTTCCTACAGTTATCATAAAAAAATTTTGATTATAGATCTAATACTTTTTGTACATTTAAAACATTAAAATACTGATTACTTTTGTTTTAGGTGTTGCTTTGGAAGTAAAGTTTCCTACATAGTCATATCTGTCATTATTTCCCTATACAAACCATATGATAAGTTAATAAAAACAAATTCACAATAAGTATATTACTATACAAAATTAACCATTAACCATTTTATACTTACTGAAGAATCTGCCATATTAGTCTCTGGTGTTTTTTTCTCATTAATATATATTGTTCCATCATTCCCACCAAATTTCTATGACATTTTTAGGGAGATTAACAACTATTAATTTAACCAAAAACAAACAATAAGACATATAAAATGTATTTTCTTACCATTGCAGTAAGTGTGGTCACTACATTCATTCGCTTATGCATTTTCTTTCCCTACGCTGCCCTATACTAGTAATTATTTGATAAAATTTGTATAGTAAGATACACCAAATTTTATTTCCGATACTTCGTCTTCAATCGTTTCTAGCTTCATCTTCACAATCTTCGATTCCGTTTCAAGTTTATGGATATGGTTTATAGCATAAATCAACCCATTACTAAGGTCATCTACTGCTTTTTTTCTTTCAGATATTCAGTGTTTGAATCCAAACTACTAGCGTAACTTTTGCCTTTTCCCTTATCTTGTTTGACCGCGGGTTGCTCATCTTCTTTAATATCTTCTCTTTGAGGGTATCATGTTGCGAGCTCCTATTCTGTAGTATGGACCCACTTCATATCAACCTATGGAAAAAAACCAAAAATTACTTAATAGCTAATATTAATTACAATTAAGAATAGGTAACATTTGCATGCCTCCATATTATTGAAAGTCTTTTTGCATAGCATGTCATAGCCGACACTCTTGTAGTATGTCTATTTCAACATCCTTGGAATCATATGAAATATTGTCCTTTCTGCATATCGTTTCTTTTCGAAATCAGGTATCGCTTCGTAAGCCAAGCCAGAAGTGGACGTAAGAACCTAAATTTCATGACAAAATTTGCAGATTTTCTCATCGAATTACATAAAGCCTCAAAACTAAGTCTCCCCCAAGGGTAATCTGTAAATATTTCCGCATTGTTAGCTAGCAAAGTATGTTCATCTTTAGTGTTGATATTGTTTCGTTTTGCTAGTATCATAATTTCAAGAATTGCAAAGTTCGCTATTGCTACGCATCCTTCATCAGCCGCTTCAATATCAGAATGCAATATGGCCACCAAATTCCATTCTCTCTTTGTTCCCTATCCAGTAAAAAAAAACTTTTGCTCCAATTTATTGACAATAGGAGGCCTGTCTTGGGCTCTAGGTATTGACCCACAGTTCAATCCGTATTTTTTTAAGTTATTATCTTAAATTAACTACAAAATCTACAGTTTCAGAATAAACAACATACGCAATTACCAAATATTAATTTCAGGCTTAATATAATCATTTCTCCAAAAGCAGTAGAACATAATTACATACTAAATGAATAATGGTAATTTCTTTTTCTAAAAGCATATAAAGTATGAACTAGCAAAAAAAAAAAAAAAATTCAATGTCAAACCATATTTTACCAATTATTTCATATCTAAGTTAATTAAATACTACAAGTTTTTTTATTTATCTGACATTATTTGGAAGTCGTACATAATAACCACATTTATGTTATCACCTCGATGTAAAACAAGCTAAGTGTACCAGTCTACCAGATTCTTTCAAAAGGCAAAAAGAAAGAATGGTTTTGTAACTTTTTAATATTACGTAGAAGAACACGACGCCGTTTTGTTTATGATAGCATGCCATAGATTTTCATTTTTAATTTAAAAAGTGCTACAAATTTTGAGCTCAAGTATCATAGCTGCCTTGGCTTAATATGGGCCACAAAAAATACCCAAAAGTCATTCTTGTCTGATAACTTGTAGAGCCTAAAAAATTATCCAAGAAAATCTGAATGTGAGAAATATATGTGGATAAGAATCTCCGATGGATTGTCACAACACAAACACATTGCCACTATTCTACAATATACGAATATAATTCTTAATCTCCCACTTCATGGGCTTCTTCTTCTTCTACATGCACAAGACCAGGATCAAGAAGACCAGCCTAATAATGCACACCTTAGCAGGTACATGACGATCAACCACTTCTTCGTTTGGACTGAATGTATATCATTTTGAGAATTCCCAAATTAGGATTAAGATTTCCACTTTTGATCAAGATATTGTTTAGTGGTTGGGTTTCAAATTTGCTGTCGCTGAGTAAGTGGGTAGAGATAAATACTCTGTTCCTTTCTTTTCTATGGCAGTCAAAGTTTGACCCTTTTTTCCAAAGAAGTAATTAGGTGGCTTAGTATCAACAGTTTGAGGCTGCGTGAGAGACTATCATGGGCCAGAGCACAATAATCAGCAACAAACCGGTTCATCATACATCTGCGACAATGGTACCACAAAAACTATCAACCAACTCTTCTTCTGACTAAATCGTTGAAAGTGTATAATATATATATTTTTCATAGGAGGCAATGCCGAAGAAGGTCTGCGTGGCTTGCAGCGAGGGCGAGAAGAGCTGCCGGGCCGTGCGATCGAGGACGAAGCTGATGAACGGTCTGATCGAGCGGGGGCGGGCCCGCGAGGTCCACCCGATCTTCGACGCCCTGATGGAAGATGGGCACAAGCCGACGATCGTGACGTACACGACCCTCGTGGCGGCTCTGACCCGCCTCAAGCGGTTCGAGGCGATCCCGTCGGTCCTCGCGAGCCTCGAAGAGAGCGGCACGAAGCCGGACTCGATCCTCTTCAACGCGATCATCAACGCGTTCACGGACTCGGGGGACACGGAGGCTGCGGCGAGGACTCTGCGGAGGATGGTGGAGGATCACGGCTGCAAGCCCACGACGAGCACGTTCAACACGCTCATCAAGGGCTACGGGAACGCGGGCCGGCCCGAGGAGGCTGAGAGGCTCTTGGGCCTCATGACCGCGAGGCCCAACGAGAGGACCTACAACATCGTGGTCCGGGCTTGGTGCAAGAAGGGCGAGATCGGCCGGGCCCGCGAGACGGTTCGCAGGATGGTCGGGGCGGGGGTGAGGCCCGACGCGGTGACGTTCAACACGCTCGCGAGGGCCTACGCGGAGAGCGGGGAGGCCTTTCGGGCCGAGGGGGTCGTCTCGGAGATGCTCGACCATGGGGTCCGACCCAACGAGCGGACTTGCGGGATCGTTGTCAACGGGTATTGCAAGGAAGGGAACGCGGAGGACGCTCTCGGATTCGTGTACCGGATGAAGGATTTGGGAGTCGCTCCGAATCTCGTCGTGTTTAACTCTCTCATCAAGGGGTTTCTCGACGTCACGGACCCCGATGGGGTCGATGAGGTCAGCTACTTTTCTTTTCTTTTCTTTTTTTCCCCTCTTGAAATCGATGTCTTTTTGGAGAGACTTGTGAGTCAAGCTTGAAGGCCGAGTAAGGTTTGCCCTGACTTATATAGGACCAAAGACGAATAATCGAAATTTCCGTCCCAATTATTTAGAAGTAAGTTAAAAATAAATAAGTGTTTCTCAAGCTTGAAGACCAAGTAAGGTTTGCCCCCAACTTAAATGGGACCAAAGACAAATTATTGAAATTTCGGTCCCAATTATTTAGAAATAAGTTGAAAATCCGCCTTGTGAGTCAAAAGAAATAAGCGTTTCTCAACCTTGAAGACCAAGTAAGGTCAGCTACTTTTTTTCCCCCTCTTGAAATCGATGTCTTTTTGGAGAGACTTGTGAGTCAAGCTGGAAGACCGAATAAGGTTTGCCCTGATTTATACAGGACCAGACACGAATAATCGAAATTTCGGTCCCAATTATTTAGAAATAAGTTAAAAATAAATAAGTGTTTCTCAAGCTTGAAGGCCAAGTAAGGTTTGCCCCCGACCTAAATGGAACCAAAGACGAATAATCCAAATTTCGGTCCTAATTATCTACAAATAAGTTAAAAATCCCAATAAAATAAATGAAAATTTGAATAATTTTTTTTTCTAAGATTAGAGGCCATTTCAATTTGGATCCCTAGACAAAGGTCTGGCCCGTCTGTAATCGAATCCTGATCGTCTAAAATGAAAGCTTATTTAGCGATAGTAACAAAAAAGATGATGAAATGTGATAATGCGGAAACGGAATGGGACAGGTATTGTCGCTGATGGAAGAGTTCGGGGTGAAAGCGGACGTGGTGACGTTCAGCACGATAATGAACGCGTGGAGCTCGGTGGGGCTGATGGAGAAGTGCCACGAGGTGTTCGAGGACATGGAGCGAGCCGGGGTGGAGCCGGACGCCCACGCCTTCTGCATCCTCGCCAAGGGCTACGTTCGGGCGGGGCGGGCCCACAAGGCCGAGTCCGTCCTCGACCTCATGACCGTGCCCCCCAACGTCGTCATCTTCACCACCGTCATCAGCGGCTATTGCAGCACCGCCCAGATGGACCCCGCCATGAGGGTCTACGCTAAGATGTGCCGCGCCGGAGTCCAACCCAACCTCAAGACCTTCGAGACCCTCGTCTGGGGCTTCGGCGAGGCCAAGCAGCCCTGGAACGCCGAGGGGCTTCTCAAGGTCATGGCCGAGAAAGGCGTTTCGCCGACGAGGAACACGGTGCAGCTCGTCGCCGAGGCTTGGCGGTCCATAGGATTCTTCGACGACGCCAAGAGGGTCCTCGAGGGAAGAGAAGGAGAAGGGGAAGGGTCTTTCGAGGCGATTTACAAGAGGCAGAGCCAAGGCTCGATCGAGTGCTCGTCCAAAGGGGCGGTTCTGAAATCTCCGGCGATGTCTCTTTTTGTGACGAGCTCGAACGCGTTTCGAGTGAGAGCGTCGAGCGTCGCGGTGTGTCGGAAGGGATTGAAGGGCTTTGCTGTGGCCGGCCGACACGGGAGGTTTGTAAATACGTGTAGATTGGTGTTCATAAGCTGATGATGATGAGGGTTTCTTGGGATTCAAGAAAAGATTTGTTTGACTTGTTTGGTGTTTCAAGATTTACACCTCCTAATTCATGTAATTTTCTTCATCATGTTGTATACTACAGATAATACTGGTGTAACAACAGAAGACCAGATACAATTATTTTTTGGTCCATTCCTTGGTATATATAGTCAAACTCAAATGTAATACTTTCATTTTCATACAACCATTACAAGACTTTGGTAAAACAATGGGTTTTAAACATCATCATATGACTTTAGCTTTCAAATTGGTATCAACTCTTTTTTTACAGCCAAGTTGGTATTAATAAATGAATCGTAATTCCTCTTTCAAATTGGTATTTTTGTCAAAGAAAAAAAAAGAGTATATGAAAAAATGTTTTGTCTAAACATTGAGTATTTTTGTTACCATTTCCCTAAAAATAGTTTGAAGAATGAACTTCATGCTCAATGTAATAATTCAAATTTTAAAAAATACAGTGATGGTTAAAATGCCATGGCCGTAAAAGCTCAATAAAATCAAAGTTTGTCTCCTAAAAATAGCATTAATGGTTGAAATTACTAGATATGTGCAACTATCTCATAAAATGTTGCAACAATTAATGAGACAACTAAATTTAACGAGATATCAATAAGAACATAATAAGTACAGAATAATAAAAGAACACACGAATTGATTACTCAGTTCAGCAAGTTTTGCTTACGTTTTGTGGACCTTTTTTGGGTGCGAATAAATTTATTGCGATAACATGGTACAATAAGGTTTGACACTCAACGACTCTCTCGCTAGCAACTTAACTTACGTCTATCTTTTTCAACCGCTACTTAGGTTCCCCCTAAGTTCGGGATCTCTTCGATTCCTTTCTAATCCCTCGAAAATGTACAAATAATCTGCTTTTTATACGCACAAGACACCCGTATCGGAGCACTCAAGTTAGAGAATGTGCAATAAGAAATCCTCAAACAAAAATAGAGCGCTCAAACGATTTATCCCGAATGAATGTAGTGAATGTGTGGGGAAAATTGTGAATAGAAGACTAATATATGCTAGCACCGAATTAGTTCTTCTAAATTCGACTTCCAACTCGTAGTCCTTTAAATCTCGCTGAAAACCTCCTTCAAATCGGATTTGGAAAGTCAAACAAATAAGTTGATCAAAATTGTCGTCGGATCTTTTGCGACGAAATCTCCACAAAGGTACCCCGATCATATCCAATAACATATCTTCTCAATATATAAATATTTTCGAATTAACGTCGCTAATAAATTATAATAACAATTGCCTTTATTTTTAGAATATTAGATGTTTATAATCCTTTTATATATTTTTTTTTTAATAATTTCCCAAATTTACATATAACAAAATATTAATTTGAAAACAAACATGAAATATGAAATACATGTCTACCACTCTAAAAAAAATAATAATGTAACCATGTCCAAATCACAAAATATAGGAAAAGTTCAATAGTGTCGTTTGTACGCCAATAGGTGACATTAAAAAGAAAAAAATAGAATAGTGTCGTTTATAAAGAGAGTTCCAGATCCAAAATGACGTTGAGTTCAGAGAGAGGATCAGAGAAAAAGCGAAGACCCAAAGCAGCGAGAGAGTGAGAAACAGAGTCAGCAATGTCGTCTCTGCATCTCTACTCTCCCTTACCTTCTTCTTCATCGTTACCTCCTTTGAAAACCTCAATTCCCATCCGAACCTATTTTTCGAAACCCTCGAAGAGTTTCGCTCGTTTCAAATCCCACAATATCCGCACTCTTCGCTGCGAAGCTCTCAAGGACTCCGGAGATGGCGGCGGAGGAGGAGGAGGAGGCGGCGGAGGAGACGAGGGAGATTCGGAGAAGAAGAGTGGATTGTTGCCAGAATGGCTGAATTTGAGCTCCGACGACGCGAAGACGGTGATCGTGGCGTTAGCGGTGTCGCTGGCGTTTAGGGCATACGTGGCAGAGCCCAGGTACATTCCTTCCTTGTCCATGTATCCCACCTTTGATGTCGGAGACCATCTTATTGCCGAGAAGGTACTCTCTTTTTCTTCCATTGAATTATATGAATGAGCTTGCTTGAGTACTTCATTATGCTATGAACTCGTAATGCTTTTGTTGTACAAGAAATGCAATTGCGCTTCAAATTGTTATTGTTTTGAAGATTTTGAGATCATTGATAACACAATTCATATTTTCTTGAATTGCGGCCAATTTTGACCTAACTTGAGTCAACTAGAACTGGAATGTTATGAGTACCGTGATGTTCTAATGCAAAATATTTCAGATGCTTTAGAGGGTTGTTTGTGGGTAACACAGTTCATGTGCTTGATGTGAACAGGTGTCATATTATTTTAGAAAGCCGTGTGCGAATGATATCGTGATATTCAAAAGTCCGCCGGCGCTTCAACGAGTTGGCTACACCGACGAGGATGTGTTCATCAAGAGGGTTGTTGCCAAGGAAGGCGATACCGTTGAGGTGGGTTTTTAATCTGCCATTCGAATACGATTCTCGAATATTGAGTTTAGTGATTATGCGCAAAATAACAATCATTGCAATATCTAAGCTCAATCGAACCTGTAACTAGACTCTTCAGATCTTCTCGCCTGTTTTTTTTTTTTTTTTAATAATTTTGTTCGCAATTCAAATATGTTTTTCTCGGGGGAAAGAAAAACTAACATCATGCTAAGCATTGAAAGAAGCTAAGGGTAGAAAATGATACAGTTTTCATTATTTGCTTGGTCATCATTCCAAACATAAAAACTAGGAAGCATAACTGAGTAAGGGCTACTTGTAAATAGACAACCAAAAAGTCGACTTTAGCTTCTTTACCTTTTTTCTTAGAATCACGTATCTTTTTTTTCTTTCTTGCAAAACTGTCTGGTATCAGGTTCGCAATGGGAAGCTTGTAGTTAATGGTGTAGAGAGAGACGAAAAGTTCACCCTTGAGCCCCCCAAGTATAACATGGCACCAATTGTGAGTCCCTTTATAACTCGGTTTAAACTTTTAAGGTAATCATATATATTAAATTATTGAAATGAATAACGCGTCGCTTGGTTTAAATTGCAGCGCGTACCCGAAAACTCGGTGTTCGTGATGGGCGACAATCGGAATAACAGCTACGATTCCCATGTTTGGTAATTGCTTGTTTTCGAATTTGGTAGCTTTTCATTTATTTGTGTGTATATATGTAGTAATGTTGGTCAATTTGGCAAATATTTTTTAGGGGTCCACTTCCGGCAAAGAACATAATAGGGAGATCTGTGGTTCGCTATTGGCCTCCAAAACGAGTCGGAGGAACGATTCTTGAGACCGGATGTGCCGTGGACACTGCTCCAATGACTCAGTAATTGATTGTACACTTGATTGATATTTACCATTAATGTAATGTTGGTAATCACTTTTACCAGAAGAACCAGTGTATTAATGTCATTAGTTATTAGTACAACATGTCAATCGGCAGAAAAAGGCTACGAACATGAGATTGAGTAGGACCTTAGCACGTCCAAGATGAGATGTATTTGATCCATAACATTGTCATGTTACTCTTCATATGCTTATAAGATCTCAAAATAACAAATTTGAAAATCTAACTCTGGTTGAATTGCTGTATGCAAGGTTTAAAATTCTGCTAAATATATCATAAGCTCTCGTTGAAAACTCAAATAATAGCGTTTCTTTTTGTAATATCTTGCAGCATGTGGTCGAGAATCTCGGTATGATAAAAAAAAGACTAAATCATTGTGAAAACTTCAATTCTGGGTGCTTGAGGCTACATTTGAAACCAAGAAAATAGGAGAGAAAAGAAAGTCTTATTTTCTTTGTGTTGTTTGGACGAAGAAAGACTAGAAGGAAAAAGAATATATATATATATATATACCTCTACATATATGTGTAGATAACCACACACAGGTCCTCAATATTTTGTCTTCTAGCAAATTTGATCTCTACATATATGACATCTACATATATAACCACGCAGGTCCTCAGTATTTTGTCTTCTAGCAAATTATACATTTGTTGATAGACAATTTATTTGATGTCCACATAACAAAAAGTAACAAAATTCATTGGCTTAATTGTTTTCATTGGCTGTTGATTAACCCACGGGCTTCGAACACAACAAAATTCAACATGGACCATTGCAATTTAATACTTTTTAATCTTTAATTTAAATTAAATTTCAAGCTGTGTTTTTGGGCTGCTAACGTGACTAATTGTAGTGCATGACAGCCAGTTGTCATTGTCATACTCATATTGTGTTCACGATCAAAGCAACCCACATGTTAATTCAAAGCTCAATGCTGCTACATGTTGATCCAACTGAATGCTACTTCTTCTTGATCAAAAGCTGAGTAACCGACTCATTTAAATTTGATACCTAAATACATTTACTCTCTCTACGGAAAACCCAAAAAAAACTTCTGAAAAAAAAAAAAAAAAAAAAAAAAAAACCAAGCCAACGCCAACCTCTCAACATTGGTAAAAATAAAACTCATTTCCATGGTTCATAAGTTGTTAGTTTCAGCCATCGTTTCTCTTTCTTTTTTTCTTTTTAAAAAAAAAACCTTGTTTTTTCCTCTCAATTTCCTTAATCTGCAAAATTAAATTGACTTCTACGTATTCCGAGTGGAATTTAAGCACCACTTCATTCAAGGTAATTCCTTTAATTCTCACTATCTTAGTTCAAATTTCAGAAGACAAAGTTAGGGTTTTAGTTTTATTCCTTCTGATTGGAAACTCTATTCCATGATTCTTTTTTCATTCTCGATTAAAAATATTTAGTTTAACAATATATCTAGAATCTTATTATAGATGCTTAAATAGGGTTTTTAAATTTGTCCCATTTTTTTTAAAAATCGACTGTTTAATCGGGTGAGATTGATACGACAGTGTTTGTAATTTTCAGCCTCTTTAATTGAATTGGGTGGATATCATAAGATTACCGATAAAAAAAAAAAAAACGCGTCAACGGTGAGTCAAAATTCTCTTGTACTGATGCTTTTAGTCACCAGATTTCCAAACAAATTTTTATTTTGACTTAGATATGGACTTTGTCAATTCTGATCCAGTTTTTGCGCAAACGAATAAATACATGTTCTTATTGAACAAATACAAGTTTCCCCTTCTCAGTTGAGTTGACCAACATCTTGTCGCTCTTGTCGAGTTCGACACAACCCGGTATGTAATGCTCTCTTTTTAAGTTTAATACATGAGATCCTATATACGCACATTTTTCAATAAAATACGTACTCGTACGTACCATTGAGCAAAAAAGAAATTGTCCTCTGATTTGGTAGGTACTTATCGGAATTGTTCTTTAGAACAATTTGAGGAACCGACACGGATAAGTAGATTGTGTAAAGTCTAAAACTTGGATTCTTTGATACATTTCTTCATCACTTGAATTTCGAAAACTTTTTTGTATTCCGTATACTTGTACGATTACTACTGTAACAATAAATCCGTCATGATTGATAGTTGATACTCATTGGCTATGAAATGTTAAGTGTCCTCCACTTAGGTGAACAGTTCATAATTCAGTCTTATCGTGTCATTTGGAGATATGATTGCGCTGTAATTTGATGTCATTGTAATATATGTAGTTTTTTTTAATCTCATAGTCATTTTCGTGCAACTGATCATACATTGTCATGGGATTTTCAGGTGTGGTCAATGTAAAAAGGTTGCACTAGAGTTATTTAAGCAAGTTTCAAAATCATCAATCCGTCCTTGTACGTATATTAGGTTTGTATATTAATTAGCTAAAACTTGGAGAGTTGAATTTTTTTTTATATGTTTGTTTCATATAATTTTGTTTAGTGGTCCTGTGAAAGTGGGATAATTAACTAGCCAAAGATCTCGTACGCTATATATATATATATATATATAAATATATATATATATATATATATATATATATATATATATTAATGTGTTGTGAAACTAATATATTTATTATTTCTTTGTGAAATTTGTAGCGCCCGAATTTATTTAAGGATTCACAAAGAGATAACTACAACTTTTAGGTCATTGTAAGTAAGACACAATGCACAAGTATCAAACTATACCAAAGATGTTATTTCTTAAAAACAAAAAAAAAGTACTTTATTTTTTTTTGTTAATTACTGTTCAATATAAATACGCTTTAATCTCTTGTCAGATTTTTAAAATGAAATCCAAAAAAGACGATATGAATGATTCGCGCGACGTGAAGAAAAACATGATAGATGAAAAAGCATATAAACAACGACAACAATATATCTTAAAAAAGACGAAGTATGTCCGAATACCAAAAAGAATTGCAAAGACAACAATGGCAGAAAGTCAAAGAAAAAAAACTATCTCACATAGAGAAGCGTATAGGAAATAAAATCACGGATAATTTAAGGACCAATTTAACGTCTCCAAGTATATTGAATTAGGTAAGAATTTATTACTTTTTTTTTACTTCAAATATATTTTTTTTTCTCTGGACTAATTCTTTTCCACAATGTCAGGAGAATCATCAAGGCCAAGTAGAAAATAGCTACCCAAGGCAAGCATCTCCATGTTCTAGAAATACCTGAAATACCTTCTATGTTGAAATCAAAAGGCCAGTTGGTTGTGTTTTTTATATTACCTTATTTTGGCTACTCTGTAACCAGTTGCAAGATCACACTATAAAACTATAGTGATCAATTGGTTGTGTCTTTTTTAATACCCTTCTGTTGATTTGCAAAACTAAGAAGATTTCATATTTGTTTAGAAGCATATTTGTATTTGCTTGCTTGTCTCATGGGTTTACATAACGAGGCTTCAAATATAAGATTGAAAGAAAAGCTATTTACCATCCTTGAACAACATCCTCTGTTTATGCTTTTTTCCTCTCAAATTCTTAATCTCAATTCATTTCAATATCAAAACATGTGCAGCAAAAAAAATATAGTAATAACAAGTCATCTCTTAGTCAATCAGTACAACATTTTTAATTTTTCACACTCTCACCACGTGCGTAGCACGTGACAGTTCTACTAGTATATATATATATATATATATATATATATATATATATATATATATATATATATATATAAAAGAATGACATTCATTGCTTCTTGTGCCATTTCAAGTTTTAATCTCTATAATGTCTCACATTTTCTATATAATTTAACACTAAAAGAGTCATTTGATTCAGAAATATGAGACATAGATATCCATCACTTCTTCCTCTCAACTATCTCACTCTAAATCCTCTCACAAAAGTGGTCTTCTTGATACACTTTTAGAAAAATATAATTTTCTTTTGGTTTTTTTTTCCAATTTTAGCTTTATTGTTGAAGTACACATTGATTCTCGACTGAGTTTCATCCAATAATAATATCATCAAATTTCTTCAATGGCACAAGAAGTCTTTAATGTTCATTTTTTCCAAACTTTCTACCAGAGGGGTATTACTAATATTTGACTGGTTGACATAGAGAGGCATTGTAGAAGGGGAAAAATGATCACATGATAACAGCAAAACAAATCAATGCAACAGAACAGAGTCCAAACAACACACATAAGACTTCAAAAAACCAAAATGAAAATGAAGAGAGGGTGAAAATCCTTGATAGAGGGATGTGGTGGCGTTTGAATTTGTCAATGTTGGTTTGGTTTGACCTTGGAAAACTTGGAGTTTTTCCATAACGGACTTTATTCTATGAGCGCCCACGTCATCATCAATACACACATTTGTTAGTTATATATAGAAAGAGTGAGAATCTTTTACTTCTAATATTTTTAAAGTGTATAAATATTTTTAAAAAATGGGTCCACTCTTCTTTTTCATCCACATGTTCAAACCAAATGATACAAATCGAAAAGAAAAAAAAAATACACAAAAATTTACACTAAATCAATTCAGTTAGGGACCGATGAGAAAAATAAAAACTAAACCTGGCCTATGCGGTACAAAAATGGGGAGGAATTCCTTTCCTTCCTACTAGTTTAGAGGAACATAAATTTTTTACTGCCTTGTAGCAGAAATGTAAGAAGTTCTTCTCCGGTCAGCGGAATGAAGTGGAAGCCCACAAAAGGCCAATTTTCGCTGATTCCTTGGAATGTCAACCTTTTATGTTTTTTTTAACAACAGCCGTTGGATTTGTTACTGTTACAAATCCAACGGTTATAAATGATGTTAGTGACCATTGAAAATGTTGTGTTGCACATTATAGCATTGCAAATGTTAATGTTGGAACTTTTTCTAGCTCATTTTTTTCATTTTCTATAAATATAACTCTCATTCACAATATTTTCTCACAGCTCAATACAATCTTTTCACGTAACTTAAATTCTCAAAATATCTTCTCATAATTTTATATTTATTTTCATATATAGTTTTCATGTATAATTTTTCGTATATTGTTTTAAATAAAAAAAATGTATACTTCTCGTCGATGCTCTTCTCGTCGAAGACACCATGAGCAAGTTCTTCAAACACACCTCCACCACTCGAAAATTCACAACCAACTCACGAGTTTCTTGTTAACCAAAGTCCTCAAAATTGGCTCGGTCTCAATCTCCCAATTTTTAAAACATCAAGTACAACCCAACTCAAGTACCATCATCAAATACACCTCCAACTTTCGCTCAAACCGAAGCCTAATTTGACTCAATATCTTTTTATGTTTCGAATATGTCATAATATCCATATACCTATTATACACAACCTTATTATTCACAACTCATTGACTACTCCCAACCACCATATCAAGATCCCTACCAAATATACCAAGAGCAACGAGAAAAATTTGAAAACCAAAAAGACCAATAGGAACACCAGCCATGACCACCGCCACCATAACAAGATGAGGAGGAAGAAGAACTACCTTTACCACATCAAGGAGGCCCGTCACCCACCCAAAAAAATAGCGAAATAAAAAAATGTGCAATACTTTGAAGAAATTGGTGAATGGTGATAGATGCGTTTCGTACGAATTAAACTCCTATTTTCCAACTTGAATCTCACGTGTTATTGAGTGAATTTTAGTGTGTTCGATGTGTTTTTGAGTGATTTACAGGTTTGAGAGGCTAATTGGGTATTAAGGAGGATATTAGAACATCACCTGACGTTACGGAGCAATTTTGAAGTGATTCGAAGACTTTTCGAACAAATTAGAGCGAAACAAGAAGCACGACGTTCTCTTCTGCATGATTTTGAGACTTTCTATAAAACATTATGGAAAAAAATCTTTTCTATCATTGGATAGAGCTTTCTCTTAGCTTTCCAACGCATATTTATTTGCAAGAATTGGACGCCGGTGCAAGAAGTTATAGCAATTTAAAGTATCACTGCGCGTCGCCGAGACCCGGCAGAGTCATACGCGCTGTCCGCGCGCCCACATTCAAGTTTCATGACCCCATTCATGTTTTTTAGGATTGGCTTGATGCTTGAGAAAGATTAGGTTGATCGTGCATAAGAATTAGTTCACCGTAGTACATTCCTAAGCTAAAGATAGTCAGGCTGCTATGGAGTCGTGTGTACACTCTTGATTGTAATGCTTGTTGTATTTTTACGGTTTGAGATCGAGAGATAAAAACCCGATATTGACATATATTGTTAGATGCTCGAGAGAGATTTAACGATAATATTACGTGAATGTGATTAGTGAAGAGTGTTGAACCAAAAAATAGTGCATAATTCTAGTAATCCCGACCATAGGAGAGTTTAGCGAAGCCATTGCCCTTGCCTTCCTCATATTCGTTCACCCATAGTTTAATTTATATTTTTATTTATTTTCTGCAATTTAGTTAATAATCATCACAGTTGCTTTTGAGTTCAATTCGTTGCGAGTTAGGTAAGTATCGGTTAAGCATAGTCCTCGTGAGATCGACTCGTACTTATGATTATATTACTCGAGAGATTACGTGCGCTTGCGTACGAAAATATCGCAACAAATGTGAGGATAAAGCAGGAAAATGTGGAAAAATCGTGAAAGTTGGCAACAACAAACAAGGGACCTCGTCATTAATACACTATTACAAGACATGTATCGCAATCGAAGTTCACTAAGTAACTTTTTACGATCTCATCAAGTTTAGGAGAGATATAGTTCATTACATTATTTTTACAGACCAATCATTACATCACATAGAATCCCCATGATTTCTCAAATTCATATATTTTTTAGTACTTCGTATTTAGATGATGAAGAGGGCAACATTATGAAGTACATAAATCAAATTCATTTTAGAAGAAACTCAAAAAATGAAAGCCATATTCATGCTCGGCTCATTAGTGTAGCATTTCAAACATACGGTTTGAAAATAGTAAGATGGATTTCATGAGTGTAGTAGTTCACAACATCAACGACTCTTGTAGTACAACTGATAACATCCTACAAATTCTATTAAAAGTAATGGAAGAAAAGTAGAATAATTTCTATAAACTTAGACAATGCCATGATTAGAAGCTTAGGCACGGCATTGCCTAAGGTTTTAAAAATTATTCTACCACTAGACGCTACTCTTCCATTACTTATAAAATGATTTATAAGAAGCAATCGGTCACGTGGCTCCCTCTATTCTCCTAAATGCTATGATATTTTTGCATAATTTCCATTAAATCCATGTTGTGAACTACCACACTCATAAAATTCATCTTACTATGTGTCTTGTGTTAAAGACACACTAAACGAGCCTGACATAATCTTAATTTTTAGAGTTTCTTCTAAAAAAAATGTGATGTCCCTTTGAAAAGCTGCCTTCTTACTCGTATATGAATCTGAGAAAACGTGGGGATTCTACATGACTTAATGATTGATAGAAATTATTTGGTGACCTTCGATTGCGATAACGATGAAGTCCCTTTTTTGTTGTTGCCAACATTCACTATTTTTCCACAATTTTCATATTTCCCTGCTTTATCCTCTTTCACTAATTTTTTCAAAATAATGCACATTTTTTTATCTTGCTCTTTTTTTGGTGGGTGGCAGGCACCTTTTAGGTCTTCTTGCTCCTCAACTTGTTGTGGTGGATGTTCCTCCTCCTCCTCTTCCCGAGAGTTACTGGCCTCTTTGAGTTGGTAAAAATTATTGCCATTGGTGACAAACGGTACATATGGCCCATAGTCTATTAATGGAAGATCAGTAGATCGTGATGGTAATGTTGCTAACAATGTTCGGGTTTCCTACAAAACTATATTAACGTCCGAATTGAATTCAACTTCCGACAATAATCCAGCACTTTGTAACCTTTAGGACACTTCTTGGATATTACTAAACTAATGGGTAGTCTTGAGTTCTTTCATAAATAACGTCACCATGTTGACTTTAACCTTTTAGTCGTTAAATGGGAGAGAGCAACAGACTGTATTAGCGCTATTTCACCTGTTGTAACCACAATAAATCAGTGGGAATCTGCCATTTCATTTCCGCAACAATCCTACATAATAATAGTAGTAGCTCAGATCAAGGTCTGAAAGATATGGAAATGGCAATAAAAAAAAAAACAAAGCCTCAGAGATCTTGGTGGATAAGAATCATCAGTGGAATATGAATCCCATCAAGAGTAGCAAATATCGTTTGTCACATCACAGGCCACAGTAAATGAAAAATCATAAAAAAAAAAAATAAAAAAAACTAATTGGATATGTTCGGGTCAGAAGTAGCTGGTGTGTAATCACAAATAATCAGTGGGAATCCGTCTGTTTTCTTCATCATACCCAGAAATATAAAAACTAAATAAAAAAAGATATAAAACTGAATATATCGACCTTGTCACCGATGAATCCTAGACAAAGGAGAATCGGAGCTAAAGGTCGAAACGCACACGAATTGAAGTATGCGTTTTGGCCTTCCTATTGCCCAACGATAGATCCCATGATCTACCTATCGTTTGATCAGAGATTTGCAATATTAGGCTTCGAAATTACACACTCAAATCATATTAAAATAACAATTATATCTCGCGAGTTAAAGGAGTTAAGAAATTAGATCGCATATTGGTCGTCAGATAGGAGCGAAAGACTAAAAAGTTGATTAATCACAGAGATTCATCTGAACTATGCATATTTAATCATCACACGACCACTATGAGAACATTATTCACAAAATACAAAATAAAATCATAGCCTCAGAAGGAAGGCAGTAGGTATGAAGTAATCACGAGTTTATCATTAATCACGAAACACCAGTTTCCTCATCATGGACTGCTTTGAGCAAATTAAGATACTAAATAACAAATCAATAAAAATAAATAAGGCCTCATAGAGAAGATTAGGTTTGTCTACACAATATTTCGGACATATGCTTGTCAAAAATCGATTAATCATAGGCCAATTAAAAACTAACATTCAAAGACATATTTGTAGCTAATATTATACTCGAAACATGGAAACATGAATTATGTTTGTGATAAAAACAAAAGTGATATTCAAGGCCTCATAGAGAAGATTAGGTTTGTCTACATAATATTTCGGACATATGCTTGTCAAAAATTATTAATCATCGGCCCATTCATAAACATTAATACTTATTAAAACAGATTCCGAAATAATAAATAAGAGACTCAGAATATGGGTGGTGATATAACAGAATGGTCGGCAAGGACTAAATAATTAGCCCGTTACGACGAACGAGACCTTATCACAATCTTCACTGTCACTATTTCTTAAACCCTGATCTCATAGATAAAATAAAATAAAATAACTAAATCAAAACCTAAATATCATACCGAGCTGTAAAAATCGGGAGGCCATCGAAGAAGAGAAGCTCCAGAACTGCGAATCAAAGAACAGTGAAAGGGACTCAGAATATGGGTGGTGATATAACAGAATGGTCGGCAAGGACTAAGCAAATAGCCCGTTACGACGAACGAGACCTTATCACAATCGTCACTGTCCCTATTCCTAATATCGAAAAGAAGTTTAACAAATGAATCAAATACAATACGCAGATCTGGAATCGATGAAGAAATGAAGCTCGAGGGCTATGAATCTGAGATATCCAGTGCAGGTAGTGATACATATATATATATATATATATAAGGGTGTGATAAGGTCGATGAACGAGTGAGATCGTGGTTCTAGGGTTTTGAGTTTCGGTGGGTTTCCATTTGTATATGGGCTCAAATAGCGCACTACTCGTTTTCTTTGGTAATTTAAGCCCAGCAATAACAAAATAAATATGCAAAATAATCGTTTAATGTTAAACAAGTTGCAAATATCTAATAAGGTAGTGTTTGATATTCCTCTCAAAAACAATTTTTTTGTTTTTGAGTTGAAAAAATTGAGAACAAAAATTGAAAACATGTTTGGTTTAAGTTTTTGGAAAAAAATTTCAAAAAATTTTGAAGTTATTTTGAAAAAAAGTAAAGAAAACTGAAAACAAATAAAATGTGTTTTTGAAAAAAAAATTCTTTCTCTTCTCTCATCTTTCTCCTCATCTTCTCTTTTCATTCTTTCAAAAACAAAAATGAAAACTATACCAAACACTTTTTTTCAGTTTTTTCACTTTCTCAAAAACAAAAATGAAAACTGTACCAAACAGCTTTTTGAAAACAACTACAAAACAGTTTTTCAGTATAACTACAAAAATTAGAAAACATAAAACAAAAAACAGTTTGAGTTAACTACCAAACACAACCTTCACTTTCTCAAAAACAAAAATGAAAACTGTACCAAACAGCTTTTTGAAAACAACTACAAAACAGTTTTTCAGTACAACTACAAAAATTAGAAAACATAAAACAAAAAACAGTTTGAGTTAACTACCAAACACAACCTAAAGGTTGCAAGTCTTTTAGACTAAAGTTTGATATTCTGAATAAAAATTAAGACATATATATATATATATATATATGAGATATAAACTTGTAAATAAATCAAATATATGGTCAAAATATTATTGACACTTAGTGTTAATAGCTTTTTTGGATAAGCACTAAGAATCGTCCGTGGTTCGATCTAGGGCCGGACCCTATGACTGCACGTAGGTTGGGTTTGGTGAAGTTCTTCTTTTCTCGTCGTTTCCATACCGTCAATGAATCTACTTCGCGCTTGTCGCGTTCATCGGGTTTGTCATTCTCGTCGTGTTCGTGTTATACGGATCTTCGGGTCTCTGGGTTCCTCGTCGAGTCTTCGAATCCTTGTACCTTCACATAATCACAAAAAAATATGAATCTAGAGGGACGCAGAGGGTTTTTCCTTGGCGTGCACTCCGAAGTCCAACATTAATCGTGTTGTATTGTGTTCTTAGCGAACGATTTGTACTCGTCTCTACGTTTTCTAGAGAGAGAAAGTTGTAGTGTGATTTTTGTAGAGTTTTGACATGTGAGAAACTTACCTTGGAATGGGAGTGACATGGATATTTATAGTGCTTTGGAGGTACATGAGGGACTTGTTTTGGAGGCTTGTGGGTCATGTTGTGGCCGTGTGGAATGAGGTTGGCGACAACTCTTGGTGGCACAAGAGAGTTGGTGGCAACTCTTGGTGACACAAGAGAATCGGCGACAACTCTTAGTGACACAAGAGAGTTGACGGCAAAGCTTTGGTGGCATATTGTATCTTCTTCAAATTCATAATTTCAATTGGTTATAAAAAAAAATAAATAAAATAAAAATAAAAACCCCCTCATATTTGTACCTTCTTCCTCCAACGACAGCCAAGACTCGTTTATTCTCATTATATTGAGATTATTTTTAAGAATGAATGTGATAGGTTCTTCAAATCGTATCCGAGTTGTTCCAAGGCAATTTGTTTTCATCTCTTCTTTGAATTCCACTACGAAAATATAGGATTTGATGATGTTTTCTTTAGGGAGGCTCTTATTGCATGTGTGATTCATGTCTCATGTATGGCGTGATGTGGGAGCAGAAATTATGAATCACGTGATGTGATTAATATTCATTAGCATGTCAAACTAAAGGTTCAAAAATTGTATAATAACACATGAGCATAACATAATTAATATACAAATGTCTTGTTTAAATAACCACTTCCAATTTAAGCTAAGCATTATTATATTTTTCGTGATGTAAAAGAAAATGGGTTGTTCGAGCAACAAAACAAAACTATTGTTCTGCATTGTGATAAGTTTATGATCTAGAATCATAGGTTTAATTCATGTCAAATTTATTTTATTAGCATAAATGACAAACACAAACATCAATAGCATACCAATGAGTAATTACGGGCACCATTGCCGGAATTTGGGATCAACCAAACCAAAGTGTTCAGTTTCAAGAGTGGTCAGAATTTAGGCCAAAAGTTCAACCGGATTCCAATATTGTTCATAGAACTGGAACTCCATTCCGATTTCTAACAAGAACATACTTGTGATTTCAAGTCTTAAAACAGAATAATATTCCGGTGAGAATTCTATTATGCACATGATTACCGGGGACATACCAAGGTATTTAAATGATGGTGATACACGTACAACACATTTATATACTTGTAATACTATTTCTGCACAAATTCTAACCATAGTCAGCAACATGCCGAGGTGTCTCTATGGCGTTTTTTTGGTTTCTTTCTTTCCGATCAATTCTCTTAACACTCATTAAACATTGTTCATTTCCTCTGGTCTCCTACTATCATTCATCCAACCTAACCAAACTTATATATATAAATAAGCATTGTGCCCAAAAACTCAAAACACAGGAAATTAATATACATTATCGTGAATCCAAAGAGAAAACGACTCGATAATCAAACAGCCTATTACAAGCACGTGTATATTTCCAAGCAGACGACTCTACATTCTAAAATGGGAAACGATGTTACAAATATCAGCAGAATGACAGTTACAACCACCAAATATTGACCATTGGATTACTTCAAGCTCAGCGCAATCAACAAATCGGTTGCTGTGGCCATTCTGATGATACAAGATATAAAATTAAATGAAAGCCGCGACGCCACAGCTCAGCTTCTGCTAGGTCTACTTCTATCCACTGGCATAATCTGCGCATCAACTGTTGACAGGATCTGTGGCATCGACATGCCTCCGGACACAACGATTTCTACAGTTCAATAGTGAAATCTTGTAAATCAATGTCAACCAAACAAATTTTTTTTTTTTTTTTTGGGGTGCAAATTCATAGAAATAAAAATACAAAGAACAGTGCTTTTACAATTTTTTTTTTTTAAAAAACATTGACAAAAGAGGGGCTTTATTAAGCTGGACTGTAATTTGGCATCTTAAGAGGGTTGTTTTTATTTTTCTCCACACCCTTGCATGAGTGCAAATGAATTGATTTCAAAGTCCTTTATATCTATGTGGTGGTATCAAAGACATGAATTCTATGATGTCCGACTGAAACCGGAGATCCTAAGCATTCCACACATTAACCACTAGAGTGTACTACTACTAACCGATTCCTTCTCGGACAGATAGATTTGGCCTTATGACATCATTGGTGTTGACCAGAAATATATCGCCAATGTAGAGATGGTTTGTTGGTACATAGACACAGCATAACTCCTCGTCTCCAGTATAGTTCTGCATGAAGAATATTTTTTTAAAATCATAAAAATAAAACAGAGCTTTAGCATCCATCACTACATATAGTCAAGACTCCAATTATCAGCTCCCCAGGGTCAGCAACGCATTTCAAAATAGCACCCACAACAAATCATATATTCATAGATTTGGTAATAATATAAAAAATAAGTCAAATTGAAGAACAATAAAAACCCACTTATAAAAGGCCAGTGTCAATTCCACACAAGTAAAAACAGTACGGCGAATTTAAAAGGCAGCGGCCATGTGATCCGAATCAAGCAAAGAGCTAGAGTTACAGAAACGGAAAGCATGTATGCTCAACATACAATTTGAACACAACCACTTAAAATAATATCAAGTTGAGTTAGACGTGATATGTTAAGAAGTCAAAATTATTAGCAAACCTGGAGAGTCACAGATGAAGTGATGAACCCAAATGCATATTCACCAACACGAGGATGTCTTATGATAGCAACTTCCTTGAAAGCTTGTGAGTTCTGATCTGAAATTGTGGTAATATAGTTTATAGATTTCCATCACTTTGCATGTTCATTCTATAAGAGAAAGGAATACAGTGAACAGTAATATAAATCAGACCTGGGGATATGGCACTACTAATCTGCTTTGAAGCATTGTATATGTGTCGAACAAAAGGCATCCGTTTAATAAACCACTCCCCGAGGCTTAGCACAGAAGCCCCCAACCATGATGACATGAATACACCGACCAAGAAGATGAACGTTATGGAAGTTATGAATCCAAGACCTGAAATTGACATGTTAATAAGTGATGATGTTGACTAAGCACACACGATATACATTATTCGAACACATCCAACACCAGTTTTAGTAGATAATGGTCTATCAACTCTCAGGAGCCAAAACTTCTTCACAAGAAGTCTTCCTTATGGCTGAACCAATACCCTAAAGACTTTTGAGTTTAAATGAATCACTTTTTTGTAAAAAGATAATTACTGTAAGTTGTCACTTAAGTTAAAAATAGAAACTAAGTCATAAATTTGCTTGAGGTAACAGATTTTTAAGGCGAGGCCCTCACCAAAGCTTCTACACCTTTACCTCATAAAGCAAAGGTTTACAAGATAACATTGTACAGCTGACTCGTAAAAATTAGTGATTTAGAGCTATTGGAAATCAGCATATTAAAAACAGAAAAGAGACCTCACCAAAAATATCAATTCCAAGTTGAGCATAAATTGGAGAGAAAAAACCATCTACAAAGTGAATAAACCACCACGTAATATAGAAAGTGATAGCTATTGGAAACAATATCACGCTGCAAAAAAAGGAAGAAAAAAAAAGTTCTAGTCAGCAGAAAACACAAAATCAATAAGCACCAGAGAGAGACTCGATGCAAAGTAAATTCCGCTGCAGAAATACCAGCTTACACATCTAAATTAAATATGTATAGATGAATAAAGAAAAATAATTATCGCACATATTTTTCCTTCTACACTTACTATAATCACATTGTCACCTCAAAAGCACAAACCAACATAAGCAAAACGCAGATCATCCAACTCGACTCTGTATTTACTTTATAACCGTTCCATCAACACAATAAAATTTAAATGAACTTAGAACACATATCAAGCATATCCCTACTCCAGCTGGATAACTAAACAATGTTCTGCTCCTTAAAATTCCAAAGAGAAAAAAGTGGGTGCTCAGTATCCCATACATAAGAGCTTCAACCTCCATCATACGAAAACAGAGAAGATATTAAAACAAGGAAGTCAAAATATGTACAACTTACGAAAATAAAAATAAACTCATGTTGCCATAGTAATGAAATCAAAGGGAAACCGACACTCACATGTTGACTTCTTGAAGTAAAAGGAGTTGACTAAAACTAAACAACAGTTCTTGCAAGAATCATTGTGATAATCCATTTCAGAACTGGCAGGAAAATTGTTAATTACAATTATTACGAACTTTGGGAATACACACATTGACTTTAATGCCTATCTGAGTTGTAAACAGGCGGTATTCCAATATCCACACTGCAATCCAATGCAGAAAAACACAGAAACACATACGAAATAGCATTTCACATCAAACCAGCTTAAAATCAACTAAGTAAGACCCATATTTTTTTAAGTCAATAACACCCATATTTTTAAAAGTCAATAAGACCCATATTAAAAATCTGCTTACCATCCAGTCATGAACTTCTTCGATGCCCAGCTCCGAACAACTTTGTAAAATGTCTACAATGTAACAATTCAAAATGGAGCAACAGTTAGTAAATCACACAAGACATACAAACACCTATAATAAATCAATGATCATCATATTAAGTACTCGGCCACTCTGAGATGGGTGATTCTAAACCAATGATCATCATAATCACATTGAGTTGAATTACCTATAATAAATCACATAAATTATTTAATTCTTCCATTCAACCCGTACTACAAAGCATTTAATTAAGCAGCGGGAAAAGGAATTCACTGTAAAAAAATCCGACCTATTTCAACGAATCTGCAAATAGCCAGATCAAATCCTTCCGTTAATTTGGAGTATTAGATTTGACCAAACCTTCAATAAACCCGAGCACGCCATAACTTTACTATTTAACCATCCCTAATTAGAAAGCTATAACCCAAGCAAATCCGAGTTTCATCAATCAGTTACCTCGAACGTGCACAAATTCAATCACGTTGAACACTGGTCCAGGAAGCAAAACCCTACAATACTCCGATTTACCCCCAAACTCCACAAATTTTCCCCGCAAAAAAGCTAGAACCTAACAAATTAATTATAAAAAAAAAAAAAAAAACTCCAAGAAAGAAACCTCGCGGCCAGAGTGGTGTGTGGAAGAGGAGGACGAGGAAGCCTTCGACGAAGACTCGCCGTGGACGGCTGAGACATCGGTGACTGGGATGAGAAGCTCGCGATCTCGCTCTCTACTGGCCATCGCAATCGACGACGCTTTTTCATCGCCCATCGCCGGCAATAACTTCAACACGACGCCGTTTCGTGTTCGCAACCGTGTCTCTCCTTTCGCTAGCGTTTCCAGTCAGAGCAAAGACAAAAACAAATGGAAATTTCGACGAGAGAGACCAATTGGACCCTTGGACTCTATGAGAATTCTTGATCTTTCCTTATTCAATTAATATTTATGGATATTTATTTTATTTAGGCGTATGCTATATAGGAAGAGGAAGGGCTTACCCAAATAACTCATTCGTACCTTTTACAGATACCTAACTTCTTTTGTATTTTCAAATAATTTATCATTATTCTGAATAAATTTATAAAAAAGGAAAAAAAAAATATGTCAAATAAAACCATAATCAACAAAAAAAAAATACTGTAAAATTAGTATTTATAAAATAAAATAATTAACGAAGCATTTGCAAAATTATATTTGAAAATAAGATACCAGAAATAATTTGTTAGTGTTTGGATTAAGAGAAATAAAATATTTGACTACATTGAATAAATGTGGTTTGGTTGAATAAATGTGGTTTGTTATGGGTTTTTGATGTGGTGGATAACATATGAAGAGTTCATGAAAATATGCCGTTCAATTTAACTGGTAATCATAGTTCTTAGAATAGTGTAATCGGTAATTTTACACCCATTTCTAAAAGGGAAAATATCACATTTATACCATGTGTTTTAGTGAAATGTCGAATTTAACCTTCGGTTTTCAAAAATGTCGAGTTCATACCCTCTGTTTAACTAAAATGACGAAATTATACCCTGAAATGAATAACAGCGTCACAAATCTCCCTTTCATTGATATTAACTCTTATATAAGAAAAACCAAATCAAATCTAAATCAGTGCCCTAACTTCCAAATTCTCAATTTTGAAATAAAAATAGCATTAAATTGAAATTAAATAATAAAACTCATACCTCCTAATAAATGACTTCATTCCGTGTTCGAATTGTAACTCTAAATTCTGGATTCTCTGTTCGAATATGCGATTTTGATTACTATCAACTATCGATGTTTACCCATTTGCCTCTTTCTGTGTTCTTCACGATTAAGAGACTGTTGTTTATTTTTTAGTTTTTAAATAAATTACATATATGGCGCGAATGAATAAAGATAATTGGTGTTTATATATACATATTATAGTCAACGTCAATGAAAAGTCAATAAAAAGAATATTCGTGACACTGTTGTCTATTTCAGGGTATAATTTCATCATTTTAGTTAAACATTGGGTATAATTTCGTCATTTTAGTTAAACAGAGGGTATGAACTCGACATTTTTGAAAACCGAAAGTTAAACTCGACATTTCACTAAAACACAGGGTATAAATGTGTTATTTTCCCTTTCTAAAATAAAGATCCTGGATTCAATCTCCCTTATTTAAAAAAAAAAATATTTGGTAATGTCAGTTGAGTTTTAAGAGAATTAATGGTAAGGTTGGTTTTATCTATTTGGAATTTTTAAGAGCTATGCTGTCAAACAACAGGGCTTGATGTAGCTGAGCTGTCTTCTATGATAAGAAGAATGCCGTAATTTGTTTGTATTTGGAGGCAAAAATGTCTAAAAACGATAAGCTACTTGTTTACTTAGTTGCACTTGTATTTTATCTGTATCCTTTTCCTAAAACTATCCCAACGCCCAAAATTGGCGTAGGTAATTACTAATTTTTATTTTTATTTCCGCTCAAAGCGTAAGTAATTACTAGCCTCTGGTAGCCACGTTTTTAATTTGGATAAAATCGTTTTAAGCATTTTTGAAAAATTTAGACACATACCATAATAAATAAGAAATAAATCACGCCAAATCAATTTTTGGGGCCATCTCTAACGACATACAAAAACACTAAATTAAACTTGATATTTTTTGCATTCTAACTACATAGTATAATGAGCACTAAATTTACCATGTGTTACCATATTACACAAATTTAGTATGATAATATAAAACAGGCAAAAATATCTTTTGAAATATTTTATTCTACTTATATTCCATTACCAAACTACTATATTATACTTTATTGATTTTGATAATATAATAATAGAAAATAGTAATTTTAGTACGAAATGTGACTGAAATTGAAAAAAAAAATTGATGCTAAAATTCCATACAAAATTTAGTATTGTGGTTAGAATTGCTCTTAAAACACTTGCATATCCGGGCAAAACAAACTTTTTGTTCTCTCTCTCCGGAAGCACATTACTTTTGAGAGACCCAGATCCATTGTCTCTGTCATCTTCATATTTTTTTCTATAAGAAACTTTTAAAAAAAATTAGTTCTCAACTACCGTTCTCTATAAAGATTGGGACACTTCCTCTATATTCTCCAATTTAAGGGAAGATGATAATTTTTGTCATGTTCTCTAGACCATCACTATTGGAGCACTTTGTTCTGACCAGATTTTGCCTCACTCATCCCTTGACGGATCTTTGCTCATGGTGGATCCCGAGTCTCATGCCTCTCGTTTGGCTGGTCATTCCCTCGAATCCAGTCTCACATTCGACATCTCAATTTATGATTCTCTCGACGGGGTTATTGAGGTCGTCCTCTTCCTCGGGTTCCATGACTCATTCCCCTACCCCATCTTGTGCATTGGTCATATTTGTTGTTTCTTGTGGCGGATTTTTGTAGATAGGATGTTAGTTATAGATTTGTAAATCTTTTTTTTCTTCTTCTTTAAATTCTCTGTTTTATCCTTGATATTAAGAGTTTTGTCTAGATTAGTTTATCTTGGCATTTATTTTGTTTTAGTTTTGATGCTTTGTCCACTACACTATGGCGTTATTTTGTGTTGTGAAGATGAGCTAGTCATCTATTGGGTTCTTAGTTTGGTTTTTTTGTTGGTCTTGCGACGGTCCAAACACTCGAACGTTTGTCTCTACGGTTCGTATTCCTCGAGCACTTTGGATCATTCATTAACATTTGAGGATTTTATTTAAAGAGCCAATAATGAGTTGCTAGAATTTTAATTTGGTCTATATTCTATCCGTCAAAATTTTCACATGGTGTTCTTTCATCCGAGTCGAGTTTTGCATCATCATTGTTATCTTGAAGTCTCATTCTGCATTGTCAAGAGATGTAAGCTTTTGTACTCTCGGATTTTATACTCGTTATCTATTTAAAAGTCTTGAGCTTATTTAATAATAATTATTAAAAACTCGTTAGAACAATTTGGTCTCATTTGATCCAATTTTATACCATTATCTTATATTATAATTTACATTATTAACTTTAAAAAAAAACTCTACATCGGCCACTTGAAATTGATGTTTGCAGAATCTCATCACTCTTTACAACGACGACGATGTTGCCTCCTAAGATTGTTGCAATGCTATAAGATCAAGAATACAATTATCAACAGCCACTTTCCAAGGGTTTTGCCATATAGGCATCATTTCGGCCAGCCACCGAGACGACTCCGCCAAAAAAGACTCATGAGGCCGGCCACAGAAGAAGAGGAACGACGGAGACGATTGTCTACACCAACAAGCCTCATAAAAGGAAGAGTATGTTTGTATTTGACCTCTCATATGTTCTACGACTTTTTATATGTATTTACAATTTTTTATATGTATTATCGACTTTCATACTTATTAGAGACGACTTATATTTATAATTTCAATTGTCTTTAATTACAAAAAAAAAATAGAATTTTACTTTTACGAATTAATTCGTTGTAATATATATCCCCGCCAAATGGCGGATAAACTTTTACAAGCGGAGATATCCGCTTCTACAAAAAAATTATGTTTGTAGTGAAATACAAGAATTTGCTTGTAATGAATATGCTTCTAATGTCGGAAGCGAAAAAATCTACTTGTAATGAAAGAATGTTATTACAAGCGTCAATTAACAAGAAAGATTTTTCATTTCAACATCCACTTGTAATGACACATCAAGCGACCGAGTGAGATTTGATCTTCTTCATGTTCTCCAGTTTATTAGGTTGTCATAAATAATTCAACACATTTTTTAATATTATGGTGTCCTTCTAATACCAATAAAATCTTAATTTCATTCTCAAAATCTCGAATTCTAAGCAAGTAGAACAAAATCAAGTGGAATGTATAATGCTCATAAGAGATAATGTTTCTTACATTGAATAATACATGATGGTAAATCTTTCAATATCGTCGTAAGTTGCAACGCATAATTTGATGCAGGTCAAGCGACCGAGCGGGATCCATCTTCTTCTGCAAGTCTATTATCCGTTATTCATAGGCAGTCATAAACAAATCAACACATCTTCTAATATTGGCGTGTCATTTTAATACCATTAAAATCTTAATTCCATTATCAAATCCTCGAATCTTAAGCAAGTGGCACAAAATCAAGTATACATAATGCTCAAGAGAGATAATGCTCCTTACGTTAAATAATAGGCGATAATAAATCGTACAATATCGTCGTAAGTTGCAACCCTGAATTGATGCTGGTCAAGCGACCAAGCGGAGTTTGATCTTCTTCCGATAGTCATTTGTCGATTATTACTAGGCCCAGTCATAAATAAATCAACACATTTCTTGATATGTTGGTGCCCTTTTGATACCAATAAAATCTTGCAATTCCTTGAATTCTAAGAAAGTGACACAAAATCCATTGGATGACATAATGCTCGATGGGCCAAAGAAACGTGTACAAGTTATAACTACGATAACCGGGGTCAACGGCAAGATAGTGTCCACTGATGAAATTTCTGATGTGTTGGAATTGGCGTGCTAATGTGTTGGGTTTTTTATTTAATGAGATTGAACTTAGGTTACAAATATATTATATTTATATTGCATATCGTATGTTTATTCTAAATAATGAAAGCTCATTACTCATTACATCACGAGCTCACACAACTACGAAAATGACGACTTCGTCTTCTTCATCATTCCCTCCCTCCCACTCTTATTCAAATTTGATTAGGAGAAATAGAATTAGGAAGAATAAAAAGCAAGAGAAGAAGAAGACGAAAGAAATGAGGAAGAATTGGACTAACGCTCTCGAGGGCCTAAACTTGGTGTCTTGATTGTGCCTCAAGGAATACACCCGTCAGACAAAGCTCATCATCCATCGTGCCTCACACCAAAAGAACAATGAGCTCCGTTATGAATGCGGAAGTTTAGACGTAAGGTTCAAACAACAAAGAGTTCGATTTGCAATTATTATGGGACTCCGAGGTAAGGGTCTTGAGGAAGGCAACGTAGTCGGCGGGGTGATATCGGCGGAGCTTAGACTCGGTGGTCGCCTGGAGCTTGAAGACTTGCATGTGATGCAAAAGGCCATAGCTTAACACGAGGTCGTGGTCATGCGAATGCGGTGAGGCTTCATCACGTATTTATTGCCGTAGTAGTAGAAATAGCACACTTTCCTCTTCACGCCGTCCCTTCCCGAACTCAACGCCAAAGAACTCCACTCTCCATCCAATAAATCAACTGATTGTATTGAACACAACTTTGATCGTAGAAATAGAGCAAGTGATAATCTTGAAAGCTCAACAACCTAATTCCTAATTGGAAATATTATTTACATTCGAGGTTCGTGTTAACTTACAGCCAACAAATCCGATTTTGTAGTCGTAGAAACAGAGCTTCGCTTTGGGTATGTTAGCGAGGAGAATTTAAAAGTTCAACGACCTAAATTGTTGAGGGAACGATATTTATAGTAGATAATTAGTTACTTTTAGCCCACGAATCCGATTTTTAATTAAAGATGGTTTAGATTTTTTAAAATTTCTTAAAATTTAATATATTATTCATTTCAAGTGGCTTGACTTTATAATTATACTATACATGATTTTACTAAATAACCAATTTTAAAATAATAAAGGAGTATCCGAGTTTGTAAGTTGAAACACTACAAATTTTCACGCATACCATTTTTTCTTATGGCATAGAGGAAAACAACTAACAAAAAATAATGGGCGACAATATTTAGTATTAACCTGTATGAAATATCATATATTTAAACAAAAATTAAGATTTAAGCTTGAATTTATATTTTGGAAATCAAACCAAATTTTATTTACAAATATGACACAATTAAAAAAAATCTATTTTAAACGCCAAAGTTTAAACTTATAAATGGAACTTAAAAAATCTATACACTTTCAACAAAGAAAACAAAAATATAAATCATGCCTTCAATTAGGGGAACAATGAAATAAATGTCACGACACACCACTTTAATTAAAAGAATAAAGAATATTAGTTGTTTAAAAAAATCTACACCGCTTCAACTCCTATATTTCAACGACCTAAATGGTTGAGAGAATGATATTTATAGTCGATGGTTGGTTACTTTTAAATGGGTAATGTACCTTACATTAAATAATAGATGATGATAAACCATATAACATCGTCGTAAGTTGCAACACAGAATTTGAAGCTGGTCAAGTGACCGAGCGGGATCCATAATGCTCGAATATTGGCGTGTCCTCTTAATGCCACTAAATCGTAATTTCATTATCAAATACTCAAATTCTGAGCAAGTGGTACAAAATCAAGTGGAAGACATATTGCTCGAGAGAGATAATGTTCCTTACACTAAATAATAGGCGATGATAAATCTTACAACATCGTCGTAAGTTGCAACCATGAATTTGATGATGGTCAAGCGAACAAGCGGAATTTGATCTTCTTCCACGAATCATTTGTCCATTATTACTAGACCATCATAAACAAATCAACACATTTTATAATATTTCCATGTCGTTTTAGTACTAAATAAATTTTAATTCCATTAGTAATTCATTGAATTCTAATCAAGTGGCTTAATATCTAGTGGAACTCATCATCATCGTCTCTCTCCCTTTCTTGCTCGACGTCGACTAGGAGAAGGAGAATGTAAATGAAGACGGAGGAGAAGAAGAAGACAAAAGAAAGAAGAAAGAACCAGACGAATGCTCTCGAGGGTATAAACTTGGTGTGTTGCTTCTGCCTGAAAGAATTCACCCATCACTCAAAGCTCGTCGTCTATCGTGCCTCACACTAAAACAACAAGTAGCTATTTTCTGAATGCGGAAGTTTAGACGTAAGTTGCAATCAATAAAGAGCTCTAAATTTGCAAACATTCTTTCATTTTTATCGTCGTAAGTTGTGACGCTGCATTTGATGTCATTCATGCGATCGAGCGAGATTCAATCTTCTTCCAGGAGTCTGTGGCACAAAATCAAGTGGAAGACATAAGGCTCGAGAGAGATAATGTTCCTGACATTAGATAATAAATTATGATAAATCTTACAATAGAATCGTAAGTTAAAACTCTGAATTTGATGCCGGTCAAGCCACTGAGCGGGATTTGATTTTCTTCCACTAGCCTACTCTCCATTATTAATAGGCCGTCGTAAACAAATCAACACATTTTCAATAAAATCTTAATTGTATTCTCAAATCCTAAAATTTTAAGCAAGTGACACAAAATTAAGTGGTATACATAATTCTCGCGAGAGATAATGCTCCTTAGATTAAATATGATACGATGATAAACATTACAATAACGTCGTGAGTTGTGACGGTGAATTTCATGTTGTTCATGCGACCGAGCGGAATTCGATATTCTTCCGAGAGTTTGTTCTCCAATACTACTAGGTTGTCATCAACACAATTTCTTATATCATTGTGTCCTTCTAATACTAATAAAATCTTAATTCCAATCTAAAATCCTCGAATTCTAAGCTAGTGGCATAAAATTAAGTGGAATGCATAATGCTTGAAACAAATAATGTTTCTTGTATTAAATAATAGATGATGATAAATCTTACATTATCGACGTAAGTTGCAACGCATAATTTGATGCCGATCAAGTGATTAAACGGAATTTGATAATCTTCTGCAAGCTTGTTCTCCATTATTACTAGGCCATGATAAATAAATCAACGCATTTTATAATATTGCCGTGTCATTTTAATACCAATAAAATCTTAATTTCATCCTCAAATCTTCGAATTCAAAGCAAGTGGCACAAGATAATGTTCCTTACATTAAATAATAAGCGATGATAAACTTTACATTATCGTCATTAGTTGCAACCCTAAATTTGATGCTATTCAAGCAACCGAGCGGGATTTGATCTTCTTTTGCGAGTATGTTCTCTATTATCATACTAGGCCTCATAAAGACATGAAGAGCCCTACAAAAATATAGGTCAATGAAAATGAAATATAAAAATATATGAAACCAAAATTGAATTTTGGCTCACTATAAGAACTTCAATTGAGAGCAGTGGACCTAAGAATCATATGTAGTCCTTGTTATGTAGGAAGTTAATAAATATAGCATTATCAAGCCTGAGTCCGATACTCGACCTCGAGGGTCGAGAGTTTGATCCTGGATTAGGTCTAATGTCATACTCGTTAGGCCTGTCCCGATCCTCCAATAAAAAGGTTAAGGTCGGGCCAAGACTAATCTCTCAGGCTTGAAAAAATGGGAAGGTTGTGCTAGTCTTTTTGACACCTTTAATTGTAACATTATATATAGTATTTTAATGAATTAATGACATTTTTGGTCTTTCAACTATGACACGTTTAACAGGTTGCACGCTGAACAAAAAAAATTGCATTTTCAATCTTTTTATAGTCAAATTTTCACTTACAATCCTTATGTTACTTTTGGTGTCAAAATAAGTGAAAAATGAATCACGTGCTTATCACATGACTTAAATTGAATGAATTTATCAAATTACCCTTATAACACAAAACAAAATAATATATATATATATATATTTCTCTCTCGCTCTTCCCGTCAAATTGATTAATTAAAATCTGAAGATTTCCTTATTTTTTATTTTGAAACTATCAAAATTGGACAATCATATTAGCTTTTCTATCTCCGGCTCAACGTCGAACCGGAACACGAACCTTGGATCCATCTTGGCACGAATGATCAAGTGAAGCTGCGGCGATGTAGGCACCATTGATGACGACACTTTGTTCATCCTCCTCTGAGCGCCGATGGAAATATAACCTTGTTGAAATACGCATGGCCTGGTCTCGGCGATTTTCGTAATTGCCGGCTCTGACGACGAAAAATTGATTGGGGAAGCCTTTTAGCTTAATCTTGCAGAAACATGAAGACGATATTGAAGATAAAGATGAAGATGACAGTGAAGCGAGAATTGGCTCGGCGGCGGATTTCAGGTTCAAGTCTTCGACGAAAATTCTTTGCTTGATAAATCTATTCTCTCCGCACCAGAACTGAACACGATGAACCAAACCCTATCATTCTCGTCGCAACCCTAACTTCCCCTGTTTTAGCAGGGACATCGGGAAAAAAAAATCTTCAATCCATTTTAAACCCACAATCTAAATTAGTCCAAAATCCTACCAAATTCCCAAAAGCTGTACATAAAACAACACATGCATACACACCATCAACATTAGCCCGACCAATGAAATTCCATAACTTGGTTCAATTTTTTTTTTTGCTAGAACAATTGATTCGATTTAGATAAAAAATTTCATTGTGATGTTGGATGCGTTTGGCGTTAGCTTATTAAGCTTGATTTTAGCTTCTTCTTTTTTTTTTTTCCAAAACCTAATTGTTTTAAAGTATTGGTAAAATAGCTTTTAGTAAAAGTTGAAAAGTGATTTTGCAAAATATAGAATAAAATAGAAAAGCAAGATTTTAGTAGATTTTGGGAAAAACAGTTTTTTTTTTCAAAAGCATATCATCTAAAAGCACTTTTTTAAAAGCAAAGTTATGCCAAATGGTGTAGTTGTCAGTTTTTGCTTTTTTGTGTGGTTCCTCTCTTCTGGAGCCATTGGCGATCTCAGATCTCGGCGATCACATTTGGAGCCCAATATTGTGGTATGGGTTAACGACTCCTCTATTCCTGCCATGCGAGTCGCCATTGTTGCCGATGATATGTGTTTTTTTTTAAAACAACTGTGATTAATGGGTTTGAGAAATACAAATGGCACTTGAATCGTTGTGAGTAAATTAAAACAATTGTTTATATAAATGCCTAATTAACACAACTCAGAGAGAGAGAGAGAGAGAGAGAGAGAGAGAGAGAGAGAGAGAGAGAGAGAGAGAGAGAGAGAGAGAGAGAGAGAGAGAGAGAGATTTTTTATTTGTGTTTTTTTTTTTTTTTTTACGTTTTAAAATCAAAATTATTGTTATACCTTTATTTTGCCCAATATGTGATAGGCACGTGGTCATTTTTCGCTTATTTTGACACCAAAAATAACAGAAGGATTGTAAGTGAAAATTTGACTATAACAAAGATTGAAAATGCAGTTTTTTTCGTTAAGGATGCAACCTGTTAAACGTGCCATAGTTGAAAGACAAAAAATGCCATTAATTCTATATTACTTTAGGATTTTTTTGTACAAAGTAACCAATTCAAACTAAGTATTTAGCAAAATAGCCAATGTTTCATAAGTCAGTACATTCTAGTCACTAATAATGTAAAAAAATACCGATAAACTCTTCATTATTTTCAAAATAATTAATCTAAATGTTCAAAACTTTAATCTACTCTACTTTCTATACATACCAAATAGATTCAAAAATTTTAATCGTGTCTTCAAAAATTTTAGCGCTCTAAACTGGCACTTTTGGTATATACCAAATAGGTTCAAAAATTTGAATCGTGTCTTTCAAAATATTTAATCCTCCATCTAAACAGACAACTCAATGTTTGAAATCTAGTCATCTACAATGAGAAGCAACAAAATGTAAAAAAAAATTAATCATGCTTTCAAAAAATTTAATACACTCTTGGATACACCAAAAAGAAGAAAAAGATGGCGGTGATGACGATCGACGACGAAACCAACTTTCGATCGTCGGAAACGATCATACGCTTGAGGCGGATCTCCTCGAGCCAGGGATAGGCCTCAACATGGCAAAAATCGAGAACGAAATCGCCTATTCGGATTAAGCCATGGCCATGACGACGATGGTTACGGTATCGACGACGACATCAGAGTCGAAGATTTTGTTATTTTGTCAACGCTGTCAGAGCTGAACGACTCGTCGCCGATCGTCGAAGCCCTAATCACAACCCTAAACTCACACTTTGTTCTCTTCGCCGTCTTCGTCTTCCTTCGACACCATCACAATTTCTATGGAATCGAACCAGTTTGGCTGTTCGAAGACGATGGAGAAGTTATATCCGAACCCGATCTCCCCGGAGATCAGGAGTTCGCCGGAAACGAGGCTGGTTCTGAACGACAAGGAAGGAGAGGGATCTGTGGTGATGAACGAGGCTAGGATGGCGAAGCTGAGATCGGAAGAGATCGAGAGTTGTGATGTGGTGGAGAGGAGTCGGACGAGGGTGACGAGCGTGAGGTATATTTAGGGTTTAACATAAAAGTATTTTTGGGGTTTTTGAAATTTTGGTTATTTTGTCTAAATTTTAAAAATTAAGCTATTTTTCCAAGCTCAAACTTCAAAATAACTAGATTGCCGCATCGTCTTTTAATTTATCCGCTATTGAATCTAGTGCATTTGGGGGTCCACGTTAGCTCTTACATTTTACATATTAGACGTCTTATTAACACATTGTTATTTTTATTAAAAATCTAGGATTATAGTTATGATATTATTAAAATAGTTAATTCGACACATCGTGCATAGTAACGTGATTAACGACTAAATAGTCTTTGTCGTGATGTAATGCAACATTAATTTATTATTTTTCATCGGATCTAAAACGCAATGAATTGTGGAAATTTGATAAATTATCTTATTTTTAAATTTATTTTGTCATGCCTTATTTCTCAGTTTTACTTTGAGAACACCGTTTTTTATATGGTAATCTAACAACGTAGCCAATTTCAAACATGATTTTAAGGATGTAACCAACGTTTGGTAAATTTTATAATCTAATTATTTGCAAAAATATACAGTTAGAAAATATCGGAAATACCTTTATATAACATAAATCATAGAAACTCTCGTGTAAAATAAATGGAAATTAACTCAAGAAAATTTGATATCTCAACTAACTGGACTACAAAAAATGAATGAAAATATTATGGAATAAATCAAGTTAACATGTACTAAAGATGCATCATTTAGCTGCGAACAAAACGTTGGCTACATGTTTATATTCAACCGATTTTAATAAAGGTCAATGTAGTAATTTGTTAAGTGACTAATAAAGCCACGTCATCATTTGTGGCTACATTTGAAACTTAAATGAAACATTGGCTAGATTGCAATACCAACGTTTCAAGTGGCTTAGTCCGTATAGTTTTTCTTTTTTAATATCTATTCTTTATTTTAGGGCGGCTCAACAAAATTGATAAAATCGTAAACTAGGCTGGACTGTTGGTTTTTAGACCGTTGGTCCGGTTTTAAACGATTTAAAATTTCACCGGTTTGGTTCGGACTTTTAAACGGTTCGGTTCGGTTCGGTCCGGTCTAAAAATTTTAAACCGCAGTTTAGACCGGACCGAACTGGTTAGTATTTAAAAAAATAATAATAAAAATAAGTTTAAAATGGTTCCGTCTAAAATGGTCCAAAATCGGCTAAAAGTGAATCGGGTCAGTTACTATTTAAGAAAAATATAAATAAAAATAGGTTAAAATAAAACGGTTCTGTTTAAAATGGTCTAACGGTCCAAAACGGTCCGGTCTAAACGATTTGAAACAGTTTAAATCAGATCGGACTGTTTTAAGTTTTAACCGATTTAGTTCGATCCGGCCCGATTTTTTTTGCTTGTATGGTTCGGTCCGATTTAATTTTTTAAAATCGTTTAGATCATTTAGACCGTGCACACCCTAATTTATTTTGCTCTTACTTCTTTTTATCGGCCTAACTAAATAAATAAATAAGTTCATTTTCAGGTTCACAACGATAGTAGAGAGGAAGTATGTTGGCAAAAATGAAGTAAACATTAGATTTATATGATAGTAAAAGCAGTTATGTCTAATTTTTTAATCATGATATATTTCAAAAATAACTTACAAGGGCAAATATATATGAAATGACGTGTTAATTTTCACTTTGAGTACCTAATTGCCCCCAAAGAATATGCAAAGAAATTACGGGAAGTTAAATGGAAGAAGAAAGAAACTGAGCTTTGAACACTTCTATTCTTATTGAAAAAAAAAGAATAAAAAAGCAAACACTCTTCTATTGCCGTCTCTCTCTCTCTCTCAGGCTTTTTCTTCGGGGGCGAGAGAAAATTTCCCGCCAAATGAACGAAGCATCGGAATTAACATCACCGGAATCGCCGCCATGAAAGCTCTCTCTCCTCGAACCATCTTCATCTCCATCGCAATCTCCCTCATCTCCCTCTCTCTCCTCCGCAATTATCCTACAGAGTTGAGCGGCGCACCTGAAACCCTAAATTCGACCTTAACGCGTGCCGATCACCGGAACAACTACATCGTCCGGTTCTCGGAATACAGAATCGCCGGGAATCACAGGAGCTACCTTGAATCTCGACTCCGATCGCAGGGATGGGGGTGGATCGATCGGCGGAATCCGGCAACGAAATTTCCGACTGACTTCGGGTTGGTCTGGATCGTGGATTCGGAAAGGGAAGCTGTGGTTGGGGAGATTGAGAGGTTGAGGCTTGTGAAGGACGTGAACGTTGAGGCGACTTACAGCAGAGATTTGCTGAAAAATGAGAAGAGAGGCGGATATAGCGTTGGGTCTTTCGTCGATGCGAAGAAGCGGCCGGGGAAGATTCTCACAGCGATGTCGTTTGACGGAGGAGGTGAGTTCAGTGCAGCGACGAACAACCTCTCTCTGAGCTGGAAGAGAGGGCTATTATCGGAGGTGAGCAGTGTTCGTTGTCTATCCAACTATCTCTTTGGGTGACTAGTTTGGTTGTTTCAACGATGTAAATTTCTCAAGGTTTTGGTATTCTTATTTCTATTTTAAATCTTTATTTCGAAATTTCGAAATTGAAATTGAAGATCCGAAGGAAATTAAGGAATTTTAGTTTATGCATTTCATTTGATTGGCAAGAAAATGGAGGAGAAATGGAAGTGAATTGAAATAAAGGAAGAAGTTATGTTTATGCATTGAGTTTAACTTTTTTTTGCGTAAACTTCTATTTTCATAATTTGAAATGCAGAGTAGGAAAGTGCTTCGAAAACATTAAAGAGTAATGAGCCTTACTCTATAAGAAAAATGAAGGATAAATAAAAATAATAAATAAAAGAAGAAGCAAAGAAGAGGAAAGTGTTAGTTCCTTTAATGATGAAGCTGTAATTTTCTTGTGCTTCTAATCGATACAATTTTTCGCTCTGTTTGTTTTTTAGTTCAGATTTATGCTTGTCAGTTGTCACTATTGTACCAGCTTTTGGTGCAGTTATCAATATTTTACTCATATCGGTCTCTTGAATCATTGTAATCGGATTTACGGGTTTTTATGGGATTCCATGCAGTCGAATGTCTGAGTCTGTGAAGAATTATCCTGCTTAATCATTGGAAGAGATACCTTGATTTAACATTTTTAAGTAAAGATGTTTATGTCCGTTTCTCTGCAAAACATGTTTGAAGCTAAAGAAGTTTCTCCCTCGTTTTTTGGGAATGCCTTTTCCCGTGTTGTATTTGCCTCACATAGCCTTGCTCTGATAAAACCTTTCAGAGATCTCAAGTTACTTCATTATTTGGAGCTGATGCTCTTTGGACGAAGGGGTATACCGGGTCAAAAGTGAAGATGGCTGTATTTGACACTGGTATACGAGCCAATCACCCACATTTTCGAAACATTAAGGTATTATTTTTCTTGCACAAGCTTTAGGTTGTTTTTCCAGGATTATTCTTTTCTCTTCCCTACTTAAGCTTTAGTATGTCTTTAAGCTATATGAGAAAAACAAAACGATACCATAGAAGACCTGAAATTTTTATGCTTCGGTTTTCGAAACACATTATACGATCTGAGAAGAGGTGTGGTGGTGTGAAGGGATTGTTGTCGTATTTCATTCCAGCTGAATATGTGTTTTCAGTCCTCTAAGACAATGCATCAGTTTTAACCCCAGCCGTTATTTTAGGAGCGGACAAATTGGACTAATGAAGATACCTTGAACGACAATCTTGGACACGGGACATTTGTAGCTGGTGTTGTTGCGGGTGTAGATCCAGAGTGTCTTGGTTTTGCTCCAGATTCAGAGATATATGCTTTCCGCGTGTTTACAGATGCGCAGGTAATGCATCCCGGACACACATAGAACATCTTTATTTGATATCTTGCTGCCTAAGTAGTTGGTTTACGTACCGAGAATAGGGATAAAGTTGCTTCTGTGTTTAGTTCTTACCCTGTACCTGAGAGCAAGGACTTATCCAAGGAATTTTATTTTTTCTTCTTGCTTTCTTTAATGACTTCTGATTCAGCAAATCAGTTTAGTAAGATTATGAGACTTTTTATTCAGCCTATTGCAGGTATCTTACACATCGTGGTTCCTTGATGCATTCAACTATGCTATGGCAACCGATATGGATGTGTTGAATTTGAGTATTGGCGGGCCCGATTATTTGGATCTCCCATTTGTGGAGAAGGTACTGGCATCTCTGCTTATTCTGTCTATTTGTCTACTCACACACATAGTTCAATTCAAGCGTACATTTACTCACACAACCTACTATACAAATGTGTAAATCCATTTATAACAGTTTTTTGTTTTTTATTTTAGAACTACATTTCAAATATTTTCTTTCTTTGCTGCTAATTTAATTGAATTTTACTTTCTTCCTTGTGAATGTTTTTACCAGGTCTGGGAGATCACAGCTAACAACGTAATCATGGTTTCGGCAATTGGAAATGATGGGCCTCTTTATGGGACTCTGAATAATCCAGCAGATCAGAGTGATGTCATCGGTGTTGGTGGCATTGATTACAACGACCACATTGCTTCATTTTCTTCGAGAGGCATGAGTACTTGGGAACTCCCTCATGGGTAATTCATCATCACATTGTCATACAGCATTAAATTGAATACATCATCTTGGAACAGCTTGTTGGTTGTTATGCATAACTTATTCATCTTATTTAATAAGCTGTCATATTGCTTTAATAATTTTTTTTCTTAGATAATCCAAGTTATTCGAGTTAAGTTCTTAAAATCTCTTTCTCTCAACGTGATAATTTGCCATTTTACTGAAATGCATAAGTGATGAACATGAACAGTTATGGTCGAGTGAAGCCCGATGTGGTTGCATATGGACGGGACATTATGGGATCTAAGATCAGTACTGGCTGTAAAACCTTATCTGGTACTAGCGTAGCGAGTCCCGTGGTTGCTGGTGTAGTTTGCTTGCTTGTTAGTGTTATACCTGAAAGCAGTCGGAAGTATATATTAAATCCAGCAAGCATGAAGCAAGCACTCGTTGAAGGAGCTGCAAAGCTCGCTGGTCCAAATATATATGAACAAGGTGCAGGCAGAGTCGACCTGTAAGTTCTCTTGATGAATAAGATTCTGTGTTCTGTGCTGATTTTGGCCGTAGATATTGATATATGGTTTTCCACAAACTTCATCGTTTTCAGGTTAGCATCCTATGAAATTCTCAAGAGCTACAAACCACGTGCGAGTGTTTTCCCGAGTGTGCTTGATTATACAGACTGTCCTTATTTCTGGCCCTTTTGTCGTCAGCCACTGTATGCAGGTTCAATGCCTGTCATTTTTAACACTACAATTCTCAATGGAATGGGCGTTGTTGGATATGTTGAAAGTTCACCAATATGGCATCCTTCGGATGAAGAAGGTAATCTTCTGAGCATCCATTTTACGTATTCTGAAGTAATCTGGCCTTGGACTGGTTATCTAGCGCTTCACATGCAAATTAAGGAGGAGGGAGCTTTGTTTTCCGGAGATATTGAGGGAAATGTAACGTTTAGGGTCTACAGCCCTCCAGCTGAAGGAGAAACGAGCAGGCGTTTCAGTACTTGTGTCCTTCAGTTAAAGTTGAAAGTAGTTCCTACTCCACCAAGATCGAAAAGAATTTTGTGGGATCAGTTTCACAATATTAAATACCCTCCTGGCTATATCCCGAGAGATTCTTTGGATGTCCGCAACGACATTCTTGATTGGCACGGGGATCACTTGCACACGAATTTCCACATTATGTTTAACATGTTGCGTGACGCTGGTTACTTTGTAGAAACCCTCGGATCTCCTTTTACGTGCTTTGATGCCCAGCATTATGGAACGCTTCTGTTGGTGGATCTCGAGGATGAGTACTTCCCTGAGGAGATTGAAAAGCTCAGGGATGACGTTATAAATGGTGGACTAGGGTTGGCCGTATTTGGTGAGTGGTACAATGTTGACACAATGGTGAAGATGAAATTCTTTGATGATAACACTAGAAGCTGGTGGACTCCTGTGACTGGAGGTGCTAACATACCAGCACTGAACGACCTTTTGGCTCCATTTGGGATTGCATTTGGAGATAAAATCCTGAATGGCGACTTTACTATTGATGGCGAACAGAGTAGATATGCATCTGGAACCGACATTGTTCGATTTCCCAGCGGCGGTTATGTCCACAGCTTTCCTTTCCTGGATAGCTCAGAGAGTGGTGCCACTCAAAATGTACTGCGGACTTCCGATATGACTGCGGTGAGTAGTTTTTTGTACCACTAGCAAATGCAAACATAGTTGAGGTTAAACAGTTATTGAAAATGGCAATGCTAGCAGCACTATATTCTTAATAATAATAAATAAATAAATAAGTAAAAAACAATACAACAGCCTCCTTTTATGTAACAATTAGTTACCCTTGAAGGCTTATTTTTCATCATCTTCAGAAGTACAAGAAAATTCAAGTTTTGGAGTAGAAAACAAAAGTATGGTTCAAAATTTTCAATTTTGTTTGTTTGATGTATTTTGCAGGCTGATTCTGCAATAATCGGTCTTATAGAGGCGGGCGATGGACGTATCGCTGTGTACGGAGATTCCAACTGTTTGGACAGCAGTCATATGGTAACCAATTGTTATTGGTTGCTCAGGAAGATGTTGGATTTCACCGGTAACAATCTCAGAGACCCAATCCTTTTCGCCGACTCTGCTAAACAAGACACCCCATTTTTGGTGGACGACGACCAATTACCCTCTCGGAGAACCGATATAAATTTCTTGGATTACTCGAGAGTCGCAGGAAAGCAATTAATCTGCAGGAGCGACTCGAGGTTTGAGCTATGGGGAACCAAGGGCTACACTTTGCAGGGTCGGGGAAGGAACAGAAAATTACCCGGCTATCCGGACTCGAGCAGAGGAGTAAATTCTTCGCAATCGAGGCATCCGAAGCTGAATGTAAAAAGTAAAGGTGATTCGTCGGGGAACAGGTACTTGGGCCTGTTCTATGGAGAAGAGGTAAAGAATAAAAACTAAATGAATTAATTACATGGCCTTTGTTTTCATTCAGTTACCTTGAACACTTGGAGTAATACTTACGTTACTGCAATCTTTGCAGCTTGATATGCCTGTCTTAGCTGCTGCCCATTGGATTGTTCCTTCACTACTTGCCGTTTTTGGTTAGAGCCTACTGTTATTTATTTGTTTACTTATAACAACATTCTATTATATAGGGGAATATTGTATTTCATATCTTTGTTTAAGTTCAAGTGGTCCCTCCTTTGTAGGTCTCCTGGCATTCTTGAGCTTTTGGAAAATCCGGCAGAAGCGACGGCGGCGAAGGAAAGTTTCTGGGTCTGCTCGGTTTTCTAGTCCGTAGTTGATGAATTTTCTCGGTATAGTTCTCATTCTCTATTCATTTTAACACCTCCAAAAGCCCAAATCTCCTCAGTTGTATTCTCAATATGCCTCCAAAGAATTCCGTAGGAACTTAATCTTCACTAATCGTAGAGCTCTCTTGTCGAGGATTCATTACCACAGGAAATTTTGAACTAAATGACAGTTACTACTAATTACTTTACTATACCCGTTCGGACTTTGGAGATTAGAGATTGCTTTCGTCTACTAAATTCTGATTGCATTTGTTGGTATTAGCTGAGAGAATTCATTGAGGTGTCAGAGATTCAGAAATTGCAGGGTGGCATAAGAAACTTTTTTAAGACCCCAAACTAGGCTCATCTAGAATTTGCATGCTGAAGGTCTCCGTGCTTACATACAAGTTCCGGTTTTCTGGGAACTAAATTTATACATCCAAGTCCAACTGTCAAAGTTCAGTGGATTTCTTCTGCAAAGAAACATTTATGGTCTCAAAATAAGATTTTGATCAAACAAATCACGTAATCTAAACTTGCTCCAAACTCATGCTACAAGCGTGAGTCATCAAACGATCAATTCAGAAACGTTTTCTCTGGAACACATTCGGTCACACAAAGTATGCAGGGTTTTATTAACAGATAAGACATTTGAAAGAATATAATGGAGCTAAAACTTGCGATGTGAATAGTGCTTTGTCAAGAATTCTGCTACGATTGTTGCTTTGTATGTACTGGTTAGTGGTTAGTGAACTTTTGGTTCACGTGTAACATCGAGTCCAAGTCCAACAATGTTACTGGAGTTAACGTTTTTATTTTCATCAATCCAAATATAAAGATATTATTCTCGTGTCAATAATAATAATAAGGTAATAATCTGAAAAATGACCCGCTCTAAGAATTGTGACTTTCAGGAGCATAATACGTCCTATGGTAGCCATACTTCCATGAACAGAACAATTTACGGTTCTTATTTAAGAATCCCATCTGAAGTACAAATCATTGAAATATAAGTTCAATTCTTTCGGGATCATCGAATATTTAATTAGGAGATTCTTTCACGGACCAACCAAAAACAATATATAAAATAAATAAAAAATAACTAACCTTCCATTTTGTGCACTTTTATATCTTACTACTTAACTTCTATATTCATAAAAAGCTGTACATTTGTTTTTCTTTTGGTGTATATGTTTGTCATTTTTAGAAGCAAAAAAAAATGTTTTTCATTTTATTTATCTTTTTTTTAAGGGCCATTTTATTTATCTTAATCTGAGTTATTATATCTTGCACGAATCATAAAACAGCTAGTGTTTTTTTTCCTAACAACCTTGAAAAATGTATTGAAGAAACATACAATATATGCACAACATACAATGCCTTAGCTCTCATTTGAGACCCTTTTCTGAAACTTTTCTTTATAAAAAATAGACCATTTTCTTGCTTTATATGCACAACTTATGTGCATATTGCTTGAATGGCTCTCAGTTGACATTTGACGACATTCAAGTTGGCCATTGTCTGAGTTGGGAAACTATTACAATTTTACATTCACACAACTTTAGTAGCACGTTTCAGCGCAAAATAAGCCACTAATTAACGTTATTAAATAAGAATATTAAACGAGCGAAATCTACTCCCTAAATCAAGTTAATTGAGGTTGAAGAAGACCCAGTCCAAATTGTCACTTCGTAATCCCTCGCCCGAAAAGAAAGAGTCCATTATGAAATAGTCCCGTTTTCATTTTACCACTTGCATGAAAAATTTCACAACTCTCCACGGCTTTGAATTTTCTTATGTTTCTATAGACACGGGATCATTTGATAATAACATAACGGTTATCTCAAAACTTGATCAATGATACTCTACGGCTGGCTTTACAACAAAGCCTGCATGAAAAATAAAATAAGAAAAAAAAAATACGGCAAATTTAGAGGGTCCCAACTCTCGTAGCTTAACAACAAAATAACGCATGTGCATGAGCTGTTCCCCACTTCCGCTCTAACATCTCGTCACGTTCCAATATATTATTAGAATTTCTTACCATAATGTCTTTGACTTGTTTCATCTATTCTCAAGGTGTACCTTTTTTTTTTTTTTTTAGTTTGTTTGACCATGTATGCGTGTATATGGCTTGTAATTAGTTGTCATTTTCTGATTAGAAGCGTATACGTATCTTGCTTAACGTAGAAGATTTATATATTGAGGACAAAAATGAAAAAACAGCCTAGATACAATTGGGGACGGCTTGAGATTCGGATGAGAAAGAGAGAGAATTATTTGAAAATGAATGAAAGAATTGAACATGTGTGCACATCTGGTCCTGTATGGTATACCACTAATAAATACATTGTGATATAAAATAATAATAATCAATCAATATTTTGCAAAACCAAATAGGGTAAAAAAAAAAAAAAAAGCGTTAACGAAAGACACGACAACATTCTCTTGCAATGAACGTGCATTGGAAATCTTTACACTAAAAAAAAAAAAAAAAAAAAACCCCAAGAGCCTTAGTTGTTTTGTTTTTGTGTGTTACTATGTTAAAGAGTTGCCCCGAAAACCCGAGTCGTCGTTGTTTCTCTTTGCCCTGATGTCGAGTTCTCGGGTGGTTTGGCCTTCGCTGCTGGAGCTGGAAGGGTAAACGCCGTAGTTGCTGGTGGGTGCGCTGTACTCGCTGCTGGGCCCGTATTCCTGACTTCCCAGAGCCATCTTTCTGAACTTCTTCAAGTCGTCGTTGTACTGACTCGTGTCATAGTCCGAGCTCCCGTGTGAGCTGTACACCGTGCTGCTCCCGGGTCTTATTCCCTCGTTCAGGTCCGCCAGCGACACGTCTCCTTCCAGAGCCCGAACAATCTGTGAATGTATGCCCCGAGTTCCATGAATAATCACAATGCCATAATCGAGTCAGAAATAAAGGATTCTTTTCGATAGACCCACCTGACTCATACGAGGGCGGCGGCGGGCGGAGTGACGGACGCAAGCGGCGGCGCAAGCGACGAGGCGGGCCATCTCGTTCTCGTCGTAGTTGTTTCGCAGCTTCGGGTCGACCAGCGCCTCGAAATTTCTATCTTCCAAAGCTCTCCCCAACATTGGTCTCGCCTATTAAAAAAATAAAAAAACGGAGGGTTTATTTCTTTGGAACGCGTTGTTGCGAGCGAGGACGTAGGCATAAAAAAAATGTAAATACTGACCCAGTCGACCAAACTATCATCCATGTAGGACTCGGACGTGTCGACGGGTCTTCGTCCAGTGATCAGCTCCAAAAGCATGACTCCGAACGAGAAAACATCAGACTTGTCGGTGAGTTTCCCGCTTGAAGCATATTCGGGGGCAAGATAGCTGCACAAAGTAACCCCTTATTTTAAGCAAACGTTCTGCGACTATTGCCGAGGATTCTCCAATAAAGAAAACGTTGGTCGAAACCAGATCACAATCACATAAGAATGGAGTCTTACCCGAAAGTTCCCATCACTCGGGTTGAGACATGAGTATTGACATCCGAAGAAAATTTGGCAAGCCCGAAATCTGCAACCTATGAAAACAAACATACAAAGAAAAAAAATGTGCAACTCTTGCTAAATAAGATAATCCCACAACATTTATTGCGACATAGCCATTCACTACGAAAAAAAGGTTTAAATTTTTTTTTACCATGGCCTCAAACTTGAAATCCAAGAGAATGTTAGCCGTCTTAATGTCACGGTGAATGATTTTGGGATGACCTGCAACATCAATCAACAGGGTCAAACAAAAAAAAAATGAAAAAAACGAAAGAGAGAATTCAGTCACAAGCGAACGAGAGCTTACAATCTTCATGCAGATAAGCAAGCCCTTTTGCAGACCCTAGGGCGATTCTCAGCCTGGTTGGCCAATCCATCGTAGGCCGACCTTTCCCTAAAGTATATACATACATACATACATACACATCAACAATCTTGGATCCAAAAACCAAATCCAAACCCAGGATGAAAAAAAGGGTACCGTGTAGGTGAAACTCCAAGGTATTGTTGGGGACGAACTCGTAAACGAGCATTCTCTGGGACCCGGCCATGCAATAGCCGACGAGGGAGACGAGGTGTTTGTGGTGGACTCGGCTGATGATATCGACCTCTGCCTGAAACTCCCTCTCGCCTTGGCCGCTCCCGGCCTTGAGCTGCTTCACCGCCACTTCCTTGCCGTTCGGAAGAACACCTTTGTGGACGTACCCGAACCCGCCCTGCCCCAGCAGATTCGCCTCCGAGAACCCGTCCGTCGCCAATGCCAGCTCATCGTACGTGAACGTGCTCTTCGAGAATCCCAAAGCGTACCCCGGCGGCGGCGGTGGCGGCGGGAGAGGATTTTCCGGCCCCGAGTAGTTCGAGTTCGAGCCTCCGCTGCTGTTGTTGTTGTAAGGTGACGTCATCAACGGTGGTGGTGGTTTTGGCGCGCCGTAGCCGGGGGACTGAGGCGGCCGGGACGCGACAGCTGGCGGCGGCGGCGGAGGATTCTGCTGCCACCGTTGCTGTTGCTGCTGCTGACCGGCGCCGGCGTAGTAATTGTTGTCTGATAGATTGAGTTTAAAACTGTTTTAATTATTTGGATGATCTCGTGATGATTATGAACGAAATGATCAGATCTGAAATAGTGAGAAGGAAATGATGGAGGATTTTTTCGGACCTTTTGGAGGCGGCGGGGGAGGATGGCCGTAATAGGCTTCGTCGTCGCGTCGTCTCTTCTTCTTCTTGGAACAGCAAATGAACAGAATGCTGAACAGAACCAGAATCCCTACGGCTCCGATCGCGATCCCCACCACCACTCCCGTTGAGAGCCCGCTCGATCCCGAAGGCGGCGACGGCGTCCCCGGCGGCGGCGGAGGCGAGCTTCGGCTGGGAGTTCCCGATCGCGGCGGCGGAGGAGAGGACGTCGGAGTCGACGGCGTGGTCGATGATCCCGGCGGAGGAGGAGACGAGGACGACGGAGTCGAAGGCGGCGGCGGAGACGAGGATGAGGACGTCGGAGGCGTTGCGGCTGGAGGAGTGGGAGTCGTTGACGTCGGCGGAGGCGAGGCGTCCGGCGGGGGAGGAGAGACCGGAGTCGCCGGAGGAGGCGCTGCCGGAGTGGCTGGAGGCGGTGCGGCGGGGGTGGCCGGAGGAGGCGCTGCCGGAGAAGCGGGAGTCGCCGGCGGAGGCGATGTTGTGTTTGTCGCCGGAGATGAGGTCGGCGTCGGCGACGACATTGTTGTGAGAGAGACGACTCAGAGCTGTTTCTCTCTCTGTCTCTGCTAGGTTTTCAGAGAGAGAGAGACGGTACAGAGGAATTGAAGAAAAAAACCTCTCTCTAAAAACTCAATTCTTGTTTTGTTAGGAGAGAGAGAGAGAGAGAGAGAAGGGAATTAAGTAGTTCTGTTTTAATTCGGACAGAAATACGAAAAAAGGTTGGATTTAATTCCAGAGATTGAGAAGTGTTTTCTTGTTTTTCGTTTTTTAAGTTTATATTTTTCCTTATTCAAAAAGTGAAGCCTGGCTTTGTTTTGGCTTGGCTGGCCTATCGAAGGAAAGAAGAAGAGGGACAAGAAGCGGTGGAATCGTCTGCGACGCAGGCTAAGCAAGTACCACCTGTGGTCTCGGTGGGACCCACACGATTGTCCCGCGAGTTGCTCTGAGTCTTGAGTCCGACCGTGTCATACCCCACTCGGTTTGGATATATCGTATGTACAGAAAAAAAATCTAATTAATTGACATTTTCGCCGCTAATTATGTGGAGATACTTTACACTATTGTGAGATGTATTTAATTAGATAACGATTTTAAATTTTATTTTGTATATGATAGCAAGAAGATTACATGCTGTATCTGTCTGTAATATTTTTTTTGCGCCGTTTGACTGTTGGAATTATAATATTTTTTCCAATCAATCTATTCATTTATTGATTTTTCTAATTCAGCCAAGCCAACATATTTATTTTATTGATATTTTTTGTCTTTTTTTAGCATATTACTTGTGATTTATTTTTCTGCGTCTTTGATTTTGTTTGGGACGGCTTGGTCATCATGTGTTTAATTTTCATTTATTTTTGGATTTGGTTGTTCTACGACTGAGAAGCACCTACATTACGATATTCACTTTTGGTAAGCCTCCGATCAAATCTATCTGGATTTTTTTTTTATACCAAATTAATTATATTATTTTGTGGGGTCCGATGAGGTGCAATGTTTATTTAATATTTTTTGTTTCTTTTTAAATATTTAATATTTCTCCGACCTAGCTTCTACTTTAATTCGGCCGTTGCAATTTTTTTTTTATTAATAAAATATGGAATAAGACACAAACTTATCCGAAAATAAAATTAAGGGGTTGATCTTTCTAGCCCGCCTAATTTGAGTGATACTAATTTGTTCTGCTGAGGTCTTTCATTGTACAAATGATTATATAGGATATTTGAGCACAAATTCCCTAATATATATATATATATATATATATATATATATATATATATATATATATATATATATTAGGGAATTTGTGCTCAAATATCCTATATAATCATTTGTACACTATACGTATAATAGAAGAATAAAAAATATGTTCATATTCATAAAAAAAAACATTTATAGTGTAGATTTTTTTTATTTGTTTCTAGCCATACTATTTTAATAAAAAAAAATAAAAAAAAATTCATGTGATTCGTCTTGAAATGAAGTTTAAGAACTTATTCAGTTCCAATCGAAAAAAGCTCAGTGCAATAGCCGTCGAATCATTTATACCTTTAGAACATGAATCTCACCTTTCGCCCCCACACTAATAGTCTCTCGAAGTTTTTAAGGTCACACAATGAACCAGAGTCACAAACTCTTCTCACAATCAATACGATTAAGCAAGTCTCGCAACAAATATCACAAACACTTAAAATTACAATAGAAAGAGAATATGAAAGCTCTACCTTAATAAGAAGAGGAAAGAATGATAATCCTTGAAAACTTCTAATTTATCCTACTTGAAAAGGATTCTTCATATGTCTGTTAGATTAGGCTAGTTCGACGGCAACGATTGTGGCGTGTCACAACAGACTCTTAGGTCAGATTAATGATGTGGTGTCTTTTTCGATACATAACGATGTTGCCAAATCCACACTTGTAGTATGGGCTTGGGCGTGAAAGCAATCATGACAATTCAAGCAAATAAACGGGTCGATTTAGATTTAGAACTGGGCCTCAAATCTCCGTTGCAAGACCAAATGAAAAATACTTGAAGAATTTTGTATGTTGCAAAATAATTATTAAAAGGAACTGAATGCAAAGGATTTTTTTTACTAGAGCCATCCTATTACATCCGTTTTTCTAGTCAAATTTTGAAATTTTGGCGGTATAGATACTAAAACATCTTTATTCTCAATTGGTGGTTCTCAGCCTTTCAGTTCATCCATTAATATCTAAGGCTATTTAAAAAAAAAACCATTAGGTTAGTCGATCAGTGAAGTCTACCTTCTGACTGTCAAAAGCCAACACGTTATGCTATCATCTAATTTTTTTTTTTTTTAATAATAATGGGCCTCATTAAAACCTTTTTGCACATCCTTATGTCAAAAGTTTGATCGGAAAAGTAGTACTCTTTACTGCTCATTAAACAATGGCTTCCGCCCTCGATAAAGGTTCTGACAAAGATTAGACCATCTATGAAATTACCAAAACCAAAACACTCATCTTTCTATGCCCATTGGCTTAGTTCTTTAGCAATAGTATCAATCACCACCTCAGCAAATGAAGATATTCAACGGGATTTTTCAATATCGATGATACTCTCGAAAAGAGGTTACAATGATCAAATTGGACAATAAACCTTCTCTAAGATCTCAAATATGCCTTTGTTATCTCTTGATCACCACCTTTTTTATATTCCTAAGTTTCGCAAGCAACCTCGCCATATAAATACATGGCATTTAAGCTTATATGGCCGCCTCGGATAGACTTCTCCATGACCACATAGCTTTCCATCAACAGTTTTGGAAATAATACCAACGAGAACCCTCTGGCATATTGAGTCCACTTGAACGCGTAGCCGAGAAGCACTATTGACCACCGATCGGGTCGTCGAGGTTAACCTCGGGAGGTTGTACCACATGAACAATGCTCTCTTATTTGCCACATGAGCTCTAAGAACTTAGCCTTGTCACCATCAGTATGTCCCATTGTCAATCAATGTCATTTCTTTTGTGCTAACTATTATCCACGAGCCCGAATAAGAAATTCACTAAGGGTATCAATAATCTTATTTAGATCATCATAAATTGCCTTTGTGTGAGACTTTCCTTGGAAATTATCCAAAGGAAAATCTTAGCTCGTTCATAAATTTTCGACCTCCACAAATGCTTCCAGAAATTATCAATTAAGATCGAAGGAAGCTCCCGTCAGCATCTTCAAAACAGATCGAACTAAGAAAATCAAATTTTGGCTTTGAATTATTTTTTGTCTTGAGGTCTCATTCTTCTATAGCAAAAGATGTATGAGTACTTAAATTATTTTGTTCATCATCTAATAGAAATGTCCCAATATATATATATATATATATATATATATATATATATATATATTTAGGGTTCCAGTAGATATATAACCATATTTATATGTATGGTTTGCTATTTAGCCAATCTTTAATAAATATTTGGTAAATACCCAACATTTGAGTAATCAGTTGTAAATAATAATTGTAAATAATAGTGTAAATAGTTGTAATCATAATAAAAGTTGGCTATTTATCAAATATTTACCGAAAGTTGGTTAAATAGCAATCTAAAAGTGTAAATATAGTTAGTTTGCTAATTATTTGATATATATATATATATATATATATATATGTTTAACTAAAACAGTTTCTTTAGAGTTTAGTTTATGTTTATGTTGTATTCACGTGAATCAGAGCCAAAAATGTCACATCAAACTCTCAAAAAATGAATCATCTACTATATAAAGGAAGACAAAATATAATTATTCATATTACATTGATATATAATGCAATGGCATGTGTGTATCTCGTTTGAACCAAACATATGCTCTAAATCCTTAGCTCGGACACAAAATAAGAGCGTAGGAAATATAATGACACGAAAGTGACTTTAGTGATGTTTGCATTTTAGTATTTATCCATTAAAGGAAGTCAGTCAAGGATTAGGTAATCCAATATATACATATTATATATATATATATATATATATATATATATATATATATATAATGCAATGGTATTTTATAGTTTGAGGTTTTGATCGTGGCTATGGCTGTTACTCTAAGTAAAGTAAAGGCATTCAATCCAGCTGGAACAACAACAGCTAACCAAACTTAAGAGAAACTGATGATTTTGACGTGTTTTCTATAAAACTTAGATGCCAACTAAATTTTATTTAAATAGTACTATTAGTTTAGCAATTTTAAAAGCAAAAACCAAAAAAATCCAAACTTAGCACTATCCTGACTTGTTTGAAATATTGGGATACACCAAAAAGTTTTGCATACTAATCATTTGGATCATGGAATGTTATATAAATATCGTGGAAATCGTACCAAGTATCAGTCAATTTCATTTTGTAGATCTCGAAATTATCAAAATATCCAGACTAAACTCATTAATTTAATAATATCCGAAATTGTACTTTTAGACACTTTTCGGACAAAATACCCCTGAAATTTAAATAACCCATCATCCTCTCTCATTTCAAACCCTCTCTCTCTCTCTCTCAAACCCTCAATCCGACGAGATCCACCAAAATCCGACGAGATCCACCAAATTCCGACCATTTCTGACGTCTCCAAGTGATTCCGACGAGCTTCCACCGGCGTTCAAGGTTGTCCAAGCTTCCACGAGCGTCACCAAGTGTAAGAGTTTTATCTTTATTTCATTTTTTTTTATTGGTGTAGGATAGTATATATACATGATTGGAGTGATTATTAATGATTATTGGATGAAAATAGCCGAATTTGAAGCTTTTAGTTCGAGTTAAGGTTTTTAAATTTTTTTGATAAAATCCGTTGAATCTCATCGGAGATCGTCAGATTTCAACGGAATCCGATGAACTCCGATGAGATTCATCGGATTTTTTCGATGACCTTCAATCCAAAATCTCCGCCAAAATCCGATGAAATCCAATATATATGGACTTTCAGGAGTATTTTTGTCCGAAAAGTGTCCAAAAGTCCAATTTCGAATATTATTAAACTAATGAGTCTAGTCTTGATATTTTGATAATTTTGAGGTCTACAAAATGAAATTTCTCATATATATCTCGTATCATCGGGGTGAATTGAAAAAGTTATACACGAGCAGTAAAAATAGGAAAAGAAAATCCAACGAAGTAAAAAAAAATGCAACATTTCTAAAAATAGAGAAACCTATGACTATGCATATACAGTGTTTCCAAAAATATAATGAGAACTTACCTCAGCTACCACCATTTGATAAGTTTTTTTTTCCAATTTCCCACCAAAAGTTTAATTAAGTAAAAAATACTAGTAAACCACTTGTACAAATACAATTTTACCCTCAACATGATGTCAACAATTGACATCTATTGTTGACATCTGTGAGTTTTGATTCTCTGTTTGTTGACATAAATGTCAACAACCGACATATATTGTTGACATCTATGTCAATAATTGACATCAATTATTGAGAGTAAAATTGTATTTGTACAAGTGGTTTAGTAGTATTTTTTTTTTTTTTATCAAATTAAGCTTTTTGTGGAAAATTAGAAAAAAAAAAAAAAAAAAACTTATCAAATGGTGGTGATTAAGACAATTTTTCAAATATAATTGTCAAAAAATTTCATCGAACATTGGTAGTTGGTACATTTGTTGATAAATAATATTACTATCTTAAAAGTTTCTCAAACATTCTCGTTAGTATTTCTCTGATCTAAAGGTCCTCAACCCCTTAAAATCAAGTGATCAATTTTTTTAAATGCCATTAAATCAATTTTTATAGTGACTTGTTGTAGTACTATTAAAACTTTCGACAACGTTGTTTGCTTTATTAAATCTGGTCTTTTTAAAATTCTCTATTATTTATTACTGATATACAAAAATGGGGTGCAAAGGACAAATATTTGCATGACAATTAAATAGACTAATACACATGTCCTTTTTATTTTGAACACTACTAGTACTAATGCAACTACCTTAGTTCTATGTCAATTGCACGGATGGAATTGTTTGTAGTCCCGCTTAATGTCGATGTTATGAACAAATAAATAGTGGTATAATACTTGAACAAAATTAACGCCATAAAAAAATAAGGTCATAGGTGCACAAACATGTAAAAAAAAAAAAAAAAAAAAAAAAATGAAGAAGAAGACAGTTTTCAATCTTCACCGTGACACCCTGAGAGAAAAAAAAAATCATAGATATATTGATGTGGATGGCCATTTTAAAATTTAAACATACATTGTCTCATTATTTTTTTTAAGGCATAATTTGCGGAGGAAAAAACTTTGGAACATAACATTCTCGATGCGTGTCAATCCCAAAAGAGTGACTTTCTATGCCATGCAATGATTTCATACTTAAAAAAAATATTGATTAATCATGGAAGCACATGTTTAAGAGAAGTTTCTTTGTGTGACGGTGATTCGGTACTCAACTGGAATTGGACAGTTAGATGTAATAGAAACAACGCGTAAAGATCATATATATATATTGTATGGATGAATTGGAATGAAGATATTAGTTTGCTAGAGAATCAAAAGGGACTTTTAGTTTATATAATAATATGGCTGATATCTATTTGATGAAATAAAATTAACGAGTTACTAAAAGTGAATCAATTCGCTGGCATGATCTCTTTTGTAAAGCAAAGTTGGGTTGGAAATGTTCGAGCTGTTTGGATTGGACCATTAATATTATTTTCATGCATTGACCAATGTCATCTTCGCAATTCCCCCACAACTCAACACCACAAGTGTTATTTAATTAATTAATTAATAATAATGGTGGTCTAGTCGCTGCATTAAGGTCTAACTTAACTTGAGCAGAGGCGGAAACTTTACAATATTGTGCCAAATACGAGGAGTACACAAATTTATGATATAATTCAAAAAGGTTTTAAATACCTTTTGCATTACATCATTCAAATAATTGTTGTATTACATCTAAGTGTTGTGTAATATATAAGGGTTGGGTTCGAATTACGGAAAAAAAAAAAAAAAAAATTCATCCGAAAAAATGCATAATTTATGATAAAAAAAAATTGAAATCTTTCACCATTCCGTAATATAGATTGTTGAACATATTTACCTAGTTTTCGTAATACAGAAGTGAAATGTCGAAACGATTCACCCTTCTAGTTTGAAAGTGGCGGTCAGAGAGTCTTCTCACCGGTGTACCTCTAGTGTTGGGGGTAGCCGTAGGGACATGAGTTGGGTTGGCCCTTTGATGAATAAATGGCATTTTGGAGTGGACGATGTGGACAGTTGCAACGGCAGAGCGAGCGGCGATTGAGAGTCAATGATCGTTGGTAAGTCTTGTTAGTATGATGAGACTCGGCGAGCGTACCCCATTGCAAGAGCATGGAGGTGGGGCAAGAATATGTTTGTTCACTGGCAACAAAGAGGTTTTGGAATTTGTTGGTGGCTCGCACCGATAACTCTAAGTGTCCTGATTCATCATGGTTATTGAACGGTACAGGAAGAACCATTTCCGACGACCTAAATTTCCGACGCTTCCAACCTTAACCTCAGATAACTTACCCACATCATTACCTATGAGTAATATATCATCGACATATAGTATCAGAAACACAACTTTGCCTTCGTGTATTAACTTGTAAACGCACAGCTCATCTATTGACTGCTCAAAACCGAAACTCTTCATAGTCTCATCGAATCTAATATTCCATGACCTAGATGTTTGCTTTAATCCATAAATAGACTTAAGCATCTCACAAACCTTGGTCTCTTGACCTTCTTCCACGAAACTGTCTGGTTGAGCCATATAAATGCGCTCGTCAAGATTGCTATTCAGGAATGCAGTCTTAACATCCATTTGCCAGATCTCATAGTCGAGAGCTGCAGCTATGGATAAAAGTATGCGGATGGATTTAAGCATCGCGACTGGCGAGAAGGTATCCTCATAGTCAATACCTTCCTTTTGGTTATAACCCTTGAACGTCTCGACGTTCCCATCCGGACCATTTTTCTTCTTGTATATCCATTTTCACCCTACGGATTTAATCCCTTCGGGAAGGTAATTTTTTTTCTGTTAAGGTTGGAACTTCCATGCTATCGGAAGTGGAAATCAAAGAAAAACTTAGAAAAAAAAACCTTTAGATACCATTAATGGAAAATTGAATATGGGCAATTGGATTTTACATCCAACGGCCCAGATTTAAAAAAAAAAAAAAAAAAAACCAACCTGCGGAAAACCATTTCTTCCGTATGCTTCAACTACCATTACCGACATGTGTCGGAATTCTTCATGCCACTTCCGCAGGCACGGAAAACAGTAATTTTCGTGAGGCAATTTGAGCAATCGGAAGTCCTTCCGTGCCGATAGCCAGGTTTAGTCCTGATGAATATTTCGGCGTTTCTTTCTCTCTGTGCTCTTCCTTTCGGTCAAATTCAAGATTTATCTTTAGATTCTTTGGTGTCTATATTTATAGGTTATTATACTTGATTTCTAATAGAAAGCTCCGTGTTATATTTATAACATTGAGTCACTGAACCACAAAAATTTGGAGATTTATTAAACAACAAACATTTTGTAAATTTTAAATAAATATTCACTATGGTGATGTGATATTATTTGAACGTTTTTTAGTATTTCATTTATGTCATTATAGTCTAATGATTATTTATAATTTTTAACGAATAATTACAACTATTAATGTTTTTTTTTAATTTGTTAATAAGATTATGTACCTATTTACTTAAAAGTTACCAAAAGTTAACTATATGAGTATGACAGACATAAATTTTCATATGGCTACTATCTAGATAACCCTATTTATAATGAATAAAAAGATGAAAAATATTCATTTTACGTGAACTTTTTTCTTAATGGTAGTTTAAACTCATTTACATATGTGACTCGAATCGCATATACTTTATCACACCAAGTCTGTCAATTCTATTTGGAGCACATTGTTTTTTTTTTTTAATGACACGTCATCAGATCCGTTCATGAAGAGAGTTTTTAATGATATTATTCTATATGCTCCATAAAAACATTATCCTCTCACATGGTGGAATATACTATTGAATGTTTCCTCTTCTCATAATTAGTGCCATGACATTCGCTCTATACAGGCCAAAAGGCAAATATTATTATTTTAAAAAAGGGGCAAATATTCAGCTGTATACAGACACAGCTATTTACCACTTTTTCTTTATGGTAATTGATGTCAATGGCTCCTAAATTATTGAGCTAGCCCTAAATTAGTCCCTTACTTAATGTCATAGATAAAAATATCTCTGCATAATCAATTTTATAGTAACTTTGGCCTCTTTTTGCCTTACTTTCACAAAAGTTAATCACCAAACAACTCTAAACCACTGATATCTAAAATAGACTAATTGGTTATTCAACATTATCTCTAAAGTGAAAATCATTATCTCTAAAGTGGAAATCATGAGTTCAATCCTCGCTAACAAGTTAGTGAAACTGTCTAAAAAAATAACTCTAAACCAGATACATACTTTAAAAAAAATGGCTAGTTTAAATAAATATATAAAAACCTATTTACTTCAAAATTAAACCAAAAAAACTTAGAATACATAGGATAAGTTGGATTTGATTAATTTATCTATTAAAACGTTGCAAGTTTCAGAATGTTTAAAGGGATTATGTTTCAAGTTATTTAGGTAGTTGTTTTGTTTTTTAAAAAATAACATTATTATGAAAATGACAATAAAACTGCTGATTCAGAGATTTTTTTTTTTTTTTCCGTATGAAATTTGATTTGAGACCAAAAAACAACTCTTGCAACAATTCAAGGACTATTTGTTCAATATGCTTATCTTCATTATATATATATATATATATATATATATATATTTTATTCTCTCAATCATCGATTTCCAACGGTCAACAATTTGGAATAATTAAAAAGACAAGTCGTAGATTCTGAACCATGTGCAAAAGGATCGGCAAATCATGAATGACCCTTTCTTTATTCACATCCAAACTAAAATCTTGTAGCTGAGAAATGAAATAAAAATTTCACTACGCTTTTTTTTTTTTTTTACTTGTCATAATTAAGAAGCAATTCTGCCATGATAAAAGGAAATCCAGTTTTAAAATTACAAGTGATAATAATAAGAAATTGCAACTTTTCTTTTTGTTTCTTCATTTTACATGTTGCCTTTGAACCCCCTATATTATGTTCTTCTCTACCTAACAAGTAACAATGCAGGTTGAAAAAACTGCATTTTGATTTTGAAAGTGTGTTGCTTCTGTTTTAGCCTCTTAAGTGCCGTTACTGGTGGTGGTAGACAGGATTATGAAGGCACAAACGACGGAGAGCGAGACGACCGAGAGCCAAGTGCTCTCTGTGTACATTTCCATGGCGTCGGTGAAAGAGAAGCGAGTTCTGTTCTCCGCCCAGTTGCGGATCCGGTCAGCTTCGGCGGCGTACAATGCCTTGCCCTGGGAGAGACAACAAGTGCACAATTGGTGAGTTTACTTGGGGCACAAGGCAAGGCAAGGAAAGAAAAAAAAAAGGAGGGAAAAGTGACCTGTTGGTCGAACCAACGGCCTCTGCGGAGCCAGGCGGTGACCAAGGCGATCAAGATTCTGGGAGGAGTCAAGTAATTGATGGATTTTCCGCTCCCTTTCACGACTCGCATCCGTGGGACCAGAGTCCTTGCCACCGTCTCGGGTTGCTCGCAAATTATGTTGAACATTTGCTTGTTTTGAATCGAGGACCCACTGAAAACCACACACACAGAGGAACACAAGTATTTTTAATCAAAATAGATCAAACAAGGAATAATATATGGTCGATGATATTTCAGGGCGAAAACAACTAAAAACCCGTTTCATGTCCTGTCGAATTTTTTTTTTTTTTTTCACAATGAAATAAAATTTAAAAAATAGTATACATAAATAATTTATTCGCTGATTTTTAGCGACATGGGCAAGCGAAAACCACCAATTTCGATTCATTGCTTGTTTTTTGTCCTGGCGAATTTCCATTTTTTTTATTCATTAAAAAAAAAAGAGTAATATAATAAACCTGAGAAGAAGATCAGTGAGAACCATGCCCGGAGAGGCTGTGTGAACTCCTACTTTGGATCGCTTCGATTCCTTGTGAAGCGACGATTGAAGTTGCCTGAGCCCACATTTCGTCGATCCATACCTGAAAGGACACACACAAACACACACACAGAAAAAAGAAAGAAAGAAAGGCGAGTCGTCATTGACACTGATCAAAATATTTTAAGTGGGACTAAATGAAAGACGAGGCTTACACGGCAGTCAAAGGGGTACTGGATCCCCCGGAGCCAGCCCCGTCCATGTTAAATATGTGCCCTCCCTTGGCTTGCTCTTCCATCACACGCATCGCTTCGCGAGTGCACAGAAGAGACCCAACCAAGTTTGTCGACACGATCTACAGAACGATATAATTACGACTTGAAATGTTACTATTGTAAGATTAAAAGAAAATATGTTCTCAGAGCAATCAATGTCAGGCACAATAAACATACCTGTGTTATGTCTTCGTCGTCGAACTGCAACAAGGGCCTAAACCCTTTGTTCGTGCCGGCATTGTTTATCTGCGCAAGGGAATGGGTTGATTAATTGTAGAAGATTAGTTTTGACATTTACATGTTAGTTCTCATAGTAATTGGCCTATCAGAATGGGAAAGCCCATCGTATAGATAAATACTGTTGCAACTTTTTCATTATACATTCAGTGTTCCTTCAGCATAAATCTTCCAAAAATGTAGAATGAAATGCATATTTTTACCAGCTTCAAGCTATAACTAAATGTAAAAATAAAATAAAAAATAATTAAAAATCATGAAAATGTGCTACGCTCAAAGCTTTGTTTATTGTTCCTTCTTATCTTTCAGATTCTGCATTGTTTGAAGCAGAAACATAAAATAAAAATAAAATAAAATAAAATAAAAAACCAGAAAATATGTAATTTTTTTAAAATCAAGTAAACTCATTCAGGTTTTGTTTCAGAACTTCATGTTTTTTTTCTCCCACGTTTCTTGTTCTATGGGTGGCGAAATGAAGCCTTTTCTAGAAAGACAGGCATTAAAAAAACAATAAATTGAGTAGCTAGGCACCAAAATTTAGAGATTTGCTAAATAATCAAATTTTTATAAATAGCCATTACGGTGTTGTTTGGACGTCTATATGGCAAAACTTGAGTTTTTATATGGCTATATATTTAGAGAGCCCTTTAAAAAAAAAGCACATCACATAGAAGGGACACCAAATATCAAGGAAAGAATCCTCACCCAAATATCGATAGAACCAAGTTCGCCGATGGCGAAATTCGCCAATCTCTGAACGTCCTGGGGATTACAAACATCGCAGGCAATTCCGACGACTTTCGAGAGTCTCAGGGGAGTCATCGAGGAAGATCCACCTTCTCCGATCACACCTTCATTCAGATTCTCCTCGAGCTCCCTCACAGTCGATTCAACCGACTCGGAGCTGCCTTCATCAGATGCATCAAATGATCAGATACAGCAATACCATCAATACATACACAAATCAACGCAACGACACACCAAAAAAAAAAAAAAAAAAAAAAACCCCACCTTCGAGAAGCGACGACCACGTGGTCTCCGGACAAAAGGAATTCACGAGCGAGTGCTTTTCCTAGCCCCCTCGTACTGTTCGATACAGGCAAATTCAACATCGAGTTTTCAAACTTATTCATAATCATTATGAAATAAGGAAATTTAAAAGCGATTTCGGGATTTTTTTTTTCTTACCTTCCGGTTATGACGACTCTGCGTGGGCCGGCTCGGCAATGCTCCTCCAAAACCATGTTGGACCCGATCATGGTGCCGATAATGATTCCCCCGAGCCAGCTGTACCATATCAACGTATTCATTTGACTGTCACCCCCTTCAAAAAAAAAAAAAAATAATAAAAAAAACAGGCTCAAATTAGTCAGTCATTAAACACTACATGAACATTTTCAGTTTTGATTTTGTTGATACTTACCAGATAACTGAAATCCAACTCCTAGGATTACTCCGGTACTCATCATTGTTACAATATATCTACCGATTTGGATGGCCATCTGTCAAAACATTACATAATTCCTCATCAGTCAAACTCAAATTACGTAAACCCTAAATTAAACTAGAAGAATGAAGAATTCTCACCGAGGAAAACACTTCTTCCAATTTGGCCACAGCTTTACTATGATCTTCATCATTTCTCGAGTTCAATCCCAAACCCGCCGTGACGGTGTAACTCAAAGACCCCCAAAACCCTAACTTGTCGTCTTCCTTCGAGACCACGCTGACTTTTTCCTTCGCTTTCGCGCTCTTTCTCGCGATTTCCCGTTCGTCCCTGTAGGCTCTGCAACGAAGGCCCAGTCCGAGCCGCCCATGAGAAAATTCCGGCCCGACCTGGAACGTCCGGTCGTCGGAAAAGCTCGAGCGGCCTTGAAAGTGTAGGCCACGTGGCGAGCTCAAGTGGAACCTCGCGAGTACGGCCATGGATAGAGGAGCTGAGAGAGGAACGATGGGTTGGTGAAGAAAGTGAAGGGATTAAAGTTCATCCGAGAGGCTCCGATTTTGTTGGGGATATTTTGCTTTCGCTGTGCAATTATTTGATATAATATAGCAGCGAGTGAGAGTGAAGATATTTTCATGGGAGCGAAAAAGGATTGTGATGACCACACGTTAAAGCAACCTCATCTTGCTCTCGATCAGATGCCACGTGGCGCTATGGGCCTCTATTGTTTTTTTTTTTTTTACGAGTGATATTTTTTCATGGTTTGGTTGGTGTTCAAGGTTAATAAGTTTGGCACGGAACGGATATTGATGAACAAGAACAACATTAACAAAAACGTCACGCTTGTTCTTGCTAACTCATTAGTCGTCTATCAATGATCATCTGTTATTGAGTCGAAGATTAAGATTAGACTGAGGTGTTGGAATTTGGACTCATTAGATTTTAGAGCGTAGTAAATAGGAAATGAGCCATCTTTGTCGCATTTTTTTAGAGACGGCTTTTACTAAATCAATTCTAATGTGCCGTACAACACAAGCAACTATGTGGAGATCTTACCATTATAGAAGGCTAACGGTATTGATTTTCATCGGTGAATCAGCGCTCGCTCCTGTAAGAGAGGTGGTGGAACTTACATGTCTATAAATATTCGAAGGCTAGTAATATGTAATTTCGTGGTACCTCATTTAAGATTACTTTAGGTTTTTTTTTAAGTTGTATTTGTTTTTGTTTTACTTGTGTAACTTCTTTAAAATTGAAATAATGAATAATAAACTAAAATAAAACAAATTTTGGTAACATCCAAGAAGTGGGATGCAAACAAGATTCCCATTTAGTATTGTTTTATTGTTTTTTTAAGCTGTATATATTTATTTAACTTATTTAAGTTACTTTTAAAATTGAAGTAATTAATAGCAAATTAAATATATATATATATATATATATATATATATATATATATATATATATAAGACTCTTAGAATTGTAAAATATGGTATAGAGAATTTTCGGTCACGTAAAAAATGTTTTTACGCTTTCGAGAGCCCCATTTTTTGCAAAATATGAAACGGAACGAGCGGATCCCATTTTCTAGATTTCATATGACCAACTTTATTATCGATCTCCCTTGAATATTTTTGGGAAAATATCATATGTCTCCTATTAATATCAATTATATGTCTTAAAACATGTAACATGTCAAAACCCTACATTTTATAAGATTTTATTGATTTTTAAAAAACTAAAAATTGAGTTGACCATTTTACCCTTAATGAGTTCCCTCATTTTATACCTTGAATTGTTTTTATAATGGAAAAAGAACAAAATTCGTGTTTGGCTTGTGCGCTTGGCCCTCAATTTCTTCGTCGTCAAGTGTTGTCGCTAAAAAATCGGACAACGTTGAAAACTTCGAACAGACCAAGTGGCTGCGCCCCGAACCGGGTTTGCAGAAACTCGAAAGTCATAAGTTCCATTCCCTAGCTCAAGAACGTTCTTCATTTGTCGCAGAGACTTCCGAGTAAGAAGAAGAAGCAAACACTACTACAAATACAGTTTTCCGGTGCGGATGACTTTTGGGTGCGACTTTTCTCACCTAAAAGTCGCACTAAAAATTACTTTCGGGTGCGACTTTTCGCACCCAAAAATCACTGCAGTAACCAAAAAATTTGGCTGATTTTTTTTTAATTTGGGTGCGAAAAGTCGCACCCAAAAGTTCATCATACCTTTAGGTGCGACAAAGTCGCACCCAAAAGTTCAAAACATTTGGTCTTAAAATTTAGCGGGATTTTATTCCCTCTTATTTCACTTCTAAAATTTCGTTCCCCTCTTTTTAGCTTACTCTGCCAAAAGAAAAGAAAAGAAAGAAAGAAAGGAAAGGAAAGAAAGAAAAGAAAGAAGAGAGAAATGGAAAGAGAGAGACCGAGAGAAGGAGATAGGGAGCCGAGAAAGAGAGAGCCGAGAGAGAGACTGAGAAAGAAAGCGAGAGACTGAGCGACGAGGAAGGCTCGCGGAGGCACGAGGAAGCCGAAGGGAAGAAGAGGACGGCAAGGGATCTCTGACCGAGACCCAAGCCCGCGCGCGCTCCAACCAAGGGAAGCGAGCCATCGCGCGACCACCGAGCATCGGCCAAGAAGAAATCGCCGACCCCTCGTCCACACGACCCAGCCAACCACCGAGACTCACCACTGGACGCGCGCGCGGACCGAGAAGGAAGGGGCCACCGCGAAAGAACCGACCGGAGATAAGATTTGCGAACTCTGGCGAGCATCTCAGACGGTGAAAGGAAGAAGGATTTCATCTGGGTGGGTCAATTCTTCAAGCTAGGTAAAGAAATTATTTTCCCCAATTTTTATTCTGGATTCTAGGGTTTGATTTGGGGGGTTTTTCATGATTGAAGTTACTGTTCGGATTTGAGAGTTCTTGGGTTTGTTTTCGATAATGATTCTGAATTATCGTGTTGATTCTTTCTTCCGCCCCTCTGTTGGTCTGATTTTGTGATGTTGGAACGTATAGGTTTTCTATCATTGCTGAGTTGAAGCTTGTGTTCTGGTGATACTGTGATATCGTGTTCTCTCTAGTGTGCTCGAATTGACCGCACATAAATGTCGCCAATTTTTTTTTTTTTTTTTGGTGACTTTTTAGGTGCGACTTTAGGTGCGAAAAGTCGCACCTAAATGTCGCACCCGAAAGTCAAGACTTTTGGGTGCGACTTTTCGCACCCAAGACTTTTAGGTGCGGACTTTCGGGTGCGGAAAATTCGCACCCAAAGTCGCACCTAAAGATATCTTTGGGTGCGAAAATTGACTTTTGGGTGCGAAAAAAGTCGCACCCAAAGGTCTTTTTTGTACTAGTGAAATAAGCTTAGAGGAGCGCATAGGCGGTGCTTCTGGCGCGCTCTTCGACGCTCAACATTAGTCTGATTGCTATGAGTGAGGTGGGGACGCCATTATTGGTAGAGAATATTTAAGAGAATCGAGCTCGATCAGAGTGAAAGCAAGTGCGGATGGTCATTGGCAGCGTTTCACGACATTGGAATCAAGTGATTGTATTGATAGAGAATTGTGTACCTTTTTGTTGCGAAATTCTCGCACACGCAAGTGCACGTAGTCGCTCAAGTAGTAAAGTTCATAAGTACGAGTCGATCCCACGAGGACTAGGCTAAATTAAAGATTCAAATTTCACTAGCACGAAGAGAACTTAGGAAACTGTAGTTGAATAGAACACTAAATTTATAAACGAATAAATAAATAAATAAACAGAAAGCAACGGGTTGTATGAATAGCGAGAAGTAAAGACTATGGTTTCACGAGTTCATTCTACGGTTTGGATTCATGGAAGTTACGCACTATCATTATCATTCACACTTTGCTAATATCACTCACGTTGATCGTGTCACTAAACCTCTCTCAAGCATCTAGCAACCTAAGCCTATGCCAAAGTTTTATCTTTCGATCTCAACTAATAACAACAAGGCAAGCAATGAACACAGAAGCATACCACGACTCTATAACAACCTATCTATATCTAGCATATGAATGTATTATAGTAATTCAAATCAAGAACAAAATCAGCCTAATCTCTTTCAAGCATTAAATTGAAATACGAATCATGCACAAGGTAGCTACTCTTATACAAGCATTAAATTCAGACTTGAATTAAACAAAGCGGTAAGAACGATAACAATTCTACACTATCATAATATGGAATCCATAACCGTTTCATAATCTCGCTACGCCATAGCCCTTAGATGGTTTAGTTCATGATGATGAGAAGAAGAACGATGGAAGAAAAATATGAACTACTAAAAAACAAATAGACCAACGACATGATTTTCATTAATAAAAAAAACTGGAGTTCAAGAGATTAAAGGAATGGAATTGGAACTGTGAAAATAATGATGAACGAAATCGATGAAGACGGCGCTTTAATCTCTGTCTCTCCCAAAAAAACTCTGATTAGCCAAAACAACCTAAGCAAAATCAAAACTAAACAAAAGATGTCTTTCTAGGTTACAAAGGTAGGATTTATAAGTTTCTAGCCTAATTTCGGAGTCATCTGGGCCACTTAATGAGATCCAATGGCCCAGGTTTAATAAAAAACGCGTAATCAGATTCCCAAATCGCATCCATCGCGCCGTCACGGTCAAGAGTCGCGGTATATCGCGGCGCTCTAAGTCTCCGTCGCGCCGCGCTTCTGAACGTGAATGACCGCCATCTGTGACGGGTTTTTATGGCGCCGCTCTGGTAACTCATGGCACCGCTCTGACTATCACCGCGCCGCGACTAGTCAATATCCAGCGTTGACTTTCTTTATAAACCTCAGTTTTGCTCCGTTTCGACTCCCGTTTGCTCCGAAAATGACTTCTTAAGCTTCTCTGCTCCTTTGTACCTGTAAATCATCAAAAACATACTAGAAACTATCAAAGACACTTGAGAACTCGCTCGTTTTAAGTCGAGGGATAGGAGTTTTATGCGTAATTAACGCACCTATCACTTTTTTCCTCTGAGGAGATGGGTATTTATAGTAGTTGGATGGCTGAAAAGATCCCAAAAGTCGGACTGGACGAAGGCAAGGCGCGCGCGCCTAGTTTTCACGCTGCAGCGACGCGCCATGGACTTTTTGGCCTTTTTCTTCGTTTTTTCTTGTCTTTCTTCATGGGCTCATCCTGGATAGACTTTATAGCCTTTGTGGGCTTGGAACGAGCTTCTTAGTGGGCCTGATTTGAGTTTTTGACATGAAATTTCTTAAAACTCGCAAGGAATTTAATATTTCCAAAAACGATCGACACCATTAGCCCCCCCCCCCCCCCCCCCCCTCAAGTTCGTTGCTTGAAGGACTCTAGATGGAGAACTTTCAGAATCTTCCCGGCTGTTTGAGGAAATTTTGCTATCGCGAGTCTTCGTTCTCTAACGATCGTGTCGCGCTCCGTCTCGTTGAGGTAGACGGCTTTGTTGCGCTTTTTAGGTGTCTTTAATGCATCACTCGGATGTCTTTGATACACCATCTTGCTTTCTTAGTAAACCATGTATTGGTTTGTTCAACTGTTGTTGATTTGATTGTGTCCAGGAGGACAGTCTTTATTACGCCTCGTGGGGCGTCTTTGGGTGTGTCTAGGTTAAGCGTCTTTGGAGCGCCACTTGGGACGTTTTAGTTACGCCACTAGAGGCGTCTTTAGGGTGCGCCACTTGGGGTATCTTAGGTGTTCCACCTGGGGCGTCTTTATGGTACACCACTTGGGGAGTCTTTGATGCACGCAAGGTTTAAAATATCGATACCAATACCCATACCGATGTTCTGATTTTACGGATATATCGAGTATCGACAGATATTCTATAACAATTTTAATATCGACTACCGATTATATCGACGATATATCGATTACCGACGGATATATCGACAAAAATCTTATAACAAAATATAATAAAATGTATACCACTATTTATATTTTTAAATTTCTAATAAAACAATCAAATTTAACAGATACCTATAATTTTTTTCTTATAGATATACATTATTAATATTTACATTACTTTCTCAATATTAAAAAAATGTAATAAAATAATATTTTTTTCAAAGAAATTGTAATATTTTTCTACTACGTTACAGATATTCTTTAAAATAATAAAAATGAATAGTATTATATATTTAATTATTTAGTCTATTAGTATAGATATTATATATATAATACGTTATTTCTCATATATATACATATTTATATGTATTATAAAATATAAATAAGGAAATATTGATAATATCATTATACAAAGTAAAATTAATAAGTAAAAGATATAAATAATAAATAAAAAATAAAGAAAATAACAAAATAAAAAACAAATAGTAAATTGTTTATTTTCTTTATTAAAAAATTCAAATTTGGACGATATTTGTTGATATTTTGAATTTTTTAACCACTAAAAAATATCGGTATTTTGTCGATATATCATCGATATTTTAACGATATTTATAAAACGATAACGATTATAGCTGATATTTTACCGAGACTCTTCAAAAAATGATATATCGGCGATATATCTCGATATTTTGAACAATTGGGTGCGCCTAGGCGAGGCATCTTAGGTCCGCCACTTGGGGCAGCTTAGGTGCGCCTAGGTGTGGCGTCACAGGTGCGCCTCATGGGGTGTCTTCGGTGCGCCTATGTGTGGCGTCTTAGGTGTGCCTTGTGGGGCGTCTGGTGCGCCTAGGTGAGGCGTGTTAGGTGCGCCTCGTGGGGTGTCTTTGGTGTGCCTAGGTGAGGCGTCTTTGGTGCGCCTAGGCGAGGCGTCTTTGGTGCGCCTAGGCGAGGCGTCTTAGGTGCGCCTCGTGGGGAGTCTTTGGTGCGCCTAAGTAAAGCGTCTTAAGTGCGCCTCGTGGGGCATTTTTGGTGTGCCTAGGTGAGGTGTCTTAGGTGCACCATTCGGGGCGTCTTTGGGTGCGCCACGGGGCGCTCGGGCGTATTTTGTCATTGCGAGGTAGAGTAGAGAGAAGCGTATAAGCTAATGAACAGAAGAACTTAGGCACTTGGGCCAAGAAGCGCAATCGCTTAGTCACTTTGGGACAAGAAGCGTCATCACAAGATAGAGTAGCGCAAGGTGTATAAGCCACCGCACAGGATCGCTTAGGCACTTGGGTCAAAAAGCGCAATCGCTTAGTCACTTTGGGACAAGAAGCGTCGTCACGGGACAAAGTAGCGCAAAGAGTACAAGCTAACACATGGGATCGCTTAGATAATTGGGCCAAGAAGCGCAATCTCTTAGTCACTCTGGGACAAGAAGCTTCATCGCATGATATAGTAGCGTGAGGTACCCAATGAGACTGTTTCAGGCTGCATGCTTAGCGGCGCGACGTTTGCACAGTTGCGAAACTTAGCCTCTAGCTGAACCTTTTGTCTCACAAGTGGGCGAGAGCTGTTATCAAATTTTTCTCTTTCTCGTCGCGAGTTGTGATTGTCAGAGCCTTCCCATTCCATACGACAATCTTCGTAGAATTTTATGACTTTGAATGAAGTCCTCTAGAGACATGTATTTTCTCCACCAGTCGAGAGTTCGGCCATTATTTGCATGTGTTGCAGGGAGACCATCTTTCGTTGGAGGCCCGATAAATGGGGGTTGTACGAGGCAGAGCGGCGTTGTTTCGGCCGAGTCTAGCCTTTGTCTGTCGAACCCCATTTTCATGGAGAAGCTGGTTTCCCGAGCTTCTTCGATGGATGTTGAGGTGCTGCGTCAAGTCGTATGTGTGGCGAGAGGATAGTTCCCGGTTGCCTTTTTGCTGGTGCGAAGTTATGGCACCATTGCGTCCAAGGGCTGCGGTCCAAGTGGGAATGAGATGTTTGTGATGAAGTTGTAGGAGTTCGAGATTCGTGTCGAACAGGGCGCCCATTGGTGCCTTCCCCAACATCAGGGATGTCGTGATCGATACTTCGCGTGTCGGGATTGAGAGTGTCATCACTCTCGTCTGTGTGAGAGTGTGTGTGATCATCCTCATTCTCGTTCACGTTAGTAGTTACATTCATCCTCAGAGCCCCATTTCCCCCGAGTGAGTGAAATTTCCAGCCTGCATAGTCGGGCCGAGAAGGTTATCGATGATGGCTATGTTGTTTCCTTTGTCTTGTGAGGTGGTTCGTTAGTCGACGAACGCTTTCCTCAAGCTCGACAATGCGGAAGTCCCGCAGGTCTTGCTCCAGGATCGGACTTGCGATCTTGTTCAAAGGGCAAGTCTTGGTTCCTCTACACCAGTCGGCGCATGTTATATCTGGCGCTTTCCGCTTAGGAATTTGTGCCTCTCCCTTAGATGTGTTGGGCTTCAGTTCGTTCATGTTTTTTCAAGTATGAGAAAATTGAATTTTTAGAAGAAAAGAAAAATATTGGAAAGGATTTCGGGCTGTTTTAGTCGGGAAGTCCCCTCTTTCTAGCACCAAAATATATTCGCTAAAAATCGGACTACGTCGAACACTTCGGATGGGTTGACCCAAGGCCGGAGCAAGTGGCTGCGCCCGAGCCGAGTTTGGAGAAACTTGAAAGTCACGACTTCCCTCCCTTAGCTCAAGAACGTTCTCATTTGTTGCGCAGATCTGAGAGTAAGAAGAATAAGAAAATAAGCTTAGAGGGGCGTAGAGACGGTGCCTCTGGCGTGTGCTCCTATGCTTAAGATTAGTATGATTTCTATGAGTGAGGTGGGGGCGTCTTTATTTGTATAGAATATTTGAGAGAATCGAGCTCGATCAGAGTGAAAGCAAGTGTAGAAGGTACTCGGCAGCGTTTTATGTCTCTGGAATCAAGTGATTGCGTTGAGAGAGAATTGTGTACCTTTTTCCCTTTGAGGAGAAGGGTATTTATAGTGATTAGAGGGTTGAAAAGAGCCCAAAAAGTCTGATTGGATGAAGGCAAGGTGCGCACGCCTAGTCTTCACACTAGCATGGCACGCCAGAGACTTTTGGCTTTTTTTTTGCCTTTCTTCGTGGGCTCATCCTGGATGGACTTTTTAGCCTTGTGAGCCCAGATTAGCCTTCTTTGTTGGCCTCAATTGAGTATCGCCATGGAATTCCTTGCAAGTCGCAAAAAATTAATATTTCTGAAAATGAACGACGACATCAAGGACCTAGCAAATGGAAGAGTTTTAGGGATTCGAGCGAGAAAAAAATCACATAGAGAGCTTTGATCACAACTATGGGGATCTTGATTGGGTTGATCAACTTGATTTATAGAGCTTGGATGGTGCTCGACAGCGACTATGGTGGTGGCGACAATAATGCTTTCTCTTCTATCTGGTAAACTCTTTCTTCCATCGCCGTCGTCGGTGGCCTGATGTGATCACTTCTTGTGAACATGGGCAGTTCAATTTTTAAATTTGAAAATCAACAAAATCTTATTAAAAGGGAGGGTTTTATATAAAAAAAAATGCATTTTAACGTATATAATTGATATTAATAAGAATGTTAAGGGATATTTATGATATTTTATAAACTGTGAGAATAAACGCAACATTTCGATTAAACACAGAGAAGACATATGATATTTTTCCATTATTCTTTTGGTCAAAACTACTTATGTTCTTGTCCAAATAATAATTCATTTTATCCAGATGGATGGATGAGGCTAGTTTAGCCAAAAGATGGTTATCGGTTCAATGACGCAAGGTGTCCCTATTTTTTAAGGGTATGAAAGGGTAGAGAGAAAATTCATCGAGCTAATGTTCGAGTACCAAGGCGCTTCTCACTCCTTATCAATGGGATCAAGGCTATTTCCAACAAAAAATATATCTAAGAGTTAGTGCATGGTTAGTTGATACCAAAATATCACAACCCATCCTTTTGAGCCCATTACAATTTTTCAAAATATCACAGTCCATCCTTTTGAACCCATTACGATCTAAACGTTGTTTTCGAAGTTCAAGGGCGGACCCACGTTGTGGGTGGGGTGGCCCAGACCACCTCCAATTTTTGAGAAATTTTTGTAAATATCTTATTTTAATATATAATTTTTTTAAATACCTATAATTTCATAAAATTCTTAACTACCTCATTTATTTATAAAATTCCTCAAATATTTCGTTTGTTTTATTTTAAAATAATTTTTCCTAAATATTGTAGATTACTAATAAATATTAAGAGAATTTTGAAAAAATTGAGAAAAAGTACTAATTTGTTTAATTGTTTAGTTAGTAGAGTGTTTATTACATAGTTATCTTATTTTCTTCTCTTGAGTCATTCAATTTATTTTCTTTATTTAAATAACATATGGATCTATATAAGTATAGTGCATTGCATATAAAGATAAGTTTAGAATATAAATTAATTTGTATAATTATTTTAATTACTTTGACTTGTGCTGAAGAATATGCTTACAAATTAATTTAGTGTTTAGTAATTTGTTCTAAAAAAAAGTACTAATTTTTTTAATTGCTTGGTTAGTAGATAATCATTACATAGTTACCTTATTTTCTTCTCTTAAGTCATTCAATTTATTTTCTTTATTTAAATAGCATTTTTAACTAATCAGATATGGATCTATATAAGTACGTATAGTGCATTGCATATAAAGATAAGTTTAGAATATAAATTAATTTATATAATTATTTTAATTACTTTGACTTGTGCTGAAGAATTTGCTTACAAATTAATTTAGTATTTAGAGATAATTTAAATATTTATGTAAGGATCTATAAAGTAATTTTTTGAATTGATTACATAATATTTGTTGAAACATCTGAACATGTTACAATTTGTCTCTTTATATTTTTTTTTATTTGAAATCAAGTCGTTTTATATTTTAATTTAATTAAATGAAGGATACATTTTGATTTTTTTTATGAATTTAGTTTAGATATTTAATAAAATATTCTATACAATTTATTTATTTTTGGCCACTCTCGACTTCAAATCTCGGTTCCGCTCGTACCGAAGTGTATCCAATTATTTCCATTGATAATGGTAAAATAATATGCACATTTGAAACGTGCACGTTTCAATTAATGATCCGGTTTCAAATGTCAAGATGGCAGTGATCTGATTTAGACTTTAGAATCATAGTCCTTGTACGTTTTCTGTAATGAAAAAGAAACTAGAAGAAATAATATTCTAATATTCACTCGGTTTACTTCAATCATTTTTTGTTAGAAATACTAATAAAATTAATTGTTAGATAGATCAATAGTATGTTTCTACTTTCGTTCTAGTTCTACAATGAACAAGTAAATTGAATGCTTTGAGGACTGCACTCGTAAATTGAATGCTTTGAGGACTGCACTCGTAAATGGATTTAGACTAAAGGAAATCGTCACTATACATCAAGTTTAACCATATCAATAATATCAATATAGCATAGGTATGTGAGAGCAAAGCAGCGTGGTTTAATTCCAACCGACAATTAATTGATGGTCAAATTGTGACGCTGCTAAATGATAATAATAAAAATATTAAAGATAAAGCCATATTGCTGTCTATTGCAATTCTAAGTTTTGATAGTGAGAAATCGAATTGGGAAATCTCTGTTCTCGGAATGAGAAAATCAGAGTGAAAACTGTTTATTTGATTCTATTAAAACTTGTAAAAGACAACAACTTTTATATAGCTGAGAGACCTAAACGACACTTAATACAAATGAACTAAACGACTTACAAAAGAACAAAACTAAACCAAACGACACAATCTAAAGAAAGGACTGAAGAAATTATAAACTAAAGAAATTTATCAGAACAAAGCTGAAATCTAGAACTAAACAAGCAACATATTTTCTTATGCTCTAATACACCCCCTCAAGATGAACTTGGGAAGAAAGTTCATCTTGAACTGAAAAAAAAATTATACATCTTAGAAGACAGCTCGGAGAATAACTTGATCGTGCGAATGAAGGAAAGACTCGCGCAATCCATCAAGAATGAATTCGCAGCATTCTAAAAGACCCGCCAGAGAAATCTTGAACACCAAACGACTCTGAATCCACTTGAACATGCTCAGACCGGGCACTGATTCTTTCCCGGGCCCACAGCTCCATAGCGCGGTTGATCGGAGAAGGGTCTTGCTCGGAAAAGTCTAGACTTTGGGGCTTGTGATAGATTGTTGGACTAACATTGTTGACGAATCGCTACGGCTTTGCAGGTGAGCTCGGCTGACTGAATCTTGATCGCATTAACACAGCGGGACTCGCCGGAGATAGATTCTTGATGGCTCGACACGGCAGGACACGCCGGAGAAGAATCTGATCGCATCGACACGACTTGACTCGCCGAATAAGGATTCTGAAAGGAAGATGAGCCATGGTACAAGGCTGAGGTTGTGGCCGACGATGGTTTTAATCCTGAACGCAACATCATAAAACTTTCTTCACCGCGACCACGAGACGTAATTGCCTCCACCGAGCAGCTTCGGGATTTCCTAAGATAATAAAGATCGGCCTAGACATCGATATTGGAGCTCCGTCTTGTTCCCACATCGGATCGAGAAAATGGAGCATCGCCTCGTGTCTTCACCAGATCGAGAGAAAGAGCTCTCCGTCGACAAATCTCCGGATTCCGCCACAGAAAGATGGGAAAGGAATCGAAAACAACGATCGAGAAAGGAGAGAAAAACAAACCTAGAATCGGATTGAGAATAGGCTTCGCCAATCCAATCTCCGTCGAGGTTTCTTGAATCGCCATTGAAGAGACGATGAACAAGAGACGAATCTCGGAATTGGGGCGAAAAGAAAACCTAATCTCAGAAATCTTGGAGAAAATCGCTCTGGACCGGGCGACTCATCTCCGTCGATGAAGCTTCGTAATCCGGCATCATAGCAACAAGAAGGAAGCTTGAAAACGAGAAGGAGATGAGATCGGAAATCGGAAAACTCAGAGACCGCGGAAGATTCGCTCTGATACCATATTGCAATTCTAAGTTTTGATAGTGAGAACTTGAATTGGGAAATCTCTGTTCTCGGAATGAGAAAATCAGAGTGAAAACTGTTTATTTGATTCTATTAAAACTTGTACAAGACAACAACTTTTATATAGCTGAGAGACCTAAACGACACTTAATACAAAGGAACTAAACGACTTACAAAAGAACAAAACTAAACCAAACGACACAATCTAAAGAAAGGACTGAAGAAATTATAAACTAAAAAATTTATCAGAACAAAGCTGAAATCTAGAACTAAACAAGCAACATATTTTCTTATGCTCTAATACTATCCAGCCTAAGCATAATGCATGAATTGGGTGGGAAAACAAATTATTGACAGCTTCACGATCGCATATACAACATATATTTTTCAAAAAATAGTTATGTACGTAAATAGTAGAATCTAAATTCTCGCTTTCCATTTGGAATAAACCAATTTGGGTGCCACCATCTTTTTTAAAGCTTGAGATTTCGGTGTTCTTAACTATGAAAAAGCTCTCGTCTTGAGATAGGTGTTTCTCTCTTTCTTTCTTTGTGTCTTCGTCAATTTTTCCGTCCAGATTCTCGCCATCCCCGACATTATGATAGCCCGTCTCCGTCATGCACACCAACGTCAATCGAGCGTCTTCAATAGAAGGTATTTTTATTGTTTATAATTTTCTCTAATTTTATATTTTTAGCAATTGCTAACAATAATATTGATGGAATAAGAAGACAATTTACTAGAAATAAATTAATTGATAATTAATTTAAATAAACTACAAAACCGGATAAACCTTAAACCGGTATGATTCAAGGAGGAGAAAGAGATCAGAAAAGGAGAAAACGTCAAGGCCCGTAAGACGGTTTCCTTGAAGCTTTTTATCGCCCTCCACAGGTGCGGGAAAAGTTGAGCGAAAGACTCACAGGATACAACGACCACAAGACAAGCTTAGCACCACTCGACTTGACTTCAACGAACTAGAAGACAAGTGTCAGAACTACCACCGGACTGCAAACAAAGAAAACAATTTCGTAGAGATGGAGAGGGGATGCGTTTGAGTGGTGTGTCAAATGAGAGCTCGGGCCTTGCTTTTTTAGGCACAATCCTGAACGGTTTTGAACAAGAAAACGTTCCAGAATAAAGGCACTTGAAGCACTTAATGCTCGTCGGTTATGAACGTGAGCATCCTTGGAAGCTCGCTCAAACCATGCATAACATCTCCATTAAAGGCATCAGTTACATGCATTTAACACATGCAAAACCGTAACCTTGACTACCAATTAAATTAATTCCCAACATAACACAAAAGTTATTTATGGAATTAAAACAATTCGTAAGTGAATTTTGCAATAAAAAGATAAGGATTGGCCCAAGCCCAAGTCCAAGACATTCCCGAAACCCGAGCCCGGCCCGGTCCGACGGCGCGCGTGTGTGTGCGCGCGAGGGGTTAAGAGATAACCCACTCACACTCTCCTCTATTGCACTTGCTTATCCACTAAAGAAAGAGGATAATATATAAACACTACGCAACACACTTAATCAACCATGTGAGACTCTTGAAATTCACTTCATTTAGCACATAACATATGTGTTCTTTAAACATACTTTGAGCATCAATTTCTTATTCATTATAGTAATGATTTTGGCAAATAAATAATCAATCTTATACCCGTCGCAATGAGGAATAAGAATACGTAAGAAATAACACATTCCGATGAGTGGACCCCACTCAAATATTAGACACAAATCACTCATACACTTGTTAATAAATACTCTTTATTTAACAATTCTTCCAGCATATATTTTAATAATTCAGCATCAATTTGGCTTTTGCATCACTGGATATTTGATCAAAGTAGTTTTAATTTTCATTCTTTAGATTTGAACTTTTGATATGATATACGAGTTGTTTTTTTTAGCGTGGGTGTCAATCGGGCAAGTTCCCTAAAAAACAATCGGCAGCAGGTGCTCGTTCGTGTTACATGAAAAGATTGATAATCCACTATTATTGTTGTATTATTGTGATCGAGTTTGTGATCCAATTTTCATCTTTTTTTTTATGGATTTTTAAACTTTCCATTGGGCTTATTTTTTTTTTAACTTGTATTAATATATTCCCCTGATTAGCCTTTTATATTAATAAAAATAATAATAAAGTATAAATAATATTAGCTTACTTAAATAGATTTCCATTACGTTCATAAAAAATAGTTAAAAATAATTAATATCCATTACATCAAATAATTAGTTAAAAATAATTAATATCCATCACGTTTTAAATGATGTCAATTGTTGATTTATTGTAATTATTATCCATTACGTTTCAAAATTGGAAATTATCGCATGCCTCCCATATGTTTATGCAAAATGCGGCATCTATTCTCACAATTTCTAAAAATATCTTAAGTATCCTTTAGCATCATTACTAACATTAATTGTATACCCTAAAACGCGTTTACCTATCAATACCCTCCTTTTTTTTATAAGATTTTGTTTAACTTTCTCATATCAATATTTTTATTTGGTCATAGTACCCTTGAAGAAATCACCCATTTTTATTTTTTATTTTCAAAAAATAAATCAAAATAAGCTCCCCACCGAATTCGAAGCCCAAAATTCATCTTCAACAAAGACAATTCATTGAAAACTCAAAACATATGCATTTCATCACTAAACTTCTGCCCCAAAACATATCAAATTACGTCCATGAGAAAAAAAAGTGAAATAGTTTCTTTTCTTCAAAGAAGAAATGTATTTACCAAATTTTGATTTGTTTAATTTTTTTTTTTATTATTCTAATTTATCATAAAAATTTCAGGATAAAATGGTCAATTCACCTTATTATTATGAAAAAGTCTAACGTAAATGTGTTTTATGGTATATAATTAATATAAATAGTGATGTTAATGGACACTTCATATATTCTTTAAAATTGTGAGAATATAAACGCCACATTTTGCTTAAACATAGGGAGACAAATGATATTTTTACTTTTAAATTTCGTAGCTAAAAGCCACATATATATACAAATCATTTATGTGTATAAAATCCTTTTTTTTTTTTTTTTGCAAAAAAATCAAATTATAAAATTAAGGGCAGTGTACATATGTGACCATTTTCAAATTTAAAATTGCAAACTAGCCACTGTTTAGATAATTATTGTTTATTAGTCACACGACATTATTTTTTTTTATTAAATAAAGACTATCTTACCCCCACTACTTAATTCCTTTTTAGTGACTCGTATTCATATTAGTGTTTTAAATTCCGGCGAAATTCGCCGGCGGCACCGCTGCCGGAGTTAAAACGGCCGGCGAAAAGCATAATTTCCCTTTTGTCGTCGTTTTTCGCCGAAACCTGTCGTTTTCGTTTTTTTTATCGTTTTTCGCCGATTTTCGTTGGTGGTTGTCGTTTTTTGTGTACAAAATTCAAATGGAATGCAATGGAGCTAGTTGAGAATGGAACCTAAGTCACCCACTCGAGTAGCCTAAGCCTTTGCCAGTTGAACCATAGACAAATTTTGTAATTGTATTGCTTACTTGTAATTATATATTACATTGTTTTATGATTGTAGACAAATAATATATATATGATAAAATTCATATATAAATGTAACAAATAAAACTTTAGTAATAAAAATGATATATTTTCCATTAATGCTGCATTCTTAATAATGTATTTAATTATATTACTATGTATAAAAAATAAATGTATAAAAATCAAAATAAAATGATGAAAACGGATGTTTATAAAAGAAAATAATATTATAAAACAATTGATATGTTATCATTGAATATTTATTACCCATTTTTACGACATATATAAACACAGGTATTTTTAAATTATATAGCTGGATATATATGTATTAAATAGAATAAAATTAGGATAAACATATATTAAATAATACGTACTAAATGTATTGCTATTACTATATTACAATTTTAATAATTGAAAGATACATATGTGTGTGTATACATATATATACATATAACATATTTTGCAACATTATTTTCGTTCGGTTTTTCATCGACACGTCGGTTTTCCATGGAAAACGGCATTTTAAAACGGCATTTCACTTGTCCTTTTCCACATTTTTTCCGTTCGATTTTCCATCGGCATGACGATTTTCCGTAAATCAGGAGTCTCGAAACGGCAACGAAAATGGTATTTTTTTTCCTTGATTCATATTGAAAAAAGACTAACTAATAACGCGGAAAATAGGCAAGCATTATGGCTGCACACACTGATTACACTGTGAAAAGGAAGCCAACATGTAAAAGTCATTCAACATTAAAAAAAAAAAAGGCAGAAAAAACTATAATTATTAAATCTTAAACAAGCTATTACCCATTATTAAATAGCTAAATGCTCAAAATAAGCCATTATTTTGAATTCAAAATTCTCGAAAAGAGGAAATATAGCAAAAATGATACAACATTGTTTTGATATTCGTAATTATTTCTTATATATTCATGGAATAATAAAAATTGAAGGTAAATAGTAGTTAATATTAGTAATATTTGTAAATATGAGTTAATACTTGTTAGTGTTAGTTGTTAACAGATGTGTTTGATTAGCATATGCTCTTGAATCAAGATCCGCCAAACAATCGCCGACGAGACGTCGTCGCTGAACACATTGGATATGAGGAGTGTCCGATGGAGCGAGAAGTTGAAGAATTGGGATTCATCAGATCCATTTTTCTTAATTCGTAAAGCCTTAAAATATAATAACAATAAATACAAATAAAAATTGAAAGAGATCACGCACAAGATTTTATAGAAAAAATGATAAATGTTTGGATCACGAGGATCAACATCTTCGTGAGAAAGGGAACTTGTTAAACAAAATTGTAATGGACTCCTATTAAAAAATGAAACAAAGTCAATAAATATCCATGAATTATTTTAAACGAATGCACGTAACATAAACGCTGAATAGAAAAGAAACGTGTTAAACAAAATTATAACCGATAGTTGTTGATGTTGGACTTCGTCCTCCATCTAACAAAAGAGGGATTCAGCCCAGTATAAGTTAATTGGGCCCAAACCCATATGTTTGTCTTTGACAAGTTCCGATAATGCGCCAGCCCGTCAATAGATTCAAATGCCAGTTCGAGATGACCGTTCCTTGAAGACCCGGATATGCAAAGCTCGTCAGGCCGATCGATCCGCAGCTGCCTCTCATACGAATAGGTCCCCAACGACAGGTGTCCCGAGACGCAGTAGTGAGTTCCAACTGAGACGTGTTCCGAACAATCCGAAGCTCACAATCTTGTCTTCTCAGACATATAAATATATGACAATTAAGCCCATTTCGGACACGTTATTTTCCATTCATTATTGTTATCATCAAATTCTCATCTTTGTACTGTTGTTGAACAATCTTAATACAATTAGCCCTGAACTAGTCTTACATACATCTTGCTTTCCATCTTTGTTTAATTACGTGTTTAATTTATAATTCTTAGAGAGATCAAATTTAGTCTTGTTAAGGAGAATTGATGTCCATTCATAAATCAAAATTGACCTATTTTTAACCACAAATTTGTCGTGACTGTTTTGATGTGATTTCTCGCATCAACAATAGTCCTATAAAAAAGAAAATAATCAATAAAATAATTATTAATTATTTTAAACATATTTACTTCACGCAAATAAAATGAAAAACTTAATATACGAAATCGTATAATTAAACAAAGTTAAAATAGAAATTTCAACCTACCTTAATCAAAGTAATGTCAGCATAATAGCTATATTTCTAAACAATCTGAAACATAGGCTACCTTGAAAATTTCAAGTTTAAACCGGCGTAGATCGTTACAAAACTAAAATTTAAAGGATACGTTTTGAACATTTGTTTCTTAAAAAAATTAATATTTTAAGGTAGAGTATTTTAGTTTATTTGTAGGGATCCTTTATTTGTATTATTGACAACCAATAATTACACAACTCCCAAAAAATAATAAAATAAAAACACACAATTCCCTACCTGTCATAAGTTATGACATAAGATAATACAAGCATTGCAATAGAGAGAGAGAAGAGAGAGAGAGAGAGAGTGTTAGATTCGGACGCGAGTGTCGGAGAAACGACGTCCATTCTTTCTCTCACCACCGTCACCGCCTATATTTTCTCACATAATCTCCCCACAATCTCTCTCTCTCTCTCGCAAGGGTTTTGTCCGAGATGCAAACGCCTCAGGATCGACGGTCGAGATCAGCCAAGCCCACCACCATCCACGGCTATGCTCAGTCCGGCGATCTTACAGGATTCCAGAAGCTTCTTCGCGAAAACGCTTCCCTTCTCAACGAGCGAAACGCCGTCGTAAGATTTCCCATTTTATTTCCATTTCCATCCCAATGTGAAACCGCGTTAGATCCTCTTGATTGGCCTTTGCTATATATATAAATCTTAACGCGCTGAATCAATGTAGCCAATTAGTGTTTGTATTCAATTTGTAACTGCAAGAGGCATTTACAGTAAGAACAACGATTTTTTTTCCCTTTTTTTTACTGTCCAAGCAAACAGCGTTACTATGTATACTTTAAAAGCAAACATCTTTACCAAGAATTTTTTACGAGATCAAGATTTGGATGCCCAAAAAAAAAAAAAAACATAACTTGCATATACTGATCTCTCGTATTACTGTGTGTACATTTTCTTAATTCAAATTGCAGATGGCACAAACCCCACTTCATGTTGCAGCTGGTAACAACAGAGCCGATATAGTCAAGTTTCTTCTCGATTTTCCAGGCTCAGAGAAAGTTGAGTTGGAAGCCCAGAATATGGTTAGTCACTCAGCAATAAATTTTTCATTGTGTGTATTGTCTGAATCTTCATTAGTTTATATCGATTATTTATTGAATTTACAGTACGGAGAGACTCCTCTTCACATGGCAGCGAAGAACGGGTGCAACGAGGCTGCTCGGTTGCTTCTCGCCCGCGGCGCTTTTATCGAAGCCAAAGCAAATGTACTTCCTAGTTTTTATTCATTCGTTCATTTTTCCTCGCTGTAGCTGAGTCTTTTTTTTTTTTTTTGGATTTGATTCAGAATGGGATGACTCCATTACACCTGGCCGTTTGGTACTCCCTCTGCTCAAACGATTGCTCCACCGTCAAGACATTGCTCGAGAACAATGCCAATTGCAGTGCCGAGGACGATGTATAGTTGACAAAACGAATGAGATTCTTTTTTTTTTGGTATATTCCGATATGCTAATAGTTGGTCGTATTGTCTTTTGATTTCAGGAGGGAAAGACACCTTTGAATCACCTGTCGAAAGGTCCCGGGAGCGAGAAGCTGAGAGAGCTGTTGAATTGGCACCTCGAACAGCAGAGAAAGAGAAGAGCGATCGAGGCGTGCGGTCAAACCAAGGCTAAGATGGATGAGCTGGAGAGCGAGCTGTCGAACATTGTCGGGTTGAATGAACTCAAGACTCAGCTAAGGAAATGGGCAAAAGGGATGCTTCTGGACGAGAGGCGTAGAGCGCTCGGTCTCAAAGTCGGAACCCGAAGACCGCCTCACATGGCGTTCCTTGGAAACCCCGGAACAGGTAAAAAGTGTTTTCAACAGTTGCGAAAATGGAACTCTTTTTTTTTTTTTTTTTTTAAGTTCTCTGCATAAAATCACCCTGATTTTTTGCCAATATTTGCTTATGTTTCTTCCTGTGTTCTTCTAATTACAGTTATACCCCTAGGTTCCTAAGATCATCTCCTAGCTCTAAATTGGCGCATGTCTTGCATTAAAAAATGTATGATTCACCGTTTCGAAAAATTGTGCTTTGATGTTATTTGCACGATATAGAATATTCTTTTGATAAACAAAACCTAAGCGCTATGCGTATAGTGTTGCACTAAACTTGGCGAAACATTATTCATCAGTCATCACTCTATAATTTTTTTGAAGTAATTGATTAAAAAAAATAGATGGCACGCTCCAATGGAGAGCATTATTCCAACAATGCTTTTAAACTGAAAAAAAGTGAATTATAACTTTTCTTTTTGTATCACTGCATATAAATTGTGTGCATCGTCGACGATTTTTGACAGGTAAGACCATGGTTGCTCGTGTCCTCGGAAAACTACTGTACATGGTGGGAGTTCTACCCACTGACAAGGTGACTGAAGTTCAACGCACAGATTTGGTCGGTGAATTCGTTGGTCACACCGGACCCAAAACTAGGAGAAAGGTAAAAAAAAAAAAAAAAAACGCTAGCTCTCGATTTTTTCTTTTCAAACAAAAAAAAAATTCTTTATTAATCACGGGTTTGTTTGTTCTACACAGATAAAAGATGCCGAGGGAGGTATTCTATTCGTGGACGAAGCGTACCGTCTCATTCCCATGCAAAAGTCAGACGACAAGGATTACGGGTTGGAAGCTCTGGAAGAAATCATGTCCGTGATGGACAGTGGGAAAATCGTTGTCATATTCGCCGGGTACAGCGAGCCGATGAAGCGCGTGATCGGCTCCAATGAAGGTTTCTGCAGAAGGGTCACCAAGTTCTTCCACTTCAACGACTTCGACGCGGAAGAGCTGGCCACGATTCTTTGTATCAAGATGAACGACCAGTCATCGGAGGAGAGTCTGTTGTACGGTTTCAAGCTTCACTCTTTGTGCACCGTCGAGGCAATCGCTGAGCTAGTTGAGAGAGAGACGACCGAGAAGCAGAGGAAGGAGATGAACGGCGGGTTGATCGACCCGATGTTGGTCAACGCTAGAGAGAATTTGGACCTCAGGCTTGATTTTGACTGCACCGATGCCGAGGAACTACTCACGATCACACTCGATGATTTGCGAGCTGGAATTCGGCTTTTATCACAATGAGACACTTCTTATTAGTTAAAGATTTACAAAAGAAAAAAAAGTTACTCATTTTTTTTCACAGCTTAGTGAAAAGATTCATTGGAAGTTTGAGCAGAAGATGCTAATTCTTTCCACATGACATTATATTTTTTTTTCTTCTTCCTATTTTGATCTCTACGGATGATTTGTTGGCCAAAAACACAGTTTTAATAATTTCATATGGTGTAGATCTTCTGAATTTGCGTAAGAAAGAAAATCTGTAGCTGTTTCTACCTTTGTCTTGGTTTGTGAACGATTATCTGCATAGTATAACACACCTTATTTGGTATCGCCGAATCTTGTACTCTAGCAAGCAAAAAATTGGAGGGTAAAAAAAAAACCCAGCCCAAAAATTGGATTAATTATATGCGTAATCCATAGAGCAACCATGCTGTAAAACTCTCTCTTTGATCCAGCAAATAAAAATAAAATTTAATAAAAAGTTTATTTCTCTTCTTGAAATTTCTATCAATATCAATTCTTTATGGACATTGCGTGCACGCAGTTACGTGGCATTGCTTTTGGGGGAAAAAAATATCTTGTCAAAACCTTCAAAACAAACGAAGAAAGAAAATAAGTGGTACAAAATCTAGTGAGCAAAGCCAAGGATTGAGAAGAGAGAGAGAGAAGCAGCAACAATGGTGTCAAGCTCGCTCTCAATTCTCTACTCGAATACGACTTCATTTCCGTCCACTTCCTCCGATTCCTTTTCTTTCAGAACCACTCGGACATTCCTCACTCGTCGAAACTCCTTCAAACCCTTGGCTTCTTCTTCTTCGCTTCCAGCTCTCGAAGATGGTTCTTCGTCCGCGAAGCAGTTCTCTCAGAGCACTTCAATCGGCGATTTCATGAGGTTCAAGAGCAGTACCGGAAACGGCGAGCTTCAGACGGCGGTCGTTACTTACCGGAAGAGGTTTCCATGGGCTCTCTTGCAGCCTCTTCTTCAGGTCAACACCTCTCTCCCTCTCTCTCTCTCTCTCTCTCTACAATGCATGTGTGTTTTCGTTTCAATTCTGATCGGTTTTATTCTTTGTTTCGCTTTGGTAGGTTGATTTGTTCTCGACGATTCACATAGCGGATAAAGAGTATGACATTATAATTTTTTTTCTAATTATTGGTTGTTTTTATCTGCTTTGATAGTTTCTGAGTTTGAGACTTGTTTTAGGGTTTATCTTCAAAGGAATTTGAGTAATTTTTGGGTAGATAATTGTTCGAATGCCAAAATTTCCATTGTGGAAGAGGCGTAAATAAATTTGGGTGTAGAATTACAAAAAGAACGTCTCGTTGTTATGGTGGAAAACGAGAGAAAAGAAAGATCAGAAGATAAGAATGAAGAAAAGGTGAACTAAAATTTATATGGGTTTATTAGAGAAATAGCTAACTTAAACGTTTGATATTGCTAAATAGCCAACATTTGGTAAATCTTAGGTAAATAGTTATTTTTATGTATTTACAGACGTAAATCTGAGATAAATAGTCACCTCTATATATTATGTCACGTCATTATTTATGACTATTTATATAAGATTTAACAAGCGTTGACTATTTGTCAATGTCAAACGTTTAAGTTGGATATTTTCCTAATTTTCTGAATTTATATTCATGGCAATTACATAGATTTTTGTACGAGAATGATCCTTGGATATTGTCGGAGAGTAATTTGCATGACAAGAATTATTATGTGAAGGTACTTTGAGACACTTCAGGAGGAGCTCGGGTCATACGATTGCGTACTGTATGAGATGGTTGCAAGTAGGGAAAGCCTAGAGAATAGAGGCAATCTTGCTGCGGCAAAGAAACCGAAAACTTCGCGCCCAAGTGGGTTCAACATCATCGGGTGCATTCAGCGTCAGATGGCTCGAGTTCTGACGCTCGATTTCCAGTTGGACTGCCTCGATTACGACACTAAGAATTGGTACCACGCTGATCTAGATTTCGAAACCTTCAAGTTGCTTCAGGTAAAGATTCTATAGGCATTGCGACCGCTGTTCAAATTAGTTCATAAGCTGGTTAAAAGCGATGCCATACTTTTGTTGTTTTTCCTCATTGTTTTGCCCTGAGATTGTTTTTAGTTTCTCAAAGAATGTGCTACTCTTAGTGAATGAATCAGAACTATTACAGAATCTGTTACATCAAACTAACTGCTAGAGATGCTCTAATTAATGATGTTATTATATATCTCTACCACTGCTTAATTAATGATTTCTCAGGAGGAAAAAGGGGAGAGCTTTTTCACTTTCGCCAGAGATATGACCATAAAATCCACGAAAGCCATGATTGGCTCCACTTCAGTTCGAGAAGACCTCGGTCCAGTAAGGTCCAAGCTTCTGTGGGCTTCGCGGTTTCTTCCGATGCCTCTAGTGGGCCTTCTCATCATAAGCGGAGTATGCGCCGATGTCGGAACCCAAAAGTCCGATTTCCCGGAACTCGAAGCCTTGTCGAGGCTAGATTTCGGCGCTGCCATGAAACTCTTCTTGGCAAAAAGACTAGCGTCCGAGTAAGTAGTACACAACGCTATTTATATCTATCTATTGCCTCTGAGCTTCGATTAAAAAAAAAAAAAAACCGTGTCTTGTCTTGTCTTGTCTTGTGCTTGAAGTTTCACGCAGGCAACGTCGGACTTGGAAGAGGATTCAGTAATCATCGGGGAGAGGAACAGAGCGGCGATCGAAGCTCTGAGAAAGGCGATCGACGGTGGACAGAACAGGATCGCGATCCTCTACGGAGGTGGTCACATGCCTGATCTGGGGAGGCGGCTGAGAGAGGACTTCGATCTCGTTCCTTCTCGCGTGAGGTGGGTCACGGCTTGGTCGATACGGAACCGGGACTTGAAGAGCAGGTCTATCCCGTTCCTGAAGAAAATGGCCGAGATCTCGGGATGGCCGTTGAACCGTTACCAGACTCTGGCGTTGCTCATATTCTCATCAGTTCTCGCGGTGGACCTCTGGTTTTGGGAGATCTTTTTCGGCTCCACCGCGGATTGGCTCTCCCAATTCGCTTCGGGTGTCGTTGATTTTGTTGATAATTCTTCCTAAGATGTTAGGATAGTCCTCAATATATTGAAACAGTCTGTATAGGTATACTCTTGTAAATACAGGGAAAAAAAACCCTCTCCTAGTTAAAAATTCTATTCTTAAGCCAAACATGCTTTGATTTTTATTAAAGAGAACATTAATATATTTTTCCCAACATATCCTGATATTTCTTTCCTTGTACACTGTTTTACATTTTTTTTTGGCTCGGAAAAGCTTTTTACACATTGAAATAAACATTTGAAGCTTAAAGAATTTTACCAATTCTCAATGTAAACCTCGTATCAAATAATTTAATGGCCCAAAATAAGGGTGTTTTGAAAAGAATAGACCTCATCTTACTCGAATTTCGGTTCTAAATGACCGGAACATTCTGTTCGGAATAGTGGCAGAAATCCGACAAAATCGAAAATGGACACTTTGCTTCAGTTTGTTCCGGCACTAATTATGTAATAACGATATAAAAAAAAATGCTAAAATGTGCGCTAATATCCGGGGAATTTTTTTTGTTATTATTATGGGATGGTACCAAAACTTTTGTTTGAACAGCGGCGGAAAACAAAATTATGATTTTGTTCCGTTCCCGATGCCCATGTTTAACCACAACCTATTTGATTAATCTCCTCTGTGAACAGTCCTAGTTTTTTTTTAAACCAACGCAAATTTCGGTCAAATCATTAATTCAAATTGATTCTTAAAAAAATGCTAGAACTACTTGGGGTATGTTTGAAACTTGGAAATAAGAACTTTATAAATTATGACTAATAACACATTAATTTTATTTTTGTTTTTGATTTGGAAAATGTCAAAAATTCAAAAAATATGATTTGTTGAAGCAAAATACATATGAAGACCAAACTAATTGAGAAAGCAATTATTCTATTGTCCGTCACAGTAGCCAGAAAAAAAGGCAACTGTCTGTATACGGATTTCTAACCCTATATATATATTTGAAGGCAATTATTCTAACCCTATATATATATTTGAAGATAACGGATTTCTATTAAGAATTGGGTAAAATACCCACAAATACAGGAGTATTACATCTTAGTACAAAGAACACAACAGACATAAGTCGAAGTGAATCTAACACTAAGTTCAGATAATCGCGCAATTTTGTGCATGCTTCCGATAAGAGGAAGAACAACGAGCACAAGAGAAATCGAGCACTGGCTCTTTCATAATATCCATAACGGATGATGGAGAAATCCAATCAACCTTGGTCTGGTGACTAAGAAGAAGATGATTCTTCAGCCTACATAGAGAAAACCCTACCAGGAAATCCATAACGGAAAAGGGGACGACGGCTAATCCGCCTCCATAATATACCAAATCAAACAAATCACAACAATAGAGTAAAAGTTTCACACACAAACTAAAACTGAATATAAAAAGAAAATCTAACATCGAAACCAGCGTCCGACACACGAGACCCAACACCGATACGATGAGAGGATGATGACCACGAAGAGCCACGTCACAGTGTTGTTGCAGAGGAACTACGCCGCACCACTGCCGCCGAGGAGCCGAGCCCCTCCGCTGTCATCGAGGCACAGAGTCGCGCTGCCGTCGCCGTGGGATGAGCTGCACCGCTATCGCCGAGGAGACGAGCCTCCATCGTCGAGGAACCGAGCCGCCATACCTCTGCCTCCGAGGAACTGCGCTGCAACAATGCCCATGACTCAAACCGTCACACAAAACCTCCATCACCATTCTCTGCTATTGACTCCTTTTGCCGGTCTCGATCCGCCATACCTCCTCCTCCGGAACTGAAAGACACCCAATCGGTGACCGAAGTCTCCGCCGTATTTGGCCCCAGGGGAGAGATCTAGATCTAGATCTGAAAAAAAACCCTTGCGGCTGAGAGAGAAAAGCTTTAGGAGAGACATAGACAATATTGAATGACGTAAGTAGTATTGTGTTTTAAAATTTCTCCGGTTGACGAACATATTAGATTTTAATCATTAAGAGTATTTTGGCATGAATTATATTTTGGAAAAATTCCATATGTATCTCCTGTGTTTAATCGAAATATTGCGATTTTTCTCATAACTTTTATAAATATCACATATATCTATTCAGATTACTATTTATAGCATTATCATGTTTATATTTTAAAACTCATTTATATATCAAATATAATCCTAAAACTAAATTTTTATTGATTATTGACTTATGTAAAATGTTCGTGATAACTTAAATGAGATCACCTATTTATTTTCATATGATTCAGGGAACGAATGAGAAAGAAAATGAAATGAGACCATTGGGGACGAGAAGCTTTTGAATAGGGAGAGGGGATTTCTCTTCGTCGGAAATACCCCATCGGGAATCTCCGATGACCTCGAGCTCAACAAGCTTTGACATTTCCGAATCTTGTAGAGCCTCGGCCTCGCTGGACCAAAATCAGATCGTGGATTTTGTAAATGCCTACCATGTGTTTGATTGATTGTCGATTTTGTAAATGCCCACCATATGTTTGATTGATTGTCTATCTCTTGTGTTTGAGGGCTTTGAAGGATGAAGGGAAAACAAAATCAAGACAGAGTTCATATTCATGCCCACCATGTTTTCATTGTCTATCTCTGTTCATTGCGTATTGCGTTCATTGCTGATGATGGCATGGGATTTAGAGAGTAGTTGGTCATTTCCTTTGAAAAAATGGCATGTCTGTTGTGTAAGCACGAGAGAGAGAGAGAGAGAGAGAGAGAGAGAGAGAGAGAGAGAGAGAGAGAGAGAGAGAGAGAGAGAGAGAGAGAGAGAGAGAGAGAGAGAGAGAGAGAGAGAGAGAGAGAGAGAGAGAGTGTTTGATTTTTTATTTTATTTTTAAAATAAGAGAAGTATTTATTAAAGGGTAATTTGATAATTTCATAACGCAACTATTTAACTGACCGTTTGACCTTATTATAGACGGAAAGACTGTGAGTTTATTATTTAACTGAAGGTTAATGCGTGGCTGTGAGTTTATTAACCTTCAACCTCGCCGCTCAATTGTTGAACGTCAGAATGGCTGTGAGTTTATTAACCTTCGACCTCGCCTCTCAATTCTCCGATCAATCTGAGTTCTCGACAAGAAGATGTTTCTTCAACAATTGATTTTTTCCTAAAGGTTTTCAATTTTTTTTTCTCATTCCATTTTCCAATGAAATTTTTAGAAAATATGACGCACTGGATCCTATCTTTATCGTGAAAGTGGCAAAAACTTGAAAAATATAAGGGAAAATATCAGGAGGCAGCTGAGAGAGGACTTCGATCTCGTTCCTTCTCGCGTAAGGTGGGTCACGGCTTGGTCGATATGGAACCGGGACTTGAAGAGCAGATCTACCCTGTTCCTAAAGAAAATGGCCGAGATCTCTTGATGGCCGTTGAACCGTTACCAGACTCTGGCGTTGCTCATATTTTCGCCAGTCCTCACGGTGGACCTCTGGCTATTCACCTAAGATTTACGAAACGTTGACTATCTAGCAATGTCAAATATGGCTATTTTCCTAATGGACTTTTTTTTTTGTTCAAGAAAGCTATTATACATATTGATATTGCATTCGAAGTTTAAGGAATTTTGCAAATTCTCAACGCAACCCTTGTATCAAAGAATTGAACGGCCCAAAATAAGTGTGTTTTGAAAAGAGTAGGCCACAACTAAGGCCATAATTTTTTTGGGCTATTCTGATTCTAGTCTTACTAAAATTTCAGTTGCAAATGACAAGAATGTTTCATTCCAAATAGTAAAGGAATTCCTACCGAATCAATCACAACTATGATCATCGTGACCCTGACACATGCGCCGTAATGGCTTCTTAAACAACGTATCTAGTCAAAATCTATCCATGTCGTGTACATATTCAATTCCACATAATGTTTTCACTTAGTGAACTTACAATCAAGGACCATATATGTAATTTATTTTTTTGTACGCAAAAAAATCCTAACAATATGCCGTCTCTCGGATGCCATAAGCCCTACCCCCGCTCCCCGCCTTTTAGTGACGTGTATCCACGACTTCGTCTTTCTCGATCATCTCCTCGTATGTGACTTGTATCCTTGCATATGCCCCGCATACATGCTCTCCTTAAAGTTCTCACAACTTTGTCCTCGCACTGAATGTGTGCACCAAAGAGTCTGCTTACCCTCGCAACTCTCGTATGCTCATCACATACCAACAATGTACTTATGTGCCAACAATATGTTGTACGCCTTGCCCTCCCTTTAAGAGAACATGACACAAGGTTTTACATGGAGAATCCGATATATAACCTACGCAATCACATACTTATTTAAGATTGTTATGTTTTTAGGAAATAAAATTTCTTAACGAGTATATCTAATATTAGGGTTGTACAAAAGTTAACTAAAATCGGTTTAACCCATAACCAAACCAATTCAAACCCAAAATTCGGTGCCTTATCTACAACAAGAATTCATTTTGGTTAATCGAACCAATTTTGGAAACCGGTTCGATTATCAGTTTAAAAAATTTAAATTTTATTATAACCGAATGAAACCCAAGTCCGTAAGAGAACAACGATGTATGCTAGGCTCAATGGTAAGTAATTCTAGCATGGCTTTATCGTTTATTCAGATATTCCGTATGGAGTTCGTGGTCAGATTTGAACATTAGGCACTAATTGTGAAATAGGAACATAGTTATGTTAGGTATTGCCCTTGTTGCAATGTTGTTTTGTTTAAAATTATATTAAATTAAAAATCGATTTTAAAAATTGAATATTGGTTTTTGTGAAATTTCAATTTTGGTTAGAGAAAATGGTTAAAACCTATCCGAACCGATCCAATTTCACCCTAATATAATATATCTTTGTGTAATTCTTGAGATTTATAAACAACTAGCGTACTTATAGAGGAGGCTTTTAAATTATAACCTAACTATCTATTTATTTAGGGAAATAGCCCATATTTCTCATACTTCCAAAATTGTCCTTGGTTTCATAAAACTTCGTTCTTATGTATTTGTTAATTCCAGATTTTTTCCAGTTATTCATCATCGGATTTGAATCATGGAATCGTTCGCCAAATCGGAGATGTGTATTTTGTTTTTTCGAATGGTAAATAATATTTACTATCGAATGGCTCGACTGTAAATATTATTTACCATTAAAATTAACCTGCGATTTGCAACCAAGATATTCGACGACTAATTTGGAATAGATGTTTAGGATCGTCGATTTCGTAGATGTTCTTCTATTGTTCTTATATTATCTGTTCGTCTAGGTTAGTCATTTAATCCTTCTTAGTTTATGTTTGTCTAGTGTAGGTGTTTAGGTTCTTTGGTTTCTTAAAACTTCGTTCTTATTTGTTTGTCAATTCCAAATTTTTTCCAATTATTCATCATCAGATTTGAATCATGGAATCGTTCGCGAAATCGGAGACAAGTATTTTGCTTTTTCGAATGGTAAATAATATTTACTATCGAATGACCCGACTCTAAATATTATTTACCATTAAAGTTTCAGAGTTTCGGTTATGGTGTTATATGGGTTAATCGAATTGGAAATATTATTTACCATATTTTATAGTTAATCTAACAGAGAATAGATTGGAGATGCGGGGTAGGGTTTCGATTATGGTGTTCTATGGGTTAATCGAATTGGAAATCATATTTACTTACCATTTTTTTCAAGTTTGAGAACGGAGACGCTTCGTCGGCTTCGGAAGTTGCGAAATCAGAAAATTGGTGGCGAAAAAGAAGGTCGGACGTAATATCGGAGGATTGAAAGATTCAATATCGACGGAGAGTTCGGAGGCAATATCGGAGGATTGAAGGATTTGGAGTCGGATGCGAAAATTTTGGTGTGTATTTGATGAGGGGTAAGATATGAATATAATATTGTTTGGTAGATGATTGAGCTAGTTACCTAATTTAAGTAATAGTTAGGCTAAAATTTTAAAAGAATTGGTTAATTTGGGCTAGATACTTGATCGACCCTTAAAATTAATTTAGATAAATTTTTGTATCACCCTAAATTTTTTGAGCAAATTGCTTTTGCGATGAATTGAATTCGGCTCCTTATTTATGGGTAAGGTACTTTACCTGTTGAGCTAGTCTCTAGTCATGTGTCGCTAGGGATGGGAACGGGTACGGGTAAAGCCGTGTACACCTATTCCGTTACCCGTATCCGTTATAATTTTTTACCCGTTACCCGGACCCGTTTACCCGGGTTTTGAGACGGGTCGGGTAACGGGGGTACCCGCCGGGTAAACGGGTTAAAAATATTGGACCCGTTACCCGTTTACCCGGTTTAAAAAAAGGTAGCGGGTCGGGTAGACCCGCTTACCCGTTTATAAAATAAAAATCCATCAACAATATAAAAATTTAAAAATAATAAAATTTAGGTGAAGAATATCAAAGTGCTACTACAATATAAAGAACATTAAAATTCAAAATAAATAAATAAAAAATACAAAAGAAGTCTTAATTGCAAATTGATCATCTTCATTGTAAATTTGGTCATCTTCATTTCAACATATAAAAATTTATTATCTTTTTAAATATTTAAAAATTAACGGGTCGGGTCCCGGGTAACCGGGTACGGGATAACTATTCCGTTACCCATACCCGGACCCGTTAAAACCTTAACGAGTATTACCCGTTTACAAAAAAAAAAACGGGTATTACCCGACCCGAATAAATCGGGTAACGGACCGGAACGCGGGTAACGGGTCAAATTGCCATCCCTAGCTGTCGCCGTACTTTACAAAACTATTATTAAAAAGAAGAAAACGATATGTGTGAATATTTTTTGTTACGGTTTGTGTTCAATAAAAAATATTTGCTAACAACTTCTTATTTTCTACTCTCAAGTTTTCTTGATGTAGTTAGCAGGATTTGTGGTTTTAAAAGGTCATAACTGATTATAATAATTCCATTATGTCGATCAATAATTGTAAAGCCTTTTAATTTTCATTTTTAGAATAATACGGTAAGCAAAAGATTATTTGGAATCAAATAATCAATTGTTAATTAAATTGTGTATCTCGTGCGCAGATGCTGATAATCAGATTATCCCTTTTTGGGACTAATTTATTTACATTTTTATACTTCAGTCGTTGTCTATATATAAAACCAGGCCCGAAGTTGACGGGAAAACAGTGCATAGTGGCCAGAGTGGAAGAGCCTATTAATTTATATAAAACCTCCATTATTGTTCTGGGACAAGTCATCGTCTCTCCAACCCTGAATAAAATACAGATGCCAATGGAAATACATAAACAATTAAACCAAATTTCTTAACCCTCCGATATAGTGGCATTATACACGTGATAGAAAGTTACTTGCACTAGGCTTTGCACGGAGTAGTTTACAAGTCAACTATTCAGTTCAGACTTCAGACAATGAAATTAAGCGTGAAGTGTAGAGAAACACTTTCCATAGCTGTTAATATCATATCAATAGTCGGCAAACGAAAACAATCACGAAATGAAAAGCCAAACAAAAGGAAAACAATAACATAGAAATGGAAAGTGGATAAGAACCCACACACACTTGTTTGTCGTCAACTGTAGGACATGACATAATACCCCAAAAGACAAAGTTGCATTCTTTTCATTATGTTCATAACAGAACAGAAGAGTGTATAAAGAGAGAGAGATTACTGATTGGCATTTGGCACGCGCAGATTTGCCCCCAAATCAAACACAAATGTCTCTCACTTCGTCTCTGGTCCCAAACAAAGACCGTGACAAAGAAAAACCATCGTCGTCATCATCGCCGCCACAACAATCAAAATCATCATCTCAGAGATCTATCAATAGATACGCCCTCGCCGGAGCGATCCTCGCCTCCACCAACTCTGTCCTCCTCGGTTACGGTAATCAAAACGTACATACATACATATGTATATGAATATCATTATTATATGTGCTTTTCCAATAGTTGTGTTCTTAGATCTGAACTGGACTTGATCGAGTAATTGAAAATTTGAATACGAGTCAATATATAATTCAGTGAGTGAGTTTTGGGCGTGAGGCCTTGACAGAAAGGTCTAAAAGAAATATCACGTTGATCAGATATCGGAGTGATGAGCGGAGCCGTGTTGTTCATCAAGCAAGACATGAAAATCTCGCCAACGCAAATCGAAATCTTAGTCGGCTCACTCAACGTCTGTTCACTAATCGGCTCGCTAATCTCCGGCCAAATCTCCGATAAGATCGGCCGCCGCCGCACGATCACGCTCGCCGCGCTGACGTTCCTCGCCGGCGCCGTGCTCATGGGAGCCGCGCCGTCGTACGCCGTCCTCCTCGTCGGCCGGTTCGTCGCCGGAATCGGCGTCGGACTCTCTCTGATGATCGCCCCCGTCTACGCCGCCGAGATCTCGCCGCCGGACTCCCGAGGCCTCCTGGCCTCCCTCCCGGAGGTCTTCATCAACGTCGGAATCCTCCTCGGCTACGTCTCGAATTACGTCTTCTCCGGATTTCCGCCGTCAGTGAGTTGGCGGATCATGCTCGGCGCGGCGGCGATCCCGGCGGCGGCGGTGGCGCTCGGGGTGTTGACGATGCCGGAGTCGCCGCGGTGGCTGGCGGCGACGGGAAGGGTGAGGGAGGCGAGGGAGGTTCTGGTGAAGACGTCGGTGACGGAGGACGAGGCGGAGCTGAGGCTTTCGGAGATTGTTGAAGCGGCGGAGGTTCCCGGCGGGAATTGGCGCGGGGAGGGGGTTTGGAAAGAGATGATATTCTCGCCTCCTCCGGCGATTCGAAGAATTCTGATCGCCGCCGTGGGAGTGAATTTCTTCATGCAGGCCTCGGGGAACGACGCCGTTGTGTATTACAGCCCCGAAGTTTTCAGGTTTGGATTAAATAGCGTTCGACGGATTTAATTGTGTGCCTTTACATTTACAATTTTTTTTTTTATTTCAATTTCTAAAAGCTACGTTGGAAAAATATAATTTTTTTTAAAGAAAAAATTATATGAAAATACAAAAGATAGTAAAAATTACGGTTTTTTTTTTTTTTTTTCTTTTTCTTTGGAGGGACATACATACAGGTCACCACTTCCCTTTGCCCATATTACCATATATCTTGGTCCTTGATTGTGACATGTAAGCTCAATAAAAGGGTATGTGTATTTTTCTTTAATAAATGTATTTGTCTAAAATTCTCGGTTTTCAGGGAAGCCGGGATCTCGAGCGAGAAGGATTTGGTTGCCGTGACTATCGTGATGGGAATTGCAAAGACGACGTTCGTTTTGGTGTCATCGTTTTTTTTGGACAGTTTTGGGAGGAGGCCACTTTTATTGTTGGGCTCGATAGGGATGGCAGTTTCTCTCACTGGGCTCGGGTTCGGATCCAAGTTTTTGGAGCATTGCGAGCCCAAACCTGAGTGGGCTATCGGGCTTTGTGTCGTTGCGGTTTGTTGCGCAGTGTCGTTTTTCTCAATTGGGCTTGGGCCCATTACTTGGGTTTACTCGTCGGAGGTTTTTCCTTTGAGGTATCGGGCCCAAGGCTCGAGCCTGGCGATCTCGGTGAATAGGCTAGTGAGTGGTTTGGTGGCCATGACTTTCTTGAGTGTTTCGAGTGCAGTTAGTTTTGGAGGGACTTTTTTTATTCTCTCTGGGGTTACGATTTTGGGCTCGGTTTTCTTTTACTTTTATTTGCCTGAGACTAAAGGGAAGAGTTTGGAAGAGATTGTGACTCTCTTTGAGGATAAAAAGAAAGTACATGAAGATAGTGAAAGCTACAAATTGCTTTCTTAAAAAAAAATTCTTTTCTTTTCATGATTTTTATCCATATCATTGAAAGGTTTTATTTGAGAAAATAGCCGTAGGCAGTTAATTTTTGTACGTTAGGCCCTGCGTTTGTTTGGCCATCAAGTAATTTGTTTGAATTTTTCATTCTTTATTTATTTGTACATGAGAGGATTCTTTGGCTAGTTGTTTATTTGGATGGAGAAATTAATATAAAACTCACGTTTTGAGTGTGCATTTCTTTTTTTAAGCAAACGAGGCCTCCCAAAAGCTTCCCCGCCCCCGATATCAGTGCGATGGAGAGGACACCCCCTACTCTTCATTCAAACTCGGCATCAGCCGAAATACGCTCCCACACAAATGTGCATATCTAGTTGTATATGATTTTTTTTTCTAGTTGAGATGACATCATAAGAAGGTGAAAATGACTAGAACTTCGAGAATACTTTGTTTCTCGTTTTTATTATGAGATTTATCTTATTTTATTTTGAAATGTAGAGATGTAAAGATGAAATGTAAGATCAAGTAGGACTTGGCTGAATAGTTGATATGGGAGTGCGGTAGGGTCACTCTTCATGAGTACGTATACCCCCATACCCGACGCCTTTAATGGGTTAATGATTTAGTTACCATTAGTGGATCCCAGACTAAGAATGCGACTATAGACACCGATATGACGAAATGGAAGGTATGAGACAAAAGTAAGAACGGCCACTTTGTGTGGTGATTTATGTGAATGTGATGTTGGATCTTTAATCCAATATGTTGGATCCTTAATCCAACGTTGGGCTTATATGTTAAATAATTATGTGTTGTGAACTGTCAATAAAGATGGCCCGTTAAAAGTGATCTAATTTGGTGTACGGTTATTGGGCTTTAATGTATCTAACAGGTTGTGGGCCTTTAATGTGTAGAGTCATTATGGGCTTCTATTTCAGTGATGGGTTGAAATAGGAAGCCCACTAGGGTAACCTAGGGTTTCTCTATAAATACGACTGGTCCCCGGGTCACACGTAACATTCTTGTCATTCCTGATATCCCGTCGTCAGAGTGAGCCAGAGAGAACTGAAGGGACTCTCAAAGAAATACGTGTTGATCTGGAAGACCAACCGTCATGGATTCATCAGGTACGCTTCCGCTATTAGTTTTATGGTTTCTTATTTATTCAACATGATTTGGTCATGGAATTAGGTGATGGATTTCACCCGTGATATTCGGATCTAACAATTGGTATCAGAGCCAATCATGCTTGAATATTTGAGAAACTCGTCTCTTGATGGTTGTTGTCGATTTTTTTTTAATCATGCTTACATTCGGTTGGCTATATTTTTTTTTTGGGTTCGGCTTTTTGTATTTCGGCTGGATTCATGTGATAAGGAGCTTTTTTTTTGTATATGTGGTTATTATATATATTCATATTTTTGAGACGTAATGTGTATTACCTGTGTTGATTTATGCATTGCTTTATTTGGATTCATCAGGTTATAAAGAAAGTTGTGTTTGATCGGTTTCTATACACATATACATATGTTTTTTTTTTTTATTTGTTCTATTCGCATGCATAGGTATCAGACTCATGTTTATCAGTTTTGGGTATATCATCAATTTCAATCGCATGTATATATTCATTATCGTATTCTGGATTCATCAGTGACGGCCGTACGTTCAAAAGTGTAGCTGCTTGCTTACCCTAATTTTTTTTTAATGCCTAATGGGCCTTTGATTATTTAAGTTGTGGGTTTAGTCCACATTAAAAAAAACAAAAACAATTAAATTAAATTCAAATATTGGTATTATTTAGTATATATGTATTTTAAAATAAATTAATTGAAGCAACATGTCACCAAAGTGGCCTCTCTTGTGGAAATTTAGCTTTCACTGAGGAGAAACATCAAAAGCAACCAGATAACCCTGAGGAGACTGGTTGCTTCTTCTGTCGAGCTGAAGGGCATGTAAAGAAGCATTGTGCTAATTATCACGCTTGGCGTGCTAAGAAAGGTATGCTTCTTAATTTGGTTTGTTCTGAGGTTAATTTAGCTTCGGTACCTAAGGACACCTGGTGGATGGATTCTGGTGCAACCACTCACATCAGTGTGTCTATGCAGGGTTGCCTCCATTGCCGAAAGCCAAATGATGCTGAAAGATACATCTATGTGGGCGATGGCAAGAAGGTTGAAGTTGAAGCAATTGGAAAATTTAGATTATTGTTAAAGACTGGATTTTATTTGGATCTTGATGAAACTTTTGTGGTACCGTCTTTTAGACGGAACTTGATTTTTGTTTCTTGTTTGGACAAATGTGGTTATTCTTGTTCATTTGAGAATGGGAAATTTAGTTTGTTTCACAGTTCAAATATGGTTGGTTCCGGTTCTTTATCAGGATACGATAATCTATATTCCGTTGAGATAAATGCTTCATTTAATGAATCCTTGCATTTAAGTACTCGAGGTGTAAAGAGAAAATTAACTAGCGAGAATTCGGGCGCGTTGTGGCACAAACGATTAGGTCACATCTCTCAAAGGAGAATAGAGAGACTTGTGTCATGCGAAATTCTAAATCCCTTAGATTTCACGGATTTCAACATCTGTGTAAATTGCATAAAAGGAAAACAAACCAATAAAAGGAGATTTGAAGCCAACAGGACTTTGGACGTCTTAGAACTTATTCATACAGACATTTGTGGACCTTTTCCAACATCTGCTTGGAATGGTCAGCAGTATTTTATAACGTTCATAGACTATTTTTCAAGATATGGCTACATATATCTCATTCATGAAAAGTCACAGTCACTAGACGTGTTCAAGAAGTTCAAAGCTGAAGTTGAAAATCAACTCAGTAAAAGAATTAAAACCGTCAGATCTGATCGTGGTGGTGAGTACTACGGTAGATATGATGGTTCAGGTGAACAACGTCCAGGACCGTTTGCTAAATTCCTAGAGGAATGCGGTATCGTCCCACAGTACACTATGCCGGGTTCGCCCACTATGAACGGTGTTGCTGAAAGATGAAACAGAACGCTTAAAGACATGGTAAGAAGTATGATTTGTCATTCTACTTTACCTGAATCGCTCTGGGGAGAAGCATTAAAGACTGCAGCATATATCCTTAACAGGGTTCCAACTAAGGCAGCGAGCAAAACACCTTACGAACTTTGGACGGGCAAAAAGCCTAGTCTAAAACATATGCACGTTTGGGGATGTCCAGCTGAGGCAAGGCCTTATAAGCCTAATGAAAAGAAACTGGACTCAAAGACTGTGAGCTGCTATTTTGTTGGATACGCTGAGAGATCCCGAAGGTACAAGTTTTATGATCCCACAATTAGGTCAATTTTCGAGACAGAAAATGCTCAATTCTTTGAGGATGTTGAGTTTGCAGGGGGAGACACGGTAAGAAAATTTGTCTTGGAAGAGGAATATGTTAATATTCCCATAAGTGGTATTGACAATGATCATGACTTAACTCCTGACATTGTTCAACACCCAATTCAAGACGATATTAGGGAACCCCTTGCTCAACAAATTGTTCCAGAAGAACAAACTCTACCACCTCAAGAACATATGCCATTAAGAAGATCCACCAGAGAAAGAAGAAGTGCAATACCAGATGATTATGTTGTATTTCTTCAAGAACATGAGGATGACATTGGAGTGAACGAAGATGATCCTATCAACTTCCTTCAAGCCATGAAAAGTTCTGATTCTCAAATGTGGATCGATGCCATGAATGAAGAGATGAAATCTATGAAGGATAATGACGTTTGGGACCTTGTACCATTACCAGAAGGTGCGAAACCCATTGGTTGCAAATGGATATTTAAGACCAAAAGGGATTCGAAATGTGATGTGGAAAGGTACAAAGCTCGTCTTGTTGCAAAAGGTTTCACACAAAAAGAAGGCATCGACTATAAAGAGACTTTCTCTCCGGTTTCCACGAAAGACTCTTTTAGAATTATAATGGCATTAGTGGCGCATTTTGATCTTGAGTTACATCAGATGGATGTGAAGACTGCGTTCCTTAATGGTGACATCGAGGAAACAATCTATATGGTGCAACCAGAAAATTATGTGTCCAAAGACGCAAATGATTTGGTCTGCAAACTTAAAAAATCCATCTATGGACTCAAACAAGCATCTCGACAATGGTATTTCAAATTTCACCAAGTGATTATTTCGTTCGGTTTTGAAATGAATTTGGTGGATGAATGTATATACCATAAGTTCTGTGGGAGTAAGTGTATTTTTCTGGTTTTATATGTTGATGACATTTTGCTTGCCAGCAACGATATAGGCTTATTGCACGAAACCAAGAGATTTCTAGCTAAGAATTTTGAGATGAAAGATCTTGGTGACGCCTCTTTTGTATTAGGAATCCAGATATCTCGAGATCGCTCTCGGGGGATTCTTGGATTATCACAAAAGAGCTATATCGAAAAGGTTCTAAAAAGATATGGCATGCAGGAATGTAAACCAGGTGATACTCCTGTGGCTAAGGGAGACAAATTCAGTCTCAATCAGTGCCCTAAGAATGATTTTGAAGAAAAGGAAATGCAGACGATTCCCTACGCTTCGGCAGTAGGAAGTCTAATGTATGCTCAGGTTTGTACGCGTCCGGATATTGCGTACATTATAGGGATGTTAGGCAGATATTTAAGCAACCCAGGGATGGACCATTGGAAAGCAGCTAAACGGGTCCTGCGGTACTTACAAAGAACAAAAGACTACATGCTCACATATCGGAGGTCAGATCAGATCGAGATCATCGGGTATACTGACTCTGATTTTGCTGGATGCCAAGACAGTATGAAATCTACATCAGGCTATATTTATTTGTTGGCTGGAGGTGCTATCTCCTGGAAGAGTGCTAAACAGTCTCTTATAGCATCTTCTACCATGGCAGCAGAATTTGTAGCTTGTTATGAGGCGTCCAATCAGGGGATATGGTTGCGGAATTTTGTCACTGGGCTGCGCATAATAGATGGTGTTGATAGACCACTCAAGTTATATTGTGACAACAAATCCGCTGTACTATACTCCAACAACAACAGGAGCTCCACGAAGTCGAAACACATCGACATCAAGTTCCTGGTTGTGAAAGAAAGAATTCAGAGTAGACAGTTGTCTATCGAGCACATCGGAACAAACTCCATGATTGCGGATCCGCTTACTAAGGGACTACCACCCAAAGTGTTTCACGAGCACACTGCTCATATGGGTGTTATTTCAGCTCAGGATATTCAGTTATAGTGGGAGTTTGTTGTTTTGCTATTTTTAGTGCTTTTATGTTATAGACATGTTTGGTTTTATTTATGATTATCGAGGTTTTCTGCGAAAATTAAGTTTTTTGTTTATTTAGACTCTGTTTTTTCTAGTATATGGTTTGATCTCACTAAGGTTTAAGGAGGACCAAATGGAAATAGACATGTTGAGGTCACATAACATGAAATTTCCATACTACACATCCACTTCATGATCCATGTCGTTCAGTTGTATCGATATACGTGACCATTGATGGGTATAACTACGATAGATGTAGTGAATGCCGCTTTGATCCTATGTTGATATGGTTGATGGACCGGATTGGTTATGAGATACATTTTGGTAATGACAGTAAAGTTGAGCTCTTTCGGTTATTTTTTGCGATACATAATTATAAGGTTAAACATATAGCCCAAGTGGGAGATTGTTGGATCTTTAATCCAATATGTTGGATCCTTAATCCAACGTTGGGCTTATATGTTAAATAATTATGTGTTGTGAACTGTCAATAAAGATGACCCGTTAAAAGTGATCTAATTTGGTGTACGGTTATTGGGCTTTAATGTATCTAACAGGTTGTGGGCCTTTAATGTGTAGAGTCATTATGGGCTTCTATTTCAGTGATGGGTTGAAATAGGAAGCCCACTAGGGTAACCTAGGGTTTCTCTATAAATACGGCTGGTCCCCAGGTCACACGTAACATTCTTGTCATTCCTGATATCCCGTCGTCAGAGTGAGCCAGAGAGATCTAAAGGGACTCTCAGAGAAATACGTGTTGATCTGGAAGATCAACCGTCATGGATTCATCAGGTACGCTTCCGCTATTGTTTTATGCTTTCTTAATTATTCAACATGATTCGGTCATGGAATTAGGTGATGGTTTTCACCCGTGATATTCGGATCTAACATGTGATGGTAAGAACGACCAAGATCTAAGCCGGTAAGTTCTTAAGTAGTATGTTAGTAATGCTCATTATATGATAAGGTGTTGCATTATGTGTTAGATGGTAGACGTAGTGATCTCTTTCTGAGTCTCTCGATTCATAGTTATTATCTTGAAGTTGTAGATAAAGGCAGAGCGTTGAAGGAGTAATAGTCGGGTGTAAATAGTTGTAATGTAAGTAAAGATGTATGTAGAACTAATGACATGTGGCAAATAAGGGTATTTTTGTTTTTCTAAAGTTTATATCTTTTAAAAGTTTGTAAATAAACCAACATGTTTGAAAAAGTCTTAAGTAGACTATAAGAACTATATAAGAGCCGTAAGTTTGTGGGCTGGGCCCAGTGGAGGCTTAAAGCGTGACGTTGCAATAAATCGTGTATAAGAGCTAGAAGTTCGTGAGCAGAGCCCAATGGAAGCTTGAAGCGGGAGCCTTGCAGTTGTCAGGGCCTTAAGGTTAATTCAAATATGCTTTTGTAAAAAAAAATATGCTCGTTTTTTCTGAGACGTTCCACTAGATAAACATCTTAATATTTTCGCATATGTTTTTAAATTTTTTCGCCTTAAAGATATATTTTCCCAAAAATTTCATTTTACAAAATCATCGCGATGCCTATATTCAAAAGTATGACGTTTTTAGGAGAAGTTAACTTTGCATGTCGCGGCTTGCAGGCGGGCGAAGCAGGGCCGGCTCAACGAAATAATTTTGGGCCTTGGGTGACTGAACAAAATGGGACCTTTTATAATTATATTTAAATTAATTTAAAAATATATTTTGTTATAAATTTATCATTAAAAAATATAAAATATAAAATAACAAGATCATTCAGTTTAATTATTAAAAAAACAAATAACAATTTAAAAAAGGCAAAAAAAATTACACAAAACCACTTTTCTTGCTTTTCGAGATGCAAATTTAGAAATTAAATCCTTATAATCAAGTTTGTCTAGAAACTCTTTTTCGACTGACAAAATAGCAAGCCCGCTAAGTCTTTCATGTCACATGGATGATCTCAAACAAGACTTTATCAACTTCAACTTTTGAAAAACTTCTCTCTACGGAAGCAACAGAAACAGAAATAGTCAACATTATTCTATAAGCAACATAAACATTAGGAAAAGAATCAATGTGCTTAAAAATAACGTGTCGATAAAATCATCTGAAAAATAAAAAACGAGAAATTTATAAATGAATACTTCTGGCTTTACTTTAAAACAACGTGTCGATGTATATAATTTAGACTCACAGGGACTCACTTACAGTGTTGTAAATAATTTCAGTTAACCGATTATTAAATTTTTAATTTTGAAGTCGTCAAACATTGAATGAGATGAGCAGTTCTGAATCTTTGACTTGGGCTACCTAGAATCTCAGGTGACAAGTTGTGAATTTTTTTATGTTGTCAAAATTAAATAATCATTAAATGAGATGAACAGTTTTGAAGCCACCGAGCTGGTTAGCTTGTTGGAGACTGGTATCACAATCATCTCACCTTTTTTAGTTATTGATTTTTGGAATAGCCTGCCTGGTGGCTCCACCACGACCAACCAACTAAAGTCTAAGATTAACCATATATTTACACTATACTAGGATGTAGAACGTGCTTCGCACGTGGTGACTATAGATATTAATTGATAAATTTATTTTAAAATAGTGTTATGGCCTCTTAATACATCTTGTTAAAGAGTTTTACCAATATTCGTCAAAATTCAATTGAAAAATAATATGAAATTGTAATATCCATGATCGTGGGAGTAAAATATTCCATAATAGAACTATAAAAGAAAAAAAAAAATCAAATTAAGTAAGAGTAATAGATTTTGATTCTTCGTCTCTAGAATTTTCGATCTTGATCAACCTCCTCTTCCGCAAAGCCATACATAATAAGCTCGACGGCCCAATATGGTGCAGGAGCTAATTGTTTCTTAGCGCAATCTATAAGCATCATTGTAATATGGAAGAAGCATTAGTACCATGATCTTCGAAATATTTATGAACTTTCAGTTATTTGCACCATTGCTTTACATAAGAAGAAGAAATGATTACTATTCACACAGACTTATTTTACTATTACAGCATCTTTATATAGAATATATCTAGATGTACATTTGTTATTACCCTTAAAATAACCTAATTTCGAGTAATGTGCTTGTAAAATTTCATTTGAATGAGTTTTGAGTGAAATATATATATATATATATATATATATATATATATATATATATATATATATATATCACGAAATGAGATTGGGTAATTTAGAAAGCTATCAGGTCTTTCGATTGTCCATTACTATCAATCATCTAATGTTATTATTTACAAATGGTGATAAAAGGTCTTTGATATGCCTTAAAAGAATTTTAGTACGAGCAGCTCATGAATTCGGACAAGAGTATTCATTCCTAACTCTAAAAGAAATGACATATGCATTTCTTGTGTTCAAAGTGATATTGAATTTCAGGCTATTACCATTCCCATCAAGTATTTGGGTGTTCCTCTGGCCGAGGCTATAATCGCTAAACTTGCTTAAAAAATTATCAATGGTAATAGCCTTTGCACCATTCGTAAAAGACAAGACAATCATATTTATCACAGGGCTTCTACTACGATTTTTGGCAACAAGGGATCTATTTTGTGGTCGAAAATTGAAAGAATTATTCTTGATATTCTTAATAATTCGCAATGAAGAATCAGTAAAGGTGAAATCTCTTTTTGGTATGACAACTGGTGTGGCATCATTCTTAATCAGTTTTCTCTCCCCTCTTTTTATGGTGCTCTCAATGTTGCTTAAGGATGCTTTGATTCTAGCCTTATGCAACATTTACACGATGTCCTCCCGGATACATTTTGGAGATTTATTTCATGTGCTCACATCAATGATACGTCGGATTGTCTTTAATGGACTCCTTCCTTTTCCGGAATATTCACTTCTACTAATTATTACCGCTGGAAAGTATTTCTCTCACCTGTGTAATCAAGCCCTCAAGTGGAACTCACTCCTTTAGAAATCCAAAGTACCCACAAAAATTTGCTTTTTTGTTTGGAAATCATGGCACAAGAATATTCCTATTGATGATCATATAAAACAAATCGGAATTCTTATGGTTTCTAAATGTCACTATTTCCTCAAACCTGATACGAAGGGTATGAACCATATTATTTTTAATGGTGATGTTGCTGTGAAAATCTGGAACTCTTTTCGAGCGGTATTGCACACCATGTTTCCAAGGAATTAACTATCCCGCATATGTTTTACCCTATTTGGATGGCGGGTAATGTTAAAAATCAACTTGTTCTGACCATGATTCATGTCACGTGCATTGTGGTATGAGAGATTTGGAAGGCTCGCTGCAAGAGCTGCCACGACGGTGTTGATACGAATATATTGACACAAAGTTAACCTTTAACAAAACACACATACACATATATATATAGGAGGCCAAACACAATAATACGTGATTTATACATTTCATTGGTAAATATAGTTAATACAGATGATAAATGATTTCCTTTATTAGTAAGCAATTAAGGATTTTTTTCATTGTAATTAATAATAATAAAATATTTTAAAAGAATAACAAAAATCAAGTACTTGAAAAAGAATAAGAAACCTGTATAAGCAACACAAGCCACACAGACTTGAGCAAACCCTGTTTTATTGCAAATATAGAATCACAAAAATCAAGTACTTGAAAAGTTGAAGAATTTGATAATCGGAACCAGCGAGCTGATAAGAGATAATGCCGTTGGAGAGTTATACAAGATCTTTTGTTCTTGTAGAGCAACGTCTGCATGCATAGAATTAAAATAAAATAAAAATAACAAACGAAAGATTACAATATCATTCCAATCTAAAGAAAACCCAAATCTTCTGGGGCAAGCAACAAAGGACATCAGAGAAACTGTGAATTCAATTGATAAAAAAAATGTGAATTCAAAATAAAATTGAGAGAGAGAGAGAGAGAGATTGACTTGATGTCAGTTGGTATCGAGCACAGTCGCACCAGAGCCCAGCAAAGGCAGCGCTGCATAAGGAATAAGATAAAATACATGAGGTTGAGTAAAAGAAATTGCGTAATTAAAGTGAACTTTATTTTGAAAGAAAAAAGGCTAACTTCAAACTGTAAAATATGCAAGTGAGCGCATCTTAACAAAAACGAAATAAGATTTAATCACAATGAACCCGTTATTTTATTATGGAATTTTAGTCTTTGTACAATATCTGCCAATGTAAGATTCTGCAAAATAAGAAATACCATTGTGGTTTACCAATAAAATTTTAGAAAAAAAATCAGACCTTTAGCACAACGAACCAACAGATTCAATTCAGCCCAAACTTTTTATGAGTCAATGAAAAAAATATGACCTTCAAAGCAGTCGACAATGAGTCAATGGAAAAATGTAATCGGACAATCCAAAACATTAGCTTCGAAAAGAAAGAAAAAAAGTTACCTACTTCAATGATATGTGGCTCTGCTTTGTTTAGAATATGTGTGAAAGCCTTCTGACCAGTCTCCAATTTCTTCTCGCCCACCTTTATACAATGATTTCACTCACACAATAATCTTGTCGCGAAATCGGCGTGGAAGTTTGAATCTCAACAGCGTTTTTCCGGAAGTTCCGTTCTGATGCACTTTTTTTGGCTCCAACCAAATGATGTTACTGATATATAAGAGTAAATGGTCCCTTAAAGAGAAAAGAAAATGTAAGCTTAATGTGAGATTATTCGTAAGCTAATTAACTATATCAGCGAGAATACAAAAACACTCACGAGGACAGCGATGTCATTCTCTATCAGCGCGAGTGATCACCATTCCGCAAGAGAAACAATTTAAAAAATCTCAATTACCAAGTCCAATTAAAAAATAAGTCTTAATAGAAGAAACCCAAGTAAAAGCACAATGGTCATAGTAGTAAACCCAGTTCTTAAGCTCTCAAACCTAACGTTTTACTATCCCAGTCCTTCAATCCCTAGATCAAGCCCTTCAAATTCAAGAATCACAATTCAAATTGATTCCACACTCAGTAAGTTTATCAGCTTTATATAGTTATGGAATTTCAAAACCAAAATCAATCAATTCAACAAAAGAAACACTGAAGTAAAACCCCAACCCATACTTGATTCCAAAAACGTCAATTGACGAGTCCAATTTTAAAAAAATCACTGTATGCAGAATATACCCAATTAATAATAAAAATCAGAGTAACCGTAATAATAAATCCAGTTCTTAAGTTCTCAAACCTAGCATTTTATCATTCTCGTCCTTCGATTCCCAGACCAAGCACGTCAAATTTAATAATAACAATTCAAAATCGATTCAACAAACCTTATCGTTAGTCATGAGAATCATCTACACCACGTGCTGGAACGTTCTCCAAGTACTGGTTGACCTCAAGAACCATAACACTATGCAAAGGCACGGACTTCCTTTGTCCCTTTACGAACAAATAAACCAGCATTAGAGTTTAATAAAATTTAAATGGTAAGGGAGAGTCATAGCATGTATATAACTTATCAGACAAATTGAAAAATAATAAATGAATAATTTACCTTTAATAAGAATCAGATGTTGCTTTACTGGAACATGATTTCAGGGATGTGGGTAATCTTATGCCAATCTTGCCCTTTATCTTTCTCACAACGTTGCTTCAACAAAGGGTGACATCTGTGGATTGATAAAACAGAGAGAGAAGCGGGTTCAACAACCACATGATCATCACCAAAGATAAAGAGTGATTAACATAATTAAAGACAGGAAAAATATATTTTACATTAAGATCAAATCATTAAATTGTTGAGAAATTTGATTGCTTTTCCCCACCTATGAATAGCATTCCAAGACCGTTCTTGCTCCAGATGATACAATGATATTGCTGCTCTGAATGGCTGGGAATATACAGAGTGAACTCCTTGGCTACAAATTACGGCCTAAAATCTGTCTGAAGAGAGATCGAATCGGGGATGATTGAAGATGAGCCAGATAGTACGATAAAAAAAAAAACTTTGTTTTGCAACAATGGAGGGAAAGCATACCCATTCTCGCGAAACTGTTTGTTCACAAAGAAAAAAACATCAACACTTTCGTTATGAATAAAGAACAAAGCGAAACATTTAGTTAACCCACCTCTAGAAGAACAAAATCGCAGCAAGAAGAGATGGCGTATTTTTTCTTTCTTTTTTTATTCAACAATGGTCTCTGTAAAGAAGCGATTCCAGAAAAAAAGAAAAGAGAATATCGCAAATTGAATTGCCAGACAGAAAAATCTCAAACCAGAGTCATTTGTCAAAATCGCGTCTTTGTGTTTAACATAAACGACCAGTAACCCAAATCAAAGTACTCTTACAAAAAAAAAAAAACGATTTCTGCAAAGCTTACCGATGCCTTTGCGAAGTTAAAAGCAGAACACGGATTTCAATCTAGAGTAGTGCAACGAGTCCGCGATAGCCGATGTGCGATAGTCGGAAAAACTCTCAGACACGGTAATGAGGAAAATGGGATGGGGCGCAACTTTTTTCTTTCTTCTTTTCTTTTCCGCTTGTCTGCGTTTTTTTTTTTTATTTGGTTTCTATCTGGGATAAGGAGAAAAAAGACGACATTTCAACCAAGAAAAAATCGCTTCAGAGGTGGTAACTCCTCGTTCGCCTGTAGATTATTCAAAGCAGTTAAACCAAAATAAAAAAAAATAAAAAAAAAATAAAAAGAGGTTACGTGTCATATTATAATCGGATAAAAACCTTATGAACAGTGATTTCGGATTTACACTTATTATATTTTAATAGATATAATAGATTATAACTAATTAGTCACTATGTTTCATTACAGAGATTTTGCTAATGAACGACACTTTAGAATTTAATCATCAGAAAAAAAGAGAGGGCATACATACGATCGATGCTAGGAGTAGACTGTTACGAAACGTGTTTAGTTCATTCCCTTACGTGAAGTCAAATAATTTTCATGCAAATTTTGTCTATTAATTATCTACCTCACCAAAAACTAACACAGGCCCATCATTTATTACTTACAATATCCCACCGTTCAGTATATACTCTCTCTTTCCCTCTCTTAAAACACCATCAAACCACAAAACTAAAGAGAGAGAAAAAGAAGAAGAAAAGAGAAACCAAAAATGGCTTCCTTTCAATCCAAAGACGAATACACTCTTCAAATTTCAAGGTAGTGTAGTTGGTAGTGGTGCTAGGCTCAACAAGTACAATACTCTCATCTGCGTTCTTTTGGCTTCCACAAACTCTTATCTTGTTGGGATATGGTAATTTCTTCCTAAATCCAATTTTCACTGGACTAAATAGTTTTCAAATACTTACCCTTTTTTTCACGTTTAATGTATTAACAGAAATTCCTCTCGCTCTCCTCTACTTGAAGGCTAGTTGAAGCTGAGTTGCGATGACGTGTCATTATTTTAAAAAACTCCTTAATTTTTTTTTCTTCCTACAATACCTCACTCTTTTTGGGTACCCGTTTTAAGTTTATATCCTAATTCACGCCTATTTTGGTAACAAACTTAAAATGAGGACCCTTTAAAAATATATGACGATTCTCCTTGATTTTATAATTCAACAATGTTTTGACAACAATACCAATCAGCTTAATTTAGAGACAAGTAGTATTATTGGGTTGAGCCGGTCTTTTCTCATTGAAATTCGATATCTATAATAAAACAATATATTATCATCCTTGAATAATCCACACGATGATTCTAATCTAATGTTTTCATAGAAATCCACATATAAGAGATGATTAGAAAACTTAGATACTTGGACCGGGCAAGGAGTGTGGAGAGAGCTTTTAGTGAGCCCAACATGGCTCAATCGTCGCATGTTTATAGCTGCAATAAAAAAACGACAAGCATTTGTTTGGAATCAATGTCATAATGGGCCTAACCAAGGTCTCGTTTGTCCTTTTCTCGGCCCTTAACCTCGACAAGTTCGGTAGACAGATGGCCTCTTTTGCTGTTGGGCTCGGCTGGGGTCGTTGGCGGGCCTGGGCCTCGGTTCAAAGTTCTTGGGCCCGAGGCCCATTTGGGCGGTGTGCGCTGACATGTCGTTCCTTTCGATTGGGCTTGGCCCGATTACATGGGTGTACTCGTCGGAGATCTTCCCGATGAGGCTTCGGGCTTGGCCATATCGGTGAACCCGTTGGTGAGCGATGCACATTATTTTTCTACTTCTTTTTGCCCGAGACTAAAGGTAAGACTTTAGAGAAATGAGAGAGATCTAACTTTTTTTTTTGAAGATAATAGTAGGCCCAATAATAGTGACCGAATTAGAGAAATGAGAGAGATCCAACTTCCTTTTTTTTTTTTTTTTCTTCATGTACGTTGTTTTTTTTTTTTCTTAGAGTAAATAATTTGAAATATTGTTTATGATAACATGTATATATATATAATTCGGTTAAAGATTAACCAAAGCAAAACTAGGCTTTACTCTTTACCATTAGAGACATCATGAGTTATAAATAATTACACTACATGAATGATATATTCTAGGGATATTTGTCATGTCAGGACTCACGAGTGTATCAAGTTCTGCTTCTGAATGAAACTAAAAGCACTGTCATCTTAAGGCGTGTATTAAATAATATTATACAATAGGATCCGACCAGATACTGTTTAAGTGGTCAAACGACGTTATGATAGCAGGTAAGAAATTCACAACAAAAAGAGGACACAGAACACAGAGCCTTGAACGTATTTTCAACCAGATCCTAAAAGCCTTTGCTTCACTTGCCCGATTATGCACAGAACTGAGTCCCCATTTATGTATATTGAGTTGACATGTCATCAGAACTGCTTAGGGCCAATTTGTGTGATTCCAAATTAGTCCATTAAAAAAGATGGTGAAGAGAAAGAGTTAAAATATATTCCAGAAAAGTAAGGCCAAGTCTGTATATGCCGTTTTATTCTCTCCAACCCAATGGCAAATGATACGCTAAATATAGCGTGTGATACAATCTCACAATATATTTACCGTGACACTGTATCACGGGCAGAGCTACGTGGAGACCAGCGGGTGCACGGGTCCCCACTGGCTCGGGACAAAAAAAAAATTAATAGGCTTAATTATAATTATTAAAAAAATTAAATAATGCATATTAATAAATTTAATAGGTACAAATGGTCAGGACTTAAGAGAAATGTTGGCAAGGTCTTAAGTTCGAATCTCAGGTTGGACGAAAATTTGCATTTTTTTTAATACAGACAACAGCGTTTTTATGAGAAAAGTCCAAAAAAAATATTCAGTAACAAGTCTTCTTTCATCTTCAATGTTAAAAAAACTCCAAATAGCAATCATACATTTTTTTTTTTCTAGTTTCTCATTTCAACTCTTCTCCTTTCTTGTTTATCATTAACAAGGTAAATGTTTAATATATGATTCATATGTGCATTGCTCATTTTGTATTTTTTATTATTAGAGTTCTCTAATCTTTTAATGCATACTATATATTTGATGAAAGTCTCAAATGATTTTTTTTTTCTCTAATCATTTGGTGTTGATTTTTTTGATGAGTATAGATATGGAGAGATATTTCAAAAGAAAAGTAGACTCAACAACGACATTAATAGAATAACACGCTAAAGTGCAAAGAAGAGAAGTGGAGATTTGGAGGTCAACATAGAAGAGCTCGCTACCGATCCGGGGTTAAGGATTCCGATTTTGAATTATCATCCTAATGTCCAAGATGACGTGCATAGAAGGTATATGCTAAAAGGTCCTTGCCAACCACACAATCATGATTTTCCAAAAACTCTTTTTGGAACGAAACCTAGAAAATTCAACCAATCAAGATTTCAAGACTATCCTACTTGGTTGGAGTATAGCATATAGCAAAAGATACACTCTTTTGTTTATGTTGTTATCTTTACAAAGAAAATAATGGAGAACAAGGAGGTGGTGATTCTTTTGTTGGAAAAAGATATTCAAATTGGCGAAAGAATAAATAGAGGTTGAAAGTTCATGTCGGGGGTCCGGATAGTGCTCACAACTATGCTTGGAATAAGTGTATGACTTTGATGAACACGAAGCAACATATTGAGACACTTTTCAACAAACAATCCAATAAAGACAAAGCCGACTATCAATTTTTTTTTTTGGTCCCCCCTGAATTCAATTCCTGGCTCCGCCATTGACTGTATCACACAATACTTTTTTTTATTCTATTATTAACACTTTAAAATACCAATTATATATATATATATATATGTATTATATATATATATATATATATATTTAACCCTATAAATATTTATAAAATACCAAAACTCATAAATTGACTACAAAAACACATTAAAACAAAGTTCAATTAAAAAGATAAAAAAAAAATTAAACATAAATTATAAAGTTAAAATTAAACATATAAAAAATCAATATAAAATTAAAAAATAACATAATTTTAAAATATATAATAAAAATATAAAAAATAATTTAATAACCGAGAAAATTATTTAATAAAAAGATAATAGAAATGAACGTGATGTTAATCCAACTATTGACGAACATGCAAAGCAGATAAGAACTGGATTTACGCATGATATTATTAAGAACTGGATTTACTCCCGCTTGCTCGCATCATATTATTATTATTATTATTATTATTATTATTATTATTATCACTGCCATGTAAATACTGCCACGTCGGTGCAAAGAATATATATTGTCACAGGCTATTTCAACATAGAGAAATTGTCTCATTTGTCACTAAATTCATAACATTTTCCCACTTTCCACTAAAAGACTAATTTGGTCAAAAAATGTCACCGATATGTCAACAATGTTGACATCTAATAGTGAAGGGCAAAAATAGGGTCAACATTGTTGACATAGATGAGGGTATTTTGGGCCAAATTAGTCTTTTGGTGGAAAGTGAGAAAATGTTATGAAATTGATGGCAAATGGAACCATTTCTCTTTCAACATAACCCAATCATACATAGTAGGAATGCACGTATAGGTGCATAACAATCTTTGAAAAAAGGCATCAATGATTATGTAAACTATGAGAACTAATATTAATATGTACAAATATATTCAGAGGGTTAATTTTTATAAATCTATAACTTAAATAAAAATAAAAATTAACCAAAATTAAAAAAGGTTAGATTTTATTCAATATACACGTTGATACTTGATTTTGTAAAGTATACATTTTTTTCTCTCATTCTCGACTTCAGTTTCATTATCAATCTCTTTATTTTGTCTCTTTTTTAGAACCAAAAATGTAATAATGATGATATAGATAAATAGTGAGTACATAATTCAAAGTGGAGTCAAACGTTACAATTAAAACTATTAAGAGGAAGAACACGAAATAATTAGAAGACAAGTAAAATTCATAAGAAATAAACAATAATAAATATGTTATGATATATCAAACAAGATTTCTTCCTCGCCCTCCAAAGAAGAGAATCAGTTATTTTGTTGAACGTTGGGCCTCGAACATCAATCTCCAAACATCCACCGCTTTTAAGGAAATTAATCCTTGGTGAATCGAATACCATAACCTCAATGAGGTCATTTCCCGAGTTGTCTTCCTGCATTCCTTTCCTCCTCTTGATTTTCAATTGGGATTGATTCGTTCCCCTTGGCCGAGTTATTTGCATATCATAGCTTCGTCAGTTAACAAACTACGTTTTTTTTGTGGATTTGTCAATGAGCGGTGGCACGAGTCAGAAGATGTGACTGATAGACGCGGTCCTCATCTAAAGATTAGGCAATTGTTTGCCTTGAGCTTTTGATTTAACATAAAGGGTTGTGTATTTTTTTTTGTTTGGCCCACAAATCCAAAATGGGCATGTGAATAGTATCAATAACTACTAGGGTTTGATTTATCATATTGAAATTTAAGATTTTTTTTCATCAAGGATTGACGCCTGAATTAGAGGAAAATCTACTCCCACATAATATTTGTTGAAAGGGTTTGTGGGAATGTTATGCTGGTTGAAGATTGTAGAGCCGGAGAGAGATCAAAGCCAATTATTGTAAAAATTATGGAGATGGTGGATACGTAATTGGAGGAGGTAGTTTTGCCGTGGGTAAAGAGTGAGGATATGAAATACGAGGATTCTCGGCTCTAAGCTATAGCTTGAAAGCCGAGCGAGGGATCCTGGACGACGAATCATTGATGGAGAATTTTGGGGCAGAGCAGACAGAGAGATTGTGATCAAGAATACTGTTGTCGCACGAAAATGAACAACTATTTAAAACCTCGGGCGGTTCGATCCAAGGCCGGATCAAGTGATCGCACCCGGGCCAAGAGTGTGAACTCGATAGTCTCGAGCTAGGGTTTTCTCCGATCAACCTGTTGTCGCACGAAAATGAACAACTATTTAAAACCTCGGGCGGTTCGATCCAAGGCCGGACCAAGTGATCGCACCCGGGCCAAGAGTGGGAACTCGATAGTCTCGAGCTAGGGTTTTCTCCGATCAACCCGCCTCTCGGGAGAGGTTGGGGGTGAGGAGGAGGAGTGACCGTGCCTTGGTTGTCGGCTGCCTACGTACCCGTGTGTGGGATCAGGTCAGAACGTAGTTCAAGCGTGTAGGACGCTGTATGAGGTGCGGAGCCTTGGTGGAGAAGCGTGCTCGACGAAGGAGACGGGGCGCGAGGAGTCCTCGGCGACGTCTCAAGACTTCGGAGATCGTGAGCGCGAGAGAGAATGTGTGTTTTCTCTCTCTTGGAGACGTGGAAGACTCTAAGTCAAGAGTTCCTTGTTGTGGCGGAGATTCCGGACGCGTAGGCGATTCCTAGTTGGAAATGCCGGACGCGTAGGTCGCGCGTGTGTCTAGTGTGTTAGACGCGCGAGGGGAACTCTAGTCGAGAACCCTAGGGGCGTGCTTGAGCACCGGAGAACGTTCGGTCAGAGGGAGCGACGTCCGGGAAGTCCCCGTGAGTGCTTCGGAATCTCTGAGAACGAGAGAGAGGGGAGAGAGACTACTTCAGGCCAAATATGGCATCCAGAGAAGTAATTGTGAGTAAGAAATCGATCGTGTCGATATGAGATGAAATGATTTATTGGATGGCTTTCCCCTCAATGGGAGGGGGTATTTATAGGTGTTTGAGGGCCTTAGGAGGCTCCTTTTTCGTCCATGTGGGACTAGGAACGCGCGCGCCATCAAGTGGAGGCGCACGGCGCGCGCGGCGCACAAAGTGCGGCGCACAACGCGCGGCGCGCGGCGCAGGGGGCGCGGCGCGCGGGTCACCAGGCGCGGCGCACGATGCGCGGCGCTGGATGTGCGGCGCGGGCGTGTCATCGCGCGGCGCGCGGTCTGCCTGGCGCGGCGCACGGCCTGTCTGGCGCGGCGCGCGGGCTGCTGCGCTTGGTTGGCCGGCGCGGCTGCGCGCGCGGCGCATGGCCCGTCTCGTCGGGCTCTTGCGGGCCTTCGAATACCATTCTTGCCACATGAAATATGAAGGTTTCCCCTTGGCGAGAGTGACTCGATTCGAGGAGCGACTCGAGGCTCGACTTGAGGAGTGAAGCTCGACTCGAGGAGACCGACTCGAGGCTCGATTCGAGGAACAACCCAAGGCTCGACTCGAGGAACGACTAGGGGCTCGACTCGAGGGGCATGAAGATTTGGCACGAGGACTTGTCAGTCGACTCGTGAGAGAAGGCTCGCCGCTCTTTAGGACCTCCGGTCTGACCATCGGCCCTTTGAATGACGTGTCTTCTTGGCGTCTCGGGTTTTCCGAAAACGACCGACAACAAATACCATAATCATAACAGAGAAAAGGTAATTTTTTGTAATTAAAAGATATCCAAAACTTTTTCCCGATGATGGGAATGAAACATCCTGGCCAGATGGGATTTAAGAGATCAATGGCTATTTTAAACATGAAGAAATCATTTAGGACCAAGCTGACAGAATTGTAGCATTTTAAGCTGATGTTTCTACCCGTACTAGCGATTTTTGAGAGGTCCCTCTCTGTTCGGGCTTGGAGCGGGATGTCATAGGCTTGGGTCCACATGTTGGCGGAGGAGAAAGCATATTATTTTCAATTTTTAGAGTTAGACCGGGACTCAAGGAGCAGGACTCCACCGTTGAAGATGCATGGTCCCTTCTCGATGAGCCTCATACACATCTTTGGGTCAGAGAACTCAAATCCAATGATGAAGACAACATCAGATTTGTCGAGCAACTTTGATTGCCAATTGTTTCAAATGAGGATTAAGAGCTTAAGGGTTCTGATTCTTGGGGCGATAACTTTCTCTATTACAACGCAGTATAAAGGATCAGGAACGAGAATATATAGGGCCATCTCTACCATCACAGAGAGTGTCCCCTTGTATTCTTCATCTGTACTTAGGGTTGTTGCTTGGTTCACAAAATGATTCACCAAATGAAATACTAAAGTTTAAATACACAAAATTATGTTTTCGCACTGAAAAGCACATTGTATATTTTGGAAGATGATATTGATATACATCGCGCGAAGCAATCCACATCAAAACCAATGTAATGAAATGAAAGACCTACAATAATGGCGGACACCTCGAAAACCAACTCGTTTTTCGAGTAGAGTTGTACATAATCTTCTTCTTCCAAAAATTCTATTCAAGTAGAGTTGTAAATAATCTTCTTACAGTTTTCCGCGACGAGATTTTTCCAGAAAATTTCACAACGAGTCTTAGCCGTTGTAGAAGGTTCTCGCCACGGCGACGTATAATTCACACTGCGGCGAGATTGATAATTTATTTTGGTAACCATCTCGCCGTGGCGAGATAGCACATTGATAGGTCCATACTTTATCTCGCCGCGGTGAGATTGTACAACGGTACACTATACTGTCGTACAAGGTCCAGATTGTCCATTTTTTTGCAATGGGGCATAATAACCATCTTAAAAATCCCCATATTTCATAATAATACAAAGTAATCATTGTAGAATGTCGATTTTTCACAACACTTAAAGTAAGTGTTGTAAAAAGTTCGTTGTGTAATCCACAATTTGTAATAATGTTATCTAATTCTTTTTAAGAGTTGGAGATATATCCAAATGCATTTATTATTCTTTTTATCATCCATATTTATAGCAATAAATATTTGTTATATTTTTACAAGCGAATTGTTATTTCATATTTTCTATGATATACGAATTATTAATTTAAAATCAATTTTACATTTAGTTAAAAAGGTTGCTAGTTTTCCCTTTAATAGTACGGGTACGGGTAAATTGAATTATAACATTAACCCTCCTATTTTATAATTAACTTTACCCATTGTGTGAACACGTAGCAGAGTATTGAATATTAGATAGTGTACCATTTATTGCTCAGTACTACAAGAAAGAGTTTTAGCGACATGTAAATCTTATAGTGAAATAGATTTTACGACGATTTTCAAATTTGGTTGAATATTTCCTGGTAAAATAGTTGATAGTCTTTTGTAAAAATACTATAACTAGATCATGGCTTAAAATTCAAAATTATTATAAATTACCTGGCAGATATGCTAAGCCTAGCTATTATTATAATATCAAGCTCCAAGCATTTTGAAATACCAGCTGAGCTGGTCTTTTGATATACCATTTCAAACAGTTACATGTACATAAAGGCAATAACATAAATATATAGTGCAATAAGTATACATATTAGCATGGATAAGAAGAAAATATTGCAACCTAAAATATTGAAGATAAAAACTCTCGATTAATCTTGATCACCATTTTTGTGTTTGCATGAAAAAGGCCATAACCCCCCTAGCGATGAACTATGAGTCTTATATAGAAATGATGTTTATACTTCCTAGAAAATCATTTTTCAGAGGTTATCGGTGGATAGAGGTTGAATTCATATAATCGTAGTTTCTCAAAAATTTGATAAATTGACAATTTTTGAGACATTTTTGTTGTTGTCTTTTTCGCATTCAGTATACAATTTCATTGTTGTTTTAACCTGAATGAGGCAAACACAACACCAAAATAACAATTAAAGTATAAGAAAACTTATGGAACATATGCCTTTCCTTTACTAATTGTGGGTATACCTCTTAATTAGCATCAAATGTAATTATTTTAAAGAGAAATGGGAGGTGTATATCATAGATATCATGGATAATTTCTTTTAATCATTGGTTCATCCGTGTAGTTTTGAACTTATAGGATGTATATATTAATAATGTATATAAGGTTGACGAGGGTGACTTCTTAGCAATCACGTCAAAGTTTTGTTCTTAGTGTTTGTCTAGTTTCTGTATGCTTTTTATTCTCTTCTTTTTCCCCCCTGCAGATTTACATCCCTCAAAACTTAAAAACATTTTAAATATATTAACCGCAATCTAAGCTGGTGAAGTATGTATCACATATATTTACAGTCATTATAAAGGACAACCCCACATGAATAAATAACAAATAAACTACGTACGGTACGCCAAATTATTGCCCAAAAAGTCAAATAATCAAAAAAGTAGATCACTATATTAACATTACACTACCCCCATGTTTTCAAATCCAGAAGTGGGGTTTGAAATTTCAGAGCCTAAAATATATATTTTCAAGCAGATTGACCAATGCAATAGGTAGTAAATGGATGAGGAAACCCATGGGATTGTAAAACTTATCTTCTTGTCATTGCTCAAAGGTTAACCTTGAAAACGTGAAATAATAGAAACTGACCTCAAGTGTTTGTTAGCTCTTGGTTGGGCACTTGCGGTGAAAAGGGCAAAGATATGAGCTCTATGGTTTGTATTCACGTACGTTGGAAGGTTCTAAGACTTTGAGATGCTCTTGAAAATAGGGAGGATCTTTGAGTTTATTTATACTCAAAGGGTTTATGATTAGCCCGCCCTTTTTGGGAAATTGAAAAATATTGATGATCTTGATGAGTATAGTAGTACTCGGTAAGATTCAACTTTCTTTACTTTAGCCAAGAGATTGTGACTTATTCACTTTGTCTTTTAACCGGTGACGAATTAGAACCCGGACATGAGAATGTTGACAAAAAAGAGTTTATTTTATGAAAATATTATAGTTTGAAGTATGTAAGAGGGTATATTTTAATATCATATCTGTCAATATATAGGACAAATAAAAGTTGAGAATATTACATTTGTCTTCCACTCCTATACATAGGTCATTTCAAAATACTTTCTCCCTCTCTTTCTCTCTCTAGCCAATACTTTTAAGATTTTTTTTTCAATATATACTTAAACACATATACAATGTGACTTTTGAAAATTTACGCGTTGATATGTATCAAATATGAAGTCACCCATTATTTATTTAGTACTATTTTTGCCCATCTCCACACAGCCACGTGAGATGGTATATTTTGTGAATATATCCGAGAGTACTTTAGAAATTAGCTGAGTTGGTCAACAACAAAATTATATGTTATATAGAACGTAATTCTTGCAGCAAAGAAAAAGTGTTGTAGGACGTACGTGCTCTCACCAACTTATTAGAGTCGAATAATATTATTAGTTTATAAGTCAGTTTGACTTCAAACATTCTTATAAATAAGTGCTTTTTTTTATATTCTCAAAACAACATTTTATATATAATTTTATTTATATACGGATATATGTTTAATTTCCCTCATTAGATAAAAGTGAGTGATAAAAAACAGGTATTGACAAATTAAAAGACATTGATAGTGTCGCATGTCATTCTCAAATTTAAACCCGTCCCGTGTGTTCATCTTAACATTATTTTAATTATCTCTATCGTTTTGTATTCTAATAATTTAAAGCACAAAATTGTTCATTTGAAAGGCATTACATGTCTAAACTCTAAACATACAATTATAGGCACGTACGAAGCCACATGTACATCAGGGTGATTATAGCCCCCCTCATTTGATTATTTTTGCACTTTTTGCTAGTTTTGTATTTTTTATTTTTTATTTTTACCTAAAAGTTTACAAATCAAGATATATAAAAGTTCACAAAAACAAGGAGATGGGAAAAATTGAGTTGACGTTTATTTTTTTGTTTTTTTTTTTAAAATTTTCTAACTGGAAAGTGAAATAGTATAGTCAAATAAAATTTTGAGGAGAAAATACGAGACAATTTGAAAATTAATTGTGACGGAGAGGGAAAAATACATTAGTGGTCGTCCTTGCAAAGAGACCCCACTTAAGGAAAACCGCCAAGTCTAATTGTCCCCTCAAAACCTTTTGTTTAGAATTATTAATATTTACGACGTACGGCCAAGATTCATAGGACCCATCATAAGAGTATAGTAATCGCGCTACAGAATAATGCATATATATATATATATACATATATATATATATATATATATATATATATATATATATACACACACACACACGAGCAATTAGATCAGTCATCTATAAATCATCCACTTTTTAAAAAATAGCTAAATTTTCATATTATTACAAAAATAGCCCATCAATCGCAATTACTTATTTAGTTCATTTTATTTATTGCGAATTGATGAGTTATGTTTTTTAATAAAATAAAACTTGAGCAAAATTTAAAAAAAATGTGAAATGTCAAGTTGCAACAAATTCTTAATAATATATACACATATGTATATACATTTGTACCTGATTTAATAAACACAAACTATTAGTCTCATTAATAGACTCTTATTTTTTCTTTGCCAATTCGACTTTAGGGGTGTTTGATTAATTTGCTTAAATGAAAGAGCAATTAAGCCAAACCCAATAGTTCATCTCCTTCTTTTAAAAAGTAGGAAAAATTTTATTTTATTACAAAAAATAGCTCATCAATCTAAAGTAAATTAAATTAACTCTTTACTTAGTTTAATTTATTGCGAGCTAGTGGACTATTTTTTAATAAAATAAAACTTGAGCTAAAATTTAAAAAGAGGCAGATTAGTTGCAACAATATATATATATATATATATATATATATATATATATATATATATATATATATATATGAAAAGCTCGGAGCATTCTATTAGAAAATGGGTAAAAAAAAAAAAACTAATTACATAAACAAAACTTCTTACAAAGAACAACGACTTAAATCGGCTAAGATCTAACTCTGATTGCAAATAATCGCTCATTACATTCACACTTCCGTGATGAAGAAGAACAAGAGGCACATGAAACCTTAGAAAGAGCTTTAGGGTGCGTTTGTTTATCAACTCAAAAACTGTTTTTCAGTTTTCAAGAAGTGAAAATAGGAAACAAAACTGGAAAATGTGTTTGGTAAGGTGTTTTCGAAAAAAAATTTCAAAAATTTTTGAAGTTGTTTTGGAAAAAAGTAAAGAAAACTGAAAACAAATAAAATGTGTTTTTGAAAAAAAAATTCTTCTCTTCTCTCCTCTTTCTCCTCATCTTCTCTTTTCATTCTTTCAAAAACAAAAATGAAAACTATACCAAACACTTTTTTCAGTTTTTTCATTTTCTCAAAAACAAAAATGAAAACTGTACCAAACAACTTTTTGAAAACAACTGCAAAATAATTTTTCAGTACAACTACAAAAATTAGAAAATAGAAAACAAAAACTTTTTGAGTTAACTACCAAACACAACCTTAGGTTTTTGGTTTTTGGTGTTTTTTTTTAATTTTTTTTTATCGCATAGAGAAGTTTCAAAGTGGTTTCTTAGTTGCGAGAAATTCTTGTAAAAGAAATGCCTCGAACATCCATCCTAATTTATGCTTCTTTGAAGTAAGGTATTTCAATTACAAGAAAACCGTCTAATTCTAAACTTTTAGCCTTCTATTTATAGACTTAAAAGTATGAAGTTAAAAAAATATCACACTTTCTAAGCAATTTAATCTTAAGACCTTTTTCTAATAATGATAATGGGTTGAGGTAATGCTAGGTACACTTATTCGAATATCTGTACTGTATTCATCTAAAAAAATTACTTGTTAATTACTGTACGTGATCAGAGAAGATTGCGTAATGAGTATACCTGTCGGATATATATGTAGAAAATTCTAAAAAATGAATTTAAATTTTGATTGAAAAAATTAAGTTAATATCATGGTCATCGGTAGATATTAAAATATACCATGATATTATTATTTAAGTGATATAATTTTAACCAAGTTCATATGTTAACTTAATATGTTAAGTGCTACTATACTTGCACTTAAATACATTAACCAATTAACAGAAAACATATGAGCTTGGTTAATTTTTAATATCACTAGAACATTGTACATAGGAACTTGGTTAATTGTTAAAATGCTATAATTTTACGTGATATATAGAAAACATATATGAACTTGGTTGATGTATTTAAGTGCAAGTAGTAGCATCACGCAATTATAATAATAGTATTATTATTTAATCTCAATTAACAGAACTAGCAGTGTATACATTGTTTATATTATTAGAGAAGTCAAAGTGTCCGTGATTTTGGTCAAAAGGAAAGGGATCAACCCACACATTCACGGTAGAAACAGTGATCCAGACAGATCTTCATGCATTTTTAGGTTTTTCTCTTTATTCTATTTTTCTTTCTGGGTTTATGAAGTGAATTTTATTAATTTATGATACAACTGTTAATATTTGTTCCGGGATGCGAGTTAATAGTAATTCTATTCTTCAGGGCCACTTATGTAATTCTATGTGTCTGTAAGAATATATTTTATATAATTCAGTTAATCCCCCGACAGTAATTTAAATGACAATCTGTTTGCATGTGTAATTATTTTGTACTTCGATATATTTACTGATTTACAAATGTTTCTGATCAATTTTGGAAATAAATAATGATGCTTCTCATCATGATTTCCTAAAGCATATTCAATTCGAAAATTTAGTTGAAATCTGATTATTGTTTTTTTCCACCGATAAAAATTGAAGTAAAACAAAAGCTTAAAGATAATAACCAAGCTGAACGTGACACTATTATTATTTCTATGTTCAGTCTGCGTCGTTTAAGACTTTATGTCTCAAGATAAAAGTCTGACCCTTTTCTACTGTAACGATGAGTTTTGTTTCTGTTTTTATTTTATTTTTTACATTGTTCATCTATTCCAGGATAAAACTTGCTCAGCCCATAAATGGTTGGATATTATTTATTAAAAGCTAGATGCAAATATTAACTGCAATGTTTGGAGTGAATGTTCATGGTAATAAATAATTAAACATATCCAAATGTGCAGTTATTACTGCCCATGAGATTTTCACTACGTGATTTGAACTTTCACGCATGTGTTCTCAAAATTTTAAGACACACTTGTATTTAGTAAATTCTTGGGCAGAAGAGTATTTAATGCTCGAAATTTTCGAAAAAAATACTTCATTTTTGTCATTTTCTTTCTACCCTAATAGTTTAGAGAAATTGCCCTATTTAGCACTCTTTTGATAACTTTTTCCCACATTCGACTAAAAGCTTAATTTGTCCCAAAATACCACCATGACAAGAGTTAAAAGTCAAGTTTACCCTTCACTATCTATTTTCTTAACAAATTGACATCTATCTTCACTCACCCATTTTCTCCCGAAATGAAGACGATTAATAGGTGAGTCTCAGTCACTCTCTCTCCTTCGTCCATCTCTTCTCTCTTTCTCGTCCAGTACATCTAGGTCTCAGTCTCTATTTCTCTCTTCTCATTCGTCCATCTCTTCTCTCTCTCTCTTCCAGTCCATCTCTTTTGTCTGTCGTCCAGATCTTCTCTCTCTCTCTCTCTCTCCCATCTCGTCCAAGCTCTCTCGTCCAGATCTTCTTTCTCTCTCTCCCCCATCTCGTCCAACCTGAGAAAACTCGTAAACACAGCTCAAAAAAGTCGTCGGAGGAGCTCAGTTATTGTTGGAGGAGCATTCCGAATTTCAGACCAAAAAAAGAGAAGTTGCAATCCACGAAATAAAACCCTAGGTTCGTTTTTTTTCATTTTCCGGGTATAAAAAAGCTTTTCGTCTTGAAATAATGAAGTTTTTGTTGTTTAAAAGCATGAGTTTATTATGGGTATGTTATGTGATTTTTGAAGATGACGTTCATTATTTGTTGACATATATGTCAACAAATAATAACTCTGTTTACTTTTTTGTACGCAGTGATGAGGGATATTTATTTATTATTCAAGCACAGTGGTACTTGGGTTGAACCTGGTCGGTATCACGAGAAAGGATCTTTCGGAATCGTGGTGCCGTACAACGTCAACTTCGCTAGTTTGATGCAAATCATTTACACGAACTTGCGTAAATCACCATCCACTCATACTGTTGGTGTTGCATACTCGATGGCTGGTGCAGTGCAGCCTGTTGAGATAACCAACGATGACACGCTCAAAGGTTTCTTATATTTGCGGAGAAGACGAGAAGATGACATGGAGAAATTTCAATTGATATTGGAAGTAAATGAAAAACAATCGGGTCCCGATTCACCAGGGATTGGATCCACTCCCAACAGCCGTGGTAGTGGTTGTGTTAGAAATCTACCTAGAAGAGTTTCCGACATGCCATCTATAGCCGAGGAGGGGTGTGGTTCGGTCCCAACTCCTAATCAAACTATGGGATTAGATGAGTTTATGTTATTTGACGATGCGACACAACGACGAGGCTCTCCACCACCACAAAACTGTCCTCCACCACAAAACTCTCCTCCACCACCACGAAACTCGCCTGCACCACAAAACTTGTCTCCACTGCGAAACTCGCCTCCACCACAAAACTCGTCTCCACTGCGAAACTCGCCTCCACCTCAAAACTCGTCTCCTCTGCGAAACTCGCCTCCACCACAAAACTCGTCTCCTCTGCGAAACTCGCCTCCACCACAAAACTCATCTTCTCTGCGAAACTCGCCTCCACCACAAAACTCGTCTCCACCACAAAACTCGTCTCCACTGCGAAACTCGCCTCCACCACAAAACTCGTCTCCTCTGCGAAACTCGCCTCCACCACAAAACTCGTCTGCTCTGCGAAACTCGCCTCCACCACAAAACTCGTCTCCACTGCGAAACTCGCCTCTACCACAAAACCCTCATCCGCCGCCACCACGATCTCATCCACCACCACACAACTCCAATCCTCCACTGTATTCGCCGTTGAATTCACATAGCGTCCCAAGTTCATCTACTAGGAGCGGTGCAGACGATGATACTATTGTTTTGGATGTCCATTCCCCTGTATATATTGAGCTTCATGCACTGTATGCTAATAAAAAGGCTTTACAAAAAAACTTGATGTTGTTCGCTGTAGTCAACAACTTCACATATAAGACAAAGAACTCAGACAAAAAATCTCTGCACATTGTTTGTCCGGGAGAGGGCTGTAATTGGTCTGTTCGAGCTGTGAGAAAGGAAAACACGCCCATATTTCAAATTAGAAGGTAAATTGTCTTTATGTTCCATATGTTCTCTGTCTGTTGACTTCTCTTCTTATTTCTAGTTGATGTCTACTGTTGACATAGATGTCAACAAACAAAAAGCAGATTGTTGCAGATGTCAACATTGTTGACATCTGATGTCAACATTGTAGACATGAGATGTCAACAATGTTGACGTCTGTGTTATAATTCTGAACTTTTTTCCCGGTGATACTCATGGAATTTTCATGTTTCAGGTTTGACAAAGACCACAGCTGTGTCTTACACGTAAGGCAAGGACGTCCCCTGCAAGCAATGAGTGAGCTAATTGGAGAGGTCGTAAAGCACAAGTGTATTGGTCCAACGACGGGTATGTGCAGACCGAAAGAGATAATGAGTTATATGCAAATGGATTACGGTGTTTCCATGACTTACAAAAAAGCTTGGCTGTCCAGAGAGAAGACACTAAAGTCCCTCTACGGTAGTTCAGCAGATTCGTACGCGTTCTTACCTAAGTTAAAGTACATGATCGAGACTAAGAATCCCGGTTCTTTTTTTGACCTAGTCACTGGTGCGGGCGGCGTATTTGTCAATTTTTTCATGGCACTCGGCCCTTGGAGAAGTGGTTTGGAGTACCTTAGACCTGTGATTATCGTTGATGGTACCCATTTGAAGAACTATTATAAAAGGAACGTTGTATACAGCGTGTGGGATGGATGGAAACAAGCAAATATTTTCTGTTAGCCTATTGTGTTGGTCTTTCAGAATCTAACGAGGCGTGGAGTTACTTCTTCGCCAAATTGAAGGACGCATATGGGGAACAAGAGAATCAAGTATTTGTATCTGACAGACACGCTGACATAATCAATGGCGTGAGGACGGTATTTCTGAATTGTTATCATGGTTTTTGCATGTTCCATCTCTACGGTAATTTGAAGACTGCTTTTAATGGGATTACGAAGAAGGTGAAGTGGAAATTTTACGGTGCCGCAAAGGCATATACGATGAGTGAATGGGAAAGTTACATGGTCATGTTGGACGTTGAAAATCTGGAAATACGTTGATACTTGACAAATGATGTCGGGAACCATAGGTAGGCACGGTGTATGTTCACGAAGAAAAGGTACGGTATCATGACGAACAACAACGCGAAAGCATTGAATGCATTAAACGTTAAAGTGAGACAGTTTCCAGTTGCAAAGTTGATGGATTGGCTAAGAGAGAGGAGTATGAAATGGTTTTATGAACGTCGAGAAGCTGCGGCAAAAACACAAACGATTCTAACAAAAGAATACCACGCCAGAGCGGACAAGTACATTGGATACGATGTTCGAATGACTGTAAGTGTTTAATAATCGTTGATATGTGTAATCTGATGTCAACATTGTAGACATAGATGTCAACATTGTAGGCATAGATGTCAACATTGTAGACATAGATGTCAACATTGTAGACATATATGTCAACAATGTAGACATCAGATGTAAAATTGTTGACAAATTGTAGACTTCAGATGTAAACATTGTTGACATCTACTTGAGAACTATGTCAACATTGTTGTCATAGATGTCAACTTTTTTCCATCAGATGTCAATAATGTTGACATCTAATGTCAATAATGTTGACATCTGATGTCTACGTTATTGACATATATACGTTGTTGACTTCATTATTCATAACTATATCTAATGAACCTTTTTTGTATGATAGGTCAGACCATCTTCAGTCAACGAGTTTGAGATAGTAGACAGAGAGGGGATCGTATTTGGCGTTAATTTAGATGATAGAACCTGTTCCTGACATCGATGTCAGGCGCATGATTTTATTTGTCCACACGCAATCGCGGCTTGCCGAGTTTGCAACCTTCCAGTTGAGAGCTTTATTTCTAAGGTATATACGACAGAGTATTTGCGCGCAACCTACGCAGCTGTACATCATCCTCATGACGACATTTCGAGTTGGGATATTCCCCCCAAGGTGGAGAATATCCGCGTTATTGCGCCTCAGCACCAGACACGTGCCGCAGGTAGGCCAAAAAAGCGAAGAATACCCTCTCAAGGATAGGATGTTATTAGGCGCAAGTGTGCGCGTTGCGGAGAAATTGGTCACAATCGTCAAACTTGTAATAGTGCAACTCCATTGACCTAACCTCCTTTGTCAACCTTTTTTTCTTGATTTCAAAGAATTGTCTACTTTGTTTGTGATTTCAGATATTATATTATTGTGTACTTTGTTTGTGATGTCAGATATTATTGTGAGTTCATACTTGTTCGAGACTGTGATTTCAGATGTCAACAATGTTGACATACATGTCAACAATGTTGATATGTAGGTCAACAATGTTGATACTTGGATGTCAACAATGTTGATACTCAGATGTCAACAATGTTGACATACATGTCAACATTGTTGACATGTATGTCAACAATGTTTATACTCGGATGTCAACATTGTTGACATACATGTCAACAATGTTTATACTCGGATGTCAACATTTTTGACATCTCATGTCAACATCTCTTTCAACAAATCTCAATGAAGACAGAAAGTAATTACCTCTGCTTTGCCTTTCTGGTTTTTCTTATTCTTCTTCTTCTTCTTCTTCTTCTTCTCATCTAACTTAAAAATAGTTTTGGATGGGAGGGACGTGTCTCCAGCAGATTCAATCCGAGCCTGTAATATCAGCAATAGATGTCAAAAATTTATCAATAACGTCAACAATATATCTATTATTTTCCATCCATCAGATGTCAACATCTATTTCAACAAATCTCAATGAAGAAAGAAGAAAGAATTAAAATAAATATTTACTTACATATGGTTTGCCTTTTTGGTTTTTTTCTTCTTCTTCTTCTCATCTGACTTAAAAAGTTGATCCTCACCGATGGTGTTGAACGCTAACTCCTCCGATTGAAAATCGATGTTTTGGAATGTGTTTTCCAATACATGAGTCACCGATTTCCAGCGTCGCATCAGTGGAATAGCTGTTTCCAACACTTTGTCACACACCGCGAGTGACGTGAACACATGCATCGTCTCGAATGCCCAAATCTGTAGTGGATACAGAAATGAGGGAAGGTTGATCTTCCCTTTTGAGTCGGACTTCCCGCCAACGTTCTTCACGTATTTGACGGCGCTTTTGTGAAAGAATTTCCAAACCACGTTACCCCACGGATATTTGTTAAATTGGTTTAAGTCCTCGACCAGCTTAACGTACGACAAATCAGGAATGTTGGTGTGGCTAGGTGCACCGAGGAGAACGTTGCACAGGAAGTGAAGGATTAAGAACTTCACCCGCCTCTCGGGATTGTCCCACCCTTTGCTCTCCTTCAGTTTAGAAGTCAACACTGCCCGTGACTTCAGCGTGCCATTCTGTAAAATGTCCGAGTACAAACCACCGTCAACAACTTCATTGTACTCGGGAGCTTCAAAGTTGTCGACGACGCGGAGACTAGTTATTTCCGCGAAGTGCTTTATCGTGAAAGCACGTGGTTGTCCGGCAACCTCAATAAATAGTGCATCTTCGCACTCCTCCTGGCCATCATACCTACCAACCCTCATTAGCAAGTGGTTGATAATCTTCGAAGAGCGGTTGATTTTTGGTAGTTGAAGAAACTGGTCAAAGCAGCAATTGCTAAACAATGACCTATCTTCTTCGGTCATATCCGCAGCTTCCTCGAATTTCTCGAGGGATCCAAAGAAACTGAAATTATGGTCTACAATGTTCCCTTCGGGAACAAATCTCGACCAACCCTGAAAATAAAGATTAACAAATAAGGAAAGGATATGAGAATCAAGAAAAAAAAAACAATAAATTGTTGACATCTATGTCAACAATGTTGACATCAGATGTCAACATTGTAGACATATGTGTCTACAATGTTGACATCCGATGTCAACATTGTTGACATCTATGTCTACAATGTTGACATTAGACATAGATGTCAACATTGAAGACATCAGATGTCTACAATGTTGACATTAGACATAGATGTCAACATTGAAGACATCTGATGTCAACATTGTAGGCATAGATGTCAACATTGAAGACATCTGATGTCAACATTGTAGACATCTGATGTCAACATTGTAGACATCATTGTCCACTGTTGATATAGATTTCAACAATGTTGACATATATGTCTACAATGTTGACATCGATGTCAACATTGTTGATATCTATTCAGAGACAAATACAACAACAATACAGACCGATTCCCATGTTCAGAGACAAAATCACCAACAAATATTCAGAGACGAACCGATTCCCATGTTCAGAGACTAATATTCCGAAAAATCAAGAAAATTTCATCAACAACACTAACCCATAATTTCATCAGCATCACTAACCCAAGATAAATCAATAAAATCGAAATAAATCAATAACTGTTAGGGATTTTGGATCAAAGACTAACCTTTGAAGTTCCCATTTTTGTACGGGGTTTTTTGGGAACCACTTCTTCCTCTTTCGTGTCGGACGAACTCGTCGTGATGTTCTTCCTCTTTAGGGGCTTCGTCCCCGCGATTTTCGTCCGGGGTTTGGGTTTGGGCGAAGTTGTTGTTTTCCGTTTCCGAGCCGGCATTGGACTTGCCGGCTCCTCCGGGACTTTAGTTACGATTGTCCGAGGACTCCGACGCGGGGGTGTCGGACGCGGGGGTGATGAGTTTGAGTCCGCCATTTTTCTTCTTGATGTTAGGGTTCGGGTGAGAAGTGATGGGTTTGAGTGGGTTGAGAAATGAGAGTTATTGTAGAGACGAAATGGGTGGGTTTGAGTCGACGATTTCCCGGAGGTTACATGCAGTTACAGAGAGAGAGAGAGAGAGAGAGAGAGAGAGAGAGAGAGAGAGAGAGAGAGAAGTCCGACGATTTTGACGTGAGAGAGATGAGAAATAGGAGAACAATTCGGGAGAAATGGGTTGATTGAGTCTTCATTTCGAGAGAAAATGAGTGAGTGAAGATAGATGCCAATTTGTTAAGAAAATAGATAGTGAAGGGCAAACTTGAGTTTGGGACAAATTAAGCTTTTAGTAAAATGTGGGAAAAAGTTATCAACAGAGTGAAAAATAGGACAATTTCTCTATAGTTTATGCTCATAATTCAAGACCTCGAAATATTATGACTAAATATTACAAAATTTGATAAGTATTTAAAGCTCATACTGTAGAACAATTTCTATGTAACTCTCCTGCTTATTTACCTACATGTTTTTGGTGTCTGAACTAGTCAAATTTTATATAAATCCATGCTATTCACATATTTAATTTTCCGTACAAAATAATCAAATGTAAAAGAATAATTAATTAACATACATTTGTATCTAGTAAACCCTTGATCGGCAGAAGAATAGCTAATGAATTAAATTTTCGAAAAAAATCATTCCTTCTTCCCCTTCAAATAATAATAAAAAAAAATTATTCTTGTCATTTTCTACGTCATAGTTTATGCTCATAATTCAAGACTGCGAAATATAATGACTAAAACTTACAAAGTTTGATCATCATTTATAGCTCATACTGTAGTACAGTTTCATCTATATAATTATCGTATAGTTATCTTTATTATTTACCCACTTTGTTTTGGGGTCTAAACTCTTTTTTTTTTTTTTGAAATTAAAGTCTATATATCCATCTAAACTCTTGAACTACTGATATTTATGCATATATATCCATCTATCAACTTAAATGATTCAAAACGAAAAATCACAAAAAAAGTCCTTTGGTGGTGACAAGGAAGACGACAAAAACTAGGCCAAAAAATAGTTTCCACAGAAGACCCTATCTTTTTTAATATAAAATATACCATAAATACGTCTTTCACTTTCTGTTTCTCATGCATTTATATTTTATATCAAATCTCGTTTTCGCAACTGTCTCTCTCTCTTCTTCACAATCCCCACTCTCTTTCCCTCTCTCTCTCTCTCTGAAATGGCAAATGAAAACCGATTCAAACTCAAGCTCTCTCGAATCTTCCGATCATCTCTCGGCTCATGCCGATCCAAACACCTCTCAGACACGATCCAGAACTCAGTTCTCACGCCCGAAACCCTAGAGAGCTTCCGTACGATCAACAACGACGACGAAGCCGAGCCGCTAAAATCCCGCTCCTTCTCTTCACTCATAATCTGCGGTCCGAAAAACAGCGCAACAACAACGATAACGGAGCAAATCGATATAAACAACTGTATCAGATCGACCATGAACGTAATGCTTCCGACTCCGAGACCGAGACTCTCTCATCGATTCTCGAATTACTCGAAGTCCGATTACGAGTTCCAACCAAAGGCGAAGCCGATTAAGACGGTGTTTCCTCGTCCGAGCTCCTCTGTTTTTCCACTCAACCCGTTCTACGAGCAGAGCAAGAAGAAAACGGCGAAGAAGAAGAATGGAAAGTCAAAGTCAAAGTCAAGCCACGTGTACAAGAAAAGCTCGAAGAAAACAGCGGTGAAGAAGCGAGATCTCTTTCCGTTCAGCTCTTCCTCTCTCGATAGCAGCCTCGGAGGTTGGTGGTTCAGCAGCAGCGACGACGACGATGACGATTTCGGCGAAAAACGACGAGAGGAAAGTGAACGTAGAAAACGACAACTCAACGATGACGAAACGGACACTTTGTTTTCTTACAAGACTCCAAGTTCCGACTCGTCGGAGAACCGCCGGCGCCGGCGAAACCTCCGGCGGGGAAAGGAGGTCCCCGATTCCGGCGCTGTGGTCGTTCCGGTGGAGGAGAGAGTGAAGGAGAGTTTCGCTGTGGTGAAGAAATCGAGCGATCCTCACAACGATTTCAGAACATCCATGGTTGAGATGATCGTTGAGAAGCAGATATTCTCGGCTAACGATCTCGAGAGTCTTTTGCAGTGCTTTCTGTCTCTGAACTCGGAGCATCATCACGGCGTCATCGTCGAGGTCTTCACGGAGATTTTGGAGGCTTTGTTCTCAAATTGTGGCTCTTAAAAAAAGAGGAAGAAGGAGAAGAAGAAAAAATAAAAACGCTCTCTGTTTTTATTGTTTACTTCTTTGTTTGTTTGTTGTTTGTTTAATTGTTAATTAGACGAGTTCTAACTTTTTAATTAGGCTTAATTAGTTACCAATAGCTACTTTTTCTAGTTTCCTTTCAAACCGATGTATCTGTGTTTCATTATTGTTGGTATATTGTAGATTGGAAAATAGACTATGAAAGTGGCTTTTAATCGTTTTACTCCCCTCTTGTAATCTTCTGTTTTGTTGATAAATTTTACATAATCGTTTTTTTATATAGAAAATTTGGTGTCATTAATTATGGATTATTAAGGTAAATGGTTTATTATTATTTTTTATTTAACTTTGTAGCAGAGTAAATAAAGACTAAATAAAAGTGTTATTTGTGAACGTTAGTCTGGTTACATTTGAAAAGGGATTGTATTTTTAGGGAAATTAGGAAAGGAGTATCGAAAAAGTGTTGACATATATGGGTTTGTAACTTTTGAATCTTTGATCAGGTTAGACTTTTCAACTAGGGATTTGAAAGATGCAGAAATAAGGCGTTCAAAAAGCATAAAGCTAGCTATCCTAATTTCTCGTGTGATTGGACTTTTTTTTTTTTGCTTTGCCGTTTCGACGTTGTTTTCACTAACAAAGAAAAGGAGTGAAACAGTTTGTACAATTTTCAAAAAAGGCCGTGATAGAGAAAGGATTATCATCACCCATACTCTTTTGTCTATGATATGATATACACACAACAGAACTTTTACTTCTAAAAGTTAAGTTTTAGATGCAAGAGAGAAAAATGGGATAGTGTTGGGACTCTAGCGGGTGTTGTTTGCCATCGTCAAGTAGTCATGTAATTTAGCTTCGAATTACATGTTTTTAGTAATTCATTTTATAAATATGGTATAATTCTTCATTAAACTCTAAGGCCTTACAATAATAAAAACCTTGACTTCGGAAGGAACATAGTTCTCGTTGACTGTACAATATGATGATAAAATTGATGCTCTTGCATGAACAATATACTTCACAAATCACTAAAGGGAACTACGATAACGTGTTGAGATTAGAAAAATCATATGCAAGTGATTTTTCATTCAACAATATTTAGATGTGTATTTACATATTATTCATCATCAAAACCTTAATTAAGAATTACCAAGATGAGACGAAATTATATGGTGCAAATCTGAGTGGTAACTTTATTTACGTTTTTACATATTATCATTGTTTGTAAAATAATATTTAATAAATTAAATATGCTGGAATGATCTTATATTTGTAGTACTTTCAAGGCGACTTTTTCCTGGACGACAAAGTGCACATATACTTCAATGTGTTTTGTCCGCGCATAGAAAATTGGTGATGGAATAAGTGGATGCTTGGCCGGATGGAATACTATCATCTTTATGGAGCTTAATTCTCGGGCACATAGGCGTGGGACTCGACTTTGCAGAAGCCATGTTGACTTTCTTGAGAAGCTCGCATGCGAATTTTTGTTGAGTAACACAGAGACATGTGGCATCGCGAGTGACTTCAAATCCCAATAAAGTGTTGACTGAGCACAGGCTTCGAATAGTGAACGCCTTATTGAGATCCAAAATAACCTGTGAAATGAACTTGAAATTGTTTCCGGTTACAAGAGTATCATTGACATATACAAGAAGATAAATAACTGTATCTTTCTTTTTGTATATGAACAATGATGAGTCTAAGGCAGAGACAGTGAAGCCATTTGTAATGTGAGCTTTGGACAGTTGCTCATACCATGCTCTTGGTGTTTGTCGAAGCCTATAAAGCCCTTTGATGAGTTTGCACACGTAATTAGGATGATTGGAGTCTATATAGCCATGTGGCTGAGCCATTGATACCTTTTCTTTGAGCTCTCCATTTAGGAAAGCATTATTAATGTCGATATGTTGGATATCCCAATTCAATGTGACTGCAAGGTTGAAGATCAATTTAATGGTTGATGGCTTTACCACTGGGCTGAACGTCTCAAAGTAGTCTACGCCAGCTGTTTTTTGAAAGCCACGTGCCACTAAACGTGCCTTGAATCTTTCCACGGTACCTTTTGTGTTGTACTTTACTCTGTACACCCATTTGTTAGTAACAATGTTTATACTTGGATCATGTGGAACCAGATCTCAAGTATGATTGATGATGAGAAATGAGTACTCTTTATCCGTGGCGTGTTCTAATCCCCGTTGTCTAAAGCTCGATTCACAGAACACAGTTCAGCCACAAAATCACATATTAGTGCAACAACATTGAATGCTTTTGGTTTGTGTATCCTTGCTTTGGCTCTAGTGGTCATAGGATGAACATTGGTGTTTACTGTTGGATCTGTGTATGGGAAAAGAGAGTATGAGTGTGTGTTAGGGTATAGGGTACAATTTGTGAGTCAAGTGAGGACTTGGACACATGATTTGATTGGTGAGTAGTTTGGTGTTGCAGTGGTTCTGTAGAGTCAGTTTTGGTTGAGATGGTGATATGGTATTTTTTGGTAGTTGTTGGTTACTGTTGTGATCTATTGGATTTAAGCTGGAAGGTACATGTTGGATAAGGAGTGGGAAATGTGTGGGTTAGAAGTCGTGATGCACATGTTTTGATGTTGCACTTTTTGGTTGAAAAATACAGTTGTATGGGAAAAAAATACCTTTCATAAAAAGGACAGATCTTGCGATGAATACCCTTCTTGATTCATCAAGCTCTTATATCTAGCGTGTAATGGACTATATCCCAAAAAAGACACTTTGAAGACCGGAAGTTGAATTGCACATCCAACTTTTTTTTGAAGAACTTGTAGTCTGGTTGCTGAGAGAAAATGACTTCAAATGGTGACTTGAGACTCAAAGTGTGGGTTGGAAGTCTTTTTATAGTGAAAACAAAAGACTTAACAGCTTTTTGCCTAAATTTTAGTGGCATTTGAGCTTGAGATAACAAAGTTAGAGCAAGATTAATGATGTGTTGATGTTTTCTTTCGGTTTCGCCCTTTTGTTGGTGAATTTTAGGGCAAGGGTGTCTAAACTGAATTCCTAAACTATTTAGAATGGGGGCAAGTGGTCTAAATTCACCACCCCAATCTATTTGGAGACATTTTATTGTAGAATTAAATTGTCTTTCAATAAACTTGTTGAATCTAAGAAAATTGGACACTGTATCAGATTTGACTTTTAGTGGAAACACTCAAGTAAATCTTGAAAAATCATCTACAAAATGCACATAATATTTATATTCATCTGATGACGGGTATGGAGATGGACCCATAAATCAGAATATATTAGTTAAAAATGTGCAGTGGTTTTGAGATTAACATACGAGTATTGAAATTAATGCAATTTTTCCAGTTGTACAAGAGTCACAAAAATCATGTTTATTTATAGACAAAGATAAATTATAACATTTCAGTACATGAGACAGAACATCTTTTGATGGATGGCCAAGACGTTTATGCCAGAAGTTTATGTCCTTAGTACTAGAATTGTTACTAGATGTTGTACAAACAAATGAATCAAAAGGAATAGACTTAGAGACATTTATCATTGGTTTATGACACAAAGACTCTTTTAGAAATTTTGACATTGAACAAGGGACTTTTACATCTAGATACAAGAGCTTGTAGCTTTGGCTTAAGCTCTGCAAATTATATAGACAATTGCGAGAGATCCAATTGATAGAGCCCATCCTTAAGGGTTGCTTCCAGAAGGACAATCTGAGTGGTTTTGTCCTTTATAAGGCATTTTTCACCAAAAAAACTTAATTAATATATTGTTGTCTCGAGTGAATTGAGATATAGTAAGTAAGGTTTCAGTGATCTTTGGTACATGAAGGATGTTCTTAAGGCTAAGTTGTGTGCTTGGATTGTTACGCTTCAATGTTGCATTTCCAATATGTAAAATAGGGAGTCTAGAAATGTTACCAACAACTAGCTTTTTCGTGCCTGTGTAGTCGTTGTGCACTAAGAGATTGTTGAGCTCGGAGGTGATATGGTTGCTGGCGATGCTGTCCAGGTACCACTCGTGTGCACTTGAGCCATCATTTGATGCACCAATGTAGGCTTGATGACTTCCATTGCTTTGAGAAGATTGATTGTTGTTAATGTACTGTTGATGGCCTTGGAGCAACATCTCAAAGCGATGAAAGCAATTGATTGCAACATATCCAAGTTTGGCACACAGTAGGCAGAACGGACGATTTACGCGGCCTGAGTTGTGACCACCACCCCCACGACCATGCCTTCCACCGTTGTTGGAGAAGCTCCGAGTGTTTTTGTTGTGGTTTGACTGACATCAATGGAGAAAAACAACATTTTCCATTGCAGCATTTGCGGATCAGAGTTGAGGTGTGTGTTCTACGCCTTAATCCTTATTTCTTGCGATTGCATAGAGAATTGAACCTCTTGCAAAGAGACTTTATCAGATCGACTTGTTAGGTTTACCACAATTGATTCATACTCGTGACCAAGGCCACTGAGAATGTATTGAACGAGCTCGTCATAAAAAAATACGGATCCGATGGAGTCAAGATTTTCAACGGTGCTTTTCATCTTTGAGATGAAATCCTTAATTGATAACTTCCCTTTCTTTTGTTTTTGAAGTGCGAATCAGAGTTGCATGATGTGCGCTCTAAAGTTCGTGTGGAACGACGCGGCGAGAGCTGACCAAAGCTTGACAGAGCTAATTCTGTGATTCACGTGCCCTAACATAGCCTTTGAGATTGAGGAGAATAGCCATGACATGAGAAATTGATCGTATTGCATCCAAAGAACATACTTCGGATTGGCGATTTGAGCTCAGTCGCCATTTGAATCAGTGGATTCAAGAAATTGAGTAGGACAAGTGATTTATGATGAGTATGTTTTATACGTATAAATTGCTCATTTTCAGACTTGAATTGAAGCAAATACTTAGGTGTTTTTGATATCTTTTTGTGTTTTTCTTTGTTATTAGAGGTTTATCATGATCAGAAAGGTTTTTGAGGGCAATGGAGAAACTTTGAGATGATTTGAAGACTTTTCGGGGAGTTAGAGCTAATCAAGAAACATGGTGTCTTCTTCTGCATGATTTAAGATTTTTAAGTGAATATTTTGGATGAATTCTTTTTACCATTAGATAGAGCTTTCTCTTAGTTTTCCAACGCATGTTTATATGCAAAAATCGGACATCGGAGCAAGAATTATGACCGATTCAAAATCACTGTACAGTTGTCCAGATTTCACCGCACCGCGATTAATTTCAACGTGCCGCGATAAAATCCAGACACAAAACATGCTAAAACAATGCGTTTCACCCCGCCGCGATGCCCAAAATACAGTTTTCGTCAATTTCCCGATTTTAAAGTGTTTTTGACCCTAGGATATCATCTAAGGGTCCATATACCTCCGAAAATCATCCAAAATCATATATATATATATATATATATATATATATATATATATATATATATACACGAATTTAGGTTCTCAAAAACACATCTTTTGCTTTTCTTTTATTTTTGTTAAAGTGTTTGGCTACTTTGAAGAGCTTTGATAGGAGAGATAACGTTCTTTGTTAGAATCGACAACTTCGACTGCACACTTGAACTTTATTAATAGTTTTTTTTATTCTTTCCTTCTCTTTACTTTTATATTGCAAACTCTGAATTATTGTGAATCTCTAGGTTTATTTAATATGAATTCTCTTTTTATCTCCATGTTCATTCTCTTACTTTCAATAATTATTCTTTGCTTATTTATGATCATGAATTCCATTAGAGGCTAGGTCTTTAATGGCATTGCGATGCAGTCAGAATTAATGGTTATGGGATTTCATTAGGGCTGGATTATGTTTTAATTGCTTCAATAATATGCTTGCTTGACTGAAATTTTTCTTGATGCTTTCTTTTGCTTGGTCACCATTAGAATTGCCTGCTAGGAGTGTTTAGCTACTCGAAAAAGAGAGAGTAAAGGCTCGTGCTTTTATTTTAGTCTTCATAATTGATCCTAGGTTAGTAGAAAACCTAGGCAATTCATGTAATCATTAGAATTCTTGTGTTTATTGTGTGTGATTGCTTTAATAGGATTAGAGGCCGAGAGGATAACAATTCGACAATTGCATAGGTTTGCTAGATCAATCGAGAGAGGCCAGTGAATATTGTTGATAGAGTGAGGTTAGCTTGTATGGAAGTAGTTCTTGTTGTTCGTACCCGAAACCCTTGATCTAGTGTTTTCTGACGAAACCATGACCCCTACTTTCTTTTATCTGAAAAACTCGTTTTAAATTCGTTGCTCTTTGTTTTAATTAATTTTTCACTAGTTGTTTAAATCCATCTCTCATTCACATTGAAATCAATTCGTGTCAAGCTATAAAAGTAGTTAAAATAACTAGTCCTTGTGAGATCGATACTCGTACTTCGTATACACTATATTACTTGGGCGACACGTACGCTTGCGTGTTTTATTTATTTGCAACAATTTCGCCAAGCAAGAATCCGTCTAGGCCATGAGCTCTGGTTTTAGGTCGCACCAGTTTATTTATTTGCAACAGTTTCAACTAAAGTCGCACCTAAAGGTATCATTGGGTGCGACTTTTGACTTGTAGGTGCGAAAAAAGTCGCACCCAATGATGTTTTTTGTACTAGTGGGAGAGAACCTGAGTCGTCCAAAATTAGATGTTGGTGCGATCGAGACGAAGACCTAGATGATTGATGTGAGGAGTGACTGCTTGATACATTCGCATTTGCGATGCCTGAGTGGAAGCACTAGAGGCGAAAAGACTAGCCATTGAAGAGCTCATCGAAGCGAACAATGGAAGTGAGGATGAAGAATTGGTGAATGTTAGAGCGAAAGTGGTGGAGATCGAAGGTATCGCCATTGATCGCTTCAATAAAAAAAAATCACAAAGCTCTGATACCAAGTCAAAAATTGGGGATAGAATGAGATTTGAGAATTTTTTGTTTATGATTCTCATTGACTTAACCGATCATTACATGATTGTATTTATACAAGATGCGATGTGCAATACTATGTGTAACTGCTTAACAAAAGCTAAACAATACCCTAACTGATAAATACAAGTGGCTTAGCCACGTCACTATACTTAACAGCCTAATAGTCTAACAGTATTCGACTAATGTTGACAACTTAGATATGCACGTGAGTGAGTGTTTGGTGGTAAATGTTGATTGATCTAACAGCTGATATCCCGAAATAATTCGTACACTTAGTATGTATATATATACATAATATAGAGATTTTGACATAAATATTGCTAATCTCATCTTAATTTACCAAAATTAACTAAAACTTAAAATATCGAAATTCGACAGTTTCTTATTAAATCAGGAGAGATAATTATTTTCTTACAAAAAATCATCTCATGATCGATCTGTCACGAAATTGAAATGTCACAAAATTATATAACTTTTTTTTTATCGATCTGTCATGAAATTATGAAGGATTTTACATTCTTTACACAATTTATTTAATAATAGAACTGTCAAATTTTGGATTTTAGTTAATTTTAGTAAATTGATACGAGTTTAGTTATATTTGTGTCAAACTTTTTTTTATTTTTTTATATAGTAATATATATACACTAATCAATACAGTTGAATATAAAATTAAAATGTCCAATTATTGTCTGTTGATGCTGTATATTATATGTCTCTGTCAGTATAACAAATCTCAATAGTTAATACCAATCTGCTGTGGCATTTCTTTCACACATCTTATTATAAACTAGGATATAATACATTAAACATGCTTGGATATACCTTATACAGTCTTATTCATGACTTGATCTTAAATATTATATCTCCATAAGTACAATTTGTCACACATAGATGAGTTTATAAATTCATAAAATGCCAAACTAATTTTCTCACAAAGTTGGCAATATAGTTGCGGACAACAAAAGCCCAAACTTGTTTATATATTCACAACTTTTTCGGGTACGTAAAACAGACAAGATGTATCAAATCATGTTAGGTTCATTTAGCTATTTTTAATTTTTGAACCACATTCATATAATACAAGTTGTTTCTGTATCATTCCCTAAATGCATGGGAATAAAAGTCAGAGACAAACTTGTCACATACAAATTATGCCCTATTTGCTTTTGTAGCATTGCATATCTCATCCAACATTTTCCCAACCTCTCAAGTTCTAATCACCCCGGCGAACAAACAAAATCACACAAGATATACGCCATTAATTATTACATATATGTATATAAAATAAATGAATAATATATATGTTTGTATATAAACATGTTCACGTGATCTCATTGAATTTTTTTTACATCGTAATAAAAGATTATTAATAGCATGCTGAGATGGGACAGTACTGCTTCAACTAACTTCTATTCACTTAACTGTGTTACTTAATTGTGTTGTGTGGTGATTTAGAGATTAGAGATTAAGTCCTCATGACGCCAATCATGAATTTAACTCGAGATGGTAAAAAGAACCACTAATGATAAGATAATGAGTGCAGATCAAGATACTAGCTAGCACAATTTTAAATAAATATAAAATTGTCAATAAAAGTAAACAAACAAAAGAATGTGTAGTAAAACGAGGAGGGAAAAACAAAATGGTACATTATTGCTGTAAAAGTCAGATAATATTTTCCAACCCAAAAGAGAAAATAAAAAACTCCTTTGTAATCAAACAACCAGCATGTCAATTTTATTTCTGCATATTAACTCCTTTTTTTATTATTTGGTTTTATTTTGTGTAGCCATAAATACTGGATATATTGACACGTCTATATCAAGTGAAAAACCGAGCCTAAGTAAAGGCCACTAAATTGATTTTTATTTGCTCAAAAAGACTGAAATGAAAAAGAAGACACAATGGAATGAGAAAGAAAGAAGATGGGTATATTGCATTTGACACCGTGTGAAAAATATTGGAAGTCATGTACAAACAGAATGTATTGCCAAAATCCTTTTTGCGCAATATTAAGTTATTAACATATTGGGACCGGTGATAGACTACTCTGCACAATATTAGAAGGAATGTGGGCGTTAATTCGCTGCCTGCAAGACCAGGCTAGTCTCTGTGTGGTCGACAGCTATTATACGTTTAGAAGACATACGTATAAGTGTAGGTTCTTCTTTAATAAAAGTGGTATTATGTGGGGGCTATTATTTTGTAACAATCTAGGACTAGTATACTACCATGTTGGACCTGGTGACAAGTCTTTTTTATATTATTATTTCTAATGTTATTTTTGGGGGGTGTTTTTTTTTAGCAGTGTGAATTAGTTGTCAAGGGAAGGTAAAAACTAAAAAGTCTTCAGATAATGAATTTAATTGGATTGGGATGTTGCAATTGTGAAGAATGTATGTCAGAGATGTGTGGTTTATGGTGTGAGGTTGTTTTTTTTTGGGTCTCTCATATCTGGTTCGGTTTCTCTGGTCTAATAAATTCTAATGTTACTCTTTGCTAGTGAGTCATTTATGAATGGCATTTTTTGGGTTTTCGAGCTCTCTCTCTCTCTCTCTTCTCGTGCCTTTAGTTTTTTATATTTACATGTTTATCTAGAAATATGCAAATATAGGTTTGCCGTTCTAGTCTTCTTTATTAATATGGTGAGAGATATACGGGCCGTATCCGATTGGACATTGATATTGCCTAAATTACTATTGTTACCTTATTTTAAAATGTTTATCAAAGATATCGTATTTTATATCGAGAATACTGATTTTTATTTAAAAAAAAATGTTGTTTTTTATACAGTTATATATGAATTTTTTTTTTTTTTTTTTTTGTAGTCTCATTTAGCGTTTTCGTTGTTTATATTTTCATTTAAATTCCAATGAAAATTTAAAATATGAGGTTATGAAATATTTTAAATTCAAGGAGGGAATAACTATCTTTAATAGGGGATACTCGTGAAAGTTTCCCTTGAATATATGGGGTTTGGGCCGTGTATATTTTTAAGCCCGAAGCCTAGTTAGAGATTGACGTTTGATATTGACGTTTGATACCTTTTAGTTTTTCTTGCGCGAAAAACGAACCTGTGAAAATGGATTAAAATTGAGTAAAGAATATGTGAATCTTCCATTGAAGTTTGTTGCTCTATTTGATCTTTTTTCCCCTCATACAATGTGTTTGGGAAATTAACAAAAGTAGGAATCATCATCAATGAATATCTTTGAAATCACCAAAAAAATAATAAACGATGTTACCAAACTGAGTATATGTTGAAAATATATACAAAAAATTGAGTTTGACGGACGTTTAGAAAGGAAGAAGTAAAATAAAGGCCCCCTATTCCCTATCACAGACAGACCTATGTCGTCCCTGGATATAATAGCCTTTCATAAACATACTCTTTTTATTATTATTATTATTATTATTATTATTATTATTGTTTCATAAGTTGTTTTGTGGGAATTTTGAAATGGTGAGTGGTTAAGTGGGCCTTGACGTGGCAAATATGCCAAGTCTCGAGCCATGCAAAGCGCCGGATGTAAAGCCAAACTCAATACGTGTGAAGAAGACCGATTCCTAACCTTAATGGGCATCAGTTCCGATCCAAAACTAAAAATACAAAAATACAATTATTTTTTCAGTGTGCTAGATGTCTCTATCAGTACCTAACAGTAACATACACATATAAAAATGATACCAAACGTATAACTAGTGTATGAATTGCAGATAAATAAAGAATTGCAAAACTATATATTTAAGTAATCATTGGTAAATATTAATTTTGTAAGCTAGAGTAATATTTTATTAATTTTTTAATATAGTCACTGACGAAAATAAAAGAGTTACTACACTTCTAAAAAAAAAAAAAAAAAAAAGAGTTACTAAAAATCACGATAACCAATGAACTAGTCCACGTTTTCAAGTTAACTTAATAAAAAAATAAATTGAATGAACTAATTCAAGATACATAACTAAACAATTAATCAATAATAAAACTTAAATAAAAACATATTCATATCTCAATTTTAGCAATTAGTTATTTTTTAATGAGACAATTAAAGCAATAGCTCAATATTCCACTCTCTTTAAAACAAAAAAAAACAGCTAAATTTTTTTTTATTAAGAAAATAGAACATCAGGCCGAAAGTAATTAATTAACTGATCGGCATTATTTAATTTATTTCGAAAAATAGCCCACCAAACTCAAGTAAATTAAATTAATTGGTTTAATTGATTCAATCCAATTAATTTAATTTATTTGGTATGATGTGCTATTTTCTTAATAAAATAAAACTTTGATTATAATCTTATAAAAAATTTGAAAATTGACTAATTGCAATAAATTCTTCTTTTTTACTACTCTCTCGTAATTCTTTTTATATTCTTCTTCTTCAAATCATATTAAAAAATAATTGAAATTTTATAGCTCATTTTATGTTTATAGAAGTTTATAACAGTTAATATAGGTAAATAAAGAATACTGCACGGGCAAAAAAACATGTTGTAATGATGAATTTTGTATACCATTTTAAATGATGGCTAATTTTAATAAATAATGAATACTATGCCAGACAATTTCCACTCAGATTTTGTATATCCTTTTAACACAAATGAATTGGTGACAAACAACTTATGGAAAATGAATAAAAAAAAAACAACCTGAACCAGGAAGCAACTACTAGATCATGGCTGGATATTATATGACAAGGCTAAAGAAGTTCGGTACCAAACAAAAAAATGACTTCTCAAAATTTCAAATACCAAATTTAAATACTCAATAATGAGATATAAGTAATGACTACTTTCTAATTATGAGAATTTTTTTTAATAATCTAATTATGAGATATAAAAGCCAAAATTTAAATGAAATTAACTTCAAATAAGCGTTATACTTTTGTTAATTTTAATTTGTCAAATGCTGGTTACATATCATTTTACACACGCGCGCACACACACACACACACACATATATATATATATATATATATATATATATATATAAACAATCTCTATTTCAAAAAAATGTCCCGCAGGTTAATCATTTTGGCTAGATATTAAAAAAGAATAACTAGAGCATCCAATTGTATAAAACTGAAGGAAGATGTCTGATATTTCTGAAAACTGAAAGAATAAATCGCGCATTTATATTCCAATTTGTATTCAAACATTGAGGATATTTGATATATATTTTTTTTATTTTACCTCTCCCCCAACCTGCCACAAGGTTGGACAAACTTGTAATGTCTTTCAAATAATGAACGCCAGTAAAACTTTGTCAGGATTCAACACACAAATGCGACCTAAAATCAGAAGACAAAATTCGCAAAGACCAAAGTAAAGCACACACAGATTTATAGTGGTTCACTTTCAATGCGAAAGCTACATCCACTTTGCCGTTGCAGATTCTCACTAAAACCCAAATTGGGAGAAAATATGTTTACAACTCTCTTGCACTCTACAAAGAACATCGATGCATATGATATTTATAGGGAAGACACTAGGGCTAACAGACAAGTCTGAAATACCCAAAATACCCCCAGCTAATAAGGTCTTCAGTCGTAAGGTCATCTACAACTAATAAGGTGTTCAGTCATAAGGTCATGCGTAAATCATCGTCGTAAGGTCTTCAGTTGTTAGCTTCGTCACCTCGGTGCCGATTAGACTCTACACCTCTAACAAACTTGTTCTCACTACCACACGGAAGGCTGAATCTTTAATGACGTCCACTCATCAAAGCCATTTAAAGTTTTCATATACTATGCATATTCTCCATTCTCGCTACCAAGTTTAGTCAGCTATCCTTGTTGTCGCGCCTCATCGACGCTGCTCGTTGTAGTCCATCCTCGCCATTACATTTCATAGAACTTGTCTTTGTCATCATGTGTTCTTTCATAGTGGCCGTTGTCGCCTCGTGGGTTTTTTGAATTATTTGTTTCGAAAACAAATATACTTGGTTTCAAGCATTGCTATAGTGATATTTCAAGTGTTCCATCCTTTCTAATAGTTTGTTTAGGTGATTTGTTCTCCTTTTTCCTTAAAACTTAATTGATAAATTTGTTTTATAGTGATTTTGACTGCATTTTTAATAGGAAGCATCATTGAATAAATGTCAAAATTTTAGAAAAAAATTCAATTTCTTATTTTTGTGTTATTTTGGGTGACTTTTTTTTTTTTTATAGTCACTAAGATAAATTGGGACTTTAGAAGTAAATGTTGCATCTAAAAGTCATTTACAAACGACTTAAGAAGCGATACGAGTTGCTTCTACTAGTTTGCTTCCAACAAACTTAGAAGCGACATTTACAGAAGTGATCAGACGCTTCTAGTTAATCATACAAAAATTACCAAGTTGCTTCTAATAGTGTTGCCGCCATGTAGCGGTAGCCCATTAAAAATGACAAGTCGCTTCTAATGAGTCATTAACGCAATATGACTATTATAGATTTCGAAGCTACATGTTACTTTTAAACAGTGCCGGCCCTGGGCTAAGGCGGGCTAGGCCCAGGCCTAGGGCCCCATATGTGGATGGGCCCCAAAAAATTTACACTTTTTGCCTATTTTTAAGAAAAATTATATTTTTATCCTAAAAATTTACACTTTTGACCCATTTTTTAAAAAAATTACATTTTTACCCTAAAAATTTAAATTTTTATTAGTATTATAAGGCCCCAAAATATTTAATCGCCTAGAGCCCCCGGTGAGTTTGGGCCGGCCATGCTTTTAAATATATATTTTAAATTATTTATAATTAATGTTAGTTATTTATATTTATATGAATAGTAAAACAAAGTTCTATCAATTCAATTAATCACAACGACATGCCATATCCCATTCGGTAACATTCCGAGAAAACCTCATACGGCTAACTTAATTACAAGGACGCATCTATCCCGTTTGTTCAATGGGTATATACCTTGTCATGACATTGCATGCGGGAAAGGGTGGTGGAAACTACTCCATTGTGACCATCGATTATATTACAAAATTGGTGGAGGCTGAGATGTTAAATAGGATTATCATCAAGAAATTTGAGGCTTTCCATAGGACATTATTTTCTAATTTTAAATATAGATGAAGATTGTCTTGGATCACATACAAAACTAACAAATTCATGTCTACTCTCATCCAAACTCAATCCAACGGCTTTGTGGACGCTGTAAACTATTTGGTGAAACACGGCTTTAAAATGAAGCTTAGAGCTCACAAACACCCTATGTTCGAGAAGCGCCCATAAGTCATGTTTTCCTATAAAATCACGAGTCATACTTCAATATGAGAAAATCTTTTTTTCTCTTGCCGATGGGTCAGAAGAGATCATCCATACCAACTTCAATATCCCTACCCTAAGATAGAAAAAGTATCCCGAGCATGTTAACACACCCGATAGTTTTAGTTAGATCTCTTAGAAAGAAAAAAAAAGAGATCTATTTATTCTGATGAGTTGCGATTTTAATTTTATTATAATAGAAAGAAAAATTAAAAAATGAAATCGAATAAAGTGGTTAACTATATTTTTTCCCTAGATCGTAGAATTTGGAAACATTATACATATAGGCTTGAGATAATTTATTTTTATATTACCAATACTCTCTCTCTCTCTCTCTCTCTCTCTCTCTCTCTCTCTCTCTCTCTCTCTCTCAACTCCCCTATGTCCATTAATGTGATTAGGATGAAATAACATCATGCTGAAGCTAGTGAATAAAAAATTAGTATTAATGCGTTTCGCATCACTTATCAAGTGGTGTGTTTAAGCTTGAATCAAAGTAGGTCTTTAGGTGTTACTGATAGTTATTTATAGTTTTCTTTGTTTTCATATGTTATTACAAGTGTTTTGGGGGTGATGGAGCAAGTTAGAATGAAACAAGAAACATAGCACATTTGTTAAAAAATTAGTTTGGGTTTTACAGGAAACGAGGCAATGCTAAATAAAATAGAGATAATCATTGTAATCGGTCTGTGGAGAAGTCATGACCCCGCTTTTTCTCATCTTCTTCAACTCTTTTTTCGTATTGTGTTATAATTTAATTAGCCAAGTGTTCAATTACCATAGATTCAATTATTGATATGTGTTAAAGTAGTTCGTTGATGTTTTTTAGTCCTCGTGGGATCGTTACTCGTACTTGTTACACTATACTATTTGGACGACGCGTAATTTAGAAATGCAGTGGGATACCCAAAATCTCTCTCTCTCTTTTTCTTTCTTTCTACTTCTTCTTAGCTTAACAAGATAATGAGTTATTATCTTATTTAATGATGGCTTTAGTTGATATATGGCAAAAATAGCTGGTTTCATCTGTATGTCATTACACTAATATTTTGGTAGGTATATTCATTATCATGCAGTTTTGATGTGCAATATCAACAAGTCAAAAGTAACCAAGCACAAGTCAGTCCCAAATTTGTGATATAAATGAAACATAAGCATTGACGTACGAAAGAAATCCGCACTAAAGATTGAGTTTGTCCCTATAGACGATGATGCAATCTTAAATACTCAAATCGAGATAAAGAGAAATAAATATGGAAGGCATTTTTATAACAAGCGTTTGAAGATAGAGGAAAACTGCAAAGAAAACGTAGACACATCTATCAAGAAAGTTATATGAAACTGACGAGAAAAACATACATAACATAGTGAAATGAGACGAAAGAAATGAAACCACCACGATTGAAAAACTAGTAGTTCAGTTCACAATCTTAGTTGGGTCAAGAAACTAAATGGCCATGTTTGTTTCTCATCTCAAAAACTGTTTTTTAGTTTTTGAGTTGAAAAAATTGAAAACAAAAATTGAAAACATGTTTGGTAAAGTGTTTTCGGAAAAAAATTTCAAAAAATTTTGAAGTTGTTTTGGAAAAAAGTAAAAAAAAACTGAAAACAAGTAAAAAGTGTTTTTGAAAAAAAAATTCTTCTCTTCTCTCATCTTTCTCCTCATCTTCTCTTTTCATTCTTTCAAAAACAAAAATGAAAACTATACCAAACACTTTTTTCAGTTTTTTCACTTTCTCAAAAACAAAAATGAAAACTGTACCAAACAACTTTTTGAAAACAACTACAAAACAGTTTTTCAATACAACTACAAAAATTAGAAAACAAAAAACAAAAAACTTTTTGAGTTAACTACCAAACATTAGTTCTCTCAGATGCGAAAATATCAAACTAATCCAGTAAATAAATTAAACAAGTTCTTCAATATTTCTAAAATATTTTAGAAACGGGAAGGATTCTATTACTCACCAAAGTAACATGATAGCATGAATGTTGTTTTGAAAAATAATATGCTGAAGACATGTCTTCGGCATTTTTCACATAATAATCGTATGAAGACACGTACATGAAGGTTATCACTCAATGCCCACAAGGATAATGCGACAATGACTATAAAAATACAATCTTCAACAAAGGATAATGGGACAATGAGACGCACACTTGAAACAATCTCCTTTGAATATTCATCGTGTTGAGTGTCCTTTCATGTTCGGTAAACAGTTATTGTAACCTTTTATTTAACACACAACATGTTACTAGTTTTAATGATTGGATTATGCTATTTTTTGTATCATCATGATAGCTATATATGATCAATAATTTTCAAGGCAACGAAGAACAATAAAATTTTTGGTGATATGCAATACACGGTCAAGTTTCTACCCATTTTGTTATGCTCAATCAACATTTTTATGCTCTTGAAATGGAAATTGAGGATTTCGAAAAAAATTTAGACCGAAATTGTATTGGTTTTTCAAAATTCAAAACCGAAACTGATCCAGTTTGAACAAAAATCGAATTTCGATTAACTAATAATTTGGTTTAGTTTTCATTTATTAATCTATATTAATTTAAATGCATAAGACATGTTTCAATATGAGAATTAGCTTAGCGGTGAGGATGCGTACCTATAAGTGCGGTATTCGATCCCTGAACCTGAGATGACATCACAAACTCGTAACCATTGAACCATTGTATTATATATGTAATTAAATTACTAGTTTCAGTTTGGTTGTAACTGATTTTTAACCTTCTTAAAAATGACATTGAATTGAAAGAAAAATCGATTAATCGAATTTTTGATTTGATGACTATTGCAAACATTTCACACACACGCAAGCGCACATGTCGCGCAAGTACAATAATGTACAAGAAGTACGAGTATCGATCCCACAAAGACTAGAACATTTCGCAATTTAATCTAGCTTGAATGCGAATTGATCCAAGGTATGACGAGTGAAGATCACGATAAGCTAAAAATAAATAAAAGACAAGAAAATAAGAATTCAAACGAGTTTAATCAAAGAGAAAAAGCAGGGCCACGATTTCACCACGAATCGACTACGTTGATTATCCATATTTTTCTATTGTTTCCTCGTTCCTATGTTACCAATCTAACTATTTCTAACATATTCACTATCCTCTCTCGAGTGCTCTAGCAAATCTATGAAAATTACGGATTATAATCTTCTCATTATCTAATCATTAAAACAATCACACGCATATAAAAAAAACTAGAACTCAAACGGTTATACTAATTCCTAGAGTTACTACTAGTACTAACCTAGGTCAACAATGAAGATTATAGAAAAAGCGTGATCATTTACTCTCTCTGGAAAAATAAACAATCCTAAATAATAATTCAAATGTAACTAATCAATGAACTAACATTATGCACGGCTAATAATCAAGCAAACATTATGAGAACGAGCAATAGACTAAAAACTAGAGAATCATCAACACATTAGTATCGGTTCGGGCTACATCGCAGCCCCATAAATATCTAGCCTCTAAAATAATTCATAATAAAAACTAGGCACAAAATAATAATTGAAAGCAATAAAATCAACATTGAAATTAAAAAGGTATTCATATTAATTAAAAGCAAGGTTTAATAATAATATAAATCAATAAGTAAATAAAAGAAGAGAAGAGAGAAGAACAAATGAATTCAGAGAAGAAGAACTCGTTGAATTGTTAGTTGTAATAACTCGAATTTATAAGTCAAATATTACAAAAGGAGTTTCTTGAAAGGACTAAAAGAAACCGAAAATAGAATTTAAGGATATTTAAGGTCTACGAAGTTTTGAAATATTTTCGAGAATTTGTGAAGGATCGCGAAAGAGAAAATAAATTCCAACGACCTTAAATAAATTCTATATGAAAGAAATTTAATGGAAAAATGGTTTAATTAATTTTTCGGTCTTATTTTCCACCTCTCGGGATAAGAATGAAAGGAAAAAGACTCATTTGCAATAATTAAAGTAAAACAAAAGATTGTTTGTCATGGAAATTTAAAGAGTTAGAAAAGTAGGGGTTTAATGAGCAAATAAAATGGATTTATTTGGAAAATCTGAAACTTTCCTCATCTTTATCTCGTAATGAAGTCGGTCGCTTCTTTCCTTATCTCATAGGAATGAACAAACAAAAATAAATAAATATAACGCGATACACGGAGAAGCAAACATTAAAAGAACACTCGAGAAGGGTTGGCCGAAACGGAAGAGAAGTTCCTCGGATTTCACACCAAGGCAATGAATCTTTGATTCTATTTTCTTCTTGCTCAAATTTACACGTACAAGAGTATTACTATTATAAAGTATAGTATTATTATTTTCAAAAATCTTTTTACTCAAGCCAATATTATAACACCTCTAGGCCTCAGACTCACCTCTATTTTCTTCAAAAAAAAATTTTAACCAGGAAACAGGAAGAAGGGACAAAAAGACGTCAGAAGTTTGTGCCGTCAAGTGTTTTGAAGGCTTTGATCTAGCTTGCTTGGCAGGTGTCTATAAATGACTGAGTATGCATTGTGGGATGTTTGTAGTTATTAGTGTTTATCTTAAGTCAATATTCACACCCCACTTTCGCGGGGCGTGGCATCAATTCCGTCGAAGAATACTTTTCCTCTTCCAAAAGCTCTCAAAAAACAAAACACTATAACAAAAACTAAAATAAAGGGAAAGATATGTTTTTTAGGGCCTAATTTTGTTTGTATAGGGTTTAGGGTGGTTTTTTGAACTATTTGGACTCTAGTATCAGATCCTAGGTAAAAATCAATTTAAAACCGAGAAATTAGCAAAAACAGCTTTCGAGGCATCGCGGCAAGCCGACTAATTTCGCTCGATAGATAATTGAGACGTCCGACACTCGAGGCGTTTCACTAGCAGTCAACCCACTAGTTGTCTGCAAGGCAACAAAAGATAATGATTAGTCACGAAATAACATTGTAACAAGCCATAAGGACTACAAAATTCATACACAAGCACATATCGACAAGAATATAAGTAAGCAAGCTAACGATTAAGCAGTCATTCATAGGGACACGGCATGACAATTACAGAAACAAAATGAGTCTATTTGTCTATTGATATCAAGCGGGAAGGTTACACAGCAAGTTTGATATCCCCGGCGGTTGAACTTAGTATCCTTGGGCTAGTTCCTCTCTTGCCCTTCCACCACTCTTCCATAAAGAAGAAAAATGAACATTTGTCTAATTGACTCCAATAAACATTAAACAGGCTAAGGAAGCATACAAAATCGCTCAGGGACTTCTGTCGAAATATTTTTTGGAGGACAAAATAGGAGGTCCCTAACATTCACCCCCACTAATTCTATCGATGACCTCATCGGGCTTACAAAAACAAAATCCTAAGTACAATCTACCCAAAACCGTTGATTGCGGCGTAGTTAAAGCTAGACAGATGCGCAATAATTTTAAATTGACTGTAACTTCTTGCTGCGATGTTCAATTTTTACAAATAAATATGTGTTGGAAAGTTGAGAGAAAGCTCTATCCAATGATATAAAGAATTAATCCAAAATCGTATCTCAAATTATGACGAAGAATGCACCATGTTTCTTGATTTGCTCTAACCTGTCCGAAAAGTTTTCAAATCATCCCCTAAATTGCTCCATTACCCTCCAAACACTTCTAATATGCTCAAATTATGATTCTCTAGCTACCAATTTAGCACCTTTTATTTGAGCTTCATACTAAAAACACGAAATAACCTTCAAATACACTTAAGAATTCACTAGATTCAAGCTTGAGAACGAATGATTTGTGCGTATAAAATGCAATCATCAATGACATGGCCCTAGATCTTTGTTTCGGATTGGCTCATATTAGTTTATCTGATTTTCCGTTAATTTTTGTAGAGTATAATTATTAAGGAGCTTATGTATTTCACTACTAATGTATTATTTATTAGTCTTGTTTTTGGTCTTAGTTTGCCACGACTCTCAAGTTAGTTTTTGAGAGTTGAGGTTGGTATTATAAGCCATTTCTGTTTGATTGATCATTAATGAAAAATAACAATAATCTATCTCCATCAATCTCTCCCTTTCTCTCTCTACAATAAACTTTGCCGCTTGATTGTCGTATGGTTTCAGAGCGACTATCTCTGTTTTTTGTCTAGTAAACTTTGGCCGAATGATAAAATAATTGCCATATAAAATGTCTAGAATACAGTTTGGTGATAACTTTGATTATTAGTTGTATTTGTATATTCAGATCTATTTTCCTTTGAAAATTAGTGACGTGGCTAAGTTCCATTTCCCATAACGACATTTAGTCCAATGTACATGCGCTCAACAGAGGAATATGATATAACCACACACATTTTGTTCTTTCTGTTATAGAATGAATGGTACAAAACAAATTATTTTGTTGGTACAGTTTTCATACTTTCACATTATAATTGGGAAGAATCAAACAATTGGAATCTAACTCATGGCGTGATTATCGGATAGTTTAGTTTAGCTGTCGTAAACATATATATATATATATATATATATATATATATATATTCTTGTATAATCTAGTCCTGAGTCCTGACAAAAAGAACATCGTGATTGTGTCGTAGATCATTTATGAGAGACGAGTTAAATTATAAGAGAAGTATAACTAGTCAGTCAGTAATTTCTGATATAATATGAACACCAGATATATATAACGTGTTATGTATCATATACGTGTCATTTGTGAATCTATTACTTTTGAACTCAACTTGTAATGGATTCTTACAATCATCAATAATAATAATCTCAATTCTCATATGGTAATTTGCGAGGGAAGAATGAAATAAGAAGTGGAATTTTCGAACCAACAGTTAATCCAAACTAAAACATTTGAAAATATATATCTGCATTGGATACTAATATGTATGAACAAAAAGTAATAGCACATTATACAAAAAATAAAAAGCGCAAAGAACATAATTAGTAGATTGTGAAATATATTCTAACCAACCACCACACCCACGCTCCTTTCACTCTCCTAAAAAGGCTACGCATGACCCAACTCAACTTTAATTTCTTCTAAAGTTAAAGCAAAGAAACCCAACAGCCCTTTCTTCTTAATTATAATATTCAACTCACCTTTATTTTGTGAAGGACCTCTCTATATGCCCCCATTGTTTCGAGAGAGAAATGGACAAATTAGTGAGAAATGATTAAGAAAAGGAGCGTTGAAGACAAAGAAAAAAAAAGAAATGGAAAAGGAATATGCAAAAGGCCCTAAAGATAGGTACTTTATTGCTTTCTTTCTTTTATGCAAAATAAATAAATCAAATTAAATTCCTCTCTGGCTCTTCTTTGGTTTTGTATAAAATCCTCAAACGAGATCATATATATAATCCAAAGTCCAAGCAAAGCGTATAGTGATCATATCTCTTATTTTCCAAGAGAAAGAAGCCAACATACCAACTCTCACTCAAATAATTACCTGCCCTCTCTAATAATGCTGCTCAGAAACTCAATTTCTAGCACAAGGAAATTCTTCCGAAAAACCCTAGGAAACCTAAAGTCTCTCTTCTCCGGAGTCCACTACCAAAAGCTTCCTAAATCATCCCCTCTCGAAAAGCCATTTCTCTATGCCGATCATCATCGGTCAATGGCCGAGAAACTCGAAGAAGATCGTATCAAGTCGAGTCATGAAACTGAGGATTCGGAGAACAAGACGACGGAGAGGAAGATGACGGCTAAAGAAGAAGTGACAGTGAAAAGAAAGGAAGGTCGTTCGTCGGCGAATTACAACTTCGGAGAGCTTTCTGGAGAGAGTAGAAAGTCATTGGCCCTGAAGATGGAGAAGAAGAAGGATGAAGATGATAATAATAATAATTTGTTGGAGGAAAAGTTGAAAGAGATTGAGATGTTGGACTTGAGCGACGTTGATCATGTTTTGGACATTGAAGAGGTTCTTCACTTGTATTCGCGACTCACTTGCCCTGTTTACCTTGAAATCGTAGACAAGTTTTTCGTGGAAACTCTTGCAGAATTTTTCAAAGCTGAGACATGACTAAGATATCGTGTTTTTTTTTTCTCCGACGCGTACTGAATTTTTCTGGATTTACATATATGTTGTTGATTAGGATGTGAATTGATTCGATTGCTTTGTAAAGTTTTCGTTGTTTTCCTTGAGCAATGATCAAGGTATGATCTGTTGCTCTACAAAATAATGTGTTGGTCCATTGTTTTAGATTCCATAATGAACCGTTTTGAATTTGTCTGTTTATGTGTGTGTGTATTTTTTTTCATACCAATTATCCAACAACATATCAGATATTAAATTTGCAGAATACACGGAAGAGTTGTTGGAGCTTGGAAGACAATTCTCCTAATAGTTATGTTATACATGTGTGTCTATATACAAACTATTCTATGTGACATTTATTGATTAGCACTAGGACAAAAAACGTCATTGGGTGCGACGAATGTCGCACCCAATGCTTAAAATGTCGCACCCAAAAGTTTATTAGGTGCGACATTGGGTGCGACAGAGTCGCACCGGATAACCCGTCGCAGAAGTTATTGGGTGCGACATGTCGCACCTAATAAGTACCCCTTTAGGTGCGACACTTTCAGGTGCGACTTATCGCACCTAATGCCCAAGTTATTTTCCTGCCAAATTTTATAAAATTGACGGGTAAATACATATCGGGTGCGACACTGTCGTACCTATTGCCGTTCGCGCCATGATATTCGGTGCGACATTGTCGCACCGAATATGTTTTTTAAATTAAAAAAAAATACAAAATAAAAAAGTAAATGAAAATTCATTTAAAATTAAATAAAAATTAATTAACAAAATTCTAAATGAATTAGAAATAATATTATGAAAAATAGAATTCTTAATTAAAAATACAAATTTTTTCCAAAAAAAAAACGAAAAAAATGAATTCCTAATTCTTTTTCTTATAAAACTTATCGATAGTAGAATTCCCTATACCGAATAAGTTGTCAGAACTTCGAGAACCGCTTCCGCGTCCTCGTCCACCGCTGCCTGACGCGCTGCCGCTCGTTCCGCCGCTTCCGTAAGGACGGTCTCGTAAGTAATCCATAGAACCCGGCGTGGAACCTGGCGTCTGCTGATCCGTCCCACCTGGTTGCGATGCAGGCGGAGGTTGAGGAGTCGTGGGAGGCTGGTTGTGCTGTTGGCCGAGGAAGGCAATCTGCTGCCGCATCACTTGCAGCTCGGCTTGTTGGGCATCCATCTGAGCTCGCATCTCGGCAACCAGTGGATCGGTCTGAGATGACGAACTTGACGAGCCTCCATCTAGCGTTTGGGCAACACCCAACGATGACCTTGGGATCGAAGGCCCTAAACCGACTTCCCAGTCTCTGCGTACTCCCAAAACATCGCGCGTCGCGTACGTCTCCGCATCTTCTTGAGAGATCACGACGTTTTGCTCCGCCGCTTGCCGCAAAATGTCTATCGTCTGGGCGGTGATTTGATCCTTCAAAATAAAACCACAAAAAACTTATCAGATAAGAAGAAATAAAGTAATTAAATATAGTAAATAAAAAAAATTAACTTACCTATTGCGTCTTCGCGAAGTCCGTCGTCCACGATCCCTTAGCGTCCTGGTGTTTTTCTAACCATATCGCTAAAGCCAAGCCTATACTCCCATCTTCTCTTCGCTGTAATTTTTCAACATTAAAATATTAATCACATTTATATTGCATATTAATATTAAGAGACTTACGTTCCTCGAGCGATGACCAAAAAAACTAAGCGACCCTTGTCTCGCCTTCGTCTTCTTCATCTTCGAATTTTCCCGGTTGCGGAGAGATTTCGCCTGCAAGACATAAATACGTGAAGTTTAATTTTAAGAAATTCGAATAACCATCGGAAGTTCAACTCATACCTTATGCTCCGGCGAGTCGAACGTCTCTATTGCTTTCAACCAGGCTTCCTGGTTATAGCCTTCGGGAGTTTCGTTTTTAGCGAGTTCCTTACTCCCGCAAAATGTCTTGAAGAAGAGCTGGCTAATCATTTCATAGCATAAATATATAATCATTAACTAAACAATCGAATGTACTTTATTAATTTCTATGTTTTTTAAGGATATTTAATGTCGCTGCGATTAACCCACGACCTCTATTGAAGTGGTCTGCAATTACAAGTAATTGTAAACCAAAAACCAAACCAAGTAACTCTATTATCAATATTTATGTATGAACTATGAATATAATAAGCGCTTTGTTCCTTCTTTAAAAGAATTTTATTACTAATTAGATCACATCATATGAATTTTTATATAGTCAAGATTTATAAAACATTAAACAAATAGCCAACAACCGGATCTATCACATGATTTATGCCCTTGTTACCCTTATTTAATTTGTTAATTAGATTTTATTTTTGAAACTAAAAAAAATCTAATTTATTATTCAAAAACTGTAATAATAAGATCCGAATTCTCTCTCTCCCTCTCTCTCTCTCTAATCAAATTTTTAGCCATGGACAGAGTCAAAAACAACACCAATGCAATTAATAGTCGATAATAATTAATAGATTTTACGGAACAACAGCAACGCAGTTAATAGTCGGTAAGAACTGTTAATAGATTTTATGGAATTAAAAAAATATTAATAATTATTACTGACTATTAATTGCGTTGTTGTTGGTTTTTTTACCCCTTTACATGGCTAAAATGTGTGTGTGTGAGAGAGAGAGAGAGAGAGAGAGAGAGAGAGAGAGAGAGAGAGAGAGACCGTGTATTTAGTTATAGATAAATCATAATATTTCATTTAATTTATTTTTGAGATTTGTAATCAAGTAGCCAATTTGAATAAAGGCAATTAAAATAATAGCCAAACTATTAGTTTTATTAAGAGAATGGCCCACATTATTTTAAATTCCAAAATTACCCTTTCTAGCCCAACGCTTTCTATTCTCGCCTCGCCACAAATCCTTTTGCCTCTGAGAGCCGATCTCAACGATCAACCAGAGTCGTCTTGGCTTCCGGAAACGAAACCACCACGCTCAGGACGTACGCCGATTCAACCAGAGCGGTCTTGGCTTCCGGCACCGGATCTGATCTTGTTCTCCTTCACAGAGCACAGGGAGAACAACGCCGTCAAGGCGTCTTTCTTCCCCCGGAATCCGCCTCCGACAATGAGGTCCACCAGCGTCGGAATCGCTCCCGATCGTCCGATCACGACTTTGTTCTCTTCCTTCTGAGACAGCCGGAGAAGCGCGCAGACCGCATTCTCCTTCACCGTCGAAGTTCCCAATCTCGCCGCTAGCGAGTCTTCCTCATGCACCACCTTTCGAAGCGCTTCTCGAACTCTTCATCTGGCTCGGAGAAGAGGATCGAGAAGATTCTTGTGGCGAATAGAGGTGAAATCGCTTGCAGGATCATGAGGACCGTGACGCGCCTCGGGATCCACACCGTCGCGGTTTACAGCGACGCCGATCGCCTCTATCTCCACGTCAAATCTGCCGACGAGGCTCTCCGAATCGGTCCCGCTCAGGCTCGCCTCAGCTACCTCTCCGCGCCGGCCATTCTCGCTGCCGCCAAGCACACCGGCGCACAAGTCAACGCCGTATTTCTCTCTCTCTCTCTCTCTCTCTCTCTCTCTCTCGTTGTTTGATAGGTTTATATGATTTCCTAATTGACTCTTTCTCTCTCGCTGCCTTTGTTGGAATTAGGCTATTCATCCAGGTTATGGTTTTTTTATCGGAGAGTTCCGAGTTCGCTAGACTCTTGAAGAGGAAGGCCTGATTTTCATTGGACCTCCATGCAGTCGCGAGGGAGTGCTCGGAAATATAAATAGTTAATATTATTTACATTGACACTTAATATTATTAACTGTCAATGTAAATCATATTTACAACGAAAAAATACTATTAACTTGCAAATGAAACTCAAAGAATTTGAAACACTTAATACTATTAACTGTCAATGGTTAATATGATTTATTGTCGGATTTACTGTTCTCGATTGTTCACAGAAATAATTAGTAAATCGTATTTACTGTTAGATTAACTAATCCTCATCTCTGATACTTTTACTGTTATATTTATTGTCCTCGATTGTTCACGGAAATAATTAGTAAATCGTATTTACAGTAGATTAACTAATTCACATCTCTGATACTTTCCCTGTTACGGTAAATAAGATTTACTTTTGTTCTTGTTACGGTAAATAAGATTTACTTTTGTTCTTGTTACGGTAAATAAGATTTACTTTTGTTCTTGTTACAGTAAATAAGATTTACTTTTGTTCTTGTTACGGTAAATAAGATTTACTATTGTTCTTGTTACGGTAAATAAGATATACTATCGTTCTTGTTACGGCAAATAAGATTTACTATAGTTTTTGTTATTGTTAATTAGATTTACTAATTTTTTTGTTATGGACGATATTATTTACTATGATAGTTAATAATATTAACCTAAGGGTAGTATTGGAATATTGGAATGTTGTCATGATAAATTGGCTATTTTCCTAAATATGTTAATAGTTGGGCTATAATTTTAAAGTAGGGGTGTTGTTTTGGCTAGTTGTTTAGCCGGCCCTTTATTTTTTGACAAGGAGGGAGAAAAAACATAAAGATAATTTTATCTTATTACATTTGGTATTAGGTTGGACTGGCTTATTACCAAATATTACTCAAATGCTAACTATTTCATAATTAATTCTGTGTTTCAGAAAGGCTAATAAGCTAAAACGGCCGTAAAACAATTCCTTGATATATATTTTTTTTATAGCACATGCACAGCTTTAAACGACCACATGACATTTTTTTTGTTATTTGAATTTACAAATCATATAGAACAGATCTGATAGACATTTTAAGGCATTACATATTTACTTGACTCACTTAAGGTATAACATTAACTAAATAATTGAATGTAAATTTCATAATAAATTTAAGCGTACGAATATAATTAGTGCTTTGTTCCTTTTTTTATACGGAAGAAAAAAATATTTCTTCATTTTTTTCTTTAAAATTATATTCTCAAGTATTTATTATGTCTAAAATATAAATATTTACATTTTTTCAAATAACACATTTACTTTTATCATGAAAATTTATATCATTACTTTTCAAAGTTTTAGCGATTTATACATTGTCCTATAATTTTGCTATGTAGGTTTATAAATTTAAGTTCCCAACAACAGTAGAGAACTGTATTACTGGTATTATTACATAGTAAAATAGCAATTTGAAAAGTATTGTAAACCAAATGGCCAGAATTGGTGATGCGATATTTAATTCAAGAATTGCATTAGGATTTTATCATTTTATTTTTTAGATCAATAATAACCAATATATACCTTTATAAAAAAATATTGATATTAACCAATATTAATCTTTGAATTTGAGGGGTTTGGAGAGGGTTAATTTTTTTGTTTCAGAGGCGGTTTTCCTCAGTATATGCAAATATTTTGGCGTCAATTAGAGGAATACTAGTTTAGTACGTTATTTTTTATTTTATTTGAAATGGTAGGTTTTTTTTTTTTTTTTTTTAATATTTTCATTCATACATTTTATATATTTGATTACATGAAACATCTCAAATTATAATTTTTTTTATTGTTGTTGTAAAGATCAAATAATGGAGACAAATCACTATCTCAGAAAATTAAACTCAAGTATATATGTCAAACTATTACACTGAAAAAATGCATGTCTAGAAACAATTCTAGAGCATAATTAGTGATAAAAACAATTTTCTCTGAGTTCCTTCTAAACTTCAGAGTTATCCCTTGTGGATGTTCCTTCGTGTGAGGATATGGACGACTTTTGTAACAAATGGAACCACCTCAATGTCACTGAAGATGAAGAGGAGGTAGTGGCTATTGATAAGGAGATCCTTGAAGAGGGAAGAACATAAGCCAATTCCTTGCTTCTTGGCAAGCTGTTGACTGACAAATCCTATAACAAAAAAGCGTTGAAATCGGTGATCGGGAATGTTAAGGGAGGGCTGGAAATCAGTGACTTGCATAACTCGGTACTGAAATTCAGTTTTGGCTATGTTAAGGATAAGAGCAAAGTGTTGGAGAATTCACCTTGGCTATTTGACAAAGCCCTGGTGTGTCTGTCGGACCCCGCCGAGGAGGAGCCTCTCCAGTCTGGCCAATTTTCGTGTGCGGGCTTCTGGACCCAGATTCATGGCTTACCTCTGATTGCTACGACGGAGAGAATGGGTGAAGTGCTCGGAAAGAAGTTGGGTAAGGTGCTGAAAGTCGATACGGATCGGAAGGGGAAGATCCGGGATAGCTTCATTCGCGTCAGAGTGCTGCTCGACATCTCCAAACCTCTGCAACGTGGAATTTCTGTCTAGCTCGGGAAGACGGCGGAGATGAACTGGTGTGAAATCAAATATGAGAGACTCCCTATCCTCTGCTTCTACTGTGGCCTAATTGGTCATCATTGGGAAAACTGTACTGCTCCGAATGCCCCAGTTGAGAAACCGCCGGATGGGTTTGCGTATGGGAATTTTCTTGATGGAGTTACTCCAAACCGTTTTGGATCGCCGGTGTTTCGTCTCGCTCGTGAACTGGGGCTAGAGCGGAAGAGGAATGTCGGGAATGTCAGTTCTTCTCCTCCTCGGCGGCCGGAGAAAGTGAACGGCCAGGAGGAGGGTCAGTCACGTGACAGATCTCGCCTTCCCACGGACGTCTCCTCGGCTCAGCCTCCTGTGCAACGGACCGCTCCTCATGCGGCGACCCAGGAGATGCCTTCTCACGAGGAGTCTACTCCCCATTTCGGCGTGTGCTCAACAACCGACAGGGACGCGTCTATCGGGAACATCGCATCATCTCGGGGACCGGGAAAAACTACGGGGGTCGATTCTGCGTTTCACCATGGGGTGGGGACATCTCCCAAGGTTGATCCCTTTTCCAAGTCGGCTGACTTCACTCCTCAGGGGATTTTGGCGAGTTCCAACACCCTCGGCTCTCACGCTACTACTGCGATTGGTGATGGCAAATCTGTGAGAAACGGTTTAAAACCTAAACTCCAACTGGGCTTGAAAGTCAAAGAGAAAGTTGACTCTTTTACTTTTCGGGCCCATCACGATCCAGGCCCTATAACCCATGGTTTGAAAGGTGATTTGGGCCCTCAGCTCTCCAAGGCCCAGGCTGGGGTGGATTCTGGCCCGGCTGGGCCTCACTTCTCTTCCGTGAGTTCTGCCGAAGGAAACCAGGCAGCGCAAACCAGGTTCCTACCCCGCCCCCTCCGGTTGTTGCGGCGCGGCCAGTCGGGATTAAGCAGCATGGTCCCAGTCATTTCATGCCGGGTGTGGGAGGCAATGCCTTCTCTCCCGTCCCTGCTACGCCGGCATCGGGAAGACCTGGGACTAACCTGTCGAGCTCGGGGAATGAAGGCGGGTCGGCGCGACGGCATCCGGAGGGGCTCGCTGGCAGGGATGAAATCCAACTGTGGTCGGAACCTCATAGAGATCGGGTCTCATGGAAGAAGCGAGCCCGCCGGTCCTCGAGCTCTGATAACAATGGGGGCTTGGCCGTTACTGCTTTTGCGGGGGAGGCAGGACTGGGTACTCACCGAGAGGATGATGGTTATTCTAACGTGCCACGTAAGATTCGTGAGGTTGCTGCTGCCCGACCCTCGTCCCCCAAATTTGAGGCTTCTGTTCCTTCCACGAGGCCAGCTCAGGAGTATGTTGATATGGCATCTACCTTGCACTCCGTCCCTGCCTTTTCCTTGTCATCGGATTTGGCTTCGGACACTCAGAAGCCTGAAGCGGCGCCCCACGGTGATGAGGGCCACCGAGCCTAATGAATCTCCTCGTCTGGAACGTCCAGGGATTGGGAAATCCCCGAACGAAGAGGGCGCTCCGGTCGCACGCTCTAAAGCATAAGCTCGAGATTATTTTCTTATCGGAAACTAAGCTTAAGAGTCGTTCAGCTGAGAGAGTCCGAATCTTGTTGGGTTTTGAGAATTGTTTTGCGATGGATTGCGTGGGACGAAGTGGTGGCCTTATGTTGCTATGGACTCATTCTGTTCGCTTTGTGCTTGGGTCGTACTCTCGGTTCCATATTGATGGTATGATGGTTGATGAGGCTGGTACGGTTTGGAGATTCTTAGGTCTCTACGGGAATCCGGTTGTGGCCAAGAGGAAGCACTCGTGGGAGCTCATCCGTAGAGTCATCAGATCGTCGGAGGGGCCGTGGCTTGTTGGTGGTGACCTTAATGAGGTGGTGGAGAACCGGGAGCTTAGTGACGAAAGGACTAGAGATCCTCATTGCCTCGAATCCTTCCGTCACCTCTTGGAGGATTGTGATTTATCGGATCTTGGCTTCGAGGGGGCTGAGTTCACATGGCGACGTAATTCTTCCCCGACGAGTATCCAAGAGAGACTCGATCGTTGCCTCGCGAACCCGTCTTGGGAGGCCTTGTTCCCTTGCACCAAGGTTTAGCATCTCGAGTTTTGGAGCTCGGATCATAGACCGATGCTCTTGTCTACTCGTGGGGAGAGGAATCGGGGGCCGAGTCCCACTAGAAGATTTTTCTTTGAGGAGGCTTGGTGTGACGACGAGGAGTGTGCTATGAGGATCCAAGATGCTTTGGCCGGAAATACGTCGGGGGCTGTTCTCCTAGGATTTCCTTGATTCTCTTCGGCGATGCAAAAATAGTCTGAGTTCTTGGAGCATTGGCAGGAGGAATGAGTTGACGACCAGGATCAACAAGCAAAAAGAGTTGGTTCGTCGGGCTGGTGATGAAAGACTAGGGGCTGAACGGGCGGATTTGGGTCGGGAATAACGAAAAAATGGACGCTTTGCTGGAAAAAGAGGAGAAATTTTGGAGGCAAAGGAGTAGATTGACGTGGATGAAGTACGGTGATAAAAATACTTCTCTCTTCCATCGGAGAGCCTCGGCAAGACGTAAACGGAATAGCATTCGCGGTCTCATCGACAACTCCGGGAGTAGGAGGGAAGATGATTCGGGAGTCGAGGATGTGGTTTCTTCCTACTTTGGGAAGATTTTCATGTCCACCTGCCCGAGTCCCAAGGTTATCGATGCGGCCTTGGAAGACGTTTCTCCGAGAGTCACGGATACGATGAATGAAGACTTGCTGCGCCCTTTCGATGAGGATGATGTTAAGAAGTCCCTTTTCTCCATGGGACCCATCAAGGCTCCGAGGAGAGACGGGTTTCCGGCGCTTTTTTTCCAAAAAAATTGGGAGGTTGTAGGGGAGCTTGTTACGGCGGTGTGTTTGGGCATCCTTAACGATAAGAACGAGGTTTCGGAGATCAACGACACAGTTATTACCTTGATTCCTAAGGCCGAGAGGGCTGAGAAGGTTAGTGATTTTCGGCCGATTAGCCTTTGTAACGTGATCTATAAAGTGGTTTCGAGATGTCTTTTTGAGTAGGCTGAAGGTTCACATGGAGGATATTATCGAGGAAAATCAAGGGGCTTTCGTAGGGGGTCGACAAATCTTCGATAATGTGATGGTGTGCTTTGAAGGTATCCATACCATGAGACGGGGTAGGTTTGGGAACAGAGAGATGGCTGCCCTAAAAATCGATATGGCTAAAGCGTATGACCGGGTTGAATGGCCGTTTCTTGAGGTGTGTTTCGTCGGTGATGTTTTCCTTCAACATCAACGGGACGACCCGTGGTCATGTGACTCCTCAGCGGGGGCTTCGGCAAGGTGATCCCCTATCTCTTTTTCTTTTCCTATTTTGCTCGGAAGGACTCTTTTGCCTCCTCAGTGAAGGGGAAAGACGGGGAATGATCCAGGGGGTGAGATTTGGTAGAAATGATCTCCGTGTTTCTCATCTTTTCTTTGCCAACAATAGCATTATATTCTTCCGGTCCTCCATGGACGAGTCCGAAGCGGTCTCGGGAGTCTTTCTACCTATTCGGCGGCTTCGGGGCAAGTGATAAATTTCTCCAAGTCCGAGATATGCTTGGAGACTTCTAAGACGACCCGACAACCTTGTTTGGAGACTTCTAAGACGACCCGGCAACCTTGTTGAACGCGTTTTTTGGGAGAGCTACTTTCCGGATGGTGAGCTTCTCAAGGCCTCATGCGGTTCTACCGGGTCATTCTTATGGCGTAGCATGATATGGGGAAAGAAGATCCTTGAAACGGGCTCGAGATGGAAAGTTGGAGATGGTGAATCAATCTTTATGGCTACGGATAGATGGATTCCCCACTCTCATCGTTTCTCCCTTGTGGATACCCCGTTCATCCCGGAAGATATGAGGGTTGCGGAACTTAAATTATATGATGGGAGGTGGAATAAAGCCTTTATCCGAGCTATGTTTGGAGAAGAAGACGCGAATGCTATCCTTAGTATCCCGGTGAGTCGTGTGAGGATTGCCGATGGACTTCGTTGGCATTATTCCAAGGACGGGGAGTTCTCGGTGAGGAGCGGATATTGGGTGGCGATGAACGCTTCGGCCGTGGCTGCTCCCTCGATGGCATCGGCGTCTGCTACTTGGTGGTCTCATATCTGGAAACTCCCGATTCCCCCGAAGACTAAACTCTTTGCTTGGAGAATGTGCAAAGGTTGGATTCTGGTCAAATCGCAGCTCGAGCGACGGAGAATCTCGGAGGATAGTTGCTGCCCTCTTTGCTTGAAGGACCGGAAACGGTTACGCATGCAATTCGAGGGTGCCGATGGACCCGACAAGTGTGGAAAGTGGCCGGCTTTGGTGATTTGGTTAAAATTATCCGGGGGATGGACGCCACGAGCATCTTTATCAATGCCATGAATAATATGGAGGTACGCAATTTTGATTTCTTTGTTGTTTTGACTTGGGAAATATGGAACCATAGGAATCAAGTTTCAACCGGCAATAAGAAATGGTGCCCTACGGAGCTTGTGGAGTGGACCGGTGACTTCCTCGACAACTATAGAAAGGCTAACATCGCCCTCGGCCCGGATAAGTATAGCAACGGTGCTCCGATGTGGCCTCCGCCAGCTTTGGGTGTCACCGCTATTAGTGTGGATGCGGCTTTGGATACCACTCGACGGCGTTTTGGGACCGGTTGTGTTCTCCGGGATCATCGGGGGTTCGTCATCTCCTCGGCTATCTCGTGCAAAAACTACGGGTTCTCCCCGACGCTCGGGGAAGCCTCAGCTATTGGTCGGGGGCTGCTGACGGCTAAAGACCTCGGGTTAACTCGGGTGGTGGTGGAATCCGATTGTCTTGAGGTGATCCGTGTTCTCAAGGATGGTCACGTCCCCATGACGGAATTGGGAACAATTATACACGATATCAAGGTTTGGAGTTTGTATTTTTCGGATTTTAATGTAATTTATATTCTGCGTACGTGTAATGTTGTGGCCCATAATTTGGCTCGTTTTGCTCTTCATGTGGACTCCGATGCTCATTGGTTGGGGCTTGTCCCGCCATGTGCTATGCGAGAGGTTTTAAATGATCAAGAGCCGCGATGTAATCACAGTATTCCTCTGCCATTGAAGTAATGGTTTTTAATGAATTTCTCCCGTGGTGTTGTCCACGTTTATTCAAAAAAAAAAATTAAACTCAAGTCTTCACAGAGAAGGAGACCTCGCAGGCAGTAGGTAGTGCCACCAAAACTAGATGCTTGTGATATAAGAATTTATTAGACCAAAAGTGTTCTAACAACATGAACACGTTGAAGCGGAGGCGAAAAAGATCGGCTTACCTCCGGCCATTGTTGTGTTTTCCGGCGAGTTTCGGACTCCGACTCCGATGAGTTATTTCAAAGTTCTTCTAAGCTCTCCCTCTCACCCCAAGATGGTGTTGGTTTTCTGAATGTGTGAGTGAGCTTAGGGACCCTGAAACCGTCATATTTATAGGCTCCAAACCATCAATGAAGAATATTACGATCCCATAATCGTGGGATTACGATTTTATTTTCGGCATTAATATGAGTGCGATTTGATGAGTTAATTATCATATATATGGACCATAATGAGAGAAGATTATTTTTATATATATTCTTTTATTATGTATAAGAAAAAAAAATCATTACATTCTCCTACTTGGTCCATATATAACCCAACGCTCACCTCAAAAGAAATAAAATATATGAATCATATGATTATAGGTTCTCTATGAGCGAGTATTATCTTCCATGTAATATGATATATTTAGTCTCTCAACTCAATAGCCTTTTTTTCTTTATTAAATAAACCATATGTTTATTCTAGGTTCACTTACATGATATTTCACGATAAATTAAAATGAATGTGCACAACCATATGAGAAAATATGTAACTGAATAAGAGTTTTGTGAAAACAAATGTACCGCATAATTAAAGATTACATCATGGAACCAAGTCCCATGATTTCTGAATGATCCTTTAATTTTTTTAGTGGCATGCCTTTAGTCTAGAATCGGTAATCATCAACTTAGCGCTAATGTGTTGGATGATAACTTTATTATCTTTAACACATTCTATTATGGCTAGATAATTTATGTCGATGCGCTTGCTTCAACTTCCACTTTTGTTATTCTTAGCCATAAATACATCAGCTGAATTGTCACAGTACAATTTTAGTGGCCTAGAAATAGAGTCGACAACTCTAAACCCATATATGAAACTCATTAATCAAACACCATGTGATGTAGCTTCAAAACAAGATACGAACTCAGCCTCATAGTGAAAGTAGCAGTCAATGTCTGCTTTGTGCTTCTCCATTACACGGCTACGCCAACTAGCATAAAAACATATCATGAAGTGGATTTTCTTGAATCCATGCAGCCAACGAAATCAGCGTCAGAGTAGCCAACCACCTCCAATTCATCGGTCCGTCTAAACATAAGCAAGTAGTTCTTTGTCCTTGAAGGTATCTCATAACTTTTTTTTGCAGCTTTTGTTGGAATCGATCTAGGGTTTAAGAAAATAATTAACGCTTCGTTAAGCGGCGGAATTTTAAAAATTTTCTTTTACAAGTAAAACAGTTTTTACTAACCTAGACAAGTGCAAGTACATGTAATTAAAAACCAATATGAGTTATGAAGTTCACTAACCTTTCTTGAAGCTTGAACCTTGTAGAAGCTTTTGGGAAGTTGCATCGCTCGTCTCCCCTCGCAGCATGTCTCTCTTTCTTTCCTCGGCACCTCGAGCAACCACGAAAGTTTCTATCACTAAATCACTCGAAAAGAAGGAATCAATGAGTGGGCACTTTTAAACACTACGACTTAAGAACGAGTCTCGAAGTCGCAGAGCTAAACACTAGGTCGAGTGAGGACCTAGGTGCCAAGACAAGAAATAATCGAAAATAAACTAGAGAGAGAGAGAGGATTTTCGGCCAAGTTCTAGAGAGAGAGTCTCTCAAATCTCTTAAACTTGGATGAATGAAATGTGAGGAAATGAGGCTCCTATTTATAGGAGAGGTCTCACCTTCAATAAGGTAGTTTCCTCTTCTATAGAATATCACATATTCATGAGCAATTTCCTCTTTTTTCCCTTTGAGACACTCGGCCAACTCAAGGCTTCTAGAAGCCTTGATTTGTTTCCAATTTTGTTCAAGGCCTTGCCTTGTCTCTCACTTGGCCGATTCCCACTTTCCTCTTGGAGGAAATTTGTTTCCTCTTTTTCTTTTGGCAAGTATCTAAATACATTTATGCACAAAATAAACTCTCCTATTTCTCTATTAGGGTAGGCGCCCAAGTCTCTCTAGAAGGAGCTTCTAGAAGCTTCTTCATTTGTTCATGACAACATGAGAAAGGCCCATTAAGAATTTTCAATAAAATTCTCATGAAATGAAATTAATTCACAAGGCCCAGTTAATCATATTATGGCCGAGTGACATTAAGTCATCAAATGAACTTGTCAAAATTTATTGACATCCATTTCATCCTTATGTCTCAAAAGACAAAAATACCCTTTCGACAATTTTCGTTCTTGTTTTGACTTAGCTTCCAGTTTAACTATTCCTATCGATGTGATTCGTGACAGTGACCTCATGGACCCAAATGAACAAAGTTTGAGCTAAACACTTGGACTCAAAAGTTCACAAACCTTTTCCAAGTTTAGCTTAATGTCAACTGACTCCACTAAAGAGCTGACACTGAAAATCTCTCGGTTCAAATGAATTTATTTTCTACTCAAGAATTCGACCTAATTATGATGAGCGGATCCACTGAATATTATCTATGTTTACCCTTCATGAATGTCATCAGCTAGTCGGGATTTACTAAATTACCATTTTACCCTTCTAGCTGTTATTTCCTCAACTCTTTTGTCGCTTGTGAATAAGTTAGAAACAATGTATTGACGAGGAGCTAACAAGTCACATTGTTTCATCCAAAAGAGTCAGGACTCAATTTGGACACTGGCCAGTTCATCTATTCACACTCCAAGGAACAAAGCATGAGGTGACATACATTGCATTTCAGCAATCTTGTACATGAATTCCATATCTATGAGAACTTCACAAAGTTACTCATGACATACTCACAACTTAGTACTTCACCAATAGGCCCTGTTCGGAATGACATAGTGAGTCCGAACTCTGACTTTCTCAAATGAGAATACTAAGGTGTGAAATGGCATGTCTCATTTCAGGATTAAGGTAAGCATGATGTAATTCATACATAGTGACTTCGAGACATAAGAGGTTAAATGGTTTGTTCTTATATTGTCTCTAGAAGTGCACTGGTCAATTCAGTACCTTCGGAAGATACCTAGAAGAACTATAGAGTCTCCAATTCTCAATGCCTCATAACCAGACATCATAGATTCTTCTAACAATCATACTGAGGTCAATAGTCCTTTGACCCTTAGATTGCGAATATATCGTTTTAAGCAAACTACGAAGAGTTTGTTCATGCAAATCTACATTTGTCTCTTCGTAAGTTGTTAAGTTTGTTTATGGACTAAAAGACTATGGTTTTATCATAAAGCTTCAGACAAGGAAGATTGAATGAACGTTTCAACTTTATTATTAATGAATGAGCAATTACAAGCAAGAGTCTTCGTAAGACTATATGACATCAAATGTACATAAATGGACACTACTACTCTTCGTGTGGGCATCATTGACAACAAACTCCCACTTGACTCAAAGAAGATGTGAGTAGTCCTACATGCCTAATCCCTCTCGAAGTTGGTCGAAGACCTTGTTCGCTAGGGCCTTGGTGAATGGATCTGCCCGAGATCTATTTCACCTCCACGTCTCCGCGTTGCGCGATCTCTCGAATCAAATGGTATTTCCTCTCAATATGTTTAGAGTGCTTATGGCTTCTAGGTTTCTTTGAGTTAGCGACAGCCCCACTATTATCACAATAAAGGGTCATGGGCTCGTCGACGTTTGGAACATTTTCCAAATACTTAAGGAACTTTCTAAGCCATACAGCCTCTTTGGATGCTTCACAAGCAGCCACATATTCTGCTTCCATTGTGGAGTCAGCAATGCAAGATTGCTTAATACTTCTCCACACAACAGCTCCACCATTAAGGATGAACACAGATCCCGAAGTGGATTTCCTGGAATCCTTATCCGCTTGAAAATCGGAGTCGGTATATCCCGTCATAGTCAGGTCAGTACCTGAGTATGTAAGCATCAAGTTCCTAGTTCTTCGAAGATACTTAAGAACATGCTTAACAGCAATCCAGTGCTCGGGTCCAGGGTTGGATTGGAAACGGCTAACTACGCCAACGGCGAAACAGATGTCAGGTCTAGTGCAAAGCATAGCATACATGAGGCTTCCTACGGCAGAGGCGTAAGGAATTTTCCTCATGTCTTCAATCTCTTGTGCAGTCTTGGGAGACTGGTCCTTAGAGAGTGAAACTCCATGCCTAAAGGGTGTTTGACCCCTCTTGCAGTCTTGCATCGAGAAGCGATCCATCACCTTATCAATATAAGATGCTTGAGAGAGCGACAGGGTCCGGTTTTTCCTATCTCGAAAGATTTGGATCCCCAGAATGTACGCGGCTTCTCCTAGATCCTTCATATCGAATTGCTTTGCCAGCCAGACCTTAACCTCAGATAACTTACCCACGTCATTACCAACGAGCAGTATATCATCGACATATAGTACCAGAAACACAACTTTGCCTTCGTGTATTAACTTGTAAACACAAGGCTCATCTATTGACTGTTCAAAGCCAAAGCTCTTTACAGTTTCATCGAATCTAATATTCCATGACCTAGATGCTTGCTTTAGTCCATAAATGGATTTAAGCAACTCACAAACCTTGGTCTCTTGACCTTTATCCACGAAACCGTCTGGTTGAGCCATGTAAATGCGCTCGTCAAGATTGTCATTCAGAAAGGCTGTCTTGACATCCATTTGCCAGATCTCATAGTCGAGAGCTGCAGCTATGGATAGGAGTATGCGGATGGATTTAAGCATCGCGACTGGCGAGAAGGTTTCTTCATAGTCAATCCCTTCTTGTTGGGTATAACCCTTCGCCACAAGTCGTGCTTTGAACATCTCGACGTTCCCATCAGGACCCCTTTTCTTCTTGTATATCCACTTACACCCTACAGGTTTAAACCCTTCAGGAAGGTCTACAAGTTTCCAGACTTTGTTGACATACATCGAGTGCATTTCAACTTTCATGGCGTCAAGCCAAAGGTTTGATTCAGAACAAGCCATCGCTTGGCTATAGGAAACAGGGTCATCCATGTCGGAGACGGCTACAAGAGAGTCTCCATAAGACATGTACCTGTCAGGCTTTTGAGTAGCCCTCCCACTACGTCTAAGTACTACTTGACGAGATTCTGATGAGTTAGGTTGTGTTTCAGTTGGGGTAAGAACAGTGCTTACAGATGAGGTAGAAGCTTCCTCACCCAACTTTTCTTCAAGCACAATTTTGCTTCTAGGTTTCGCACCCTTCATAAAGTCCTCCTCGAGGAAACGAGCATTCGTGCTAACGAAAGTCTTATCGTCCTCGGGACTATAGAAAATGAAACCTTTAGTTTCCTTTGGATATCCCACAAACAGGCACAATTCTGACCTACTAGCCAACTTGCTAGTTTTTTGCCTTAGCACATGTGCAGGGCAACCCCAAATTCGGATGTGGCCCAAACTTACTTTACGGCCAGTCCATCTTTCATAAGGAGTACCAGGAACCGTTTTAGACGGAACTTGGTTCAGAATGTAAGCGGCTGTTTCGAGGGCATATCCCCAAAAGGAAAGCGGGAGTGATGAGTAACTCATCATCAATCTAACCATCTCCATAAGAGTTCGGTTTCTTCTCTCTGACACTCCGTTTTGTTGAGGTGTGCCAGGTGCGGTAAGCTGAGAAGCGATACCTTCTTCTTTAAGAAAGTCATCGAACTCTCCAGACATATACTCACCACCTCGATCAGATCGAAGGGTTTTGATCACTTTGCCAGTTTGCTTTTCCACTAAAGCCATAAAGACCTTAAATACGTTAAAGGTCTCGGATTTGTGTTTGAACAAATAGACAAACCCATATCGTGAGTAATCATCAGTGAAGGTAACGAAGTATTCGTATCCTCCACGTGCCTGTTGGCTGAGCGGACCACATACATCAGAATGTATTAGTTCCAGCAACTCAGTGGCTCTTCGACCCTTATCGGAGAAAGGTCGCTTAGTCATTTTTCCTTCTATACAGGATTCGCAAGTAGGTAGTGAACCTATTGCAGAGGCTTGGAGTGGACCATCCCTCACAAGTCTCTTAATCCTATCTAGACTGATATGACCAAGTCTTAAGTGCCAGAGGTATGTTGATTTTGTTAGATCGGAGGATTCAGAAAGTTTGATCCTCTTTGGCTCCCTAATTAGATCGTTATCTATTTCGGTGTCTAAAAGAGAAGGTTGAGTGGGATAGATGTAAAAAAGACCATTCTTCATACATGCATCAGTGACAAAAGAATTATCAGGAAACGAAATACGAACTCCATTCTTAATGAACTTTAAACAATAATCTTGCTCACGAAGACGAGCAACGGATATTAAGTTCTTCCCAAAGGTAGGAACAAAATAAACATTATTCAAGTTTAAAGTGTGGTCTTCAAAAGACAGCGTCACGGATCCCACAGCCTTTGCAGACACCAGGCTCCCATCACCCCATTTGAAACAGAACTCGCCTTCCTCTAAGCTTTTGGTTTTCTTGAAACCATTCAAGGAACAACAAATATGGTTAGTAGCAGCGGAGTCAAAAATCCACGTTGATACATTATCAGCTACTAAGCATGCTTCGGTAACTAGTACAATACTATGTTCCTTTGCTTTGAGATTGGCAGGACAGTTCTTTTTATCGGCCTTGTAAGGTCTCTTCACAGTTCCAGAGGCGGAGGCTTTTTGCTCAGTAGCATGTGCCTCTCCTAGATTTCTCTTTCTCTTAGTGAGACCTACAGCAGTGTGAAGTTCCTTCATAAGCTTGGTAACAGTGTACTCTAGCTTGTTTATGGAGTAGTTCATCTTGGAGGTATCAAGAGATGCGGGGAGAGTTTCTAAGATCATATCTATGACATTCTTCCCATCAGTCTAAGATCCTAGGATTTCCATTTTATTTAGAAAACTAATGATCAGTATCATAAAGTCTCTAACAGGAGTCCTAGCCTTCATATGACAGTTCATAAACTGTCGGACTGCTTGTAGCCTTGTTTGATGCCTTTGCCCTCCAAACATCTCAAGGAGATTGTAGAGCATGTCAGCGGCAGTCTCGATGTCATGATGTTGCTCTTTCAGCATATTGTTCATAGATGCCAAAATATAGCACCTCACAATCTCATCGGATCGAAACCAGGCCGCTAAGGCGTCATTGTCCTCTTGAGTTGAATCGTCATTCGTCAGAGGAGGACACGGGGTGGTGAGTACCCATTTGTGCTTGTTAACGGTAGGTATTATGTCGAGGTTACGTTTCGAATCTACGTAATTTTCGTTTTCGAGTTTGATCGAGGAAAGAAAGATTGAGAGATGTTTGAGAGACATATTGCCTATTTAAGTTGAAACAAGTTTATGATTAGTCTTTGGTTTAGGATTTAAGTTTCATTAAGACTTTTGTAAAATCCAAAGGTGTTATAAACCAAATGATAATTTACTCCCTCAAGAGAAGGCCGCAAAAAATCTCCATTTATAAGTAAATGACACATCATTAATGCTAAGCCAAGATGTCAATACATCTATTTTGACTAGCCACCTTGTAAATTGGTTTGATCACTCACATCCTTTCGCAGAGCCTCAAGGGAGGATACTAGGGATTGAGCCTAAGCGTGCAACCAACCACTTAGTCCAAAAGATCAGCTTTGAAAAACAATCCCCCAATGGGAGGCCTTGCCATCATTGCATCACTCTCGGACGTAGCTCATTGAGCAATGATCGAAGCAATAACGCCTTGGAGTACTCACATTTAAGTGAGGGTCGCAAGAGCGGCTCTTAGTCCCACGTTATTACATCTTTCATTAGTGTTGGGGATCGTGGGTTACAAACAACGAATATAACCCTCCCACTTAGTTTTTGGAGTTGGTTCATCGACTCTTATAATTTCGGAAACAAATTTTCTAGTTAGAGAGCGACAGAGCGGACAACTAGAAGAGAATCCTACATCGACATGTTCAGAGCAGTATTAGTGCATAAAGGCACAAGGTACATACTCGATCTTTTCCTATTTTCTATTTCGGGAAAGTGCGTGAGGGAAGTGTGAACTTCAACTCACTCGAACACTTGAAAGTTTGAGATTACACATCTTTTTATTTTTCGGCTTGTCTACAAGGAGACCTCCCACTCAAAATTTCAAGAGCATATAGATTTTGAACATATGTGATATAGATATAGTTTTGAAAACATTTTGAAAACTTATTTGATTTGGATGACAAAATATTTTCAAGTTTGAAAGTGAAAACGGTTTTTCAAAATTCAAACTAGTTTTGTAAAAATTCAATTTAAACTTTCAAAAATCAAAATATTTTAATCTTACACATCATGTTTATAATCATATGAAAAACATTTTTTCTCAAGAAAGTTTTCTCATTAGAGTTCTATAACTCATGGTAGTGGGGTTTGAAAATCCGGATTTCTAAAAAACTGGAGTTTCAGACAGCCGCGCACCTCAGAGTAAAATCGCCATATCTGGCGGCTCCGATGTCCTTTTCAGCCGAAACCGGTGGCATTGGACAGAGGACAGACAGAGCTTTAATTTGATTCAAGAATCATTAAATTTAGATTTCTGAGCTGAGAGTTATGCCACTTTTAATGCGGGTTTACTCCAGCTCAAAGAAAAAGAAATAAATTAAAACTTTGGTCCTTTTTAGGTGCGAAAAAGAATCAAGTGTAACGGAACGTTTTAAGATGTTGTTTAAAGCTTTTATTTGTGTTTTATTAGCAGGGTAATAACATAGAATAAAAGAAATAACAACAAGCATAAAACGAATACGGTAAATAAAAGAAACTAGAAAGACAAAGTAACTAGTCACAAAAATTACCGAAATTTCTCAAACCTTTAAAACACGTTTTTCAATATAAAAAATTAAAAACTTTTAGAACTGATTCTAATGTGTTTTAAAAACATCCCAAAATCATAGAAAATCAACATGCTTTTTAATTTAAAGACAAGAGCATTAAATTAAAAAAAATCTAAGATTACAATTCTAACTTGTCACAAAATTAGTAAACTTTCGAAAACGATTTTCAAGCTCATAATTTTAAAAACATGTACATGCATCTCTTTGACCATAGCTCTGATACCATTTGTTGGAATCGATCTAGGGTTTAAGAAAATAATTAACGCTTCGTTAAGCGGCGGAATTTTAAAAATTTTCTTTTACAAGTAAAACAGTTTTTACTAACCTAGACAAGTGCAAGTACATGTAATTAAAAACCAATATGAGTTATGAAGTTCACTAACCTTTCTTGAAGCTTGAACCTTGTAGAAGCTTTTGGAAAGTTGCAACGCTCGTCTTCCCTCGCAGCACGTCTCTCTTTCTTTCCTCGGCACCTCGAGCAACCACGAAAGTTTCTATCACTAAATCACTCGAAAAGAAGGAATCAGTGAGTGGGCACTTTTAAACACTACGACTTAAGAACGAGTCTCGAAGTCGCAGAGCTAAACACTAGGTCGAGTGAGGACCTAGGTGCCAAGACAAGAAATAATCGAAAATAAACTAGAGAGAGAGAGAGGATTTTCGGCCAAGTTCTAGAGAGAGAGTCTCTCAAATCTCTTAAACTTGGATGAATGAAATGTGAGGAAATGAGGCTCCTATTTATAGGAGAGGTCTCACCTTCAATAAGGTAGTTTCCTCTTCTATAGAATATCACATATTCATGAGCAATTTCCTCTTTTTTCCCTTTGAGACACTCGGCCAACTCAAGGCTTCTAGAAGCCTTGATTTGTTTCCAATTTTGTTCAAGGCCTTGCCTTGTCTCTCACTTGGCCGATTCCCACTTTCCTCTTGGAGGAAATTTGTTTCCTCTTTTTCTTTTGGCAAGTATCTAAATACATTTATGCACAAAATAAACTCTCCTATTTCTCTATTAGGGCAGGCGCCCAAGTCTCTCTAGAAGGAGCTTCTAGAAGCTTCTTCATTTGTTCATGACAACATGAGAAAGACCCATTAAGAATTTTCAATAAAATTCTCATGAAATGAAATTAATTCACAAGGCCCAGTTAATCATATTATGGCCGAGTGACATTAAGTCATCAAATGAACTTGTCAAAATTTATTGACATCCATTTCATCCTTATGTCTCAAAAGACAAAAATACCCTTTCGACAATTTTCGTTCTTGTTTTGACTTAGCTTCCAGTTTAACTATTCCTATCGATGTGATTCGTGACAGTGACCTCATGGACCCAAATGAACAAAGCTTGAGCTAAACACTTGGACTCAAAAGTTCACAAACCTTTTCCAAGTTTAGCTTAATGTCAACTGACTCCACTAAAGAGCTGACACTGAAAATCTCTCGGTTCAAATGAATTTATTTTCTACTCAAGAATTCGACCTAATTATGATGAGCGGATCCACTGAATATTATCTATGTTTACCCTTCATGAATGTCATCAGCTAGTCGGGATTTACTAAATTACCATTTTACCCTTCTAGCTGTTATTTCCTCAACTCCTTTGTCGCTTGTGAATAAGTTAGAAACAATGTATTGACGAGGAGCTAACAAGTCACATTGTTTCATCCAAAAGACTCAGGACTCAATTTGGACACTGGCCAGTTCATTTATTCACACTCCAAGGAACAAAGCATGAGGTGACATACATTGCATTTCAGCAATCTTGTACATGAATTCCATATCTATGAGAACTTCACAAAGTTACTCATGACATACTCACAACTTAGTACTTCACCAATAGGCCCTGTTCGGAATGACATAGTGAGTCCGAACTCTGACTTTCTCAAATGAGAATACTAAGGTGTGAAATGGAATGTCTCATTTCAGGATTAAGGTAAGCATGATGCAATTCATACATAGTGACTTCGAGACATAAGAGGTTAAATGGTTTGTTCTTATATTGTCTCTAGAAGTGCACTGGTCAATTCAGTACCTTCGGAAGATACCTAGAAGAACTATAGAGTCTCCAACTCTCAATGCCTCATAACCAGACATCATAGATTCTTCTAACAATCATACTGAGGTCAATAGTCCTTTGACCCTTAGATTGCGAATATATCGTTTTAAGCAAACTACGAAGAGTTTGTTCATGCAAATCTACATTTGTCTCTTCGTAAGTTGTTAAGTTTGTTTATGGACTAAAAGACTATGGTTTTATCATAAAGCTTCAGACAAGGAAGATTGAATGAACGTTTCAACTTTATTATTAATGAATGAGCAATTACAAGCAAGAGTCTTCGTAAGACTATATGACATCAAATGTACATAAATGGACACTACTACTCTTCTTGTGGGCATCATTGACAACAGCTTTTCATTGGTCTAGACCTAGATTACTTTGATATCTACCTAATACTCCAACAGCATATGCGATGTCAGATTTGGTACAAACCTGATGTTGTCAATGGTGCCCACAAGAAGAGTTGTAGTCTTTATTTTGTACATTTGATGTAATAAAGTCTCACGAAGACTCTTGCTTGTAATTGCTTATTCATTAATTAAAAGTTGAAACGTTCATTCATTCCTCCTTGTTTGTTTGAAGCTTTATGATAAAACATTAGTCTTTAGTCCATAAACAAACTTAACAACTTACGAAGAGACAAATGTAGATTTGCATGAACAAACTCTTCGTAGTTTGCTTAAAACGATATATTCACAATCTAATGGTCAAAGGACTATTGACCTCAGTATGATTGTTAGGAGAATCTATGATGTCTGGTTATGGGGCATTGAGAGTTGGAGACTCTATAGTTCTTCTAGGTATCTTCCGAAGGTACTGAATTGACCAGTGCACTTCTAGAGACAAAATAAGAACAAACCATTTAACCTCTTATGTCTCGAAGTCACTACGTATGAATTGCATCGTGCTTACCTTAATCCTGAAATGAGACATGCCATTTCACAGCTTACGTATTCTCATTTGAGAAAGTCAGAGTTTGGACTCACTAGGTGATTCCGAACAAGGCCTATTGGTGAAATACTAAGTTGTGAGAATGTCATGAGTAACTTTGTGAAGTTCTCATAGATATGGAATTCATGTACAAGATTGCTGAAATGCAATGTATATCACATCATGCTTTGTTCCTTGGAATGTGAATAAATGAACTGGCCAGTGTCCAAATTGAGTCTTGACTCCTTTGGATGAAACAATGTGACTTGTTAGCTCATCGTCAATACATTGTTTCTAACTTATTCACAAGCGACAAAGGAGTTGAGGAAATAACAACTAGAAGGGTAAAATGGTAATTTTTATAAATCCCGACTAGCTGATGATATTCATGAAGGGTAAACATAGATAATATTCAGTGGATCCGCTCATCATAATTTGGTTGAATTCTTGAGTAGAAAATAAATTCATTTGAACCGAGAGATTTTCAGTGTCAACTTTTTAGTGGAGTCAGTTGACATTAAGCTAAACTTGGAAAAGGTTTGTGAACTTTTGAGTCCAAGTGTTTAGCTCAAGCTTTGTTCATTTGGATCCATGAGGTCACTGTCACTAATCACATCGAGTAGGAATAGTTAAACTAGAAGCTAAGTCAAAACAAAAACGAGACAAGTTTTACGAAAATTGTCAAAAGGGTATTTTTGTCCTATTGGACATATGATGAAATGAATTAATGTCAGTCGGCCAAATTAGATTAATTGAGCCTTGTGGATTAATTTCATTTCATAAGAATTTTATTGAAAATTCTTAATGCGCCTTTTTCATGTTATCATGAATAAATGGAATAGCTTCTAGAAGGCCTTTCTAGAACATGTTAGGCGCCTACTACCCAAGACAAAGAGAGAATATTTTGTGCATGAATGTATCAAGATACTTGCCAAAAGAAAAAGAGGAAACAAATTTCCTATGCATGGCAATAGGAATTTCGGCCAAGAGGAGTCAAGGGAGAAGCAAATAAAAGAGGAAACAAATCCAAGGACTTGCTTGGCAAGTCTTGGCCGTGTGACCCTATGAAGGAAAGGAAAATTGGCTCATGAATATGTGATATTCTATAGAAGAGGAAACTACCTTATTGAAGGTGAGACCTCTCCTATAAATAGGAGCCTCATTCCACACATTTCATTCATCCAAAGTTTTAGAGATTTGAGAGCTTCTCTCTCTAGCTTGGCCGACTCCTCTCTCTCTCTCTCTCTATTCAATTTCGTTTTTGGTTTTGGCACCTAGGTCCTCATTTGACCTAGTGTTTTAGCTCTTCGATTTCAAGACTTGTTCTTAAGTCGTAGTGTTTAAAAGTGCCCACACACTAATTCTTTTTTCTCTCGAGTGATTTAGTGATAGAAACTTTCGTGGTTGCTCGAGTTGCCGAGGAAGGAAGAGAGACGTGCTGGGAGGGGAGACGAACGTTGCAACCTTTTCCAAAAGCTTCTCAACGTTCAAGCTTCTAAAAAGGTTAGTAATCTTTAATGCTCATATTAGTTTTTATTTACATGTGCTTGCTCTTTGTCTACGTTAGTAAAATCGTTTTACTAGTTAAAAGAAATTTTTTAAAATTCCGCCGCTTAACGAAGCGTTAAACTTTTTCTTAAACGCTAGATCAATTCCAACACCTGAGCATACATAAAGCTTCCTACAGTGGAAGCATATGGAATATCCTTCATTTTTTCTCGTTCAAGGTCATTCTTTGGTCATCGATCCAAGCTGAACTTGTCACCTTTCACAATAGGTGCTATACTTGGTGAACAATCTTTCATCCGAAATCTCTCTAGTGTTTTGTTGATATAGGTCTCTTAAGACAAATCCAAAATGCCTCTTGATCTTTCCCTATGGATCTTAATGCCAATGACATAAGACGCCTAACCCATATCATTCATATCAAAGTTCTTTGAAAAAATGTGTTTCATCTCATACATCATTCCATTATCATTAGTCGCAAGATAAATATCGTCCGCATATAAAACAAAGAAGCACATCGTACTCCCACTAACCTTTTGGTATATACATTGATTCATGACGTTATCTTCAAAACTGAATGAAGTGATAACATCATGAAACTTTAAATACCATTGGCGGGAGGCTCGTTTCAAACCATAAATGAATTTTTTAAGCTTGCAGACTAAATGCTCAACATTTCTAGAAGAGAATCCTTCAAGTTGTTTCATGTAAACCTTTTCCTCTAGATCTCCGTTAAGAAAGGTCGTTTTCACATCTATTTGATGTAGCTCAAAATCGAAATGAGCTACTAATTCCATAATTGTGCGAAGAGAGTCTTTCTTTGACACAAGAGAAAATGTATCTGTGTAATTGATTCCTTCGCTTTGAGTAAACCCTTTGGCTACAAGTATTTTCTTATGTCTCTCAGTGTTGCCTTGTGAGTCTTCTTTGTTTTGAAGACCCATTTGCATCCAATTCTCAATCAAGGGTTTGTGCCATAAGTTATATTCTTTAGAACTTACAACTTGTGAAAACGTTTTGGGATCCTTCTCGGATCCAATGTTGCAGTCCATTTCTTGCAGATAAACTTCATAATTACTAGGGATTGCTGATCTTTTAACTCTAGTAGATCTTCGTAATGTTGCTTCATCAATCTCTTGAGGATCTTGTTCTTCAATCGGTTGCTCGATTGGTTGTTCAACATGATCTTGATCAGCAACTTGATCTAAAGGATCATCATTATTACCTTGTGGAATTTCTACAACTGGTTGTCTTACACACAATTGAGCTTGAGGAGTGTGTACGATAACCAGTCTATCACTTGAACTAGAAGGTTGAGCTTCATTGTGATCCAATGCGGAATTGAGTCACGCAATTGCTCACTCCCAATAACCAAGTCATTATCAAGAAATTTAGCATTTCTTGATTCCATAATCTTAGTAATGTGAGATGGAGAATAGAATCTATAACCTTTAGATTTTTTGGCATATCCAATGAAATACTCACTAATAGTCATATGGTCTAGTTTCTTTTCTTGTGATTATAAATTCTCACTTCAGACGGGCATCCCCAAACGCGTATATGTCGTAAACTGGATTTCCAACCTTTGAATAACTCAAAAAGTGTCTTTAAAATAACCTTGGTTGGAACTCGGTTTAATATATGCTCAACCGTCTTTAATGCTTCAATAAACAAGAATTGAGGGAGTTTTGTGTTATTCCTCATACTTTTCACCATCTCCATTAAAGTTCAACTTCTTCTTTCTAATACACCATTCTGGTCCACAGGCATAGTGCATTGGACAACAATCCCATGTTCTTGAAGAAACTTCACAAATGGCACATGTGCTTATCCATTCTCAGTGTATCTACCATAATACTATCAACCTCTATCTGATCTCACTATCTTGATTTGTTTACCACATTGTTTCTCTACTTTAGACTTGAAAACTTTAAAGGCGTCTGAAACTTCGTCTTTAGAACGAAGTAAATAGAAATACATAAATCGCGAGAAATAATCTATAAAAGTGATAAAATATTTTGGACTACTTGCATCCATGTAATGACAAAAAATATATGTATGTACGATTTCTAACAATTGAGTACTTCTCTTTCCACCCTTTTTAGACTTGTTAGTTTGCTTTCCCTTAATTCAATCCACACAAGTCTCAAAGTCAGAAAAATCAAGAGCGCTATGTAATCCGTCATCCACCAACCTTTTAATTCTCAAAATGGAGATATGTCTGAATCTCCGATGCCACAATAGAGAAGAATTTACATTCATAATACAGTGCTTCAACCCAGCAGTGACATTCGAAGAGTTATAAGCAACGTCATTTTGCATTGTAAAAGACCATCAGACAATGTACCATAACCAACAATTTCGGATTTATTTAATCCTCCACATGTGAGCTCATCCTACTCCCAAAATGGATGTATTCCTCATCACTTCCACTGGCTTTCGTAGGTTTTGCATACTCGACAAGGTATTTGAAACATGGATTGTAGAACCAGAGTCAATCAACCAAGTATTATGATCAACATTCGTTAGATTTGATTCATAACAGACACACAAAAGTAGAATACCTATCTTATCAAGCCAATATTTGAACATAGAGCATTCTTTCTTCATGTGTCTTTTCTTCTTTCAAAAGAAAAACTTTGATTCTTTCTTAATGTCCTGTTTGTCAAGGATCTTGCCTCTGTCTTTGACACTATCTTTCTTCTTCCTTTCAGAGAATGTCAGATTCACTTTCTCACTCTCTTCCATAGCCAGCCGATGCTCTTCTTGAACACATATGGTCATAAGTTCATTAATTGACTATTTATCGTTATGTGTTTTATAAGAAATCTTAAAATGGCCATATTATTGGGGCAGAGTGTACAGAATGAAGTGAACCAGAAAGGTTTCTGACAATTCAACTTCCAAAGTCTTTAATTGAGCCGCAATATCCCTCATGCGCATGATATGATCACGCACACCTCCAATACCAATCAGCTTCATGGATGAGAATTGCATGATAAGATTACTTGCCAAAGCCTTATTTGAAGTGACAAATTGTTCATCTATTGCTTTCATTAAGAGACGAATAGTGTCATATGTTAGGAATTCAGAAGTCAACCCAACATTCTGGAGCATTTTTGAAATGTGTGCCGAACTCTTCTTAACGGAATAATGAATATATATGTGTGTGTGTGCGCGTGAGTAAATAATGCATTTTTGTAAGAGTAAATACTTCTATTATGTAGACTGTTTATTTTTGTCCAACTACATATAGATATAGGTAATCATGTAATTAACCCTAAAAAGGTTTGACTAATGAGACAAGAAAAATATCTTGCTCAAACTATATATATATATATAAGGAACAGAAAACTATCAAATTTCTTTTGCTAATTGAAAAAGCCACTCAATAATTTGTGGTTCTCGATCTCGCCAAAAATATAAATATAACCCGCAGCAAGGACAATATACCTCGTTTTATAACTTTTTGCTGGCAAAATTTACCTCTAGTAGTTACTTTTAAAATTAATACTTCAAATATGCCATACATTTTTCTACCCCATAATTTTGTTTTCATTACATTTTTTTTACAGGTTTTTTTTTTTTTTTTTTTTTTTACAGTATCTTTAAGTAATTTTTCCCTATTTACAATTTCAATTAAAAAAAGTTTAAAATTATCTGACTATAAACGAGGTATTAATTGATTTTTTGAAGATTATAGATATTCTAACAATTATCATCAATTGTCTAAAAAAGAAAAAAAAAAAAAAAAAAAAAAAAAAAGGTATTTATTGAAGGGAAAACTTAAGAGAGATGCCTGATATTTCTAAAAATTGAAGAAATAAGTCGTGCATTCGATTAAAAACAAGATAGTGTTGACATTTCCCCTTTATTGAACGTTTTAAGAAGATGATAGATATTCCAGGAATTATTTTTGTGAAAGTTCCCTTATTTGGTGTGTCGATGCTAAAACACATAGAGCCCATAAGCTTATTTAATGGATGCCAGGGCTGACCCAAACTCTCCAAAATATAACCTGGCTGTTAGGCCCGGAGGAAGGCTGAGCCCATTTGATAATTCTATTGGCTATTATGGCACATTATTTACGTGTAATTACTATAGTGGGCCTTTCTTCAGAGCGCATTGAATTACCAAAATTGCAACAATATGTCAAGAAGGCAATACAGCACATTCCACTGCCTAGCATTATCCAATAAAATGAAAGAAGAGAAATGAAAATCAAGACTGTGCACTTTTAATCAATAATGAGTTAGTGATATGCCAGGTTAACGTACCAGAGCCTATACCATGTATTTAGTGCCATGCATGCCCGCTTATCCTACCGGAGCCAATATTCTGTATAATAGCCATGCATGGATATTTAGCTTATCTATAAATATATATTTTCACGATAAATTAAAATGATATGTGCGAACGCGCTAATACTCTCACACTAGATGGGTCTTATCTGATAAGTGGGCCCCGCACCTGTGAGTCCGATGATAAATAGCAGTGCGCAATGATAATTAAGAGATTTTCAAGTTGATGTCAGTAATTTAAACTGATTTTTTCAAATTCAACCAAAATATCACATTTGAGACATCTCTTAATTGTCGGGATTTACCAAAAACTCTCATACCCTTCCTGACTTTCATTATTGAGTGTCATAAAAATACATAATTTCGTACTAGAACTGTCACGAAATGTCACACTACTATCATGAAATACAAAATTTTGTGATAATACTAACATAAAATTTTGTATTTTATGGCAGTAGTGTCATAAAATAAAAAATATTTCACGAAATAAGATAAAATGCCACGAAATCTGTAAGTTTTTTTTCCCCCTTCATAATGTCTAGAATTAGTCCAAAAACTCTTCAGAAACTCCAACTATATATCATCATCTTAGAAATTAAATTTGACCGAAGTTGTCGCGTTCCTCTCGTCCTTCTTCACACACGGCTCGATTCTCTACCACAATCAGTACTAACTCTTTGTCCCTGCAACTTCACATCATTTTGAATCCTCACCTCCAACCTCTGATGGAACTACACAGCGGGGTTCTTACTCGAATCTCCGAGCGTGACCTCCATATGGGACGCAATCTTGCAGTCGCCTATGGACCAGTGCAACCTTGCGATCCACTCCGATCTCCTGATAGGCTTGCGATTCACTCCGATCTCCTAATAGGCGAGGGCTCTTGGAAGAAGGAAAAAAAGGGAAGGAAGAACCATTTGTGACAAAGACAGAGAAAAAAAGAAAAAAGAATGAAAAAATAAGAGAAAAGTTCATTATGGGTGTTCTGTAAGAAAATAATCTTCTCTCCTCCATTTAGTACTAATAACGTTATATTTAGAGTCTTGATTGAATTTGAAAAGACGACTTGGAATTACTAATATGGATATCCCATACATTAATTCAACAAAAAGCTTGACATGGATATTATTTAATTTTTCACAAGAACTAAAATAGGAATATTCCAAGGATTTAAGGTAAAAACTCCAAAAACTTTGTTTAATTAGGTGACACTTCCTCTCTCTTGTGATATGTCTCTCGTGTATTGAAGTAACTACAAACTCAAACTTGTTAGAATATATCTCCAATATTAAATAATATTTTTTTATTTATAATTTGCGCTTAAATATATCATATATTCATTTTTATATGTGATGTAAAAATGAAATTTTTAATAATAATAATAATAACAACTTTAGGTAAAACCAAGACATAACACTTGCCACTTGCTAAATGCTGACAAAATCACATTACGAAATTAAGATAATTGAAAAGAAGCCGGGGAAGATCAGGTATCGTACGTGTTCAAATTTGTGCCTTAATAGATTTTCGCTATGTTTGACTTATTAGCTTATTAAGCTTGATTTTTGCTTTTTTTTTTTTAAGTGAAATCATATTTAAATATTTGATAAATTTTTTTTTTTCTAAAAGTTGAAAAATATTTTTGAATATCTTAACTAAAAAACTAAAAGCTACAATTTGAAGCTTTTGTACATAGCTTTTGTTTTTTATTTGTACTTTCTCTTTCCTGATGTTTTTTCTCGTACACTAACTTTTAATTATAATTATCTTTATATTCTTTTATGAAATAATTTTTGTAAAGTCACCAAAATTTATAATTTACTTTTTACAATCTATAAAAACCCACTTTAATATATTTTTTATATACGAAAAAATATGTTATTATTATTATTATTAATTACATTTTATATAAATAATTGCTACTTACAAATATTAATATATATTTTACCAAACACTTGATAAGTTTTTGGTAACAGCTACAGCTATTTTATAATAGTTTTATTAAACACTCACTTGTTTTTTAAAACAACAGTTTTTTTCGTAAAACAGATCTATTTTTTTTTAAAACAAAGTTAAACCAAACGCAGCCTCCAACTAACAAGAAGATAGAGATATTAAAAAATGGAACAAAAAAAAAAGGAAGATGTTTTGGTATATTCACGTCTCTATAATTGATGTGAAGATACATAGCAATGATGATAGAGGTAGAAACAACATTATCTCAATTTTCTCGATTGATAGAATTAAGATAAGTTGGCACCAAATTTAAAGAAAACGATTAACGAAAATAGCGACACATTGACTATAGAATGGAGAAGTCCATTTAAAAAGCAATATTTCATTCGCCAGAACTGTTCAATAATAGCAATCCTAATTGTACTCTAACACTTTAGGGTGGTCCATTTGAATTAGGACAACATTTTTGTAATTGGGATTTATTTAAACCCATTGACTGCGAGTGCGACTATGTGGTTTGTTGTATTCTCAATTGAAAAGCTCATGAGCAATTAATATCGATATTTGCGAAGATCTTTTTGTATCTTAGAACAGAAGCCACTTTAGTCGATATCTTCCTTGGCTAACTCTAAAAAGTTCTTGCTTTTGTAGCTATCTGCAAATGGGAACATATGATATGATAGCCTATCTTAATCATGTAAATGATAAGAATTGGCTGTGCATTTTTCTACATGATTTTGATGTTTAATCACTATATAATTTGGCAAATAAGCTTTTTCTATAGACAATATCATTTACGTTGAAGCCTTTTCTTCTTGTTCTTTGTTTTTTTTTTTTTCAGTCAGTAAAAATTAGTACTAAAAAAACCCTAGTAGAAGTTACCAATAAAATTGTTTAAGTTGTGTACCAATAAAATTTGTCTTGCTCTACAATAAAAGTTGAAAAAATATTGGTGGTACACTAGTACTACTAGAAATCTCTCTTTATATACCCCTCTTCTTTTCTTTTCTTTTTTCTAGTGCAATATTACTAGATCCCCCAATTGATGTGTATGCAGTCGCACTCAACATTGGTGGGTTCTCATATCATTTCCCAACTATCAAAATAAATGCTTATTTACAGCAAGTGTAGTAACATATGGAACGTAGATTTTGTTTATTAGGATCTTTGTAATAAGAGCAATATTGTGGAACATATTAACCAAAAAGGGAGGGGGAGGGGGGGAGGGTCAAAAAGAAGATTCTCAACGGTACTTATTGAGATTCGGTACTTATTGAGATTCCAAGAAGATGGGGATAGATACGCGTCTAAGAAAAGCAGTCCAATAAGAATGAGTGGGGTTTGCAGTCTCTAAGAAATGCAGACTCTTCGCTTTTCTTTTCTCTTTTTCGTGTGAAAAAAGTGACTTTTCCAGAACATGCTCTCTTCAAATGAATAGGGGTGAAAAAAAAAACACCGACTTTTTATTTTATTTTTATTATTTATTCTTTTTTATTTTTAAGACGTGTTATCAAACTAAATTTTACTAAGAACGAATACAATTTAAAGGGTTATCCTAATAAAAAAAAGGGTTATAATTAAGTTAATTATTGAAGAGATATTTCGGTATACTTAATTAATTGCATGTGCATTTTTTGCTGCTACCGGAATATAACAAAACGAAATAATCAATCGACGTAAAAGAAAATTAATCCGACCTTCGATTTACATGCACAAACCCCGGGACATCAAGGCGTCTTGACTAAGTTATGATATAGGTTTTCACTCAAAAGCCCGTAGTAGTGCTTAAATGAACAATAATTTGAGAAGACCACCCAAAGCTCAAAATGAGCAATCTTTCTGTTAGAATTGTTACTTAGAGTCTAATTATAGGACATAAGTATGGAGATCATAATTTAAATTCATGGTTGCTAAGACTAGATACGTAAGCAAGGTCGATTATATGACACGCAACTATATCTTAAAAAGATTAATGTGTGTTTGGAGCGTGTATATACAGGAGAAATTCTGGCCCTCTAAGTAGAGTGTAAATATTAGAGTTGACAATATACCATAGGAAAAGTTCGATAATAGTGTTTTAAAAATGTAAATATTAACAATAAACAAAATTAAATTTAGCTCAAAACAATAAACATATTTTTTGAACAAATTGTACATGTTTACGACTTGAAAACAACTATTTTCGCGATAAATTTTTTTTATACGTTATTCTGTCGATTAGTTTAAAAAAACACTATCACATGCAATTTTCATTATACCATGGTTCGATTTCTGGCCTCACGGATGTTAATGTAAAATGGGCATTATATTGTCCGTCTTGATGGTTGTGTGTGCGCCAAGGATCGGGAAAGTTACATCAATGGCGTTTTAATAGTGCATCATTATTAAAAGGGTAATTTAGCAAAATAGTCAACTTAAACGTTGAAAATTGCTAAATAGCCAAGGTTTTGTAAATATTAGGTAAATATCCAATTTTCTATATTTACAAACGTAAATATCAAATAAATAGCCACTGCCATATTAAGCCACGTCATCATTTATGGCTATTTACCTAATATTTATCAAATCTTGGCTATTTAGCAATATCAAACGTTTAAATTGGTTATTTTTTTAATTTTTTGTTATTAAAATAGTAATTGTTTTAAAATCATTCAAGACTAGTGTTTTCTCAAACTATAAATAGTTACAAATTGAAAAAGCTATTTTCGCAGTAAAAAATTTAGTCACGTTATTCCTACTATTAATTTCAAAAAAACACTAGCACGTGCAACTACGAGTCTACCACATCTAGGTGCTTCTTGCTTTCTAGCATTGTGATCTATTACTAGGCTAAAGCAATTTTTTAGGGCCTAGAAGAAATTTAATTTTTGGCTTCTTTTTCTACATTTATTTGGATTATTTACTATATTTGGACGTAAAATAATTCTTTAGGGTATATATATATATATATATATATATATATATATATATATATATATATATATATAAATATTATATATATATATTATATATATATATATATATCAAAGTCTATCATTTATTGGAGGCCTTAAACAATTGCATTTTTCTATATAAATTGTGTACTAAATAATTCAATCTTTTATTATGAAATTACTCAATGTGTTTTAAGAGGGTCATTCAACTAGTGGGTGTAACAATTTGTTGAAAAAATGATTGTTTTAACAAGATTAATTTAATCAACAATTACAAGCAATCAAACGGAACGAAATAATATGTGATTTGCTAATCATATTCAGTGATAAAACACCTACTCTGTGAGACTGATACATCTGGTGTTGAAAAGTGATCCATTATCTCAATAATCAAAAGTACATGATTTAGATTTGACGACTCCCTCGAAACACCTTCTTTGATTTCTCCAATGGATGACAATCTAAGCTACCCTTAGATTAGAGATACTCTCTCTCTCTCTCTCTCTCTCTCTCTCTCTCTCTCTCTCTCTCTCAATCTTCTCCCGAAGATTAACAAGCACGTCAATGCCAAAACACGCACTTACAAACTCTGCACAAATAAAGATACAACCGTTGCAAGTACCAACAACCAGCTATCGATGAAGATCTCCAAATCTGAGAGACTAGTTCAAGATTTTAAGGGCCGGCGTGAATTCACCTAACAGAAAAGTTATTAACTTAATTCGACTCATAAGGAGCTTTATTAGGTTAGCGCCATGTCTTCGCGAATCTGTTATTCTCGGAAACCAAATATCTGAGGATATCTCACAATAATATTCATTACTGGAAATAAGATATTTCCAGTAATATTTACGCGGGAGAAAAGCGACTTTTAAGTAATCCGGGTCTTGAACAATTTCTTGCAATTTGATTTGAACAATTTCAACAAAATAGTTTAGGGTTTAGGGTTTACGGTTTAGGGTTTTAGGGTTTAGGATTTAGGGTTTAGGGTATATGGATCATCATATTATATAATTTATGTTGATATTTTGACACAAATAACAATTACAAGAATAATCACCTTTTCAAAGCTTAAAATGTTTTTTTTAACTAACAGTTTAATGACACATTATAATAGATGACTTGCGTCTTGCAATCTAGACAAATTATTCCAAATCTAGATGTATTAAATTTCTTGTTCAATGTCACGAATGCTCTGTTCTGTGTATACTTATTTGTAACTACTACTTTTCGTGTATATTACACATTTTAATTATATGTATATATATATATAGATATATGTGTGTGTAATCAAAATGATTGATTTGTTGAACGACAAATATTCATCGAAGTTTCACTATAGAGCACATACCATAGGGGAAACACACACACATTCTAGATATGTACACATCATGCATGTCCATTGAAAGTGATGTGTCATATTGCGTTTACCTTTAATTTACTAGACTTGACTAGCTTTTAAAGTATCTTGAGACTTATATTTGAAACAAAAGATATACATATTTTTCAACGGTGGCGGCTTTGCCAGGAGCGCTAATAAATAAATCATTTATTTCTTTAACGTGTGTGCTTCATGACAAAATAACTAGGCCACATCAATGTTTAAAATATCGATACCGATACTCATAGTGAGGTTCTGATTTTACGGATATATCGAATACCGACGGATATATCGATGGATATACTATAACAATTTTAATACCGACTACCGATTATATCGGTGATATATCGATGATATATCGAATATCAACGGATATATCGAATATCAACGGATATATCGACACAAATCCTATAAAAATATATATGATGTATATATAATTTAATGATACATATAACAATTATATTTTAAATAGATATATCTATATTTATATAACATATCTATATATATATATATCTATATAGATATATATATATATAACATTTATTTAGCTAACAATAAAGTTCATCTTATTATGAAATTAAAAAATTTAAAGAAATCACTCCATATAAACCTATGTAGTTCTATGAATTTAAATAAGCAATAATGGACCTTTATCCTCCCAGGAACTCACGTTTAAATTTTGGGGCTGTTTAGAGCGATGAAAATAGGTATTTCAGGAATAACTTTTCTATTTTGGCTGTTGTATGAATTTTTTATTATAAAAACGGTATATTGAGAATAAAACGATATTTTAGCTATTATATTAGTTTTTTTTACCAAACTTCCTATTTTTCCTTGATATCGTGGATATATCGGGATATATCGTCGGTATTTTGAACCTTGGCCCACATCTGCGCTTTGCCTCGTTAAAAGTGCATATCAATGATTTTTACAATAATCGATTTTCGCTTCCTTTTTTTTTAATTTATTTTATTTAACAAAAGACATATAAACCAAGGATTGAAATGTCGACGGTCGATTTCGTGCCGATGGTCTCAAAAAATAGAAATTACGGTGACCGATGAGAATTGCGACTGAAAAAATGCCGAAATTTGCTTAAAAAAATGCCGACATAAATTACGGTGTCGACGAAAATTTCGATAAAACACGAAAATGCCGACGGAAATAATGTTGCATAATTCTGAATATAATAAATAAAATTCATAGTTCAGACACGTAAGAAAAGTAGTTTCAAACACACATATAATAAGTTTAAACTCCAAATTCAAGTATTCAACACACGTAATAAATTCACACAAAAACATAAACAAAATGTCCAACAAACAAAGAAAATTTCATAACACATAATCAGTTCAAGAAAGATAAAAACGACTCAATAGTAGGTTGAGTGGCGGTGGAGTTGGTAGAAACCTCATGTTCGTGCTTGTAGATCACAGTAGTCGGCCCATGTCATGTGATCCTCATAGTTGGTTCGGTAATTTACGAAATGAGCGTTGTAGTTAACCTGGTTATCTCCAACAACACTGCAGAGGACGGGATTCTCAGATAATGCCCCATGAAGCGTCTCGACCGTACATCCAATAATTTGAGGCGAACCATCATCTACGTTGTCCATGGGGGTGGGGACGGGGACATGTACATGCACAGGCACTGGATAAGGACATGGATAAGGATATGCATACGAACTTTCACCGTATGATTGAGACAATATTTGGTCAAACGACATTGAACCAAATTGAGTCGCTATGGAGTCGACATCATAATCAGTAGAGGTCATGGACATGGTGAAACTCATTCCTATTTGTCTACTACGACTGTACTGCTCAATCTCAAAATCAAAGAATTGGTCAGACCTGATAGACATATTAAATTGCATGAAGATCAACCGAATACATAAAACATATTAATGAACATACCTTCCAACTAGATCGCATGCTCCGTGGTCCTCATCTTGCGTAGCTTGGTATCCTGATTCCATAGTCTAGAGATCATAAGGAGGACCACCACCACCGTCACCACCATGACCACCACCACCACCACTGCCACTAGCAACGTCAACACCACCACCACTAGTACCACCAGTATCACCACCATCACCACCATCAACGTCATCGTCGGATGAAGTTACACCCACCTCTTCACTCAATACTCGTTCGACATTGATACCTTCTGACCGAGCTTGTGCAGAAACTTGTGGCTCGGGCCGTTGCGATTCATCATCAAGGTGGGCAGATCGAATCCATTCAAGAAGAATATCATTGTCCACATTGTCTCCCATGGCTTGCATGGAACTTTCTATGATGTCTAACGGACCTCACTTCTCATTATTTTCGTACCTGTCTTTCCGGTCTCGGAGTTGTAACTTCATATTGTAGGTACAAAAGACGAGTTGTTCCAACCTTTTGTAAGCAAGACGGTTTCGCTGTTTGGTGTGGACTAGAGCAAAAGTCTCCAATTTCGTTCGCATGCCGATGACGATGATGTTTGCGAAAGGATTCGCATGGCCAACCTCCTCAACGTCGGTGTCTCGATCCCGAACATGTTCAATTATTCGACTACAAAATGAGTTTTATAATCAAACTTTGATAATGAATTAGTCTGTAACACATAAATACATGACTTGGATAATCATACCAGCTGCCAATTCTTTATCTTGTCTGACGCGTCGATAGACTTCAAGAAAGCAGTCTTTCCAGCGGAGTAGACCATGACATTGATAATGCTCAATCTAGTTGGTCCGGTCCAACCGTCATACATGATGGTGCACTCATACTCTTGTCATATTGGTCTTTGACTATCAACGTAAGCCTGTGTATCCGCCACCTCTTCTTTAAGATACGTGTTGTGAATCTCGTACGGGGAACGTAAATGGACACCACGACCTGTAAACAAACAAATTTTACACAATCCAATCATCAGAAACCCATTAATCAATTCATCAGTATTCACCTAACTATTTTACAAGTTCTCTTACCTATTTCGACGCTTCGTGCATCATATTCTGAAAATGGTGGGACTTCACTTTGTTCGCCGGCACACTCTCGTGAGTGAAAAAACGACTCACAATTTTACCCAAACGCTTCTTCAGTGATGTCTTTGCCTCCGGATTAATGGTTGCTTGCCGTGCACTATCTGATTGATAAAGAGATGGTGCAACAGTTGACATCCCCATTCCCAAATCACGATGCGATTGTGAACCTCCACCTGGACCGGATCTCCAATTTGCCGCAACAGCTTCTTCACGACTTCTCTTCATTGCCTTATATAGGTCACGCGCCATCTCAGCATCGAACTCTCCTTCTTCATCAACTGGACCAAGAGTCGCAGTCATCTCTCTCCGAATTGTCTCATCCATGGTTTGTTTATTTTTCTTTTTCCTTTCTGCCTCTTGTAGCAACAACATCATCTCTTCTCTAACTTCTGGCGGACACTTCTCACAATGCTTCACATTCTTTTTTGGGTCGTTTCACTTAAATAAAGTTTCATACGAGTCACGTCATCTCCTCTTATCGTCACTCTACAGTACTTTCATGTAAAATGATTATGGCATCCTGCCACCTTCGTACAATGTTTTCGTACGCATTCATCCGCCATCATTATTTACCTACAAGCATTCACAAATTAGTAAATATCAACTAACGTGAACCCAACATCATTCATTCAATTTCATGAAACCCAACATCATTCATTCAAATTCATGAAACCCAAAATCATTATTCAAATTCTAGGAACCCAACATTTCAAATTTCAAGAATCATCTTCATGAACATAGACATCAATAAACACGAAATTCAATTATTTCTTACAAAAATTGTTTAAAACATCAATTTTTGGAAATTGTTAAAAAAATTTGAAAAAAACATATGTTAATCAAGGATTCAAGATAAGAAACTTTCATTCAGAAATATATCACAAAAAAAATCAAATAAACACGAAATTGAAGTATTTTTTAACAAAAATTGTTTAAAACATGAATTTTCAGAAATTGTTTAAAAAAATTGAAAAAAACATATGTTAACCAAGGACTCAAGATAAACAACTTTCATTCGGCAATGTATCACAAAAAAAAAAATCAAATAAACACAAAATTGACATCATTTGAAACTGGCCAACACAAATTCACGGACGAAAAATCGAGATCACGGCGAAGTTACGGCGAAATTACCGAAATCTTGTTGAAATTGTTCACAGACGTTCGGCAAGACTTGGGCGTGATGGAAATCTTGATCTTGTGTCGGTGGATCTAGGAGACTCGTTCAAGAGAAAACTCGACTGTATTCTTCGTCGTTATTTCCAAGAAATGCCCCGATTTTCATCGTTTTAAACCCTTGACCGAACGACAATGTTGGAAATGACGTGGAAAAAGAAACGACATCTCCACGCGATTTCGACGACAACAATACACGAATTGACAAAACGTAACAAAATGGCCGGACTCCTCCAAAAAGCGCAATGCCGACGTCATTTCGACGCAATTTCCCGGCAATTTAAACCACATAATTGTAGAAATTATGAATGGTAGATGGCATATATTTTTCTAAGTAATAAGTAAACATCTTCATTGATGTTTACAAATTTTTATTTTACTATTATGGACTCTATTTACCTTTATTCACAATTTAACGTTTCATGTATGAAGAAATATAGAAAATATTTGTTTACATTTTGAGATAACACTACTCTTAAAACGATTTAAGACACCCTTTATTTTAAAATATTCTATTTTTTGAAGCACTATTTTTTGTCATTTACCCTCAAATAATTCGTATTAGAATTTTTTGTTTTTTGTTTTTTGTTTTTTTTTTTTTTATCCTTGCACATCTTTTGATACGGTAATAAATCATTGCACAAAATCAATTGGCATTGTTACGGTTCTTACCTAACTAATTATAAAACAAAAAATTACGTCACAAAATTTTTAAGATTTGCTAAAAAATTAATATTTTGTAAATTTTAGGCAAATAGTTATTATATTGATGTGTATCATTGTTTAGAATTTTTTAGCATTCCATTTATCCTCTTAGAATCTAATGATTATTTACAATTACTAACGAATATTTACAATTATTAATATATTTTTAGTTTTGTTAATAGAATCTCATTGTTATTTAGTTAAAATTTAATAAAAGACTTGCTACAAAACTTGAATTTTCATATGACGATATAATATATATATATATATATATATATATAGAGAGAGAGAGAGAGAGAGAGAGAGAGAGAGAGAGAGAGAGCCCTTATAAAATTATCATAAGAAACTCTTTGATATAACTACAATTTACCAATTTAGGTATGTAAATGATAAGTATTATTAGGGCGACGCAAAAAAACCGTAAAAACCGTAAATCAGACCGGACCGGATCGAACCGGTAATTTTTAGACCGCCCGTCCGGTTTAAAACGGTTTTTTTTTATCCGGTCTGGTCTACTCATTACAAACGGTCCGGTCCGGTTTTAAAAAAAAACCGTTAAACCGGACCGGACCGGTTTATTTATAAAAAAAATAATAATAATGTCCAATTAGCCAAATTAGGCATTTGTGCATGTATTTCCCTCCTATACATGACTACATGTTTTTATTTGGGTGGAAAATTAATGGTTTTTTTTAATTATGTAAAACGGTTCAAAACGGTCCAAACGGTCCAAAACGGTATAAAACGGTTCGGTCTAAACGGTCCGGTCCTGTCTAAACGGTTCAAAACGGTCCGGTCCAATCTAAACGATTCAAAACGGTCCGGTCCGGTTTTTACAATTTTTTGGTCCGATCCGGTTCGGATTTTTTAGACCGTTTTGAGTGGTCCGGTCAGGTTTTTTGGCCGGTTTTGGACCGGACCGGACCGTGCACAGGCCTAAGTATTATGTCGTTATTTTCACAAAGTAAAAATGACACCGGAGAGTAAAAAAAAATGATACATCAAGCTTGTGCTCAAGACTCAAGCCCATGAAAAAGCCTAAGCCCATGAACAAAATCATATGGCCAAGTCTCGAGTCAAGTTCTCGAGCCAAAACTCTTGAAGAGAATGTGTATAGCTAAAGTGAGTACATGAAAATAAAATTACGTAAACAAATATATGTGAAATATACCCACTACTCTCCATGCACCAAGGCATGTCCACGCCAAGTCCCCAAGGATCACGTCAAGCGCCTCACCACGCTAGACACTCGGCACACTTTACTCTTGTCAAAACCTTCGGCAAAAATCATTGGGGCCACACCGAGTAACAAAGACCCCCGGCGCCCACGACATCGGCAAAGACAACCAAGCCCACGCCGATGATCTTACACGCCGCACACCATGCAAAAATCCTCGGTGCCAAGGCATATCACAAAAACCTTCGGCATGCTTGGAATAATGCCAAGCCTTCAGTCAGACACATGATGTCTAAGACCATCGGCGACACGCGCATGCATGCCATCGCCCAACCTGGGAAACCATCCACGACACATCCACGCCAAGATTTCACTCCCTTACCAAGCGTCACACCAAGAGAAAGCCTTACGCCAAGCACGACGAAGGTCTCGTGCACGACCTTGCCGAGAGTCACGCCAATGCCGATAGTTTCAAACCCAAAATGTCTGGACTCTGGACCTATGCCGCGCCCAAAGTCCCTCGGCCAATGCCGATAGTTCCACACCGAAGATCTCGGCGAAACACTTGGCCCACGGCCAAAAATATCCCTCTTGGCCCAAATAGTTCCCAAGGCCCATCCAAGTTCCAAAATGAAAAGCTATACATACCCCATCTCCACTCACTCACAAGGTAAGCTTTTTCGAACTTAAGAAATCTATGCTTCAATCTCGACTCACTATATTTTCCCCTCTCGACACTCGAGACGAGGTATTAGCCCTTACCTCGACTTATGCCTACCTCGACTTATGTTGAGCGTCGGAGCGCGCGCCAAGGGAAACTCCTTCGCGTACCTCTAGTTCATGAAGAATGAGAAGAACCTGAAGATCACAAAGAATGCAATGAACTTGAATATCACGAAGAATCTGAAGGACCCGAAGATCACGAAGAAACTAAAGAACACGACGAACTCGTAGGACCCAACGAACACGAAAAGCGCAAAGAACCCGAAGACCCCAAAGATCGTGAAGAACCAGAAGAACACGACGAACACAAAGAGCACGAAGAATACGAAGGTAAACTACTGACGAAGTGACAAGAAAACGGGAACCTGTTTTCTGTGAGAAAAAGACGACGAGACGAGAAGATTTCACCACACTCAACTTACGTGCGGTCATAGAGTCTGGCTCTAGACCGAACCACAGACGGTTTTAAGTGTTGACCAAAAAACAGCGTTAACAATAGGAAACCGCTAATTATGCTAGAGCACCTTATTATGATATAATTAAGGGTGATCTAGCGACGTAGCCAATCTCAAACTTGGTTTTAATGATCTAGCCAACTTTTGATAAATTTTAAAAATAAAAACAGAAAGTCATTATTAAATAATGGAAAAGGAAAGAAATTAAATATTTCTTAGAATAAGTTGAAATCCTTTGAAACAACGTGAAAGTGGAAGAAATCTTCAATAAAATATTTTAAAAGTAACCAAATCATTATTTTCACTCACATGCAATTCAATAAACGATTTTACATTACAATCGCTCATATTCATTGTTTTCTGTTCTTCATAGAGTATATTGTTATTAATTTGGTAGTCGTTGTTCTTTATGTGAGATAAGATGTTAAATTTTATGTTTTAGTAGTTTTCTGCAGATTTGATTTAATTAAATTGATTTAAAATATGATACAACTCTCTGTAAACTGTGGTTAATCTAAGTTTATATTCATTTGAAATAGAATGCAGGTTCTAGAAATTGGTGGACCCACAAAGTTGCAAACTATTGTGCAAACACAATACTAAAATTAATTAAAATTAACAAATAATTGACTACGTAGCCATCTTAAACAATACCAATTTGGTTTTAGTCAACCTTTCGTTAATTTCTCGTAAATAGCCATCTTGCTTATATGACATCTTATTAATTGAATTAGTTTTACACTTTTGCCCTTATTTAATTTGGCCGCTATTTTAATTAGGTAGTTTTATTTTAATTTCGAATCAAATATTGAAACCGAATAGGGAAGTTTTCAAATTTGAAATTTGAATTTTCCTGCGGATTTTGAAAGTTTCCAGCGCATCAATTCTTATGTATTTGGAAGTCTTTAGCGTTGACTTTAGTTAATTAGTTTCTATTTTCGTGGCAATTCACTATGGTAAAATCTGTAAATATATTCTTCATTTATTGATATTATTTTGTCTTCCATATATTCATATTTTTAGAACGTACAAAATATTTCCAGAATTTTTTTCATTTTATTTACACGAATATACTGTAAATATGCTTTGTATTTACAATGAATATAATGTAAATATGATTTGTATTTACACGGATATACTGTAAATGTGCTTTGTATTTACACGAATATACTGTAAATATGCTTTGTATTTACACGAATATACACCATATGAACAAAAACGAATCATCGTATTATATACAACAAAATAACCATTGAAACTCATCTTCCTCGTCACGCAAATCACCGACCATCTTCCTTGGGCGTCGGAGCCTTCTCCCAGGCTTTGCAATCCCGACCATGTAACAACCTCGAATCATGGTGTTCCACATGTAGGCGTTGGGGCTGTGGAGCAACGGGAAGAGAGCGCGCACGTGAACACCAATTTTTTCCCTCCGATTTTGAAATGCAGTTCATCTCTTTTTCCCGGATTGTAAACCTAATTTCAACGGAAAAAACCATCTCATACCGAAGAAGAACAACCCATAAACAAACAAATCTTGTACAAACACACCCTTATGAGAAAATCGTGTTAACTGTGAATTAAATCGGCTACAAACATACCTTTTCTCGTTGATTTCATTAGTCGTCGTCGTTCGTCCGATGATTCCAATTTTTTCCTCGTCTTCCTCTCTTTTTTTTCTCTCGGCTTTTTTTTTTGGTAAACAAAATGAAGAAAAGTGGCGTGTTCAAATGTGTATATTCGGTTAATCCACAGCCTTTCCTTGATTTCCGAGAATAGTTATGACCGAATATTTAGGTTTAAATTTTGGTTCAAATTTTTTAATATTTGGTGTGTAAATGGGCGGGAATTATGTGGGGACATTTTGATATTTTATTAGGCCGTAAATAGGTTGTTGTGGCTATTAACAGGAAATTAACAAAACGTTGGCCAAATCCAAAATCTCTATAGCTGTGTGGCTATATATCTATATAACCCTAAAATTAATCAAATAGATTAAAATCTGAAAAATATTAATGTTAGAAACATACAACCTCAATAATAATCTATTTGACAAAACTTTGTCTACATAATATTTTTCAACTAATTACGAATCATAATATTAAATTCATGATTCGTAATTAGTTGAAAAATCTTATGTAAGAATTGAATGGTCAACCTGTACGCATAAAATTAATCATAATTAACAATATTTAATCTAACAATATTGAAATAAACCAAAAATGTACAGAAATAAATACTTTGATTACTCGCCAAAACGACTTCAAACAAGTAATTATTTTACACAAGTTCTCGGAAACCAGAGAAAGTACTTAGAGAAGTGGTATCGACAATTTTGACATTGGATTTGGAATCCTCGTGAATCGTCATGATTCTGTAACCTTCACTTACGATGAATTTTCCAATCTGCCTTGATGGAACTGTTGCGTAATTCTCGCACACGCAAGTGCACGTGGTCACAAAAGTAGTAATTCGCAAGAGCGAGTCGATCCCACGAGGACTAAGCTAAATTAAAGATTCAAATTCCACTAGCACAAAGAGAACTTAGGAAAATGTTGTTGAATGGAAAAAAAAATTTATAAACAAATAAGTAAATAAATAAACATAGAGCAACAGGCTGTACGAATAGAGAAAAGTAAAGACTATGGTTTCACGAGCTCATTCTACGGCTTGGATTCATGGAAGTTACACACTACTATTATCATTCACACTTTGCTAATCACACTCACGTTGATCGTGTCACTAAACCTCTCTCGAGCATCTAGCAACCTAAGCCTATGCCAAAGTTTTATCTTTCGATCTCAACTAATAAAAACAAGGCAAGCAATGAACACAGAAGCGTACACATGATTCTATAACAACCTATCTATATCTAGCATAGGAATATATTATAGTAATTCAAATCAAGCACAAAATAAACTAATCTCTTTCAAGCATTAAATTGAAATACGAATTATGCACAAGGTAGCTACTCTTATACAAGCATTAAATTTAGACTTGAATTAAACAAAGCGGCAAGAACGATAACAATTCTACACTATTATAATATGGAATCCATAACCGTTTCATAATCTCGCTACGCCATAGCCCTTAGATGGTTTAGTTCATGATGATGAGAAGAATAGAGATAGAGGAAGAAGATGAACAACTTCTAAAACAAATAAACCAACGACATGATTTTCATTAATAAAAACTGGAGTTCAAGAGATTAAAGGAAGGGGATTGGAACTGTGAAATAACAATGAACTAAATCGATGAAGACGGCGCTTCAATCTCTGTCTCTCCAAAAAGCTCTGAGTAGCCAAACAACCTAAGCAAAATAATAACAAAACAAAAGATGTCTTTCTACGTTACAAAGGTAGGATCTATATGTTTCTAGCCAAATTTCGGAGTCATCTGGGCCACTTAATGAGATCTAATGGTCCAAGTTTAATAAAAAAAACGCGTGATCAGTTTTCCAAATCGACTCCATCGCGCCGCCTCGGTCAAGTGTCGCGGTATATCGTGCCGCTCTACGTAGCCGTCGCGCCGCGATGCTGAACGGGAATGACCGCCACCTGTGACGGGTTTTTCTGGCGCCGCGTTGGTATCTCATGGCGCCGCTCTGATTATTACCGTGCCGCGATTGGTCAATATCCAGCGTTGACTTTCTTCATAAACCTCAATTTTGCTCCGTTTCGACTCCCGTTTGGTCCGAAAATGACTTCTTAAGCTTCTCTGCTCATTTGTACATGTAAATCATCAAAAACACACTAGAAACTATCAAAGACACTTGAGAACTCGCTCGTTTTAAGCCGAGGGATATGAGTTTTACGCGTGATTAACGCACCTATCAGGAACGATGATCCAAAATAGAACTTCCTGTGTTTTGGCGCTACACCGCTTCGGCTAAGACTCACTTTCTTCCGGCAACGGAAAAAATTCACCAATTTCGCGTTCGTCCTCCCGGCGACGCTTACCACCGATCTTGAGGTCTGGTTCGGATCCTGTGGACTGGTCGCTCAGGCTCGATAGAATTTTGGCCTCTTCCACTTTTGTTTAGCTTATGAAAATGAAAGAATTGCAGACCATTGACCATTGGAAATAATTCAATCTATTATTAACCAAAAACAAACGAAATTTTTTTTGTCTTCTTAAGTAGTATGTACAAACTTGGGATCAGAGGAGGTATACACAATCCCATTGACGATCAGAGAGAGAGAGAGAGAGAGAGAGAGAGAGAGAGAGAGAGAGAGAGAGAGAGAGAGAGAGAGAGAGAGAGAGAGAGAGAGAGAGAGAGAGAGAGAGAGAGAGAGCCTAATTTTCAGCAAATAAAATCGTATTAGGTTCTAAAAAGTAAAGTCAACATATTGAATTAACCCAAAATAAAAAAAACGTTGGTCGTCAAAGAGCTTCATCAACGTGTGAATTAAAATATGAAGTCAAAGACAATCAAATCCCAAACGTTGGCTAGCATTTTCTACCGATTTTTAAACGAAGGATAATCACGTAATTTGCTATACGAATAATAACATCACGTCATTAATTATGGTTAATTTGAAACGTTGGCTGAATTGTAATTCCAACATTTACGGTGGTTTAATCCGTGATATTTTTCTATAAATAAAGATGTTGTTTACAGATATAAGTTTAAGCGAATAGCTATCGTTAGGTTTATATTTTGAAAAGTAGTCATTAACCAAATTTAATAGAGTGAAAATTTCTGAAATACCATTTCCTATTAAAACGATGTTGCAATACCACATTTCATAATTTTCGAATTAAATTCCAACGATATATATATATATATAACAATTGTCATAACTTGCATTTGACCAATTCAAATTAAACTGGAAATTTAATATTTAATAAAGAAATAGAATAAACAACAATAATCAATGAACATCGTTATCCCGTGAATACACAATGACACACGCTATAAATATAGAAGAAGTGATTTATTTCCCGAAATGCACGGCAAATAAACGAATACAGATTAAGGTTATATGTATTTTTTGGTTCTATCAAAACAAACATTTTACTCAATTGCCTTACCATTAACCAAAATTAAAATAATATCTGATTTTTTAAAACTGAATAAGATTAAAATAGCTATTTTCTAAATTGTTCAGAAGTTAACAAAAAATTAAAATAACAAAAAGCAAAAAATAATTACCAGAATTTTGTTTCTTGATCATCTCACCAATAGGCAAGTGAGTGATATATGTTCGAATAAAGAAAATAAATCGTTCATATTGCCTGATAAAACCGTTTTTTAAGGGGAAAATGACACATATATACATTGTGTTTTAGTGAAATGTCAAGTTTAACCTTTAATTTTCAAAAATGTCGAGTTCATACCATCTAGGTTTAACTAGAATGACGAAATTATACTCTAAAATAGACAACAGTGCCACAAATCTTCTTCTAATTGAATTTTTATTGACTTTTCATTTACGTGACTATAATATTTATATGTAAACACCAATTATCTTTATTCATTCGAGCCATATATCTAATTTATTTAAAAACTAAAAAAATAAACAACACTATCTTCATTGTGAAGAACACAGAAAGAGACAAATGGGTAAAAATTGACATTTGATAGTCATCAAAATCACTTCGAACAGAGAATCCAAGATTCAAAGTTGCAATTCGAACATAGATTGAAGTCATCTCTTGAGAGATATAAATTTTATTATTTAATTCCAATATAAGGCTATTTTTATTTCAAAATTGAGAATTTAGAAGTTAGGGTACTTGTTTGAATTTAATTCGGTTTTTCTTATATAAGAGTTAATATCAATGAAATTGAGATTTGTGACACTGTTTTCCATTTCATGGTATAATTTCGTCATTTTAGTTACGGAATGTATGAACTCGACATTTTTGAAAACCGAAAGTTAAACTCGGTATTTCACTGAAACACAGTATATATATATATATATATATATATATATATATATATATATATATATATATATATATATGTTATTCTCCCGTTTTTGTATCGTTGAAATTTAAAAATAATAAGAAATCCATAATCCCAGAGATTTAATTCATACATCACATGTGTAATTTATAATTTGGAAAGAAAGTCAACTAACAAATAGCTACAACATTCCAACGCCTATATATGGACTATAGTATAGGAAAGTTAATATTGACTGTATTTGGCATAGCTTTACTTTTAAAAAAAGTGATTTTAGAATAACTGTACGAAAAAACTGTTGTTTTAAAAAACAGATGAGTGTTTGGTAAACTATTGTAAAATAGTTGTAGCTGTTAACAAAAGTTGATTTAGTGTTTGGAAAAATATATATTAATATTTATAAGTAATAATTATTTATATAAAATATAATTAACAATAATAAGATATTTTTTGGTACATAAAAAATATATCAAAGTTGGTGTTTATAGAATGTAAAAAATAAATTATAAATTTTGGTGACGTCAAAAAAATTAATTGATAAAAGCATATAAAAATCATTAGAATTAAAAGTTAGTGTAAGAGGGGAAAAAAAAGTTAAGAGAGAGAAACTACAAACAAAAAACTAAAGCTACGTATAAAAACTACAAATTGTAGCTTTTAGTTTTTTAGTTAAAATATTCAAAAACACTTTAGCTTTTAGAAAAATCAATTTTACCAAACACTTAAATATGATTTAACTTTTAGAAGAAAAAAAAAACTAAAATAAAGCTTAATAAGCTGAGTCAAACATAGCCATTATCTGATAAATGAGTACTAAGAATAAAGTAAACCTTGGCTATTATATCTTAAAATTGGACAGTGAATGTGGGCTACAGACACTTTTTAAATTCTTTTTGCATTAGGGATAATATTGTAAAATGCTAGACTATTGTGGCCACTTCACTTAATGTGGCTTGAGTTCATATGATATATAGTCATATTTACACTTTGAAATTGTTATTTAGTCAACGTTTGATATATTTGATAAATAGCCACATCCACATATTTATACGTTTAAATTGACGTAAATACCCCACCATTTTATTTCAATAAAAAGACAAACCAAGAATATTACATCATGTTTGTGATTATTTACCAAACGTTGGTTATATTGCAATCCCTAATTTTTTTTTAAATTTGTTTGAAAAGTTTGCTAAATAGCAATTCCAATGTTTCAAGTGGTCCGGTCTAATAGATTTTTCTATAATTAATGACTTAAGTTGAATAATTATTAAATATTTATTGTGAGATAAGCACCCTGTGCACCATGAAGTTTTTGAATTTTACAATTCAAGAAAGAATTTTTTTTTTTTTTTTTTACATTATTCATTCAAGTTTTATACAAATACGATCAAAAGTTAAATAAATATCACCATGTGTAGTATAGATCACGTATATATGTAAAAGATACAGCATGAAGACGAGCTATTTAGTATTCGTCTCTTTGAATATGAAGTTAGATATATACAGTTAGAGAGAAGCTCACATATTAGGTAGGTTCATTTTACATATTCCCATTTTTAGTCACCTTTGACGGATGCTAATAATCTTTTCCGATCAGAGTTGAGGTTGGACCTCGTCATCTTTCAGGATCACGCCTGCTATATTTTACATCATTAGTACGTTGGATGATTTGTAATATAATACTCTACATCAGTTATTACGTGTTGATTAGTCAGAATTACAGTAAGGAAGGATATCTGAATGAGTCGAAAGAGAGAGCAACGAGTTTCGTATTGAAAGTTTAAAACTCAGAATAACACGCGGAGAGATTTGAAAAGGAGAGAGATCGAAGAAGACAAGTTGCAAGTCGGTGCTGGAAGTGGTCCACGCAATAGGGTCGAGAGAGAAAGAAAGAGATTGTTATGAGAAGGTAATAATAAACTGTATATTCTTACACCTCTGACCATATACACGCACATATGAGATACGTAATATATATATTATTACTGTTGTATCGATGCCCTAATGGGTCTGACGACTCGTCATGTTCTCTTGCGCACACGCGATATTTAGGCCTGCGTGTCTTGCCCTTTTCATCTATAATTCACATACGTTATAAATTGACACATCATGCACATCTATCTCTAAAGAATATCCATTTCTCACGCCATGCCTACCTGCAATTATTTCATTCCCGCAAGTTAAACTTGATTTATTTACTATATAGTTCCATCATACGATCATAAACTCGTTTGATATTCTTGTGACATTACTGAATTGTCAACAATATGAGTCGGTGGTACTTTTTTGGTTGGGTGACTCGGTCAATTCAGGGTTAAATTTGACAGAATAGCATGTTGATGAGCAATATAACTGCAATAATTGATGTGATTTTCGATTTAAAGTTCTTGATCGATTTGGTCATACATAAGGATTTTGGATTAATGACCTACACTAATAAATTGCCGGAAATCGACACTAGCTAGCTCGCAATGATCCTAAAAGGTACCCCCCCCCCCCCAAAAAAAAAAAACTCCTCAAAGTCCTTTTCTTGAATTAAACATTTATTTATCAATCATCACGCTCTCCTTCTCCTTAATGAGGTAGGCCAATACTAATTCGATACAGTTCCTATATTAGGATATATGGGAGGTTACATTGTACTTATTATATATTACAATTACCAAATCAAAAGTTATTGTATATTACAAGCTGGCTTTGCTTTGGAATATATAATAAGATTTAAAACACGCACATACAAACACCGGGCAAAGATTTCTAGTTTTTGGAAATATAAAACAAAGTAGGATTTAAAACACAATATTACTTAAAAAAAAAAAAAAAAAAAAAAAAAAAACGGGCAAACATGAAGAGCATGCAATTTGGGCCGTTTGATGTTAATTACGACTCATATTATTTATATAAAATTAATAAAATAAAAAAAAAAAAAAAAAAAAAAAGCTAACCGGTACAATCCCAATAGGAATGCCTTCCGAAATGTACCGAACATTTTTGCACCCCACCCGGAACCAGAACTTTCGGTTCCAATCACCATGGAATTTGAAATTCCGTGGAAGTGCAAAATAGCGGTCTGAAGTGAAACTTTCATTTAGCTTTGATTCCGATGTCCAGGTCTAATTTCCCGTCAAAACGAGAACTTCATCACAAAAAGAAAGTAAAATAAATGACTACCGAACGCAAAGTCGGTTAAAGGGAGGGGCAAGCTGGGTGATTGCGGCACCCTCTTAATACTAGGCTTCTTATAGATAAACTTTTTCTGCAACTTCAATGTATTTTTCATGTTTAAATATTCTTTTACTGTTTAACACTACTAATGGACGACTTTACAGCATATTTTAGTGATAATCTATATCGTAAAATATGGAAATAAAACAGATATATAAATTGTAAAAGGTAAAATCCAAAGGCTAAAAATTGTGTGTTTCTACATATATGACATTTGAGTGGTTTATCTAAATGGTAAAAACCCGACAACTTTACTTAAAGTTATAAAAAGAAGAAAGAAATCGCCTTAAAGAAACGAGATTATATTTTATCAGTATTAGAAATTTCACATTGAAAGTAAATGAGAATTGACAAGAGGTTATAAATGTCATGGGTTACTCCACTCATTACCAATTAGTTTTGAGATGGAATCATATGATACTTTCACATGGTATCAGATCCCATTAAGTCCAAATGAGTATCTAATCCAATCGTTCGGATTCGGAACAAAATGAACGAACGCAAAGAGCCGTCATCTTGAGGGGGCATGTTAGGAATCCAACATTGAAAGTGAATGAGAACTAATAAGAGCTTATAAAGGCCATGAGTTACTCCTATCATTACCAACTGGTTTGGAGATGAAACCTCATGATACTTTCACAATCAAAAGATATAAACGAATCTCACACATTAATCTAAAGTTTGGGTAATAATTTAGTATCATAATATATATATATATATATATATATATATATATGTTTTTCTTTTTAATATTTTATTTGAGTAAATACATAAATGTGTATATATAAAGCGTTATTTGTAAAGATATTATTTTAAAAATACTCATTGCGATTCAAAATATCTTTCTCGTTTATACCAGATTATTTCAATTAAATTTGTGAAGTGTCTCTATCCAACCAAATAAGTTATTAGCTAGATAAAGACTAATTTTAGATTGTTAAGAATCTCATATTAATGTGAATTGAAACTAACAATAGCTTATAAAAGTCATGGATTACTCTTCTGATTTTGAGATGGAACCCATGATACTTTCACATAGATGATCCACGTCTTAAAAGGAACCTAGTAGACTTGCTATTTTTCAAATTGAAAATTGTTTGAGAAATTTGAATATTAAAAGTATATTTTATATTAATTTTATTATTGCTTTAGCTTGTAAAAATGATTAATTTGAATATTATGTTGGGAGGTTATTTTTTTACTCAGCCTAAAGCCCCATGATTAGTAGAGCCGCCTCTTATCGAACCCACACCAGCTCCGCAACAAGGCCTAACATGCCACAGTCAACACCATCCAGACAATCCAACCATTTGAGCGCAACAAAATGTGCCCATGGAACTACTTTTTACTTGATCCCTCCAACAAAATGACAGTCTATTTTCTACTTAGTTCCAGTTTTCTGTTTACACATAAACAAAGATGCCATTAGAGTAAAAAAAATTCGTAATAAGGGAACGCCGTGACACATTATTGAAAATTAAGTTGGAATTAAATCTGATTTAGTTTTTCATTTTCATTTGAGAAATTTGACATAATATGACTAAAAAACCATGAAATACTTGTAAAAAAATTAGGATGGTATGATCATTTGGACCAAAATACCCTCACATATCCTTCCATATTCTTCCTCTCTTCCTTCTTCCTAACATTCCTCCCGTCTCTCGAATCCGAAGAAACATTTGACCAAAAATAACCTCTCAAACGTCCGTAAGCATATTTTAACAATACTAAATAGTCAAGCTCTTATAACTAGATGATTTTCACAGATTAGTAGAGATCAAAAAAGCATGCCTCGGAGATGATCAATTGATTTATCTCTCTTGACCCTTTAGACTTGAGAGTTTTCTTTTAATGGCTCAGGAAAACTACGTAATGAGTTGAGAGATGATCAATTATAGAGTTTCTTTTTATGTAGACCAATCATCAGGATATATATAGGGAAGTTTCTTTTATTTTAATTAACAGATAAGATTTAACCTGATTACGTATTAAGCTAATAAATTGATATTACATTTGAACCACACACATACTGTGTTTGTAAAATAAAGTCTAACAACGTCACCCTAAAGCAACGTATTCAAGTCGTCGTACATAGAGTATCAAATTTTCAACAAATTTCAGGATCTTGCAAATATTTGCCACTATTGATAAAGAAACCGAATTTTATGTGTTATTAGTCTTATTTTGTAATTTCAAAGTTCTCTTTGATTACTATAATCTCTCTAGCTAGTTAGCTAGTGCAAAACGCAAAAGGGAAAAAAATGTGTCATGTTGACTTGACGATGAATAGAAAGGCAATAAATATCCAAACCAGTACAAAGGTAATATCTGTAGAGAGCCATTTTTTCTCATGCAAAGTAAATGTAGCGCTCTCAAGACGTGACATTCTTTGAATTTCCAGGCAATTTTTTTTTTTTTTTTGAAAATGACTCGCACAAAACAAAATAAATAATAAAAAGGACAAAACTCATTTATATTAAAACCTAGCGCAAGTAGCTAATAATTACATTTTCAGTTATACATTTCATTTTAAACTAATGGCGAATGGTCCAAGCAGCCTTGGAGAAAGGTAGAATAAGTCCATCGGAACAGTTACTATATTTAATCTTATGGACCACGCTGAGAAAAACTAGTAAATCCTATCAAATTTATGATGAAATGGTCCAAAATTGTTGGCATGTACTAATACGTATATATGAAACTATACAGTTGTTCATTTAGAGAAAGATGAAGCCAGGATTGTGGCATGTAACGTCTTATGGCTTTCACGTGATATATGGTCCAAATTTTCTCAAACCACAGGTGTTGAGAGCCATGCAATTCACGAGCTGTATAGAGATTGCTTGAGAAAATTTTGAACTTTGAAAAAATATTCTGCCAATAGTTTGTTATGTATTCGTATTATTAACGAGTAAACTAAGCTCGCAGTACTTATTGATTATATATATTAAATGTGTTCAACAAATTATAATAGACGAATCATAATTTATTTGCTCTTTATAAAATAAATAAAAAATTCAAATCCAATTGAAGCTAAAGCTTGATATATTTATAAAAAAAATAAAAAAAAATCAAATTATAATGTATATCTCTTAGTAAGTTTCAGTAACTGAAGCGTAAAATACGCAATGTCCTCGATGAAATAGATTTCTACTGCGTGTGAAAAATTTAATTTGAAGTCAAGATAAAAAATGTAAATAACTAATAAGTCAGCAGTTCTAGTCGGCAGCCAAAAAGAATTATGGGTATAAGGAATATTGATAGTATATTGCGATGTGATGGGCCAAGAAAATTATTAGTCGGCCAAACCCTACTATGGTCCTGACAATTATATTGAAAATAGCTAAGGCCCTAAGACCTCTCTCTCTCTCTCTCTCTCTCTCTCTCTCTCTCTCTCTCTCTCTCTCTCTCTCTCTCTCTCTCTCTCTCTCACACACACACACACACATTTATATCGTAGTTTGCTGTCTTTTTATTAAAATTTGTGAAAACTGATTATGCATGATGATGAAATAATGCCTTGTAGGCGTGTCTCTGCTTCATCAATACCATCCGGTCGGAATAAAACCATCAACACATCCATTAAATTAAGGGTAATTGCATTTTCCTCCATGAATTCTATACGTTATTTCAGTTTGCCCCTGAAAAACTACCCTATAAGAACAAAATGTATCATTTAATTACTAAGATCTCATAGGGTACACATTTTCAATATCATGTTATATGGAAACATTAATGTACAGTTAGATAATAGCTTTTAAACTTTATTTCCCTATTGACGCTTAAATTTATTATATGGTGAAGGGCGGATTAACAAATTTTTTTCCTGGAATTAATAGTCTCTAAACCTTGATTAACTTTGTTAATTTTACCTAACTTCCATCAGATTTTTCAAATAAATTTTAATTGCACACGTATCATCCTAAAATGAATATTTATGGGAAACTCATAATCAAATAAGCAATATACATTTATGTTTTTAACGAAATAATTTGTAAGTCACGAGCTTAAACTTTTTTTTCCAAAAAATCATTTGTTAATGATTTTTTCCTATGAGTTAATTATTTTACTATATGACATAAGGTACTCTAAGCAGTCACACATTTGTGGTTCTGTCAAAATATAGATGGAATTGCAAAGGTACAAAATTTTCAAAGTTTAGGCGCTATGGGTGTGAAGAAAATACATAAATAAGTCAATCTACCAGAATTAGTAAATTCAGGTCATGGGTGGAAATAAGCATTTTTAATGCATTAGGGGTGATGTAGTTAAATAATCGATTTAAAATTATGAATTTGCAAAATAATCTATGTTTGTCTTAATTTAGTGAAATAACCAAAATGTACACTAATTTGATTTCAATTTTTTTTTTTTACTCCAAGAGTAATTTTTTTTAAAGTGATAAATTGCTTATGATAATCGTAAAAAATTTTAATCTTGTCTGTCAAATTTTTTTTGAAAACGTAAATTTAACTTCTTTACTGAAAAGTTATAATTTTGGTTATTTTACTCATCAATAAGTTACAAATCGCTATTTTGTACTATTACTAATCATAATATAATCAATTCACTTTTACAAGTTTGCACCATTGGCCCTTTTTACATATATTTCGTTAACTTTTAGAAGAATCTCAAGTGTGCCATCTATACATCCTTATTTACGGTAATATGGACATGTATGTGAAAACTAGTTATCAAAACAGCTATATTTAGGTGGTACCTAGGATAGACTAGCGGTAATTCCACACCACCTCCTGTGTGGAGATCGTGGGTTCATTTCCCACCGCAGCAAAGCTGCCTTAAAAAAAAAAAACAGCTATATTTAGGTTTTAATGATAAAATTTATAAGACACATATTGAAGATTATGTTGTCGTAATGTTGTTGATATTGCATATGAATTGACAAATCTAATTATATATAGTTTTTAGTCATATTTTTTGTTACATCAAACTTTAGGATTGCAAAATAATGGACATTCAATTTTTATTATTAAATATAAATTAAATTAACCATAGTTTTTTATGGGCATTGTATGAGATTTCATTGAATATTTGTTTTTTTTTTAGATTTATTCCTTAACTCCCTTTCTCTATCTATCATAGAAATCTTTCTTGTTATACAAACATATTACCTAGAAGATTGAAAAGAAAAATTAAAAGCTAAAACATAAAATTTTGGACAATATAAACAAGTATTTAAAACTCTATAAACAAGTTTATCTGATGTTCGTCTTCTTGGACGGTTTCAATCTTAGTCTGATTTTTTGTTCTTAATTTTTTGTTTTTTTTAGATATCTCACTTTTCTTAAAATATAAAATACAGGCATTCTTAAAACTATTAAATTTTAAACTAATATTCAAGCTTGAATGTGACTCCACTTATATACTTCACCCATAAATTTCCATAAATATCATAGACCCCATGGAAGGATTGCCATGGATCATCAAGGTGTGGTGTAGATGCTATGGCGTCCAATTAAAATAATAATACCAATAATAATGGTATTCCGGTCCTAGTAAACTGATGAGGATGGAAAAGAGTTCAGTGATAAAGTCAGGGAGAGGATAACAAATAATACAAATTCATACACCAAATTATTATTTTAAAATCTAATAGATGTGATCAAAGAAAAAAGAACCTGATCAAGGCCACTTTCATTACATGGGGACCTTTAGATCATGGAATAAAGGATTATTGTTCTTTTTCTATAATGCTTTTCTTCCTGATTCCCTTTTTTTTTTTTTTTTTTTTTTCTTTTTCTCTTTTCAATTTTCCCACCAAATGATATATATCATGAGATATGGTCCCTATGCAAAATTTAATCTGTTCATCATGAGCTGAATGTTCCATTGGATATGAGCCCTTTACATTCATAAATTGACAACTCAATTTTCAGGCGTTCGAATTACATGTAATTTATGATCACTTGGGCACTCATATACACCCAATTATTTTAAATCAATAAACGGATCACTTTCAATCAATTTCAAGCTTCAGAAGCTAGTGGGCAGCATATATACAACAAAGGTATTATAACAAAACTTATTTTTCTTTATATAATTTAAATATATACAACAATATTTTAATATACAACAACAGCTTGTAGCTACACTTACATCGCGTTTGCATACATATAATTAATTGTACTCCTACCACACTGCCTCCTAATAATACATATAGAAAACAAATCACCTAAAAACCTCTCTTGAGATTTCTTTTTATAGGAATACATTACATATACTGAATATGGAAGGAAAAAGAAGAAGAAGAAGAAGAAGAAGAAGAAGAAGAAGAAGAAGAAGAAGAAGAAGAAGAAGAAGAAGAAAACCTAATAATCATACAATCATACCTAAGATACAAAAAAAAAAAAAAAAAAAAAAAAAATACCATCTGCAAAACTTAATCAGATAGATACATCCCATCCGATTGTAATGACCATGAGAAACCAAATCCCTCACAAGACCTCACCTCTCTTTTGTATTAGTTTTTTTTTTCACTCCAAATCCTAATTTTTTCCTTGCCAACATATCTACAATCTCTTCTTCTTCTTCTTCTTCTTCTTCTTCTTCTTCTTCTTCTTCTTCTTCTTCTTCTTCTTCTTCTTCTTCTTCTTCTCCTCCTTCTTCTTCTTTTCTCCTTGAAAAGATTTGTTTTTTTTTTTTACGATGCGTCGGTGGCTGCATTGCAGCGGTGGAAGATGAAGAAGAGAACAGGCTGCTAAATAAACTAAATATATATATATATATATATATATATATATATATATATATATATATATATATATTAAAGGGAATTTGATATGAATGGTGTTAAATATTGGAATAATAACATTGAGTTGTTGGGTCAGCTTTCCAAGCATTATGAATGTCTTGAGCGATCTTTATGGCATCAAGAGACGCTCCGAGAAGTCCACGCTGTGTGAATCCCACTGCATATAATCCCCACTCTCCTTTCCAGCTCTCTCCCTTTTTTCCCCCAAACATTTTCGGCTCCTGCTAAAAAAAACACATAACTGTGAAATCATGACATCTAAGTCCAATACACACAGTGATATCACTTTTGCCCTAATTGTTTTATATCAGTTAATTAATTAGGTGATGACGTGCGTACCTTCAACCAAGTCATGACGTTGCTTTTGTAGCCAGTTGCTAAAATGATGGCGTCAAAGAACTCCACTTTCCCATCGACAAACTCAACGTCATGATTTCCTACTCGTTTTATGGCCTTGCAAACCTATGCAATAGAAACATACAGTGATTTAAAAAAAACACGTGCATATATACTACCAAATTATTACTTTGGAAAAAAAAAAAAAAACAATAGTTACCTTGATGTCGCCGGATTTGATCTTCGCGAGTGTCCCAACATCCAAGACCGGAGTTTTGCCGGAGGTGGACTTGAGCTGAAGTGGGCCGAGCTCGGGTCGGATCAGCCCAAACTGGTCAGTGTCTCCGAGAACCAGACGCGATATAAGAAGCAAAAACCAATCCACAAGGCACAACGGAAACCACTTTAACAACAACATCGACAGTCCAAACGTTGACCACCCTAGCATCTCTTGTGGTAGTACGTGAACCTGTAACAAAATCATTATTAATTAGTATTAACCTTATTTTAATATGTGTCTAATTAAAGCGTTTTATATATGATATCATGAATTCCCTATTTTTTTGTTTTAAGTTGAGCTTACGTGATCAATGACAGAACCCGCATGTTCATTATTTCGATTTTCGTCATTTTTTCAGTTTTAATAATTTAGAATTTAGATTTCATAGAATCTGCAACACTAGTACTATACTGAGTATATATGTGTGTGATACGATTTCTTTGCAGGGAAATTTTGATTTTATGCGGAAGAAAAGCGTATAGGTCAGAAGTACTGCTATGTGGCCTCACATTTTGGGCTGCTGACCAATATTGTTGCGCATGCAAACGAATTCCCATAAAGCAAAGATAAAAACAATGACAGTATTTCTTTATTATTCACTCACCTAAACAAACAGACGCCACGCAGAGAGAGAGAGAGAGAGAGAGTATTGTAGATTATATATATAAATATATGAAAATATAACTAATAATTTGGCTCTCTTATATTACACTGTAAAAATGCACCAAACCTAGTTAGCAATCTATAAATCTAGTTGGGCCATCTCGTTTCAAACTCGCTGAGCTAACTTTTGACTTGTTATGTATATATGTGGGAGTACACATAGTACAAATCCAAAGTTCGCTTTCATTAATAATTTGCTTAAGAAAATAAAAAAATTATTCGTTTACTAAAATAAAGTATATGCTGAGACTTGTGTCAAAATAGGGTGGCTATAAAATTAATGAATTGGTCATTCACTTTATCAATAAAAAGAAGCGTAGTTAAAAAAATAACAAATCACTCTAGCATGTCATTAGGTTTTCAGTTATATCAACTCAGTGACAAAAAAAAAAAATTGTGAAGTTAAAAATAGTTCCTTCGAATCTTGTCACCTAATAAACAAACGTAAAGAAAGATGAGTGGTTTTATTTAATTTCCCACCAAAGAATAAAAAAAAAAGGAAAAAGGTTGAGAATAATAATACTAATTTTAATAATGGCAAAACAATAAAAAGTTTTGTTGTTTTGTTTTCCAAGTTGTTTAATAACTACTAGGTAGACACATACCGAATTTCTAACGACGAGTGAAGGACGAGCATTATAATTGCAAAGATCAAGACAAACTTCCATCCCTGAGTTGCCACAACCTACAACCAAAACCCTCTTCCCCCGAAACTCCTCTCCAGTCTTGTACTCACTAGTGTGAACAATCTCGCCCCCGAAACCCTCCATGCCCTCTATCTCCGGCACAACCTGCTCTGCGTTCTCGCCGGTGGCCACGACAAGCCACTGACTCAGATACTCCACCACGGCCTCGGAGTCCTTCTCGGCGGAAACCGTGCAAACACTCCAAAGCCCGCTCCGGTGATCGAACCGAGCCGAGTCAACTGCGCGGTTGAAGACCGGGTTCAGGTCAAAGCGGAGAGCGTAGGCTTGGAGGTAGTTGAGGAACTGATCCTTGGAGGGGTATTTTGGGAAGTTTGAGGGGAATGGCATTAGCGGAAGCTCGCAGAAGTGTTTCGGGAGATGGAGCTTTAGGCGGTGGTACGTCTTTCGTTTCCAAAGCGAGGCTATGCAGTCCGTTCGTTCTATGATGAGGCTCGGGACGCCTTTTTCTTTCAGGCAAGCCGCGGCCGCGAGCCCTGAGGGTCCCGCGCCGACTATGATCGGACCCGCCACCCAGACTCTCCGCCGCGTGTTATTCGTCTCGATGTCTCTCGTGTATGAGTACTCCATGATCATGTGCAGATAAACAAGTTTTTGAATTGGGGTTTATTTATATTTTTTTGTTTTTTTGTGGAGCTAGCAGTGATGAAAGGTCGTGAGTACTTATACTATATGGTTGGGATGGACTGTATTTGTATATATATATGTATATATAAGGTTTTTGGGATCCTCAACGCGGTTTTGATTTTGTGGTTTTTTTTTTTAATTTGAGAGAGAGATAGAGAGAGGTTTGGCTGGTTATTGTTGAGGATTTAATAGAGAGAGAGAGAGAGAGGGAGAAAGAGAGTTGCGAATCTATAGAAGAGTGAGGGAGATTTATAAATGAGTAGTAGTACTAGTAGTGATGACTATTAGTCTACTACAATGGTTTGAACTTTGAAGTGGGATTCGATACATGTGGACATGTATATATAAGTACAGATAGGTTGCTCTAAATGAGTGTACCTCAGCTATTGTCATATATTAATATAATTAATTAGTTTATAAAGATAAAATGAATTTATTTAAAATAGTAATAAGTTTATTGATTACGACATAAGTATTGTGCGACTTACTCGGAAGTGTGTCCAAAGTCTAGTAAACATAAATAAGTTATTCCTGATCGACAAATGAGTTTATTTGTGCATATATATTTGAAGAGAGTGGAGATGTAATTTAGTGGGGCATGATTTCTCTATGTGTAATGGCAATAACTGCTTTAACAAACAACAACTTTCTTAGGTTCACCCACCACCGTGAGAGAGAGAGAGAGAGAGAGAGAGAGAGAGAGAGAGAGAGAGAGAGAGAGAGAGAGAGAGAGAGAGAGAGAGAGAGAGCATTCTAGTCATTAGATATACACGTATATATAGCTAAAATAGTACTCTAGATAAACTATCTTGATAGAATCCTAAACGGTATATGAAGCTATATATACTACTCAATGAAACAGGGCTAAAAATGGTGAGTTGAGTGTACATGACATGAATATTGTCGTCAACCAATTTTCTTACAAAGGATAATAATGTTTGGATTAACTATTACTTCTACCACTACTAATGTGCTCTTTCCTCCCACTGTGGTCTTTTGGGTCCCACAAGAGTATATATGTAGTTAGTTGGAGAATCTTGCTTTAGAATCTTGCCCTAGATATCATATAGTAGCCGTCTCATTTTGGAGATTAATATTTTCCCAATTGTGAGACATTTTTCGTTCCCTTTTTTACCATCCTATTAGTAATAGCTCAACAATTAAGTTATAGATTAGCTAGTTGGGTAGTTGGTTAATCATATACATATTCATATATATATATATATATATATATATCATTTTGGAGATTAATATTTTCCCAATTGTGAGACATTTTTCGTTCCCTTTTTTACCATCCTATTAGTAATAGCTCAACAATTAAGTTATAGATTAGCTAGTTGGGTAGTTGGTTAATCATATACATATTCATATATATATATATATATATATATATATATACACACAGAGAGGCGAAGCCGAAAATCGAATTTAGGGGGAGCCAATTCAAAAAATAAAATATTAATATAAATACTAAAAATATCAAGCACAATATTCTTTAAAATTTTATATTGAAACATCAATTACATTAATAATTTATTTAAATATAAAGGTGGATAATTAGAATTACAATGTATAACCGAGTCATGTTATTTGTCTCCTCAGAGTTTTTTTCTTCACCAAATTTTTTCTTAAAAAAAATTATACTTTTACTACAAAAATGTTTGAGAAGTCCTCTCCCAAATTTTTTTTTTTAATAGGGTGGTGTATTTTTAGATTATTTTTAAGCCATAGTCCACGACCATGGCTTCGGAACCGTTGAAGAAAAAAAAAACAAGGATGACTAATTAAGTTAGTTTAGAATATTGAAAATTGTTAATAAGTAAATGATCCTAGAAACGTTTTTTTTTAATTTCTTGTAACTTAGTGTTACATGATTTGTGTATAGGGAGTTTGACGAATTAGTATTTTTTTATTTTTTATTTTTGTATAAACTCTACCAACTAAATAAGTTATCAGACTTAATTTTTCCTATATAATTTTTTTGTTTCCCTTATAAAACTAGCCATGTAAAAAAAATTGAAAAGTATATATATAATTTAGCAAAATAGCCAATTTAAACATTGATAATTACTAAATAGCCAAAGTTTGGTAAATATTTGGTAAATAGCCAATTTTATATATTTATTAATGTAAATATTAAGTAAAATATAGTCATTGTCATATTAAGCCACGTCATCATTTATGGTTATTTACTTAATATTTACCGAATTTTGACTATTTAGCAATATCAAATGAGAGAGGAGAGGAGATGAGAGGAGAGGGGGAATAAGATATGAATGAGTTTCATCTAACTTCCAATCCAATCATAAATATATTAGTTTAAATGAACCTTTTTTTATTAAAAAAAAATGACATTTGCAATCAATATATATAATATATATATATATATATATATATATATATATATATATTGCTAAATCGCAATAAATATATATACTATGATTACGCATGTGGTTTCGTATTACATCGATTAACTTTAATTTTGATTTTTTTTTAATTATGGTTGTCCGTTAACGAAGGCTTTGTTAGAACCAAAATATATAGATATGGAGTCAGTCAAGCCTGTAATAGGTAATTACAAGACAATGTTACTTTCCAAAGGCACATTTTTTTTTCTCTCTTTCATGACGCATGCAATAAGATATCATTTTATATTACTTTTTTCACCTCATATTTGTGATGAAAGAGCACAAATAATTTTTTTTTTTTTTTTTTAAGGCAGTTTCGCTGCAGTGGAGATTGAATTCACGATCTCCACACAGGAGGGGTTGTGGAATTCTTTTATTTTTTTGCGCTCCATTATTCGTTATAATTAAAATGGAGGATTCAAGAGAAATATTGCACATCAAAATTGTTGTACATATGGCAATAAATTCTTGCGCCAAAATACACATGGGTACAACAGTTTTTGGACCCAAATCACCCAATCAACCTCTCTCCCTCTCTCTCTCTCTCGCATTCATTATCATATATTAATGTTAGGCTTTGCGATACGTAGTCAGATAAACTTGCATATTAGAAATATCGGTGTCTATCAAGGTGTGAGCTGGTGGGTAATTAAACTGCAATCAACGGGTAAGCCATTTATTAATTGATAAAGTAGAAATTAACAAGAAAGTTATTAATCTAGGAGGAAACCAATATGAATATTTTAAGAAAGAAAAAAAAATATCCTACCAAAGAGAAAATTTGTATACATATATCTCTTTAACATCATTAAACTTATAATCAATAATATTCAACTCATTACACTAATAGAAAAGAAAATGTCAATACTTACTGTTAGTTTAATAAAAGTTCGAATGATGTAATTATACAAATGTTTGTATGTGTTCTATTTGAAGTTTGTAATATTTATAACTAAACGGCAAATAAATCGTGGCAAAAGGAAAAAATATTTTTGATAGATAAATTGCATACCAACAGGTAAAGCACATATAGAGGATACAAATATTTGAATATCGTTTATTTGTAATATAGACAATATTTATTAGCTACCACGGACAACTCAAATCTCAGGAGATCACAGACTGATGGACAAAATTTAGTCATTTCATGGAATTATAGTAGAGTATATTTTGAGTTAGACAAATTGTGCTCTGTCAGAAGTGAATATTGATATGTCTAAATGTAGTCGAGATTGGATGTTTCGTTGGGGAATGTTGTTATTCAGTCAACTTAAGTAACAATGAACAGCTATTAATCGTACGTAGTTCAATTACCACTAGACATGCAACATGTTACAATTGAAACATTTTACACCATTGTTGGTGGGCAATATCATTACTAATATCTGACACATAACGACTTGGCCAATTTCAAATTCATGTCTTCGCCTTATTTTTATAACGGTTTGAATTTGTGAGGGTTAAAACATTAAACATCGGTTTATTTCAAGTAGAGAAAGATAAAGAACTAGTCTGTCATGGCAAAAAAAAAAAAAAAAAATAGTAAAGATTTTAAGCACACAGCAGCAAGATTGGAAATTTTACGCAACTGTGTAAACTTCCTCACTGCGGCCACCGCGTAGAGATTGCAAAGTTTAAACCACACCGTGATGTTTTGTACAATGATTCACCAAAAATATTGTAAAAATGTACTACTTTATACTACGTATAAGTTAAAAAAAAAAAAAAAAAAAAAAAAAACACTAGAAATTACACATCAATTTCTACAATGTTTCATAAAAATTGTTGTAGAACGTATGCTTCTACAACGGTTTATGAAAATCATTATAGAAAGCTATAAATTCTACAACGGCTTTCACGAACTGTAGTGAAATCTTATTTTCTATAGCAGTTTTTAAGAACCGTAAAATCTCAAGTTTACAGTAGTGTGAGAGACAGATATATATATCACGGAATGCAGCGTGCCTTTTTGAGATAACACATGTACCTAATTTTATATTTGACCCAACCGCTAAGTCCATATTAGTGTCGTATTTTAATTTTTAGGAGAATTGCACACAAAATGTTGTTATTGGAATTACTATAAATGAAAATGATAGTTATTTCTAAGAAATTTATAACAACATTGATATTTGATTGTTATCAACAGAATACAAAGTGTAGGTTCAACTAGTGGGAGCTTAGTCGGCGCCGAGGTGACAAGCTGGCGACTAAAGACCTTACGACAATGATTTGTGCCGATGTTCTTTGTAGAGCGCAGGAGAACTGTAAACACATTTTCTCGCCATTTTGGTTTTAGTGAGAATATGCAGCGGCAAAGTGAACGTGATTTTCGCATTGATACTGAATCACTATAAATCTGTGTGTGCTTTATTTTGTTCTTCGCGAATTTCATTTTTTGATTTTAGGTCAGATTTGTGTGTTGAATCTTAACAATTAGAGCATTATGTCGATAATCTGTACACGATTTGAGCAAATTTTGATTAGATGTATCACTTAAGAAAATATTACACAACACATATGTCGAAGTCATAATGGTGGCCATATCGGAGTTGACTAAATTCTCTCTCTCTCTCTCTCTCTCTCTCTCTCTCTCTCTCTCTCTCTCTCTCTCTCCTCTTGAGATTTATGAGCTCTCTCTTTCCCCTTCAGAGGTCTATTAGATTCAACAAATATCGTTAAAGAAGAGAGTGAGTTAACCTGATAATAAGTATAATATATTCTAGAAATATGAGAATTGAAATAAGTAGAACATTCACGAAAAAAATCATTGCAAGTGTGACGGGCAATGGAAAAGGAACCGTGCTTTCTACATGGTCGAACTTGAAGAACTTGAGAAGAATGCATATATAGTACATAAACTTACAAAATTATAATAAATTAATTATAATCAGCCATATGATTTGGGAATTATTAATTATGTGTGTTTTTCTTATTCTTGGAGAGTAAAGATTGAAATTGTGCGAATTCTACACGAAAATTGTGCATAATCCAGCAAACTGCACACCTTGGGGGTAGTAGTTGAAACAAACCTGTTGAAAAATTGCGGTTCTTGAAAATTCAGAGTAGACCTAGAGAAAGAACTTACTGAGATAGATGAGTTAAGAATCGGATTCAATCCTAGGGGATTGACAATGTGAGCCTTCATGTTAGATGCGGAGATTTGAGGATTTAATGTTCATCTAGTCTTAATTTTACTTATTCATTTTTTGTCATGCAGATAATAAAAATCATAGTCTTCGAAATTATTCTTCATTGATAACATTAAATTGTATGGACAAGAATACATATCTTCAAGATGGCCAAAAGATATATATATATATATATATATATATATATATATATATATACAGATTTAGCACTCACCAGAATCTTGGTTACCTTTTCTTAATAATGAGAAACAATTTGAAAAAAATGAGTCAATTTTCAGTTCTAGAACTACAGACCTTAGAATTCAAAATAATTAAGCTTGCTCTTCAATTGAATAAAAAAAACTTCAATCCGAATTCAAATGCGCATTGATATTTTGTTCAAAACTTTGAAAAATAAATCCTTTTTATTGAACGTGTTTATTTATTGTGACGACTTTATCATAATTTATCATAATCATAAGATATCCTATATTTTTTATACGAATTTTTATTCTACCTTCTCTAATTCACTCATCGGTGAAACATTACACTGGATTCCTAGCAATCTCTTTATCTTCTTTTATGATCTCGTTGTAAATCATATACAGGAAATTCCTATTTCATATAGCAATTTGTGCAAGTATTTTACGATTAAGAAGCAAGCACCCCTTACACAAATTGTGTATTAATCGGCTATATCTATCGTATAGTTTATTGGTTTGAATTACTGCACTTATCCGAGTAATCCACAAACGACAAAAATTTCTCTTTTGCCTACCATATCTTGATGAGGGCCGTCGGAGAAGGAGATGGGCGCTGGTATTTGTAGACCAATGTGTGTCACAGTGTCGGAGTCAGACGGTCCTATTTGACTCAGCGTTGGTCCGGGCCCTCCGTGATCTGCGTTCCGAGGGCAGCAAAGGTTGCGCGTGATTTGTTAATTTATGTTAATCTATAGATATTACTTTTGAATTCGAAAGCCTTTGATTAGTCATCTATGTTTTCTTGATATTATTCTTCTTCATTTTTTTTCTACTTGTTAGTGACTTTTCGGGGAAACCGGCCGGAAACCGGTCGGAAACCGTCTTACCGGAGAGTATCGGTACCGGTTCGACATTTACCGTTTTCGCTCCAATTTACCGGCGCTTTCCGGTGCTTTCCGGTACTTTTCGGTGTTTTTCAGAGGTTTTCGTTCGTCGCAAGCTTTTATTTGTCAACTCTCCTTGGTTTTCGTAGGTAAGTTTCGGGGGTTTCTCAAATTTTTGGATTTTTCATCTTTTTTTAACATTTTTTTTTACTTTAATCCATGATTTCAAGGGTTTGAGCAATGAATATGGGTTTATTGGTTGTTTTGTATGGTTTTCTATGTATTTTTAGGTTTAATCCGAATTAAAATGTTAATTTTTGTAGTTACACTGAGTTGGCCGTTTTGGTTCAGGCAACTCTATTGTCCTTGATGTTGTTTCTAGCATTGCTCAGAACACTTTTGTTGCTATACGGCCAGGTTTTGACATGGCTTTCTTGACAGCTTTTGTGTCTCTCCTCGACCTGCTTTGTGCCATATGTCCTGGTGTCCGATTACATGACATTCTCTTTTGTTGTGTCTTATAAAAAGAGAATGTTTTTACCCTAGGTTGGGTATCACACTTTACAGCCGAAAACTAATATTTGGGGTATGTGTCTTTTTGGTTTCTAGGGTTTTGACTCTCGTCCGACGAAGTCTTACCTAGTGCATTTTACAATTGTTACTGATGTATTTGTTATGTTAATGAAGTGAAACACTGGGAGAGTGTATGAGTGAAAAATGAGGGGAGCTCAAACCTAGAGGGAGCTTAGGTTAACAACACCATAGAAATAGCTTGGAGTGAGGAGTAGTGGAAGGTGATCATCCATTGTATTCCGACGTGTACTCCGCATATTGTCTAGTGAAGTTGTTCTTTTCATCGGGATTGATATCCCCCAGAGTAGGCATTTGAAGCCGACTGGTTACCATTTCTTGGTGTTCTTTACTGTTTTCATTACCTGTTGTTTGTTGTTTGTCTTGTTGTTCTTAACATCATCTAACAAGCAGGCTACACAGTAGATCTGGACTTTCAATTTTTAATCCGAATCTGAGTTTTTTGATGTTGTAAATGATGATTTAATGATGAATATGATGTTTTTAAGTAGATTTTCTTGAAATGAATATGATGTTTAATGATGATTAATGATGTTCTTGAGTTGAATCTGATGATTTGAGAATACATATGATGATTTGTGATGATGAATTGATATCATGTATTCGTTGTATGAACTATGAAATTTCACTAGTACAATTGATAGCATCAGGTGCGACAAAAGTCGCACCTGAAAGCACACAAGTCGCACCTGAAAGTATCATCAGGTGCAACTTTAGATGCGACAAAGTCGCATCTGAAAGTCCGCACTTGATGATTTTAGTAAAATATGTTTATTTTTGTAAAATATTTGTCTGAATACCCCTCGGTTTCCTACATTTTTTGTCGATTTCATCTACAGTAAGCGGTTTCCTACCGGTAACGATTTCCTTTATTTTGTCTGAATACCCATCGATTTCCCCTCCGGTAAACGGTATACCCCAAAAATTGAAGTCCCGGTACGGTAACGATAACTGTAGGGAGAACATTGGTTCAAAGTTTTTTTTACAGTAAGAATATATGGAGGTTGAACTTTTGTTTTCTTTGATTAAAAATTCTGTTTTCTTTATTTTTTTTCTTTGTCCTATTTCTACAGTACGTTATCTTCATATTTATGTTAATTTATAGAAATTTCTATTAGTGTATAGAAATTAATGTTGAATTCGAAAGTCTTTGATTATAGATTCTGTTTTATTTATCCTTGTCTTCGTTTTTTAATGCTTGTTCGTGGTTCTGATTTTTTTTTTCTTTGTTTTTGGTTCCCTTGAATTCATTTTTGTGTTGTTAGTTATGGTATGTTTATGTTTGCTTATTAATCGCGTTATTAGTTATTGTCATTTATTATCACGTATGTTAGGCAGGAATTATGTTCAAGGGTAATAAAGTTATTATATATTAGGTGATAAAATGGGGTGGCTAATAAATAAAAATGATCTAAACTGTGGCTATATTACAATTCTAAGTTTGAAAATGGTCAATATCTACTTTGCTCATATATATATCAAATAATTGGCTGCGTAGCCATCTTAAACACTAGCAATTTATTTTTAGCCAACCTTTCGTTAATTTCCTGTAAATAGCCATATTACTTACGTGGCAGCTTATTAATTAAATTATGTTTACATTTTTGCCCTTATTTAATTCGGCAGATTGAATTAATTAGGCGTTTTTTTTTTCAAATTTCGAATTAAATAAATAAGGCAGTTTTTTTAATTTTTTTAAGGAAACCGATTAGGAAAGTAGTTATAGGTACCGGTTGACCTTAGGCAATCAGTTTCTATTTTTGTGGCAAAATATAATATTCAATCTGCAAAATATTCCTCACTTATTGACTTTATTTTGGAAAACAATTCAAATATTACAATTACGATATTCATGATCTCAGTTGGCCGCTAAAATATTTTAGAACGTCCAAAATATTTACAGAATTTTTCCAGTTTTTATTTATACGAATATACTGTAAATATGTTTTGTATTTACAATGAATATACTGTGAATATGCTTTGTATTTACACGAATATACTGTAAATCAGTTTTGTATTTACACGAATATACTGTAAATTAGTTTTATTTTTATAATGCTTTACGCTGAAACAATTGATATTAACTGTAAATCAACGTCGTATTTACAATACTGGAAAAGAAACACCAGAACCAAAATCTCAACAAATTTACAATCACTAAAACATATCTCATACACTCAAAACCACCAGCAATGCCGATGAAAAAGAAGAATAAGAATAAGAAGAAGAAGCATGACCACGGCGGAGAACACCATGGCCGACATCACGGCGTGGACAAATGAATATTTTTCTCTTTTAAACGAATCTTTTCTTATTCTGCCATCTTATTTCTTCTCGTTGCCTCCCCGGAGAAGAAAGAAGATGACAGAAGAAGAAAAGATTCGTGGTGAGCCTGTCGACGAGGGTGCATCTCGGCGTATTCTGTGGTGCGTTTGTTTTGAATGGATTTTGTGGTGCGTGATGTTTAAATTCGTTTGTTAATGCATTTATGGAGTTTTAAATGCTCCATTGATTTATGCAAGGTAGTTATGGTCGAATTTTTTTTTTCCATTTAAATTATTACGCTGAAAATAATGGGCGGGAATAACAAAGGGCAATCCCGTCCAAATTTGACTATTAATAAATGATAGTTGCTATTTACAGCATATTAACGAAATGTGGGCTAAAAAAATTGTTTATTTTCGGGAGGCCATTTAGCTTAATTACCCTATATATATATATATATATATATATATATATATATATATATATATATATATATATATATATATATATATATATATATATAGAGTTTTATAAGCAACTAGGCCACCTAAAACGTTAGGTTTGGGATCTAGCCTATGTTTGGAGTTTTTTAGGGAAATAGCCAAACGTAATAGGTGGCAAATTATGTTTTACTTTTTTTTCCTCAGTTTTTTAATTAGCATATTTTTTTTTTCCTTTTTTTGTGCATTAATTGTTAGGCAGTTATTTTGCTTTTGAATTAGTATCCACGTTCAATATCTCTCTCTCTCTCACTCTCTCTCTCTCTCCAGCCACTCCATAAAAAAACTCTGGGCGTTCTCTCTCTCTCTCTCTCTCTATCTCTCTCTTTTCAACCCGAGCGTGGCTGCGCCCGGCGAGATCGGCACCGGGTGGCGTCGGCCTAGGAGCGCCGGGGAGAGCCGAGTCGACCGGCGTGGAGGCGTGCTCGGCGAGGCGGGCCCGGGCGAAGGTGCGCCGGCCCTCGTCGGCACTGTCTGCGCCGGAAGCATCGCCAGAGGAGACCCAGGCGGCTCTGGGGGCGCGCGCGGCCTGGGTGGAGTCGCGCAGGTCGGGCCGGGCGCTGGGATGGGGGCGCGCGTGGCCTGGGTGGAGTCGCGCAGGTCGAGCCGGGTGCTGAGATGGTCGTGTCGGCCCTGGGCGGCGACGCCGGGACTGTTTGGCAGGTGAGCGGCGGCGATGGAGGCCCGGGCAGCCTGGGCCCGGCCTTCCCCGAGGGGAGGCGCACCTTACAATTAAGCTTCTGTAGTATATTATTTACAATTATTTCCATTTATTTCGAAACCAGATCTGGGTTTTTTTTAACCCAGATCTCAGATCTGGTTTTTAAAAAAATAGTACAGACTGTGTTGTTACAGATGATTTATTTACAGTTATTTCCATTTATTTCCATTCAAGAATGAGATAATTTCCAGTAATTTACGTTTATTATCTGTGTGGACAGGTTCTCAATAGTAACGCTAATCTTGGTGAGCCGTTCTAGATTAGCGTGCCACGTATAACTATTTTGAAATTTTCTGTTATTTTATATTATTATTGCCTATTATTTAATATAAATATATTCATTATTTCCATTTGATTAAGTAAAAGGGCAAATTAGTCTATTAATTATTGACACCTAAGCACGTTGGCTATTTCCCTAAAAGTTATGAAACATAGGCTAAAAACAAAATCTATAGTTTCAAAGTGGCTATTTTGCTACATGCCCATATATATATATATATATATATATATATATGTGTGTGTGTGTGTGTGTGTGTGTGTGTGTGTGTGTATTTTGTGTTTAAAATTAATTTTGAACTGAAACTGAATGCAGTAGTCAGATCTACATAACTTTGGGTCAACTTTTTATAGCTTTAAATAAAAGTGGGCCCAGCATTACCATATATATAATTTTATTTTTTGCATCACTCGCTATAATTTGAATTTAAATATAGGACCCTTAGTGTCATTGGGTTTAGTAAAAATCCCGCATTTTCGTTTCTTATATTCCCATTATATGAAAATCTATATTGATGTACTCAAGTAAAGAGCACGCTTTAATGAAGCTTACTTTTGTTCAAATGTCTGCAATGCTAAAATAGTGTTTCCGTGAAAAGGCTTTGTGCCTATAGACCTCTATTGCTTTTCAAAGATTCCAAATGCATCCATTCAATTCTTTTCATAGAAAATTAAAGCATTATAAATTTAGAAGCATAATTACCTTATATTAATAAAAGAATTGTCTCCTTTGGGATGCCATCATTTCTCTTTATATGCGAACATTCTTATTATTGGCCGTAACAATCGGATGCTTAATTAATTAGCTTTAAAATTTTGTTTCTGGAGTTCCCGTTGTGGTGGCCATCCATACATGATTTTTATGATTTAAAATCCCGAGCTCACATATCGTATTAATGATTTAGCTACATCTATAGCCTTTTAACGTATACTTATTTACCCACTATGAACCTAGATTGTAACCTTTTTCAACCATATTATTAAATAATGTACTCATTTATCATTAGATGTAGTGTGTACTCCGCTCACCGTTTAAAAAGGTTTAACATTTGAAATATGAAAGATTCTATTCTTTTTCAAGTAATCTAGAAGTACACTTGTGGTTTTAAATGTGCAGTACCGCTAATTTTTTTTTTTTCCTTGTGTATGTACCCTAACTTTGAATTATAATCATGCGCACTATGAATATTATGTTGGAAAATTTTATATACTACCATATAAGCTTAATGTGTGGCAAATCTTAGGCCGGGTTCATCTAACTTTTGTGAATCAATATGTGTGCTTGCGAGTTGCGACACGAGTGCCTAAAAATATTCTATTTTTAATTTCGAGATTTTTTACTCAAGACCTCGGATTATTCAAGTTACATGTCATTTCCGTTTGAACTAAAATATTCTATTTTTAATTTCGAGATTTTTTAGAATATATATGCGGATTTGATTTTTGATTATACAGATTTGCAGAAGATTTTATTGCAAATCTAATATAACTCTCCTAGAGTTTTCATTAGGTTGTGCATGTTTGATTTTAATCTCACACAGTCGACTTGCTCTTGAACCAGTCTCTCTGCCTTGAGATCATCATCAACAACTAGTTTTAGAAATTGATTGCTATTGTTGTACGTCGTATGTGTAGAGTATGTGAGCGATATGTGTTTGCGTTGATTCGCTGAGACAATCTACATGAGAGGATTGCGTGAAAAAGAGAGGGCGGAATCTCTGATCTAATGGGATCATAGATTGCGATTCATTAAAGGATCAGAGGAGACAGAAGTTTGAGATGGAGTTTGCAAATCTGAGTCCTTGTACTTTTAATTGGTTATGATGGGAGATTTTTTTTACTACTAGACATATAACTCCCCTTCATATTATGTGTTTAGCCATTGAACATGGTTAAAAAATCTATGTTCCCTTTATTGTTTCTGCTTGTTTGATTACCTTGTCTATTTGTTCTTACAAAAGTAATCAGTTGACAACTAATACTTGAATAGTCATCTCATTATTACACGTATAGTATTTAAAACTCATATCGTTACATTTACAACAAGTGTAAAGTATTCGAACAAAACATTCAAATTAATATTTGTGGATCTAGAGGGGGGTTGCGATTTTTATCCTTAAGGTAGGAATTTGTATATATTAGAAACAATCGGTGAAATACAATTTGTGGATGGACACCCCAGTAGGTTTGCTATCTGATTCTTTGAATTCATCACCATAGGTATTTTATCTAAAATTCAGAGAATATTTACAAAAAATTACATAATTCGTCGGCCTAAAAACGTACCGACAATCGGTGACGGAGTTAGAATCTAATGTTAGAAGGGTTAATATAAATTAAAATGGGAAAATATCATGAGTATCCCTCGTGTTTAATCGAAATGCGAGATTTATCCCCTCTATTTCTAGAAATATCAGACATATCGCTTCAGTTTAATATAAATGACATATAATCCCCTAAAAAATGTTACATTACAAATATCACCCTTTTGTTTATTTTTTACAAAAAAAATAATTTGAACTCCCTAAAATACCTTTAATGAAATAATTTTTTATTTTCTATTCTATACAAAAAAAAAATTAAATTAAAAAATTTCTTTATAAAAAGTTAAGGATTTTTTTTTATAAACAGAGATTTTGATTTTTTTTAATAAAATAGTAAATACATATTTATTCTATTAAGGGTATTTTGGGGAGTTGAAATTATTTTTTTGTAAAAAATAAACGAAAAGGGTGAGATTTGTAATATAACATTTTTTTAGGAGATGTATATGTCATTTATATTAAGCTGAAGGGATGTATCTGATATTTCTAGAAATAGATGAGATAAATCTCGCATTTCGATTAAACACAAGGGATACTCCTGATATTTTCCCATATAAAATTTATAATCTGAATGGGGGTTAAGTTATAACCATTTAATTTATAATCTCATATAGTTTCGCTTCCTAATTAAAGTTCACGTACGGACATAGACTACAAGATTATAACCATTTAAATAAAGTACAAAAACTGATCCGCCACTTTTAATACCAATCTACGTGTGCATGCTCTTTGGCTCATAATATATGCTTACTACTAAGTAGATTTGTTGACTCTCAAATATCTAAATTTCTTATTCGACACCACTGGTAATTATAAATAGTTACGTGTCCATTTAGAGTTAGTTCATATCCTAGGATAACCAGTTATCTTATAGCATGTCGTCATGATCAGAGCTGATCTGGTTTAATATTAGTGAATAATTGACTGATAGGAATATCATAAAAAATCGCACCAATAACGTAAAATTATACGCTCTACCGCGTGAAATTTGACGTTGACGTACGGACAACTTTTGATCAAGTTCAAACGTCAAGTAAAGAGGATAGATATTGGTCAATATATGCATGATATTTCAAGGTGGATTTTCGTTTACAATATATATATATACAACTGTATATATATATATATATATATATATATATATATATATATATTGCATTAATATTAAGGCGAATTAGACCCCCGATTAATGCACTTATGTTCAATCATTTGTCCGTCCTTTCCATAGAAATGCTACTTGGACTCCTACTTGGACTCTTGTTCTTTTATTCTTACGTTAGGTACAATGGTCTTTATTTTTTCACAAAGGTCGCCTAGTGCGAAATCTTAGCCACCACTTGTCTTTTGATCGTATTATTAACCGTGCCATCGTATATTTGTCCTCGATATAGAATGCACTATCAGAGCCATTTTATATAAAATATTAGCACAACAGTTCATGTGAATAGGTCTTAGAGCTTACAAATATAACTTTGTTTTTAATATTATATCTTGTAATTTATACATTATCATATCTTCTTGTGATTGTAAATGTATATTACATGATATATAAAGAATGAAATATTAAAAAAAAAACACTAAACGGTAAATGGTGGAGCCAGCTTAGGATCAGGAGGTAAATGTATATTATATATTCTTTAATATATATATATATATATATATATATATATATATATACATTTTTTGCTAGGAGAATTGACACTAATAATACCATCTTAATGTGACTTATTAAATTTAGCCCAAAACCAAAAAATTGACAAAAATAGTACTTATAGTAGGTGACATAAATTAATTTTTCCACAACTACTCTCAACCCTAACATCTTCCTCATTTTCGTTTTTTTTTTTTTTTTTTTTTTTTTCTGAAAACAAAACTTGATTGCCAATTTTTTCTTCACTTCCTCTCCCTCATTTGGGTCGGCGGTGGAGAACTTCACGACGGTTGCCTGAGTTCTCTATCACTTGGGTCGCCGAAATCTTGCTCACTGACGGTTTGTTTCCTAAACCCATTTTGCAATAATCATAAACCCATTTTTTCCTGCAAATTCAAATGACGATTTGTTTCTTACAAATCCAAGGTTCTTCTTCCTGCAAATCCAAGATCCAAAACTTCTTCAAACATATTTTGGTAAGTTCGTCCTGTTTTTAACATATAAGAACATGTTTAATTGTTTTGATTCATTTTGAAATAGGTTCCATTGCATTTGTGAGTGATTAGTTTGTCATAAATGGGGGTTTTTTTTGTTGTGTTCCCGACTTTTTCAGGGTGTCACTAAGTGGATTCACTTCATGACACATGTGTCACGAACTGGATGATTTCGATGTTAACAACCATGTTTTAATACTTATATCTAATGTGATCCAACATATACAGTTATGGCGGAAATATGTTGATATGCTAAGCATAACGGGAAATGGGTACAATCGGGCGTATATATAGAGGGTGGTACTCTTACGCTTTTACTTTCTACCAACCGGACCGGACGAAGTTGAGTCTTGTACTTGAGATTAGTCAGGAGCCAATTCCACCATAAATGAGGGCTCCAATGATGGGTCATTAGTCTGGTTTATAATTCGACACTGAAAATTCTGATTAGTCGCAAAGACAAGATGTCGCACACAATGTGTTGACAATGTGTCCGACAACTTGCTTGAACACAAATTATGGATAAACAACAAACAGTGCAGTAAATAAACGACACACGATATGGTTACCCAGTTCGGTGCAACATCACCTACGTCTGGGGGCACTCTGCCAGTGGAAAGGATTTCACTATCTTGTAGTCAATAGTACACACAAGGTTTATATCTGATTACAATCAACAAATCAATAAAACCTAGAGACTATTACCACCAGTGATCACCTAGTCAGGGACTCCCCCTGAATTTGAGCTCCGTCTCAATTCCACCCTTCGAGCAACCGCCTGGCTCGGATGACCTTCAGTCTTCAACAGTACGTGAACCTTCAATCACGAGAACACAAAACCCAAATCTCACAAACACTCAATCTTTCTGGAATAGTGTTTGAGGAATTACACCGCTCTTATCAAAACACAAAGCCTCCCAATCCGCCGGTCTTGCACGTCTAGGAGCTCTAGGTATTTTGATAAAGCGTCCAGGCTGCTAAGGGAGAGCGCATGGCTTTTATAGCAGCTGTACAATCCTGGAAGGTATCTCGGGTTTCCTTACCCGGCCTCAAGCGAATATCACAAAGTAAAGACTCCATCAAAGTGAATATTCGTGCAATGAAGATAGCAGCGAAGCAAATATCTTGCAATCAAGTCAGCAGTGAGGCAAATATCTTGCAATCAAGTCAGCAGCGAAGCAATATCTCATAATTAAGTCACCAGCGAGGCAATCTGTGAAAACTGGAAACTTGCCCGAAATACTGTCTGCACACAGGAGGAAGGATGTCGTACCATAAGCGGAACCATGAAGACCGACATCTTTCCAAACAACTTGCACTAAAAAATAAAGCCAACCTATAACGTATCAACAATCTCCCCCTTTGGCTATTTTTTAGGCAAGCACTTCCAGGAACATTTTTCATACAAGCGTCATGACCAGAGAAGATAGTCAAAATAAATGACCTCATGACGCCTCTCCCCCTGATTGCCTCAAAACAATACCAAAGGCAAGGATCGACCAACACAGAGGGAGGAACATAACAGCCTGATCAAGGAGATGAGAACCAAAAACGACCAGCAGATAGAAGCCACAAACAACATAGTCTGAAAATACATACCGATGAGGAGAGCAGAGGCTGATCACCAAGAGAAGGCAAGGAGTGTATCAACCAGAGCAACAACAACTAAAAGAGACCAAAAACAGAGAGACTCTAGAAAGTAGGAGTCCCGCCAGAACCTTCATTATCGTCATCTTCACATCTTCTTCCTCATCCTCATCTTCAACTTTATTCTCTTTATCTTTTGGAGCAGGCTGAACAGTCGGTGCCGGAAGCAGCTTTCCGAGGAGAAGAAGTCTTAGAAAACTTCTTTGAGAGCAGAGACTTTCTTTAAAGATTCACCGGCGGCGACAACAGTAGCGACAGAAGACCTCCACTTCCTAAATGTCGTCCAGGATGTCAGAAACTTCTTTCCCAACATTCCTCTGTCTCAGCTTCTTCTAGTTCAAAAACCCTTCTTTACAGGCTCGCTTTTCTTCTTCTTCTTCTTCTTCTTCTTCATCATCTTCAGAAGACCTGCTGAAGCTTACTTCCCCAGTAATGACAATGATCGAGAGAGAGGCTTTCTCGAGCGTTACACTTCTTGCGGCGGAGAGTGATGGATTCTCAGGAGGAATTGACCCAGTAATCGCACCTCCGGCCTGACCATCGGCGCGTTTATTGGATCGCAAACCTCGAACCCGGACACCGTGACTATAACTCTCCAGCCCAGGCCCCTTTGATTTAACATCTTTCGCCTTCATCGCGGTCTTCTCTTTCTTGGGAGGAATGGTAGTGATGATCCCACTTCTAGTTCCAACCATTTTGAAAGGAATTTGAACAAAACTGTCACACAAGAAACCGTCGAGAGGGGTGAAAACGCAAAAAGTGTGAAAGACGGGCGAAGAACAAAGCGAGAAATTAAGAAAAGGCAATAGATAACTTCCCATCTTTTCTCGAAAACGTAGCCATCTGCATGTAAGAGAGCATGGCAAGGAGTAATACATCGTTGTAGCAAGGAATGGGCCATGGTCCGTCTCAGGCCCAAGAAAAGAACAAGTGGCATTTTAGCCCGGCAATACAGTCGAATGGGCCAACCAGAAAAATGGGCCCATGAGAAAACTTTCATGAAGCATACGCGTACACATAACAGAGAGGTACCAGCTCTAAAAACTTCTTCTGCTATCTCCATAGTTATATCACTAGGAGGCACACTTACTTCCTCAGTTTCATGAAGGATGCAAGGACATCTTGTGCGACATCCTTCTCACTGGCCGGATTGTCAGCAACAACAAAATGTGATAGACCAAGAAATCTAATGATAGCATCAGCATGTGGGGATCAGGGGAAACAAGAGGAGATCCCAAGATATCACAATCACTCTCTACAAAATCTTCATCCATAGCACTAGGTTCAGGGTTCTCATCAAACACATCAACATCTCTAACCTCCTTTACTTTCTCAATCACCACGGGGAGTAGGGAGAGAACCAGAAATACCTTAAAACCACACAAGAATAGCTTCACTTGGAGAAACTGAACGCTGTTCTTAGGAGGGAACATCTTCATCGTAGAGATCAACAGACGATGCTTGGAAGAGACAGACCCAATGACATCTTGGATTGACAAAGCAGCCTTCCTTGGAACAATCATCACATCCTTCTTCTTGGCAATAAAGTTTTCTCTTGTAGGGAGAGTCTTCTTAGGTTGAGCACCTCCGGCCTGACCATCGGCACTCTTCCTAGAGGACATCCCCTTAACACGAACACCACGTTGGGTGATCTGAAACTCTATGGCTTCCTTAACGACAATTTTCTTTTTCTCCATGGTAGTAGTTCTCTTCCCGCTTCTTGTTCCAACCACTCTGACAAAATTTGCAAGATAACTTCCACAAAATAACATGAAGTAAAAAGTGGTTATACTAACCAGAAAATCGTCAATAGCAAGAGCTGAGAACCAGAGAAGTCCAAAACATCGTCGTGAGATAAACTGAGCCAAGAGATTAGTCAAGCTCAAAAAATATGGCTGCATATACAACATGACATCAAGGCAAAGAGTGACAGAGTTTTCCCAATCAACCAAAGGAGAGCAACTGGGCCAGAGCAAGTATGAAGCCCAAACTATGAACCAAAATGGCATAAGAGCCCTGTACGCGCGTCGAATGAGCCAACCAGATAAATGGGCCCATGAATAACGAGAGAAGAAATTCCAATAGTAATCATCCACATAAAACACCATATCATAATCAAAGGCCCTCATGAGACAATACTGGCCTAGACCCAGTAATTGCTATTGAACAATAACACACAGCTCAAGAGAGGACCGAAGATCTTCAAAACTATCAGCATCCAAAACCTTAGCAAAAATGTCAGCTAGTTGAGTTTTAGAGATAATCATACCACTGATGTTGTTGCAGAACAATGTCTTGACATCTTGGCCGACATCAAACTCAACACTCATTTGTTTCAACCACAAGAGTAGAGTGTTGCTGTTACCAGCTGCAATATATTCAGACTCTGAAATGCTTTTTCTATCAACTGCACTTCCTGCCCAGTCAGTTTCACAGTACCCCACAAGAGTAGAAGTAGCATCACAGGAATATAAGCGCCCAAAATCAGCAGTTCCAGAGATGTACCTTACAGTGCGCTTAGACTGTGAAAGATGGCTAACTTTGGGATTAGCTTGATACAGAGCACACACACCAACAAAGTAAGCAATATCTAGACGGCTGGTGGTGAGATATGAAAGGCTTCCAATAATACGTATCCCATCTTCAATATCACCAATGACCTCTTCAACATGGTGATTTTTCAGAATTACTGTAGAAGGAGCACATCTTTGAGGCACAGCTTCATTCTCTTTGTCAGGGAACAACTTATCACGAGGAAAATCGTCTTCAGTCACAATGTCGACCACTTTGTCACCAACATCTGTCCGGACATCTGTGCTACTAGATACAACTTCATCCTCATCATTAGCACTTTCAAAATCATCATAAACCACATTAATAGACTCCATCATAAACTTGGTGTGTTTGTTAAAGACACAATAAGCACAACTATTTCTGGAATACCCAAGAGAGATACCTTCATCACTTTTGGGATAAAGCTTACGACGAGGATCCCGATCAGCAAGGATGTAGCACACAGAGCCAAGGACATGGAAATACTCGACGTATGTCTTTCTCCCCCTCCATATCTCATAATGAGTTACAGCAGTGCTCGGACGAATGGTAACTCTGTTATGAATATGGCAAGCTGTGTTGAGTGCTTCAGCCCTTAAGAGTAGAGGAATGTCTTTGGCAAGCATCATCAATCGAGCCATTTCCTGAAGAGTCCGATTCTTTATTTCAACAACCTCATTTTGTTGTGGGATGATGGGGCCAGAAAATTCAGGAGCTATTCCTTCTATGCTTTCTCCTTTGTCTCTTTGAACTTGCCCTTTTCCACTGAGACTTTCAGTTTGCATAGGACCCAGCAAGTCCATGTGTGGGATCTCCAGAACACGTGCAGTGGTAAGATGTGGCACCATCTTGTGCGACTTCTGAACCTGTTTTCCTATCTTAGCTTCATCTGCCTTGGACATGAGACACTTGGTGACTTGAGAGACTTTGACCGGGGACCATATGTAGCAGTCGTCCGGGGTCCTGGTTCCTTTCATAAGCTCAACCTGTTCCTCATTTATCACAACACACTCATCACGAGTAAAATCAACACGTAAGCTCAAGTCACAAAGTTGGCTAATGCTAATAAGATTAGCAGTGAGGCCTTCAACCAACAAAGCCTCTGTTAAGCAAGACAAACCAGGATAATTAAGTTGACCTTTTCCAATAATCTTTGCCTTCACTCCATCACCAAAAGTAACATGACAGTTAGAGTAAGGTTTTATGTTGGATAAAAAGGTTTGGTCACCTGTCATGTGTCGAGAACAACCACTGTCAAAGTACCAATCGTTACCAGTGAAGGCATGCTGAGAAGTGTAAGCAAAGTTGGCGCGATATGACTCATTTTTCACTCTCCATTCCATACGAGATGAGGGGGAACGACTTGGTTGAGCTTGCCTATGGGATGATTGATGCCGATGAAGATTCCTCCCATATAGACGATAACAAAATGGCCGAATATGACCCCTACGTCCACAGTGATGGCAAACCCAACGAGGTCTGTTGACAAGAGACCTGATTGGTCTATAAGGAGGTTGCTGATGCTGATTCTGGAACTTGTCACGACCAGATGTCTGAGACATATTTCGCGGCATCTGTGCAGCAGACTTTTGAGGAACAAAAGTAGTCTGAGACGTGGAAGCACCGTGAGTATACCCAATCCCCTTCATGTTCTTAGCAGGCTTTCCAACAGCAGACTTTTGAGGGACAAAAGTAGTCTGAGACGTGGAAGCACTGTGAGTATACCCAAGCCCCTTCATGTTCTTTGCAGGCTTTCCAACTGTGAGAATTTTATCCAGGCTGTCGGTGCCGGAGTTCAGCATCCTAACTGATTTAGTCATCTGATCCAGCTCTCCATTCAGCCGACTGACTTCCTTCTTTAGATCCACAATCGTCTCTAGTAGCCTTGCCTTGTCTTCAGTTAGAGTGAGAATAAGACCACTCTGTTTGTCGAGAATCTGAGACTCCTCAACCCATTTGGTGTGCAAGGTATTGTATGCGTCATTCATGGCATCGTCAGATAGTTCTCCATCTAGAACAATTTTCTGAGAGCATTCACCAAATTTATCAGTAGACTCATGAGCAGTAAAGGCCACAAAATTACTTATCTTATCAGAGTCGCTATCTTCATCCGAAAAGGTAGCGTTGTACCCCTTTTCCTGTTTCTTGAGGAAGTTAGGACACTCCTTTTGAATATGTCCGAAACCTTCACATTCGTGGCACTGAATGCTTTTGCCTTTGCCAGGTCGTTCACCGCTATCACTGTTCCTGTGAGGGTTGGCATCCTTCTGGAATCTTTGTTGAAACTTGTCCTTAACATCTTGTGAGACATTTTTTCCATTCATCTGGTTGAATCTCTTCATGACCCTGCTATAATTTCTTGCAAGCATAGCTATAGTATCGTCAATGTCACTATCAGAATCTGAGAATACCTGATCCTTTTGTTTATGAATAGAGCCTTTTAGGGCCACCCCTTTGTGTTTCTTCTCTGTCTTGGGCAGGGAGAGCTCAAATGTCATGAGAGACCCCATAAGTTCATCAAACTTCAAGGTTTTGAGGTCATGGACTTCTTCAATAGCCGTGATCTTCATTTTGAATCTGGGACTCAAAGCTCTCAGAGTTTTTCGAACAAGATCTTCGTCGGTCATGGGTTTCCCAAGAGAGTAGGATTCATTGGCAAGGTCTCGGATGCGGATGTTGAATTCAGCAACAGATTCATCCTCAAGCATAGTAAGAGCTTCAAAATTGGTTGTGAGGTATTGAAGCTTCTGCTCACGGACCTTTGTGGTACCCTCATACGCAACAGCAAGGATTTCCCAGGCCTCTTTGGCAATAGTGCATGTATTTATCAACCTGAAAACATTTGTATCGACCCCATTAAATATAGCATTTAGAGCACGAGAGTTACCAAGGGCCGCCTCTTCTTCAGTAGGAGTCCAGTCTTTTTCGGGTTTTGCACCAATAGGGGCTCCTTTGTCATCAGACTGAACAGGAGCTTCCCACCCGTGTATCACTGCTTTCCAGGTTCTGCTATCAAGGGACTTCATGAAAGCAGTCATGCGTGCCTTCCAATAACCATAGTTGGTTCCGTCGAGTACTGGAGGGCGATTGACAGAACCTCCCTCTCGGGAACTATCCATATTAGGCAATCAGAAAAAAAATCCAGGAAACCACCTAAGAGATCAAGGTGCCCGCTCTGATACCAATTGAAAATTCTGATTAGTCGCAAAGACAAGATGTCGCACACAATGTGTTGACAATGTGTCCGACAACTTGCTTGAACACAGATTATGGATAAACAACAAACAGTGCAGTAAATAAACGACACACGATATGGTTACCCAGTTCGGTGCAACATCACCTACGTCTGGGGGCACTCTGCCAGTGGAAAGGATTTCACTATCTTGTAGTCAATAGTACACACAAGGTTTATATCTGATTACAATCAACAAATCAATAAAACCTAGAGACTATTACCACCAGTGATCACCTAGTCAGGGACTCCCCCTGAATTTGAGCTCCGTCTCAATTCCACCCTTCGAGCAACCGCCTGGCTCGGATGACCTTCAGTCTTCAACAGTACGTGAACCTTCAATCACGAGAACACAAAACCCAAATCTCACAAACACTCAATCTTTCTGGAATAGTGTTTGAGGAATTACACCGCTCTTATCAAAACACAAAGCCTCCCAATCCGCCGGTCTTGCACGTCTAGGAGCTCTAGGTATTTTGATAAAGCGTCCAGGCTGCTAAGGGAGAGCGCATGGCTTTTATAGCAGCTGTACAATCCTGGAAGGTATCTCGGGTTTCCTTACCCGGCCTCAAGCGAATATCACAAAGTAAAGACTCCATCAAAGTGAATATTCGTGCAATGAAGATAGCAGCGAAGCAAATATCTTGCAATCAAGTCAGCAGTGAGGCAAATATCTTGCAATCAAGTCAGCAGCGAAGCAATATCTCATAATTAAGTCACCAGCGAGGCAATCTGTGAAAACTGGAAACTTGCCCGAAATACTGTCTGCACACAGGAGGAAGGATGTCGTACCATAAGCTGAACCATGAAGACCGACATCTTTCCAAACAACTTGCACTAAAAAATAAAGCCAACCTATAACGTATCAACAGACACGTATCTTGTTTTATGTTTTCTTTAATGTTTAGAACTTCCTTTGTGTTTTGGTATGTATTCCATTTACAATGTTTTGAACTTTATAGGTTTTGGGTTTATTGTTAAGAATGATTTATAAAGCAAAAAATGTTTCACCTCGTTTCGTGACAGATCTGTCACGAAATCACTTCATTTCGTGAAAGATGTATCACAGACTCAGATCATTTTGTGACACATCTGACACGGACTGAGAAGTGCATCCACTTCGTGACATATGTGTCACGGACTCAGGTCATTTCGTGACAGATGTGTCACATACTTAGATCACTTTGTGATAGATATGTCACGAAGTGATCTCAGTCCGTGACAGATGTGTCACGGACTCAGTTCATTTCGTGACAGATGTGTCAATATCCCAATGTGAAATGTGCCAAAAACTCGCCAATCTTGATCAAGAACATGTTGATTTAGTTCATTGACTTTAAATTGGTTTTGGGAAAAATTGTGCGTGGTTTTATTTTTTTGCACCTACCTTGCAAAATTTATATTTAACGATAAAAATAAATAACAATTCTTAGACTTCAAGCCAAAAAAAAAAACAAAAAAAAACAAACAAACTTAACAAGGGCAAAAATTTAACTTTCATAAGCCTTTTTTTTCAACAAAGCATTATAAGATACGTGTCGAATTATAAACCAAACCAATGACTCATTCCTAGTGCCCTCATATGGTGGAATTGGCTCCTGACTAATATCAAGTACAAGATTCAACTTCGTCCGGTCCGGTTGGTAAGAAGTAAAAGTGTAAGAGTACCACCCTCTTGATATACGTCCGGTTGTACCCACTTTCCGCTATATTTAGCATATAAACATATTTTTGCCACCGCTATATACTTTCGGTCACATTAGATATAAGTATTAAAAAATGGTTATTAACATCGATATACATCCATTTCGTGACACAAGTGTCACGAAGTGAAAAAGTTGGGAACACAACAAAAAAAACACCATTTTTGACAAACTAATCACTCACAAATGCAATGGAACCTATTTCAAAATGAATCAAAAGAATTAAACATAGTCTTATATGTTAAAAATAGGACGAACTTACCCAAATATGTTTGAAGAAGATTTGGATCTTGGCGAAAAGAAGAATTTTGGATCTTGAAGTTTTGAAGAACAACTTTGGATATGCAGGTTACAAACCGTCATTTGGATTTGCAGGAAAAAATAGGTTTAAGATGGATTTATGATTATTGCAAAATGGGTTTAGGAAACAAACCGTTGGCGAGCAAGATTCCGGCAATCCAAGTGATGGAGAACTCAGGCAACCGTCGTGAAGTTCTCCACCGGTGACCCAAATGAGGGAGAGGAAGTGAATAATAAATCGGCAACCAAGCTTTGTTTTTCAGAAGAAAAAAACGAAAATGAGGGAGATGGTAGGGTTGAGGGTAGTTGTGGAAAAATTAATTTCTCTCACCTATTACAAGTACTACTTTTGTCAATTTTTTTGGTTTTGAGCTAAATTTGGTAAGTAACATTGAGATGGTATTATTAGTGTCAATTCCCCTTTTTGCTACGTTCGTGCGTGTTGGAGGCGCTAGCTTATTGAATTTTTTTTAGGAGAACAGGGTCTTTTTTTCGTCTCACTTTAAGTAAGTTAATTCTAAAGAACTCTTATACGAAATGAATATGTGGCTCTTAGAAAATTTTTGAAGTTCACATTGAGTTCGGAAATTGGATTCGAAGGTTTGCAAGAAAAGGTACGTTCCTCATGGAGGAAACATCTAAAATCCGTGTTGGCAAATCGGTTTCTCTATAGACTTGTCGTCGTCATAGATTCTCAGGAATAAGCTTTGTACGCAAGGGCGGAAGTAGCTCGGGCCCAGGGTGGGTCAATGCCCCCTGAACTTTTAAAAATTATATTTTTATCTCTAATATTTTATATTTTTAGCCCAAAATTATATAAGTTTTTCATATTTGCCCCTCCTGAATATTTTTTTTACATGTCCTTTACGAATTTACAATTTTTACCCAAAATTTTTATATTTTTAACTTAAAATTATATAAATTTTTCGTATTTACCCCTCTTGGATATATTTTTTCTTACACGCCCTTTAGAGAATTTAGAAATAAACTGGCTACAAATTTTAGCTTCGTCACTATTGGTATGTGCTCTTATAATATTTCCAATTGAATTTTTTTTTTTTTTAAATTAGAGACACGTATAACCAATGTAAACACACTCTGATCTTAAGTCTAGTCAAACTCTTTCACTTCAGTTATTCATTTTCTTTTTGTATCTTGAGCCCGGTGTGCTTGGTTGATGGTAATGTTAATCACATTCCCGGGGATCTTAAAATTACATTATTTCGTTTGAATTAATGTTAAAAAAGATTCTAAAAAATGTGATTATTTATGTAATGAGATTATCTTAAAATAAGGTAATCCGAATACTACCAAAGATGTGTTATTGAGATTAACACTTCATGGGAATCTTCGTTTTATATGTATTTTTTTTAAGTACACGTGTTTTTTAAAGCTGTACATACACATTATACTATAATATAAATATATTAGTATATGATATTATTTGTATAAGTTATGTACGTAGAAATATATATATATATATATATATATATATATTTATATATTAGTAGATGATATTATTTATATAAGTATCTACGGAGATATAGATATACATATATACGATATATATGATATTATTAAAATATTTTATGTCATAATATATATGTAGATACTAACTATATTTATATTATATATATATATATATATATATATATATATATATATATATATTATACGTTAAGTTTTATATGCCATATCTCAATAAATACACTGAAATGTAAAATTTTATATTAATACTATATAAGTCTATGAGAAATAAGTTGTTATTTTAATTACATTTATTTTAAACATAAAAAATTAATAAAAAAATAACTATGCATGATAAAATTGTGTGTTAGCTGTGGTGTTGTTTTTTGGCCCAAAATTTTATTTTTTATTATTTCGTGTTGAACTTGTTATGTGAAACGAAAATAAATTTTAATCGCCGTATATTTTTTTTGTCAAAATATATTATGGCTAAAATAAAATAATTAAGTTTTTTTTTTCCTTTCATATATGTTAAATATATTTTTTTACATCTCTGTAGTTTTATTTAAAAAACCGTTTATATATTTAATATCCAATTTAATATTTTTAATTTTTAATTTATGTTAGTCACTTTTATAAGATCTTTTTTTATAAATTATTATAAAAATATATCTCTCCTGTTTTTTTTTTTATCAGAAATTATGCTATCTTCTCAAATTAAATACAATAATGTAATGCTCACATAAATTTATTTAAAAGATTAAACTTTACAACCACGTAGTAATTTTACATCCTTGAGAATGTAATTACTTTTAATGAGATTCCCAATAATACTTTGTTATTTTAAAAATACGTCTTACTAATTGTGAATTTGTGTTACTTCTCAGCTAGATTGTTTCACGAAGTGTTACACTGACTCAGTAATTATTTATAAATTCCACCGATCTGTAGCTTACAATCAATAGCCTTTTTTTCGCACAAGCCTTTTGAAATTTTATTGCTCCTGTGCATGGCATTGGCTGGCAGGTACGAACTTCCACATGCATGTACATCAGAATAAATATTATGTTTACTTTTATGCGCATGAAAACATGCTTATACTGAATCACATTTTTTGTTTTAAAATCAATGTTTATGGTCCATGCTATAAGCATGATCTGAATTCTGAACTAACCAAAATAATAAATAGTTATATATATACATTAATCAAAGAACACCTCCCATTCATTAAGCAGAGATAAATCTACTGCAACATTACGTTCAATACAAGGAGGCAATTCATAAAGCCAGCAACAGTTAGGGGGAAAAGCAGTGAGCTCGCGAGCAAGCGAATAACGGACTACTTCATTCCCCTTTCGAAGGCAGTCATTTGCACGTACCACCAGTGGAGTCCCTCCATTGACCGTCTTTCCACCTCCACAGGGAAGAAGCCTCGAGTCTTTGAGAATATATATGAGACCTTCTTTTATCGCTGCACACTCTGCAATGAATCCAGGACAACACCAGCGAGCCCTGTACCCCGACTATCTCTTGGAAGAGCAGCGTCGATATTAAGCTTCAAGTGTCCTTGGCTCGGCACATCCCTTGTCTTTTCTTTTCAGGCCTATTGGAAGTTTGACATCCATTTGCTCGCCATCTCCGGAATGTTCTCAGCATTCGTCTTTACCTTGAAGCGCACTAACGAGGCGAAACGACCACCCCATCCAACTTTTCAGATTAAGATCGCTCCAAAGAGGCTCGCAAATTTGCGGATATTCTATTAGTAAATCAGAGCCGGTGGGAGACCATAGAGTCGGATCCAGAAAGGGCAAGAATGGAAAGACACTTCGTTGAGGGGAAGGTTCTCCGACCAGGATTGGATTAGAAGTTGGGCCCTTTTCACAACCCAGGGATAGTTTCCAAGAATATCATCCCGGTCTTTACGCAACCGAAATTGAAAGCGAAGAATCCTCGGTTTCATCTCGGAGATGGACCAGGTGCTATTCGTCTTCCATGCTCTGTTCAGGACTGAGACAATGGTATTTGCAACCCATAGGTCTCCGCGAGAGCACTTACCCAAGGAGTACAAGATCTTAACCATTGGTGAGGCTGGAATTTGGGTTATCTTCCAGCGTGAGGTCAAAGGCAAGGAAGGAGGTTGTCTGAGTTGCAGCCGCTTCACATATGTTGTTACGCCTTTGTTACGCTTTTTGTTGGCTTTATTTTTTTAGTGAAAGTTATGAGGAAAGATGTCAGTCATCATGTTTCTACTTCTGGTATGACTTTTTTCCTCCTGTGTGCAGACTTTATTTCAGGCAAGTTTCCAGGATTGACAGTCTGCTTCGCTGGTGACTTAATTTTGAGATATTCTCGCTGCTGTCTTCATTGAGGGATATTTGCCTCGCTGTTGTCTTCATTACGAGATATTTGCCTCGCTAGTGTCTTTACTATGTGATATTCGTTTGAGGCCGGGTAAGGAAACCCGAGATTCACTTCCAGGATTGTAAAGTTGCTATAAAAGACATGCGCTTCCCCTTAGCAGCCTCGACGCTTTTGATAAAACACTCAGAGCTCTTAGACGTGCAAGACCGGCGGACTGGGAGGCTGTGTGTTTTGTTAATTGCGGTGTATTCTCTCAAACACTATTCCACAAAGATTGAGTGTCTGTGAGAGTTGGGTTTTGTGTTCTCGTGATTGAAGGTTCACGAACAGCTGAAGACTACAGGTCATCCGAGCCAGGAGGTTGCTCGAAGGGTGAAATTGAGACGGAGCTCAAATTCAGGGGGAGTCTCTTACTAGGTGATCACTGGTGGTAATAGTCTCTAGGTTTTATTGATTTGTTGATTGTAATCAGATATAAACCTTGTGTGAGGTGATGTATTGACGAGGAGCTAACAAGTCACATTGTTTCATCCAAAAGAGTCAAGACTTAATTTGGACCTGGCCAGTTCATTTATTCACATTCCAAGGAACAAAGCATGAGGTGATATACATTGCATTTCAGCAATCTTATACATGAATTCCATATCTATGAGAACTTCACAAAGTTACTCATGGCATTCTCACAACTTAGTACTTCACCAATAGGCCCTGTTCGGAATCACATAGTGAGTCCGAACTCTGACTTTCTCAAATGAGAATACGTAAGCTGTGAAATGGCATGTCTCATTTCAGGATTAAGGTAAGCACGATGCAATTCATACGTAGTGACTTCGAGACATAAGAGGTTAAATGGTTTATTCTTATTTTGTCTCTAGAAGTGCACTGATCAATTCAGTACCTTCGGAAGATACCTAGAAGAACTATAGAGTCTCCAACTCTCAATGCCTCATAACCAGACATCATAGATTCTCCTGACAATCATACTGAGGTCAATAGTCCTTTGACCCTTAGATTGTAAATATATCGTTTTAAGCAAACTACGAAGAGTTTGTTCACGCAAATCTACATTTGTCTCTTCGTAAGTTGTTTAGTTTGTTTATGGACTAAAGACTAGTGTTTTATCATAAAGCTTCAAACAGACAAGGAAGAATGAATGAACGTTTCAACTTTTTATTAATGAATAAGCAATTACAAGCAAGAGTCTTCATGAGACTTTATTACATCAAATGTACAAAATAAAGACTACAACTCTTCTTGTGGGCACTATTGACAACAGTGTGATGGGAGTAGAGAATTCATGGGCTATTCCTTCTGCAGTACAGAACTTAGCAAAGCTCATATTCTCAAACTCCCTCCCATGATCACTCTGAATTCTGATCACTTTGCCTATGTTTTCTCCTTTTTCTCTCTGAACCTTCTTGCACAAGGCTTCAAAAACAGCAAAAGTGTCAGATTTCTCACGAATAAAATCAACCCAAGTATACCTGGAGTAGTCATCCACACACACAAACACGTATCTCTTCCCTCCAAGACTCTCAACCTGCATTGGTCCCATCAGATCCATGTGGAGGAGTTCCAGAACACGAGATATGGTAAGATGTTGCACCATCTTGTGAGACTTCTTGACCTGTTTCCCAATCTGGCATTCACCACATATTCTTCCTTCAACAATCTTTAGGTTGTGGAGACCGACAATGGCTTTCTCAGAAACAATTTTCTGCATGCTCTTGAGATTCAAGTGTCCAAGCTTTTGATGCCATACCTTGGTTTCGTCAACCTTGGTTATGAGACAGTTGTAGGTCTGAGTGTTCTGAACGGGAGACCACATGTAGCAGTTGTCACGAGATCTGGTTCCTTGCATCA